>NW_024581127.1:27999886-28599886 GCF_017639235.1 Corvus kubaryi
GACGGGCACGCGCCGCCCGCCGCCGCTACGCGCGACAACGAGGAAGCGGTTCTGCGCAGGCGCGCCGCCGCTCCCCTCCCCCGGCCCCGCGGTTGCTGAGAGGGGGAGGCTGCCACTCGTTCGTTTTCTTATCATAAAAAAGGGCTTTTTGGTGGAAGCTGACAAGGTCGGGGGGTGCTGGGCTGCAGCAGTGTCCCTAAGCGGGAGAATGAGCTTTCCGTGCTGTCTGGCAGCGGGGAGGGACCCTGCCCGTTCCGGGCTGCGGCTCCGCGCCCGGTTCACGGAACCCCCAGGGAGAGTCAGAGGGTCTCTTGCTTCTTTTTTCCCTTCCTAAGTTCGTCACAGCCGGCCGGAGCCCTCTCCGCCGATGATGTAGAGCCGAGGATTCGTGCAGCCAGCGCTGAGGGAGCCATCCCTCTTGGCAGTCTGACTGCATAGGTTTTCACTCTCCTTAGACTTAGTTAATTTTTAAGAAGTCCTGCTATGATTCAGAGGAACCTTTGAAGCTGCTATTGCCGATTTTGCGTTACTAGTTCTGTTCCTGAGCCTTTCCAGAGCAGAGCTCTCTGAGTGCTGCCGCGGCCGGGTCGCACAGCCCAGCGCGGTGTCCCAGCCGCAGCGCTGGCCCGAGACCTGAGCCGCGGGTTTACAGTCCTGTGTCCTCTCACAAGCAGTGTTTCTGAATAGTTAACACACCCTTTATCCATTGCTGCATCATGTAACTCAGGGAACTGACAGACAACTCTAATGATTTTCTTTTTTTTTTTTTTTTTAAGCTTAGGTTTGGGTATCCATATGTTCCTTTCTAAAGAAGGCTAAGTCTCAGGAGGCTCAAGTAATTGTGGTCATCTGCTGCACCAGTGTGATTTATTTAGTCATACTGTGTGATTTCCTCCTCCTTGTATCTGAGATTCTCTCCGCAGAAGCTGGACCATTCAAGACTGGTAAATATTCTCAAATCTGAGCAATTGAAAATGAGCAATATTATGTGGCTGTGTCCATTTCAAAAGATTTTATGGTCTCTCTATAAGTACCTACTGCATTACAATGTGATTAGGCTTGTATGTAATTAGGTTTTGTATGTAATTCTAATAAAATGCATGTGCAACTCAAAAATAGTTGACAGTATCAACTAAAAACTGCAATGCCTGAGTAAGAATAAAAAGGAGATACCTGATTTGAGTATACCCATAAAAAATGATTTGTATGCAGTTCTGTCAGCAAAAATATGACCACTACTCCTGAGCAATGGTCCTGCCTGAACATGTTTCTTTGATTTCATTTCCTTAGTAGAAGCCATCCATATGGCCATGTGATTGCTGCTGCTGCTGCTGCTGCTTCACGTGATCCAGCTTTCTGGCACAAAGGCTCTGAGCTCGTACAGATGATTGCTAAACGTCATGAGACTCTGAAAGGTAGAGTAGGCAAGAGGAGGAGGAAGCCAAGAAAAGAACTGTGTGGGAGTTGCACTGAAAAATGGATTTGGGCAAAAAAAAAAATGAACTGCTGAAGAAGCGATGGGAGGGGTAGGAAGAAAATCAATTGAGGATCGTGTTCATAAGAGCAGTGGAGGAGGACGAGAGACCAAGAAGAAAAAAATGGCTGGTGGCATCAGAAGCACTATGGAAAGGAGAGTGAAGAACTGGCTGGGGGGTTAGGCCAGGGAAGAGCTGTTGGTAGCATCCAAAAGAGCTGTTTTGGTGTGCCTAGCCTGCTTGGAAACTGGATGGGTGAGGGATATGGCCCGAGGGGTAAACAGGGTCTCTGTGGTCATCTCCTATAATTTCCTGCAGAACATCAATCATGGGCTGTCACACAGCTGTTCCTGGGCCAGACCTGTGGTCTGCAGGTCAATCACAGTGTTCGTGTTAGGAAGAGTCCTGATCCCTCGTTGGCAGATTTCAAGTGAGGATAAATCCATCACACTGATGGACAAACTGGTTTAATTAATTGGGTGCTCTCACTGTTAGGGTTGAATTGTTCCTCTTCAGGCTGAAGTTATTGAGCTTGACCATTAATCTCTGGATTGTAAAATAACCTCGTCTGGTATCCCAAACAAATCCTACCATATGGAGTGCAGACTGAAGCTGAGCATACTGCTAAAGACATAATTTTTTTCAATACTATTTTGTGAAAATTAAAACTATAGCACTGAAGAGCATGTTCAACTAAGAAAGGGAGTAGACAGGCCAGGGAAACTGTAGCAGTGAAGAGTGACAGGAGTGAAGGCAGAGCAGAGAGTAACTGCAGCTGTGGTTCTGTGTTTCCTCATCAGGAAAAAGCGGTCTTTTAAAAAGACATATTAAATATATAAAAAGTAAAATGAATGCAGAAGAATACTGGTAAATAAAGAGAATGGCACAAGGCCTAAAAATGAAAAAGGAGGATCATAATTGCCTTTTGGTCTGTTTTTGACAGTTCTGAAATTGTTTACTCTGCCAAAGAGAATACAGTGCTCTGTTTTGCTGCTTAAAAGCAGCATTTCCCCTTCCTCTATTCAAATGGTAGTAGAGAAAATAGCCCTATAGGCATGACCTCTTTAGGCTTGGATTATTTTCACTTAAACTCACTAGAAGCAAGATTAGTTAATTAATGTGATGGTAATAAAAATAAATTATACAAGCTGCCTGTAAAAATGTGCTTAGTTTAAACCTGTCAAATTATATAAGTATTTCAAATAGCATTTAGTGAATTTCAGATTTAACCATGTTTCCTGTTTTGAATTGTGATAAGTATCTGAGATTCAATTCTAAATTTGTAAGATGCACTTCTCTATAAATTGTCATTAACTGAAATCACTGTTTCACTTCACAAATGTCAAAGAATAATCATCAGAGTGTGAAAGTTATATTTCACAGCGTCTGCTCTAATGCTGTCTTAATCTGTGCTAGATCGTGGGGGAGGCTGTGCCATGGCCTTTTTCTCATGGAAGGTTTGCCAATGAAGTTATGCTTATCTCACTCCTCTTGGTATTCTGAAGTGAAACACATCTCTGTGTCCATCCTGGACAAGCTAGTGCCAGTGAGGATCAAGCAAGCAGCACTGGAAACCACACTCCTAACTGCTGATGCATTGCAGTCAGGAAAGTTGTTCTGTCTTGCCACCCCACCCAGTGATTCAGTCTATAAATATGTTTGATTCCCTGGATTTTATTGTGATTGCCAACAGAAGAGTTAATTACAGCAAATTGACAATAATTCTGCAATGCTGGTGATAGCCACCATGCTTAGGGAGGGGCCAAGGAACATAGCAATGACAGCACAAACTACCTACACAGGTGTTGTGCAATAAACTGAATAGCAATGAAAGTATTTCTCATTTTATGGTGTTCTAGACAGCTTATATTTAGATTGAGGTCATCAGTTCACTCACAGGAGCTGAGCAGAAGTGAGCAGGTGATGATGTTGTCATCATTGTAAACTTTGCAGCATGACCAGTATGTGCCAGAGGTGAAGAGCTACATGGCACTTGCACAGCTCTTCGCATCACCAATACAATTAACTGTTGAAACCACGAAGCAGTGAGGTAGAGAACAGCAAGATTATCTTTCCACTGTAGATAAGGAGCTAGATAGATGAGCTTGTGGCCCTGCTGTGTTTGTGGCTGTCTAGCTTTAGTCATGCAAAGTCAGCTCTTCAGGGTATCAACACCTCATCTAGGCTGAAGCTGGTGGTGGATCTCCTGTGGGATATGATTACACTGCCTGCAGAGAGCAGCCCCAGGACCACCCTGAGGTCACGCTTCCCTGTTGCATAGGAAGCAAACTCACAGATGCAAACTCAGGTGTGGTTGCTGCTTGGTTTTTGGAAACAAGCTTGACCCACGTTCCTGGCTGTGCACCAAATGTGTTGTCAAGCGTGCTCAGACAAGCTGCCTCCAGGGCCATTTGCAACCTGTCCGTGTGGAGGTGAAGTGAGTTGTTAGCTGGAGAAGGAAACCACTGTGCACATTGCTGCTGTGCAGATGAGTCCTTTTGATTAGTACAGGTGTAGCCATGCCAGGATCTCGCATGTCAAATTTAGGGTTTTTTGATTCTCAAGTATAAGCATGAAGGTTGCTTTTTTGCAAATACAGCTTTACAACTACACTAATTTTTTCACTTTCAAGGTTCCCATCTCAGTTATTACTGCTGATAAAAGTGGTGATTTCATGATATAATAGACAATAGTGTTTAATTAAAACATAAAATCATTGAAATACACATGCTTTTCTTAGTGAACTCTATAGTTGTTCTTTTTATGCTCCTTAGCATCTTCACAAATATGGAGAGAGCGTCACCAGCTCAGCAGCAAATAGCAACAGAAGTAGTGGTGTGTTAAAATTAATCAGAAAAATATCCTTAGGCTACGTTCTCTACCATACTACTATCCTGTATACGGCTGTGGTTTGGTGTTAGTTTCATCCATTTCAGCTAAACACAGCAGTCAGCAGTACTTCCCATCCTCCTCCTGATCCTAACTCACTTTATGAGATCACTGTATGACATAAGACAGCCATGGTATTTTGATAACTGATAAAGCTGATTTGAGATTCCCCAAGAAAACGTCCAACATCTATATGGTAGATTGCTGGTGCTACATTTTTATAGTTTTATTTTCAGATAACTTCTAACAAATTAATGGGAAAGGCTTATTTAAATTTATGGCCATAATACTAGAATATCCACAAATATTTCTGAACATCAGCTCTTCTCATTTGAGTTGGATGCTGGGCTTAGAGGATAAAAGAAGCTTCAAATCAACAAGAATCTCAGCAGGATGAGTTATGCTTTTGGTTTTGGAATATCTCACATGCTAAAACTCGGTAAACTTCTTTTGTTAGTGGAACTCTCATAGTTTTGTTTTGCAAAACAAAACCACTACATTTATGTAAGGACAAGTAACATCATTACTTTGTACTTCAGCAGGAAATGTTTAGTCAGGAGGTGTTTCACCTCCAGGAGCTGTGTCCTCTCAGAGGATAGTCCCGACGGCTGACTGAGCCTTGTACAAAATGTAACACCTACATATTTTAACCTGCAGCATGTTTACACATTTAATATCACATAAGTGCATGATGTACTCACAGGAAGAGGCAAAGTCTATTTTAAACATTGAAGCCTACATCACACATTGTGACTGGTGCTAATTTGCTTGAAGGGAACTTGCATGGTAAACTGAAGAGTGTTTCTGCTTGAGGAAGAAGGCTGTTGCCTTTGACATTTGCAAACAAACCTTTGAAATGATTGTGTCATTGGGACAGAATAGTCAGGTAACTTTCCAGTAAAAGAAAACTTCTTGTCTGTGTCACACTGCTGAATATCAGGAAAACCAAAATCCAGGTCCAGCAAACATGCTGATTTCAGTTCTGTGGTTTTTAAGGGACAGTATCTACCAGTGTGGCTTATGAACTACATGAACTGCGTCAACAGTTTGTGTTGCTGCTGTGACTGTTTTGAATGCAAGAATCAGCTGATTTCAATTTTAACATTGGCATCTCCCAGCATTTGTCTTCATCTGGTATTTAAAATGAGATAGCAACTGTCTCAGAAACTACAGTGTTATTTTAGAAAGCTTTTAACACTTACAATAGTGGCTTAAACAGAAGGTTCTTTTTGCATTCTTTCAATATTAAAATAATAGCAAAAAGAGAGCTCATTGTGTTCTCATTATAAATGACATTTTAGTAGCATTAAGATCTTGAGCTTTTAATGCTATGTCGACAAAATGAAAAAAAGATTAAAACATCAGAAATATTTTGCTGAATTATATATTTTGCATCTTATTTACTTGAATATCCTGGGTGAGTAGCTTGGCTGAATGATAAGTTCAAATAACCATCTTAAAGGACAGCTGAAAATAACACCACTGAAAATGAAGTGCAGCATGGAGTTACACAAGATTAAGCTGACTAATCTGCTGATTCAGTTTTGCCTTTGTTTTTTGGTTTTGTCATGCAAGATCAAGAGTCAAGCAAACACATAATGGCATTCCAGGCTCCCAGTAGCAACAACAAGCAATGGGCTGTTCCCCTGCAACCCTTGCATTCTCCAAAGAGAAAATGCTCATCTGCAGCAGGAGGCAGCAGGCTCAGGACAGACATGCTCTTTTTCTTGTTACAGATGGACTGAATTTGTTATTTCTGTTTCACAGAGGTTTTTTGTTAGAGGTGGTCATTTAAGAAGCCTTACTTCAGTTCATAGGAAGTGTAATAATGCATATTAAAAGTCTGGAGGGGAAGCCATACAAGGAGTGGCTGAGGTCACTTGGATTGTTCAGCCTGAGGAGGGGGGGACTGAGGGAGACCTCACTGTGGTCTTCAACATCCTCATGAGGGGAAGAGGACGGGCAGACACTGATCTCTTCGTTCTGGTGCCCAGAGACCTGACCCAAGGGAATGGCCTGAAGCTGTCTCAGGGGATGTTTGCGTTGGATATTAGGAAAAGGTTTTTCCCCCAGAGGGTGGCTGGGCACTGGAACAGGCTCTCCAGGGAAGCAATCACAGCATCAAGCCTGACAGAGCTCAGGAAGTATATGAACAACGCTCTCAGGCACATGGTGTTATTCTCAGGCTTGGTCTTATGCAGGGCCCGGACTTGGACTCAGTAACATTGTGGGTCCCTTCCAACTCAGGATATTTTATGATTCTATGATTCTGTGTGTCAGGAGACAACAGATTCAAATACAGCTCTTACAACATCTACAGAATATAAAAGCACAGCAGTATATTCTTCTATAAGGACTCATTTTTGGACAGTTCAAAGATATCAAACTCTTATGAGTGCTGATGGATAAGAAAACTTTCAGTGGAGCCACTTGCAAATTTAACCCTTACCCAAGTATGAGCCAATATGAGCCTGCTTGTTACTCACAGAGATGGTCAGACTGCCAACCCTGAGGAAGCTGTTCTTCCAGCAGTACCCACCATCACTGCACTGGAGAGGTTGAAGAACAGCACAGGGCAACCTGTGCATGTTTATCCTTGCATTCCTTACACTGAGCAAGCCCTTGAAAGATTGTTGGGAAGGGCATCGCAGACACATTGGCATGAGAGCAGGCTGTGCCAGTGGGATTGCAAAGGACAAGATGAAGCCAGTATGTCATGAAGGGATACTCTGATTGAAACAAGAGAAATAAGAGTCCTTCCAAAGCAGGAGTCATAGTAGCTGAATGCTTTTTTATTTTTTTTTTTTTTAATATGAGAAATAGCAATGACTAAAATCAGAGCGTGATACTGCAGAAATGAACATGTTGCAGGGCAGCTGGCATAGCAGGCTATCCAAAACAAAAAGAGAATGAAATAAAGCCTCAGCCCACATTGCAAACATTTCAATATTTTCTCTTTCCCTCTGGAAACGATATGGCTGTGTCATTACCAGGCACAACTCTGGTTCTACCGAAGCTGCTAAATGTATGCTGATGGCAGCATGCAGCATGTTGTCTGCAGTGAAAATGAAGGTTCAGACCAAAATGAATCTATTGATGCCTTACGATTTTAGCTTTAATATTTTTCATATCCTGTACTTCTTTAGTGTATAATTCTAAACTCCATAATATAGCCTGTTAGCTACTGTTCTCCCATTTTGGTCAGACAAGACAATTCCTCTCTAGGCTTGAAACTTACTGTCTCAGGCCCTGAGATATGTAAACAAAAGTGAGTTGGGGGGAAGCAAACTTGGGGTAATGACTTCATACCTGTAGCTATAATTGGAGGATTAACCCCCGATATGCAAATGGACCAAACTTATAAAAGTATGAAAACCCGTGACCCTCTTGTCCATTTTGGGGGTAGCCCCTGGGGACTTTGACTGCCCTAATGTACCTGAAGGCCTTTCAATAAATATAACCGCTTTTATTCTCTTAATTTTGTCTAGCCTCTGTTTTTAGGTAGTCCCAACAAGATATCACTATGAAACAGTTTGAGAATTAAATAAAGGCTCTGTAGACCTGGGATCATGTCCTTGAGCTGCCACCCATGGCTCTGACATCGCAGCTGATGCCTGTGTGTGTTTCTCTATCTGTGGAATTCAGACAATTATATTTATTTTTCTAGGTGAAAGCATACTGGGCTTTTTCAGCTGAACACTGCTATATCAGAACTAAGTATTTTTAATATACATTTTATTGTAAGAGTTTCAAAAAATAGCTGAGGGATGAGAAGGACTCTCAGGCCAAACAATTTTGTCAGCACTTTTTTGGACAGACAAAAAGGTTTGGCAGGTAAATGAAAAGGTTTCTTCCTACTAGTTGTTAATGCTGTGAAAATAAGAATCAGAAAGATCTGGGTTTGTGAGGGGCTTCCCCCTCTATATTTATAGTTTTATTACTTTGTGGAAAAAGAGCGACTAAGACCCCTGTGATAATAAACACATACTCAGAAGTCATTTGTGGCTTCACACAAGCTTTGCTAAGACACAGTTTGCAGACGTGAATGTGTATGGACCTACTGAGTTGAAGTTTAAATGCTGGCTTATAGTGTTGACTGAGCATACTTTATTTCTCAATTTCCTAAATAACATCTCATTAGAGAAAGGCTGGAAATAAATCTGCAGATGTTGGATGTTATAAAAAAGGTCCTTGCAACCACTGAACTTACTAGCACATCTGTGTTTCCCTTATATAAGCTACTATTTTCAATGATACATCACTTGGCCAGACTCTAGACTTGAAAATAACATAAGAAATTTTCAATTCAGGAGTGATGCCTTTTGGGTTTTATTTTGTCTGTATTTATTTTGTTTGTACATTTGTTTGTTTTATTAAGAAAATCAGTATTTTTAACATGCCTTAGGTCTGAAATGATTTTATGCATATCTCCTTTATGCTCAAGCATAAATACTCTTGTTTAAAATTATGGTTTGCAGATTTTATTAATGTAGATATTTGAATGTTGGAATCGTAGGGTTCTGTTAAAACCCAGGATGACAGATAACCATGTGGAAGCTTTTGGAAACTAGTCTTGCTGTGTGAACCAAATTTCTGTTGGGCCAGTGTTCATGTGGTGCTAAATGAAATTAAAAAGTGCAGAATTGCAGTCTAGAGGTCCATCACAACAGCTCCTTTTGCTGATTACTCATTTGCTTCTACTTTTAAGCATTGAATTTGAGCTTGCAGCTTCCTAAGTTAACTGGTGCTCCATTGACTACTGTAGAGGGTGACCATCTGCTCATGTGTTCTGCCTCTAAGGATATTTTAAAAGCAATGCTGATCCCAGAAAATTTGAAAGGGTGGCAGGAAAGATGTCAAAAATCTTCAGTTCCTAAAAGTTTTGTGGGAAAATAAAAATGAGCATGGGAAAAAGATGTTTCTTGCCCTTATGAGGAGGAAAGGCTCACTGTCACCTTGTTCTTTGTTAAGATAATCAGTGTGGGAGAAAGATTCCCTAAGTGTCCCAGTCATGGGAAAAGTTTCAGTGATGGTTTACACCTCCTCAGGAGCTTTAGTCAAGACACAGATCTGTAGAAAATTTGGCTTCATTAATTTCAGGGATGTTAACACTACTTATTTTCTTGATGGTGGTTGTGTTTTATTTTATTCCTTCAAGGAAGTCTAGGAGCAGTAGGACATAAAAATGTAAGTGCCATTTCAAAATCAAATAGAAATGTCCAGCTCAATAGCTTCATATTTTTAAAAATATGATTGATTGACTTCTGAACTCTTGCTTATTTAAGACCTCATGGACTTAAAAAGGAAAAATATGTGTAGCCATGTGACAAAGAAAATGCACCAAAGGAGGATTTATTCAGTTTTGAGAAGATCAGCAGCAGTGATTCACCCTCTTGACTGGTCTGGAGTGCAATATGGTCAACTGACTCCCCCAGGGAGGAAGAAAGGATGAAAGTCCCACACTGCTGCGTGGTCACACAGGGAGCAGTGACCTGTGCCAGGGTAGCTCCAGCCAGTGCACCCAGTACAAAGAAAACTTCAGCCTTAACCATCAGTATTGTTGTTGTAGGGGATTCGAGTCAGGCAGTTGAAATGTAGCTTTTAGTGGTTCAGTGAAAGAGAGTAAAAACTTTAAAACAAGAGAACTCACCATCCAGAGACTGAAAAAACAAAAGCATTTTTAGACAACTGTGTGCTATTCAGCACTTTACATCATGCACAGAAGAGAGTCCCTCCTCTTTTCAAGCCCCCACACAAATCTTGCCATAGATTTTTCAGGCTGATCTCAGAGATTTGTTGTTTTCAAAGTTAAAACAACATCAGTTACCAGATCTAGATGAGTTGAAAGGACTTACAATGTCCTTTGTAGATCCTGTCCCCCTCATCCAGCCTTGAAATCTATGAAAGCAAACCAAACTACATAATAAATGTTAGTGTTTGTTCTAATACTTGCTCAGGTGATCAATGATTTGTAAGGGTTTACTGATTTCTTGGAATTTTTGATCCTTAAAAGGATCAATAGGTTAGACTTTTTCTGAGGAGCACCTACTGTAGTAAAGTGGCATTAAGCAGAAAAAAAAAACCCACTGGCAGGTATTAGAATTGATAAAACATCTGGTCTGCTTTTTACTCTTTAAATGAGTTATTTATATTTATTTCTTTTGTCTTTCTTACCGGTTCCATAGTGAATCTCTTGAAGAAAAACTTGAAAGCCTGGATGCTGAAGATCTCATGTCTCATCTGTCACAACCAGAAACCCACCTAGATGAGGAGAAAAGATCAAGTAAGTAAAACTGACCAAAGCTATGGGACTGGAAAAGTCACTTATTTAAACATTCAGTTTGAAAAAATGTGTGTTAATTCTTCAGTGATGGCAATTTATCATCTATGTTTTGATTGCTGCCTTTGATATTGGGAGTTTCATTGTGGTAAACAGATCCATTAGAAATTCCCTGAAAAAGAGCACCTTGTTAAAAATTTCTAGAGGAGAGTTTCATTTAGGTGGCTGGGGAAACCTGTCTAACTCAATGTGGCAACTACTCAGTCAGCTGGACTGAGTGCAGTGCTGGTAACATCGCCTGACCAAGTTGTCTGACACTTCAGAAGACCCTGTTTTCTGATATAACTTCAGTGTAACCATTCAGGCTGAAAATGTCTATGTCAGGTGTATGCACCAGACTGATCTTTTTTGGAAGATGGAGAGAAGATCTGAAGGATAAAGAGACTGGGAGCAAGAAGTGTTCTGATGAGCAGTAATCCTGCATGTAGGAGAGGGTAGGAGGGTGTGGGGAGACAGTCATAGCAGGATATGGAAAAGTGTTCTCACTGTTTTTCATCAGGTTTTTCTGCCATTATATTGCATACTCTTTCCAGTTTAAGACTTGAGTTGCTGTGGGGAAAGGAAGGTGCCAGAGATACTGCAGAGCCCTGAGCAGGTGAGTAGGGCTGGCACATACTTTTCACTTTGGGACGTTCTGGGCTGATCTTCATGTTTTGTTGAAAGGAACAAGTTGGAAAAAGATTGGCAGGGGCTTGAGGCCAGATATGGGTGCTGGGAAGGTGAATACTGCACATAAGACATTGCCATGAGATGGTAAAGCAGGGAAGCTGGGACAACCCCATGAGACAGAGAGATGTGGACTAAGTGAGCTGGCAGATGGGAGAGGTAACAAGGACCCATAAAGATGAGATCAGAGTCAAACAGAGGGGCCCAGGCAGCAGGAGAGTGGGAGAGAGGCCATCCCCAGTTTACACCCTTTGATTAATCAGTCTGCCCATTTTCATTTGAGCACATCACTTGATTCCTTGATTCCATGAGGAAAACCACAAATCCTTTTCTATGAGGTTTTTTTTTTTTAACCTTCTGTCTAAGAAAAGCCTTGTTATGCCTGTTGACCTATTTCCCCAGAGACTGCTGTAGTTTGTTTATGGGGTTTGTCCTGTTTGTTTTGTGTTTCCAGCTATGTCGTGTGGGTCTGGAGGTTTTCCAACCCTTAACATTAAAAATAACATAGAATAATCCCTGTCTCGAAGACTTATGAGATTCAATTAAAAATTGCCACATACAAGTTTTTGGATAGAATGTTAGTATCTCTCTTTTTCCTTCTGTTTCTGAGCCTTTAGAATATTTTCAAGTTATGTTGTCAAGAGCTCTTTTATTATTAAGAGGGTTAGACATCTTTTTTACCAGCAGATTTCAGATTTTTACGTGCTGGCTGGAAAGGATCTGAGATTTTACCACGTATGCCAGCAGCTTGGCAGCATAGGAGGAAAAATGGTTACGGGCTCTGCTCATAAGGAGGAGGTGTGTCCTTTGATTTGAAGGCCAGTGTGCAAGAGGAGTAGTATCTGCCTTAAACCAAGAAAATCATGCTTGAATATTGTTTTACATGCAGGAAAAAGTTGTTAGAAGGCAGCCCTGGCACTGTACTGTGTTTTTCTGGATTGGGAAAGACCTCTCCTGGCAGATAACTGAGTACCACCATCTTACAGCAAACCCATAGCCACTGGCAACCCTGCATGTGACTCAACCCATGATGACATGTCTGCTGGTTGTTTAATTTTACAGCACACCTCTTCCTTTTAATTATATTATTCATCTCCTTAGGCAAAAAAAGTCACCATCATCATAGGTTTATGTTATTCAAATCAAAGCAAGAAATAAAAAATATGTAATCATTCATGACTTTCTAAATTGGATGCTGACCTAAATTTACAAGTAACTGTGATTGACATTGGACTACATTTTAAATGGATGGCAATTTATTTTTCATAAGACTAAAACCTCACAGAATCTCTTTATGTCTGCTATAATAAGCTACTGAATATTATTTAATTGCCCATTTGCTATAAGCAGCTTTATGAGCATGTTTGGTTAGATCTCAGTGGGTTTGAATGATTATGACCCTTTCTAGGTCTCCTACTCATTTTTGGGCCTCTTGATACAACAGCAATCAGCAAATAAATTAAATATCAAAGAAATAAAAAAAAATATTTATAAAGAAAGCAGGTTGGTTGAAGTTATCATCATTGTTCGATGAGAAACAGCACTGAGAAGGAAACATGTGGCTCTCCTGGAGAGAGGAATGGTAGCCCAGTGATGAAAGTACTCATGTGAGTTCAATATTGACTCATTGACCTTGGACAATTTATTAGGGCATCATTCAGATGGCAAATTTCTCGAGCCATACACCCATTAGAGTGATTCCTCTGGGTAAAGAGCCTTTTGAGGCTAAATACAGCTTTTCTGAAACTCTTGACCCAATGGCAATAGTAGAATTTGGGCTGTGTCAAGATGGCATTTTGACTCTGCTTCTCACTCCCCCCAAAAAACAAAGCCAATGCTTCCCAACTGTCCTTGGAAATGTGAAGAAGACATTACCAGATTTATGGAAAATCCTTATATATGACAGTATGTGAGTGGGAGCAGGGAGGGAATGTGAAATATAAAAGCCTAGAACATATAGAGAACAATGAAGACTGGAGAAATACGATTAGCTTTCACCCAGGGACACCTACACCTGAAAAGAGCTGGGGCTTAAGTAAGGAGGGGGCCTTACTGAGAACAGGGTGACATTAATGGCAACTGGGTGACAACTCAACACAATACAATAATACAATAATACAATAGCAGATTCTATTAGTCCTTAGATGAGGAAAGCATTTGTTCTTGTGTCTAATTATAAATACATACAATTATATTGAATTAATTAGTACAATCTAAGTGCTTGACTAATCCCAATGCCTAACTAATAAGTATAATGAGTTGAATCCCTATATTTTTAAGGTTTTAGGACTGGATAAATTATGTGGAAAGCCAGTGCATTCTCAGGAAGAGAATATAAAAATTGCCAATATATTGGGTAATAATCAAGAAAAAAAATATGCAGGAATTTTGCAGAGGAGAGGAAAATATCAGGAAATATTTTTTACATTCTTAAATTACCTGTATTTGATATTGCTTAAACTCTGTGTGATTTCATGCTTAAGTCATTTAATGACCTATTTCAGCTTGCTTTTCATTTTAGAGGACTTTTTTTTTCTTTCATAATAGAATATATGACTTGACTAGCAATAATATAAATCCATATTTTTCATGTCTAATGAGTATTTTAGGGCAAATAGTAACTAGCCAATTTTCTCATATGCCTGAACTGGAGTTAGCCTAACTAGAAAAACTCAAACAAGCAAAAGTTAATATTGTTTCTACAGTCACTGATATAACAACAATAGTAGTTGTGCACCACCATGCTGAAAATCAACTCCCTTTATGTCCAAACAATAGTGTGAATCACAGAAATCTGACCTTGATATACAAATGTGATCATGTAGTAATTATAGCTCTTGTGCTTTCTGTATAAACAGACTACTTCATCTGGAAATGCTGTAGGGTATTGCTTCATTCTGCAATTTGCAGCTAATGACTGAGCAGAAAGCTTTTATATCCCCAAAAGCTTTAAAATATAGCAGGTAGAAAAATCTTATTTCCTGCAAATGAAAAAGATAAGCTTGTTGTTTGAACTGCAGTGAATCAAGTCATTGCTCTATCTATGGTCTGTTGAAAAGTAGATCTTACAAATTTAAAGATTGTCTTCAAAATCACATTTTTCAAAGGTTATTAAAGACACTTTCATGGGCAAAATATGGAATTAAATTACTCAGTCCAAGTGATAACTGACATGTTCTTTAACAACTGCGAGATTAACAAAAATGTCTTTCATATCATGCCAAAATCTGCTTGTTCTGTTTGTGTCTGTGTTGGTATCATCCAAACAGGATGTGACAAACATATGTTCTTTGGCTTTGCCCTAATCTGTGATTTGGATAACACTATTAAGATGTGGTCTAACAAACTTCAGTGAAGCAAATCTGAGGATATTTCTCTGTGGACTTGATTTTAGTATGTCCTGAGCAATAGAAGCTCCATCCTGACCTCATACATTTAGCTGTATGTATTTTCAGTGCTTCCATAAAAATATACTATCAAAATATTATCATGCTTACAGACACAGGCTGAATCCTGAAGGAAAATAATAATGGGAAACTAACCCAGCACAGAGCCCAGGAGTGACCTTGAAGAGCTGAGTGACATCCTCTTGATGTGTCCCTGCTTATAAGGGTTTCTGAGAATGTCAATTGCTCAGTTTTTAATCTATTCAATCATTACAGTGATGACTTTAGAGAATTCTAATTTCTTAATCAAAATTTTGTTTAGTGTCAGAAGTGCTACCAAAGTTCATAAGTATTACATAAGTAGTATAGGTTTTTTTCCCCAGGAAAATTTAAAACCTGAAAAAATATCAAGATCACTTTCTTGAAATAAAATATATTTTCCTTAAATCCATCTCGATTGGCATATGATGATTAATGAAAAAAAAAATTGCATTTCTTTTCTCTGATTCTTTATAAATAATACCTAGAATTAACAATTCCAGTGTTTTGCACTGGATTGATGCCAGGCTGAGCGGGTTATTAATCCTTAGGTCATTACACCAAACTTTTAAATATATTAAAAAGTATGAGATTTCTTCTATTCATCTTGAAATGCCCTTGTGTTTGAATATGTATGGAAAGTTAACTTAAAAATTCAGACCTTTTCTTGCATGGTACTTTTAGAAATAGCAACTGATTAAAAAAGAACGTAGTTTTAGGAGATGGTTATTACTGTTAGAATGGAAATTAGTTCTCTATCTCATGTGATATAATTGTCATATGATTATGAAATGATCATGGATGGGCTGTGCAAGTGCTGTAGAATAATGGTTTGGAATTCATGCTGCAAAATAGAATTCTAATACTCAAGAGTTTTGCACTGTATCCCTACCCTAGGATGTTATAGCACATTGCCAGAGCGGGCCAGAGGGCTCAAGGGTACTCGTTTGGTCATTTTCTGCAGTCTCATTCAGAGGTGAATTTTCTTTAAGACTCAGATATATGACAAAGATTTGTGTAAGTATTTAGACTGAAGGAATATCTAGTTTTTGAAGCCTGTCTTTTGTTATTTATCTAAGGGCTTCAAGATGGTGGTATTGTGAGTTAAATCTCCTTGTATCCACTTAAGACTGACCTTTTTATCACTTCCGAATATATCCATCAGCTGTTTCTTGGGCTTAGGGAAGAATTTTCATTTTGTGGAGGCAGCAGCTAATCAGAGTGTCTGCTGCCCAGCTTCAGACCTCTGGAAGCTTTCACTGATCTTGTCAAGAGTATTTTTTTATATTTGATGACAAGGTTGCCATTTGCAGTCCAAGATTTTGAGTTACTTACAATCCACTTCTGAAGATTGTGAGGGGCTAATAACACGCAAGAGCGCTTCCCACCTTCCCTGTATGCTTAGTCACTGCTTAGTTATTTACTCAGTACATAGTTTATAGCAAAATACCCTGTGCATGGTATATAGATAACAGATTAATAATATAATCTGAATGTGACATCAAGCTGTCTTGTCACTGCCCCCACTCATTCTCAATAGCCACTGATTGTGGGCTGAATTCAAGATCAACCATTTGCTATCTGTGTTTTTAGGAAGGAATCATTTTTAAAATTAGAAACTAAACCTGGTGTATCTGTGTTGAAGATCAAATTGTCTCTGCACAAAAAGTCGGGTGCAGTTGAACATTCCATGTCCTTCCTACAGAAGCTTTTCTACTCTGTGTTGTCAGCACCCAAGCAAAGCAAGCAGCACACCTCCTACTTCCAGCCTTCATCGATTAGTCAGGCACTCATGAGGTCATGCATTGTCCTGGTGTCTGAACGCCTCACAGAAGTTAATATATTTGATTTATATTTGTAGGATGGCCACAGCAAACTGAAGACAAGACCATCAGACTCCAGCTTCTGACAACCCCTCTTGTCTTGGTACAGCTCTGCCCTTCACAGTGCCATGTTTGCCATTCCTTCCTCTTTGACATGCACCAAGCAGTACCACTCTTCTACTTAACGGCCCTGTGAAAATGTAATTTATTTTGGCTCAGTAATACTTCTAGCAGTCCTGTCCTTCAGCAGAGGCAGAGTATAGAAATATCAAAGTGTCTGTAGAGAATTTCCCAAAATACAAGGCACGTAGAAGCCTCAATACAGGCATAGAAAGATGTTCCTAAGTATTCTCTTCAAGTCTGTATCTACCCATACAGTGAGTCATGCCCAGATCCATTAGCATGGATATTTATGTCTTTGAAATCATATGTCCTGTCTACATAGAAAAATGAGATAAACTCAAAAGTTAGTGACAGAACAGAGCCTTTGCAACTTAACCCAAAGTCAGTCTGTGTAAATGTGATTCTTTACCTCCACTATAGTGAGCTCTGACTCAACTTTTAGACTGTAAAAGTGGAGTGTATCTGACAAAGTGTCTTTGCCTGGGCTGTTCACTCCAGACTCCTTTCATCGTGACTGATGATATGGTCAGCACAGAAAACTGAAAGTAGGTTGCATCTCACCTCATCCTACAAAAGTAGAAGTTTAAAGCAGAGATAATAAAGTAGATGTCTGTAAAGTCAGAGGAATCACACACTAAACTGCTTCTTTCATCCTACTGACTGAAAGAGAGAGAGTAGGGTTCTGATCCCAGAGGTAAACACCTACCCCAAAAATGCTGCATGCCTAAAAGTATTGCAGCAGGGACTTCTTGTTTCTGCCTGAACCATACCACGGGCAGGTATAAGACTGTACCTCTAATTCTACAGTCAAGAAGAGACATTAGGAGGCAGAAAACAAATTTTAAAAAACCCCAAACTTTCAATGGAAAACAATAGAAAAAAAAATTGGTGCATTACCACAGATGCTGACATATTTTCCAGTGGCAATCTAATGGGAAGCTGTACTGATTTTTAGGATTTTCTTCAGTAGAATTTACAGAAAAAAACCACAACATAATTATACATTGTAATGCTAGTTTTATATTTTTACCAGGAGAATGATGCATCTGAAAAATAACTTCTTTTTTCAGTTTCATTTGTATCAGTTTCCTGTTCAAACTCATGTAAAACTACTTGGGCTGCCTGTCTTGGTAACAGCATGAATTTATACCAAGACAGAAGTAAGCAAATCATATAGTTTTCAAGAAGGTGGGAAAGCATTGAGACTGAGAGCCTCCAGGCCTTGAGGGTAGTTAAAAATGCAGAATAAATAACACATTATATTCTCTAAACTGCTCCTGTTATTTAATAAATCACTTAATAAAAAAATTAATATTACCAGTGAATTAGTTAGTTAAACTGGCTAATGAGTGCCTAATGTCTCTGCAAGTGGCAGTGAGATGAGAATTTTGAATGCGCTCAGATGGGGTTGGCTCATACCATAGATAGCAGAGACATGCATGGTGGGAATCTGGAGGTTTCTGCTGCCCTTCTGCAGCTGTGGAGCTGAGATGCCTGCTCCATGAATACTTACTTACTTAGAAAGGGAGAAAGAGGGAAAGAGAGAAAAAGAGAGAGAGAGAGAGAGAAGAAAGAAAGAAAGAAAGAAAGAAAGAAAGAAAGAAAGAAAGAAAGAAAGAAAGAAAGAAAGAAAGAAAAGAAAGAAAAGAAAGAAAAAGAAAGAAAGAAAGAGAGAGAAAGAAAGAGAAAGAAAGAAAAAGAAAGAAAGAGAGAGAGAAAGAAAGAGAAAGAAAGAAAGAGAAGGAAAGAAAGAAAGAAAAAGAAAGAAAGAAAGAAAGAAAAAGAAAGAGAGCTATTTCAAGGCCAATTATCTAAATGAGCTGGAGAAATCTGGGATGACTAAGACCCCAATCTCTGGAGAATTTGCTCTGAACATTTTGATGAATTTTAAAGTGGTATTACATTCTAGGTTTTAATAACATAGCCTTTCTCCTCTTCTTCTGGCTCTAGGCAACTGTTGTTAGGTCCATTTTTTACAAAAGCCTAAGGAGCACACATTAATAAGGCCAAGTCTCTAACCCCAGCACTGCAGATCTGCTGGGCTGCAGAGAGCAGGCGAAAAGGGAGGTGCGTGCATTACCTTCAGCATCACACCTGCTGAGGAGAGCCTTTTGATCTGCCCTCTCACAGGTCTGTTTCACTTTCAGTTCAGCAAATTAATTGAAGGGGAAAGAGTTTTTGGAATCTCTAGCACGATCGGTAACAATTTATTCAGGTTTGGTTTCCTTCTTCTGATATATTAATGAACTGAGTCCAGATCTTGACAAAACAAGAGACATCTCTGATTAGAAAAACCACCAGCATGTCAGTCCCCATCACTGGTTTACAGTTTTAAGTTGGTTTCTTTGGTGAGCAGTTATCGAAGTGTAAACGTTTTGCTGCTTGTGGTTGGAGTCACAAGCAAATCTGGCAGTGAAATATCAAATCGAGAGTAGGTTTAGAGGGCCTTAGTCCCTGCGAAAATTGAAAAGCCTGAGTCAGCAGCCCATATGTGTCATCTGGAAGGCTGGACACTTAAAACTGGGTTAACAAGAGAAGACACAGTAAGAAGGAGGCACCTGAACCACCTAACAGGGATCATGAGAGGTGCAGCTGAGCTTTGAGCAGAGCCTTAGGTAGCTCAGGGGTGTCAGTCTCTGCAGCAGACCTGTAATCAGGAATCTGCCCCTGAACGTGGGAACTCAAGTCAGCCCTCCTTATCTTGTAAAAACGCGGCGCCCCTGCAACACTTGAGAAGTTTGTGGCATTGTGTAGTGGGAAAGTTCCGTGTTCATTCCCCTCCCCTGTCTGAGTGGGACCAGAATTTCCAGCCAGTGTCAGTCCTCTCCCACAAGCCCCTAAGATCACTCTGCAAGGGTGTTACAAAACAATCAAGTTAAATCTTCCTTTGTGAAAAACAAAACCAACACCATAGAGCCCTGTGAATATATCTCAGATTTTGTTCCAGGGAACATCTGATCCAATTTAATTCAGTAAGTCCCTTCCCAGCCATTAATCTCCAGCCAAATTTTGTTCTTCATTTTATTGCACATTATGATTTACTGCACAACTCTGTGTTCATTATTACTTAGAGAAGCAGTTGTTCAGATCCTCTTTCTCTTGATCTCCTGATCAGGAAAATACTGCACAGATGTGAACGGAAGTAAGAATATTACTCCTGTAAGAGAACTCTTCCCCAATTAAACATAGTGGCTGTGAGGGAAGTTATGATCTTGCAAATAGTTTCTGCTTCTAAGAAAGACTTAACAGCACAAATGAGGCCAGCTTTCCTTATATCAAGTCTACTGTTTGCTGCAAAACCAGTGCTGTAACTGACACAATTAATATTGCACAAATATCCTGGTAGGGCTTAAAAATGTCGAAATCCCACATATATATCCTTCAGTACTTAGAAGAAACTGATCTGCCCAGCACATTCCAGAATGAACCTGTTTCCTTTCTGGGAAAAAAAAATATCTTGTTTGTTTCTGTCATGCACAAGAAAGGACAAAGCAGAAACATATTTTCTTGTGATAACTACTGTTGAAACCAGAGGGTGTTGTCAGTGTTCACACAGATTCTGCCTGGTCACTGTGGTCTTCCTCCTCTTTTGCACTCTATCTGTGGGAACCAGAGCAAAGCCTGCTGCAGTTTGCTTCTGGAGTAGGAGCTGGCTGGTACAGCTCACTTCTGGTGTTCATGACCACCACTCATCTCCTGCTAAGCCTGGTAACCTCATATATGTTGCAGATGACTGGAGATGCTAAGGAGCAAAAGCACAGACCTGTCCTTTCTGGATGTCCCAGTTTCTCTCCTATCAAAGTTCCCGTTCTGAAGGGAACTTAGTGTCTTTCCACAAGACTCGAATTGACTTGTCTTCAACAGCCTGGTCCACCTGATGATTTCTATTTAGAATAGGCCTCAAATTTTAAAAACAAATTTTCTGCACCTCAGAGTGGAATTACATTGTCCTGCACTGGGACACTCAAGAGGAAGCACTGAACTCTTGTCTAGCAAAACCCTTAGTGGACTAAAATAACCGACCTCACTTTCGGAAGGACATTGAAATAATCTAAACCAATCTATCTAATTTGTTATGAGCTAAAGTTCTGAATTCTAGGCAGAAGTTCTAGGCTTTTGCAAATTACTAATTAACATTTAACCTACAATGGCTGGGTTCAGCAAACAGGGTCCTCTCAAAACATTGCCACTGTACTATCAGCCAGCGCTAGTATGGAAGCTATACTGATGCCAGGACATTATTATCTCCAGGAAACACTTCTTGCATTGACATGGTGGTTTAATGGCCTGTGGTACTGCAAGGAGAGAGAATTTAACTACTGGGACAAATAACAACAGGTGTCTTTCAGCAAACTGTTATTACTAAAGCCACGTTGGCACACGCAGGTTTGCATGGACACCAAGAGGATTTGGGAACTCTGAAACCCCTTATGGGCAGCCTGGAGGGGCAAATGCTGGGGAAGCTTTTCTCCTGGGTTGTGGTGAGCACATCATCACACTCCTGTGGAAATTCTCATTTGGCCTCATAGTAGTTGTGGCTTTTCCCTTTGGGAGGAGGAAGTTAGAGGTTTCAAACAGTATTGTTTTTCTTCTAGCAACCTGCCTATTTTTGCAAAATGTATAGGAGCCCTTGAGACCTCTGTTCTTCCATCTGTCTCGGTTGAGGGGAGGTCAAAGTCTTGGGAAACACATACACACACAATGCAATTGCCTCAGTCTCACTTGTAGACAGGCTACAGATGCTGCAGAGTTCTCAGTAACACATAATTTAACTCTATTTAAATAATATGAATTCCTATGATATAAGTTACTTTTTCTTTTTTCCCAGGATGTAAATCACAACATGGATAAGGTTCCCTTAAATGATAAGGTGTCTTTCAGCACCAGCATCATGAAGTGTTGTCCTAGACTCCTTGTTTTCCTTAGGATGAGACTAAACCTGATTTGGGTCATGTTCCCTCTTGTGCCTGGTCTGTCTATGGTGTAAATCTATGGTAGGAGCTGTAAGTCTAACCCTCTTGCTCAAGCTGTAGCTATTGTAGGACTTTGCTTAGGACACTGCTGATGTGACTCACAGGACATGGGCCTATTGCAGATCCCAGACTTGAGAAGGAAATACATGTGTCAGCCACTTGCAGCTGTTGGGGAAACCCCAGTGTCTTAAAATGGGCAGAAGTAGTGTTAGAAATGATCCTTGCAGGAAGGATGTTTCTCACTGATAAAGAACCTTACAGCCAGGCTGTCCTCTGTGCTCGAAGGCAAGGGAGGGGATAAAGCCTAGGAGTTTATGAAATACCCTGTGCAGACATGTGTATACTGCCCTATAGGGGAAACAGCCTAATTACTGCTCTGAGCTTCCAAGGAACTCTGAGAAGAAAAGCATAAATCTCAGCCATCAAGAGACTCCTGTAATTCAGACCAGGTGTCAGGTAGGCTGTTGCACTGCTCCAGCACAACATGACTTACAATCACCTTTTTATCCTTGTTCCTCTGCTACTGACGCCCTTTAAGTCTAATATTCTCAGTAGTAAGGAAATTCGTTACCACTGAGCCAAATCCCATTTGTCTAGGTAGTGAGAATAAATACCAGCTGTAGATCATCTTGGATACTAAATTTTTAACCCCATCCTGGTCAATACAGAAATATGATAGATCATTCTCTACCACAGCTTCATAAACACAGAAAATAAAAATGACATAGCTTAAATGACCTTTATGATCTGGGATTCTGGCTAAGACATTTTTTACCATTGGTTAAATCTGGAATCTGATTCATTTAGGACACATGTAACATCAGAATTATACCCTGCTGGTTGATAATAACTCAAAATCTCTATACTTAATGTAGAATTATGGTACCTGTTAGTTTTAAAAACCTTAATTATTTTAAAATATCTTCAGAAATTATTCTACTGAGGTAGAGATCCTCTTTGTTCATGAATATAGATAACTACTGAATTGTAGGAATTTCTGATCCTGACAAGCTTTGCTAAGTACTCAGCTACTAATTACGAACAGGAATAAAAGGACACCTGCTGAAATAATTATTAAAGGATGTGTAACTACAACCTGCCTCTTATCAGATGGATGGAGTCAGTACCCTCCACCAGCAGAGAATGCAGTCTTACACATTTTATGACAAACATGCTGTTATGTAAATGATTACATCAGTAGGCATATTAATTTGTGTGAATACTGAACTGCTTGGATTTTAATGCAGAAGGAAAGTAGCAATATAGTTCCATGCTAAATTAGGTAAATAAAGCACTAGAGTTCCATAGTGCTGGCATAGATCTTGTTTAGTCACAAATAAGTCTGGAATATTTCCACAAAATTCATTTTGTAGCCCAACTATAAATCAGGTAGGAAACTAGGATTGTACCCTCACTGTTAGTAATGATTTAATAACTGTAAATTAAGGACAAAATTCCTTCAATGATTTTAACTACCCATTTTTGTCTAACAATCTCTTGTACCTATAAGAGCCTTTTTTAAATGGATGCCTAAAATGTGTGTTAGTTTAAGTAGGAAAAAGCCTACAAAGCATGTTGCAAATATTTGCAGGACAGGTACATCCTAAGCATGAAAGCTCAGAAAATCCTCCAGATGAGATCCTGGAATGCTGGGGCCATAATCTGTGGAAATACCACTACATGTCCTCCCTGTTCAACTCTTGCACCTTTCATGTATCAGCCACTGCTGGAGACAAGGTCCAGAAGTGTTGGCTCAGATGGTTTTATGTTCCTATGTAGAATCATAGCACTGTGCTAAGGGCTTGGTGCTAGGCTGAATCTAGATACTATAAGGCTTGTCCTAGTGCCTGAAATGTCCTGCTGCCTCTCTGGCTGACAGTTCTGGCCAGGAAAAAATTGCTTTCTATGCACTTGGCCAGTTGCTATAAAAAGGACGTGCAGCTGTGCCAGGCTTGGCAGGAGACATCTCCCTCTCCTTGCCCCAGTAGTTCTGGGGAGTGCATCAACTGTGGGCCTTGCATTTACCATGTACATGCTCCCTTCTGGCTGCTGCAGAGATGAACAAAAGGAAAGTGGGAGCCAGCCATGCTGCTCCTGCTGCTGGTCTGGGTAGTGCCATGCAGTGTCTTGCCTGTGGTCACGTCATAATTCGGAGCCAGAAGGTGGCAATCCCAGGGGTGTCGTTCAGCCACTAACTAAGGGCTGATTTATTTTCTCCCCAGACTGGAAAACAGATATGGAGGAATGTTTGGAGTTGAAGGTCTTCCCAGGACCTGGGGGCACAGCTCAATTTCTAATTGGAATCCAATCCCATCCCTGTGCCACCAGGCTACAGCTTCTGTCACTGCAGCCATGAGAGAAGACTTGGCAAGGCCTTGTTTACTCTTCCTCTAAATCAGTTTAACTTTTCAACCTTAAGGCCACACTCCAAAAGCCATTTGCTTTCCTAGATCAGGAGCCATTCTGGTAATTGTACAGATACAGTATTTTTACCTGCTGAATTACAAGTGAGGTTTGTAGTTGGGTGAAGAAGATTAGTTGCACTTGCTATTTTCACAATTAACACTTAGGAGCATGTATATGTGTAGCCAAAGAGAGGCTCTCCTAACCATGGGCTGAGGATGCACTGGATCAGATGGCAATTATCCCATGGCCTTAGGGAGTCACAAACTACTTGCAGAATGCCTCACAGACATCTTTTCCCATGGGGAAGTGTTTCAATCTTCAGTTTTATTGGCTTCTTTAAGCCCCAGATTCTTTCAAACTGGACGTTAGCACAGCCCCACAGCTCTGGGATAACAAGCTCTGAGGCACCATGCCAGTGTTGGGGTCTTTACCCCCAAAAGCACAGCTGCTCATCTTGTTAGCACACCTCCTCTCTCCAGTCTTTCCTCTCTGTCCAACAAATTCAGGTTTTTGGGATGGAAGAGCACTAATGACGTATTTTACCACCCCAGACGGGGTTGCTCCTTGACATCCCCTGCAGAGCCTGGCTCTCCAACCCTGCCTCTCACCCCTTCCTGCAGGCATCATGCAGCAGTCTCAGGCACTCTCAGCTTCACAGCAAAGCTTCTCGAATTTGTTATTTTTTCTCTGGCTTTATTTATGAAAGTGGTGTGCCAAAACACTGTCCCCTTCATTGCCACCCCTTTTCTCTCTGTTCTGTTTCCCCTCGGGTGTTTTGCTCTGACACACAAAGTAAAGACACAAAATATGAGGTGGGAACATCTGGCCCTGGCTGTAGAGCGTTGTCAAGGAGAGAAGTTCCTAGACATAAGATCAGCTTTTTCTCCCCTCTTCACGGGACCCTTCTGTGGGATGTTCAGGGCTTCCTGCCGCAGCCCCCAGGGTGGCCAGCAGCCCAGCCTGCGCTTCGCTCTCTCCAACACAATTACAGTCTGCAAATGTTTAAAGGCAGTTTCTTTTGAGTTAGCCACATGCTTCAAATTGTTATGTGGTTAACCACTGAGAACAAACCCCCACACAAATGCCTAAGGATCAACTTGCTCGAGCCAGGGTGGTAGCAGTGGGGGCAGAAGAGGAGAGGGGAGACTTCCTCATTTTGCTTTTGATGAGAAGCAAATAGTTATCTTTTGACTTTCCTAAAGTGCCAGCAGCCACCGTGTCACAGTGTGTGCTGGGTGATGCCATTTGCACATTTGTTTGCTGATGAAAGGAGCCTTGTTCAGCAGCCGTGGCCATGCACACCACGGGCCACATCCTCCGTTGGTGTAAACCAGCTCTCTGGTGAATAGGAACTGAAAATGCAACCCCCTCTCCCCGCGTGATGTGCAAGTGCCAAGCTGGGGAAAGACTTATGCGCTTTGACATTGTCCTATCCCATGTCCCTTAACTCTTATAAAAGCTGAATACTTTTCTGCTGACTCACATAGACAGATGGATTTTGTTAACTCCAGTCGAGATAGAGGAAGATGCACTAAAAGCATCACTTGGCGGGGCTTAATTCAGCTTTGGGGTTCAGGGGGAGACTGAGCAAGGAGCTTCACATCTCTCCCTGTTCAGCATGGATGGAGCTTGGCTCCTGGGTGCCACGTAGGAGGAGTGATGTGTGGTCTAGGCTGAGCCCTGCTGCTAATCAGTGTCTGAAATAATGACCCATGCTGTCATTCCATCCCCCTCCCTGTGCCCTCTCTGGAGCTCTGCAGCTCCCCAAAGCCCAAGAAAGAGACTTGGAGCCAACAGCAACAGAAAAAAACCACCCCCAAACAAGCGCAGAACTCAAATCCCTGCAGTAATTCCATTGCATCTGCTTAAATCTCCTTACGTTACAGACGATTTTAGTGAAGTAAATTAACTTCCCTTTGCTTGTGTTTCCTTGTATTTTTGAAGACTATGAAACTGTTGAGAAGCAAATTGTCTTACAAACTCATGGGGACAGTTTCCAAACATGACTGGCAGAGCTGTTCATGTAGTGTTCCTGAGAGTGCACCCGAGTGGAGACGGAGATAGTTACTTTGCCATGGACCAACTTTAAGATCCATCTTTATTTTAATTTCTAAAATGGCAGATTAAAGGCTCACAAAGTGACTAGGATAGTCTTGAGGGGGAAGATCCAATCCACACGTGATCTGCTTTCTCAGGTGTGAAACAAAATTGAATTCTTTGCTTTTTGAGAAAAACTGCATGAAAAGGAAGGGTTAAAAATATTTGGATGTGGGGGACGTTTTCAGTGAAAGTGGTTTAGTTCCTCTGGTCCATTTATCATCTGAGCAGTGAAACATCACTGTGCTTATGAAGTTAGCTCTGCAGGACTCTGTACCTGTCAAAATTATTTATCCATACTTGCCAACAACAGCAAGAAAAGCAGGAGGTGATGGTGAGTGAGTTGGACACATGGACTGAAGGTGCATGAGTCGAACCTCCTCACTGATGCAGAAAAAGAAAATGAGTGAGAAAAAGAACATTAAAGCATGAAGTGTCTAATCTTAGAGAGTTTAACGGTATGGTTCATTACAAAAAAAGAAGAATTTGCAGAATTTCTTCATGGGCAACTGAGTAGGTAGGTCTTGGTGGCCAGTTAGTCCTCATGCTGCCGAAGGTTCAGGAATAAATGCCAGCAGAAGCAGCTGCTGGGGGACATTGGCACATTAACATTATCGACCATGGGTAAATGATTGGGAATATTGCACTTAGATAATTGAAAACTGATGTGATAATCACTTTTTAAGGAATTATTAAGGAACTTCTGAGTGCTTAGTATCATTATGTGAAAATATATAAAAAATTCTCAGTCTAAATCCAACAGAACCTTAAGCCTATGTGAGGGCTATTAGGGGAAAAAAAAAAAAAAAAGAGGGGGGCGGGCAGAGAATTCAGATTTATAAAAAGAAACCCGTACACAATGAGCTGAAGGTTGTGCTTCTGCACTTCCTGCTCTGGGTGTGAGCAGAAGAGGAAATACCAAAATACCACCAGAAAAACTATTCCCACAGCATTCCCAACCTGGCTGAAACCAGAAAAGTTCTGACAGCCCTACAAAAAGGGGGTAAAACCCCACAACTGACCCAGTCTCAAGGATCTTACTCATAGGAAGGCCAACAAAATTTCCAAAGCTAGGAGGTTTGGGTAGACCTAGATGAGTCTCTATATTTCCCCTGACTCCTCATCTGTATTTTCTGTACTTCATGGATCATTGATGACATGTGACTCTTCTGCCAGCTTTGAGAGGAGCACATTTCTGCTGCAGCCAGTTTGATCACACCCATGACCGCAGACCATCAAATTGCATGTTAAGTGCAAGGCAGGGCACCATGGCCCAGTCCAACTCAGGTGAGGGGTTCCTTGGCCCCCTTTCATTTTTTGACAATCAACCCAGTACAATGAGAGTACATCCTATGTACACAGCAAGAACTGACCTTTCAATGCATAAAATGCCACCAGTTTCAGTGTTGCCCCATGTTAATGATTAAAACTGAATTGCTGGAGATTCCCAGGCAGAAAAGACCTTAGTTTGGTCTGGCTGCTCTAGTAAACCTTCCACTTATAGCAAAGAAAACCTTGAAGATGAGCAGCAGGATCACATTCAAAGGGTTGTACGAGATTGCTGGCACACCAAACAGTTAGTTTAAAACCTCAAATCTGAAAACTTTGCAAAGAACTTGGAAAATGGCTCTTTCCCTTTATTAGTGTAAGAAGGAAAGTATTCTGTCCTATTAACCTCCCAATATTTAAATATCAAAGTCTCTTGTTTGACATGCAGTACTGTACACTAGAATTCAGGACTTGTTCAATAATCTAAGAAAAACAGTAAAATTACTATAAAAAATAAAATTACGATAAAAAGCTGGTTTTCCTATAGATGTTTCCCTACATCTAAGCAATTCCTGAATCAAGTTTTTTCCCTACAATTAGAGAATCAAATCCCTGGACTGGGTCCAGTGAGTAGCTCAGGAATGTTCAGCACAACCACGGCCTCCAGCCACGGGACAGAACAAAAGTTGCAGCAGTGATGATGCTTTATCTTCCACAACTTACTCCAGCAACACTTCCATGGATGCCAATAATGCAATCTGCTTCAAAGAGGCCTGAAAAGAAGATTTTTTTTCTTTTCAAATTCTGAGTCACTGATTTCGAGACTGGTCAACTCATTGCAGTTGTGACTGTGGTTTAGCTAAAACCACCTAAGGCTGATAATGTCATCATGAGCTCTCACATCCAAAAATGAAGCTAAAACCTTAGCTAAGCCCCATGTCTGAATGCAGCTTTCCAGTTCATTCAGAGCAGCACAGCACTCAGCATTTTCCCTCCAACAACAGAAAGCCCCTTTCTGGCCTCCTGGCACATTGCTGCATGGAATACACTGTCACTCCTACTGCAAACTTATTTAAGAGACAATAGGGCAAATAGTTGGCACACAGATTCTTCTTAAAACTTAAATCTAGATCCACAATAAAATGTAAAAGGCCAAGGAAACATGTAAAGAGAATTAGAAAATGCTCATTTTTCTTTTAAAATTAATTTTTGCTGTGAGTGAGACGTTGCAATTTACAATGTGGGCCCCATTCTGCAAGTCCTTTCTTACATGAGCTCTTTTTAAACTCACTGAGGTTGTTTACTTGAGTAAAAGTTACTTACATGAGAAAGGACACACAGAATCCAGCCTTCCATATTTTGCTACAAAGTTTACCTAGACATTATCTGGGCTGTGGAGCAGCGTGTGTTATTTTCAGGAAATAAAACTGGACTTCAGTTGTTTTTTTTGGAAAAAGTTCTGACTTCAGCTTCACCCATCTGCTTTTTGCAGTTTGCTCCGCAGCCACATTGAATGGATGGGCTCAGCCTTTGTCCCTGTCTCTGAGCTGCTCGTTACCAGCCACGCTCAGTCCCGACGCGCTGTAACTCACCAGGACGTGTGCAGTCTGAATTCCCATTCCAGATTTGGTCCTCAAGCCTAAGGCCATTATTCCACCTCAGACTAAAACATATTCTCCCATAGGCAGCTGAAAAAGAGCATGTTTCTTCAGGTTTTCTTGCCACAAAATGATAAAATAAACTGAAATAAAGAAATAATAATAAAAAGGAAATCCAATGTACGGCAATCCTCAGAATTTTGGAGTCTAAGACTGTTGATCAGCATCCATAAATGTCCTGACCGGTGAGGAGACACAGGCACTACAACTGGAAAGAGAGCAGGAAGGAAAACCTACCATGTGAGCAAAGTTAAAAAAAAAGGGGGGGTGGGGGGAAGAGAGAGAGAAAAAGGTCTGCTCACTGGACAGCACTTGGGCTGATAGCAGGGATTTCAGGAAATCCAAACACTCAGACAGGAAATCTGAACACTGGATAAACATGCCATAATCTCCACAGATACAGTTAACGTGCAGTGTCCCTGTTAACCCCTTGCCTGCCCAGGGCTGAGCCTGAAATCGGATCTGTGTTATGAGACGCCTGGAAACACAAGCAGCCCGGGGGGCTCCACAGTCTGAGTGCTCAGAAGTCTGAGCGGCAGCCCTGCATTCAGCCCTGCCCTCTCTTTTTTGAACTCCATTGATTTCTACACAGTGCTGCTTTAGTGAAAAAGTGCATAATTTTCCTCCTCTGACAAGGAGATGCACCCTGAGCCCCGCAGCAACCTGCCTGAACTCCTGTGTGCCACTGACTCTGGATACCTGGTAGTCCTGAGGTAGTTTTACCTGGTTCTTTTTCCACTCTCTTTTGCTGTGACACAAGATTTGTACAGCTGTCTGTGGGATATTTGCAGAGTCCCTGCCATGATTTACTCCACACTGGTGCAGTGGGGACCCCCTTTATGCCATTTTGTCAAGAAATCTAGTTCCATGGCAGAGGGGCTGGAATTAGATGACCTCTAAGGTCCCTTCCAACCCAAACCATCCTATGATTCTGTGAACCGAGGAACAAACTCTGCAGTCGCTAGCAAAATTAAGATGAAGCCTGTTTGGTTGGTTATTTTTGGAATTTAGAATTTGCTCTTTGTGTCTTGTGGCTCACTTGTCATCCTTAAAAATATCACTTTTAGGCTTCTTAATTTATTTCTTTTATATGATCTACCTTGGTTACACTATTAGTGTAAAGCTCTTAGCTAGTTACAAAAGCAAGGAGAAGCAATAATATTGCATAGAACTGACCCCTTGCTCCCACAGATGTAATTAATAAAGTGAAGTTTACATGAGAGTTGCCAAATTTAAATTCACAGTATTATAAGCACACACACGCACACACAATTAAGCCCCTGCATGTTTGCAGAATGGGGACTTCACTGTGTTTTCTGGAGGTGGACAATTGCAGGCTTCTCTGCTTTCCAGAGGTTATGGACTCCTAAGGCGAGGGCCCACTCCCAAAAATGCTTCCTCTCTCTGAAACCTGACGTTTTGGGACAGTCCTGCCTAAACATGTTAGAAAGAAAACATCATGTCTTTAGATTTTCTGGTTCTCCTAAGACTTCCTAGAAATTAAAAAAATGATAGAAATTACTACCTTGAATTTCACTTGCTGGTGGAAGTAATTAGACACAGAGGTAATATCCACTGACTGGTGCCCTCGCTCAAGGCACTGGCAATCAGCTCGTCTGAAATGGCCCCAGTGTAAGTCCCACATGCAATACTAACCTGTATCATTATATTAAGGTTCCTGCTAGGAACAAAATAGGACCACTATAGGAAAAGGCTTCCTTCAGCACCTTCTGCTACTTGCAGTGTGTTTCTGCTTATTATTTCAAAGACAGAAGCTCTGGCAAACCAGCATTTGTTACAGCATTCCCTGGAAGTGGCCAGGCTTGGACATCATGCCTGGATTATGGAGTCAGGTTGTGTTGGCGTAGGAAGCCTGGCAGCAGAACTGGGGTGGAAAATGGGGCTTTGGGGGCATCCCTTCCTCAGGAACTCTCCTTTGGTCTCCAGCCTAATTCTTGATGAAGAAAATATCTTTCAACTTGTGTCCTCATGTTCCCAGTCATTCTCCTACTACTTTTTAGAAAGTGTGAGGCTGGTGATGGAGGTCAGTCACTGTGTGCATGGTTGGAGCACTGGTGGCTGCATCTGTGCAAAGAGCTGGTAGAACAAATACTTGACTTTAGAGGCATGAAGTCATCTGCCTTGTCTAGCACGTGCTGCATGAAACAAGGACCAAATGGTTGCTTGATGATGTCAGGAGCAAACTGGTGGAAAAACAGGGAAAAATTAAAACATGTCAGGGTCGAACTTTATTTCTTTTCTTTCTTGTTCCATGTGCTTTGCCAGTGAGCTACTTCAGTTATTCACTTTTTTTCCATAGAAGTTCTTCTGTTGTCACGGTATTTTTCACCTTCTCTTTTCTTGTATTTTCCCCTTAGCACCACTCTTTGCAGCAGCAAAAGGAAAGCAAAAAATAGAGAAAAGGTATAAAGTACAGCCTTTTCAGTATAACTGAAAAATGATTCAAAAAAAAAAAAAAAGAGAAAATAGGCATAACACTTCAAAATATGCATTTTGACCAAAAAAAAGCCTTTTAAGATTGAGAGACTTTTCATTGGAAAACATTCAAGCAGCTCTAGAAAAAAAAAAGGAGCTGGGGGAATTGGGATAAAATTTATTACCACTAACATCTGCTGTAAATCAGTTAGAGGTAGGCAAACATTCCCTACCAGGGCAGAGTTAGGTCAAGGTGAGAGGCGATAAAGCAATAATTAAAAAGACCAGCGTCCTCCAGCTACCTTCAATAGGCTATAAGCAGAAGAGCAAGTGCTTTCTGCTAGAACTGGGGTTCTGCCTGGAAAAATGTCAAAGAGGGGGGAAAAATAATTTCTATTCAATGGAAAACTATCAGTTTATAATACATCTCCAACAATTTCCATACAGAACTACAAAAAGTATTATACTTTTCTGGTTTTTTAGTTAAAAAATAAGTAGGAAAAAAGGTTGTGCTTATTGTTAAAAGTTTAATTTTATGAGATATTTCTGTTGAAAAACTCTGCAGAAAGGTGTTATTGTCAGTCTCGGCAAAACAGAGAACAGGGACAGCATGGTAGGCAAAATAATGAAGCTGACAATAATAAATTATATAGAAACATTCCAGCCAAATTGGGGCAGAAAGAAATCTTCGAACTGAAGCAAGCAGAATTATCAAAGCTAAAGAGTAGATAAAGATTCCTGGAAGGGCACAGCAGCTGCAAAAAATCCCCCATCACCTTAAGAAAAAAAAAGCCAGGGGCCTTACTCAGTACAGATGTGAAGATGCTTGCTTTTAAATGGGAAAAACCCTTTACCACATCCACCATTGATGTACCCGCAGCAGCTGAGCTTTCTGATCACTTGTTCTATATCCCCAGGATGTAGCTTTGTGTATTCCTAGAGCTGATAACAAAATTGTCCCTTCTTCCACAAAGAACTCTATGGCTACTGAATTAAGACAAGATTAAAAGGGTTTAGATATGCATGTGAAAGATAAAGCACATGAAATCATTATTGAGATCATGAACAAAATGCTCAAGAAAGTTATCATCAACCTATGAGGCCCCAAGCTCTGTTATTTTCCATGTATCAATGACAAGCCCTATCATTATAATAGCTAGGAATTTTTATTTTTTTCATTATAGATTTGAAAGAAAGATCAGTCCTTTACTGCCCTACATATTGGATTTGGAGAAGATTTCAACAGAATAAATAAAACATTTGGAGAAAGAAATCGCAGGTCCTAGTTTTGTCAGTCTCCACCCTTCAGTCACCCAGACGTTTTACATCCTTAAAGAAAATGTCTTAATATATTCACATGAAACTAATTTACTTTCCCTTTTGAGCATGGCCAGCCCTGTGGCTCAGCCATCCCAGACCTCTCTCTCTCTAGCTACTAATAACTGGATGCCAGAGAAATACTGTGACATGCTAAACCAAATTCCCCAATCACACTGTGACTCTATCTGCATTTACTACAGCATATACTAAAACTTTGCAAACATTAGAGAAAATGAGTAGAAAACACTATCCAAAAGGATTTCAAAACACTGACGCAACTTATTGTGAGCTATAAACACTACTTTTCTTGAAAACTTCAGTAATTAACTTGTTTAGAGACTTCTTGCTGTGCTACCAAACATCTCTCTTTGTGCACCGGCTTTCAATTTTAACATTTCCTTGGAGATCCCTGCCACTTTTATTACTAGTCCTGCTCCTTCCTAAATGAGCAGGCAAGGAGGTTTACTTTTGAGATCAGCATCCCTGCTGGCAGTGTTGCACTAGGAAAAGCCCCAAGCCCCAAGCCCCCTCCATCCAGCAGCAAACCATGTGCTCTTACATTACATGAGAAACATTGCCGCTTTCCCCACTGTTCATTCAGTGAAATACAGCAGAAGCTGTGTTCTAACAGGTTTAACGACATGTTTGTACATTTATTAAGCAAATAGCACCTCTTGACGTTCTGAAAAGGTCCGGGCAGTAGAAACTGCCTTGTCAAGAAGCACTTGACCCTTGCTGGTAGCTACAGGCTGCACTAATGCACAGGAGGCAGTGCATTGTTTCATTTTCAACTGGTTTTAGAGTTTTCTTTTTTTTAAATAAGAAAAAAACCCAAACCCTGAAGCATTTCTTTTTTTGCCTCTCCTTCATTGTTCCTTTTTACAATGGCAAAAATGGGGAATATTTTTGTAGTCCTCTTTTTCCCCCCCTATTTTCTTCCCAATGTGGCATGTGAAGGCAGGAAACCAAAGACATGTACAAACAATTTTTTTACTGGCTCTGCTCAAAAAATGCTGTATAGATATATACAGTAAAGGGTACTAAAGAAAGCAGATGTCACCTAGAGAGGTCCCCATGGTGTCAGAGTAGCTGCTGACTTCATATTTTGCCAAAGATATGTGGACAGTCCAGATAATGTTTAGGGACAGCTATAAGTTGAATTATGCACCAAATTACAACAAAAATGTTGTGTGGAGAAATCTGAGTCTCCCTACATTGTCCTCTATAGGTTTCCAGGATGTCAGTTGTGCTGAAAGGGCTGGGTTGGAAGGACACCTTGGACATGTGAGTGTCACACCAGGCTTATTCTCCAATTGTCACCAAAGTTTTCCTTGGTTTCCTTTCTAAAAATTGTTGAAAAAGATGTCTCCTTAATGTGTTGTCATTGGTTTGTTACAGAAAAGTTAAATGACAAACAGAACTCAAGAGTTCCAGACATTAACAAACACTATGACAAACCCCAGTTGATCACCAGATTGGTTTAGCAATTAGGGGATTTTTAAGAAAAAGAAACGTAAACTTCTCATGATCTTTGGTCATATGAGCAATTATTTTAAGCTATTTTAAGCAGACTAAATGTATACATAAAAATTAGTGCTATATTTCTCGTCAATCCCTCATCACAAGGAGCTGAGCATTTGTAAGTATGGATGGGTGCCATGAGACTTGTCATAGACATGTGAGAGTCAACACTGTTACAAATGCTGCAAGCATCACATGCTCTAAGCACTGAATATTTGTAGGCAACATAGGCTGTATGCATGAGTTGTTAGCCTGGAGAGCTTTAGAGTGGTCCAGAAAATTAAAGGCCACTGAGAAAATAATGTTATTTCTAATTGTATTCACAGCTTTTGGAAATAGGCGATGGCCATCATGCCTACAAAGAGGAAAATAAACTCAAATCCATTTTTTTTCCATGACTGTAATTGATTAGGAGTTTAGATTTTCATGCATATGCATATGCCTGTGTGTCATCAAAATCCAAACCCTTGAATGCTGATGAGGAAACAAGACTGAGAAACAAAGCCAAAGAGTAAAATAGAATTCCTCTCTGTTATGGCCCCGATGTATGTAGATGAGAAGGAGATAGCCCAACAGAAGGCTGGGACTGCTGCAGAAAGATGTGACTTTTGCAGGGAGAAAAACAGCATGTGTGGCAGTGTGGCCTCTGTTAGACCCAGTGAGTCAGAAAGTGCTGTATCCCATGCTCAGAAGGGCTGCAGTGCCTGTCCTCCACTACCAATGCACCTGGGACCAGCATCAGAGAGGTTTGTGGGGAGAAGTAGTGATTAGAGAAGAGACTCTCTATTGTCACAGAGACTGCAGCACTTCCCCAAAGGAGGAATGGGCTCTGCAGATGTCTCATTTCCATATTTCTCCTCATCACATAACTCTTCTGGCTGCTTACACTCTGGTTATAGACTCCTCTTTGGGAAAAGCTCCTTCATGTCTTGTGGGAGGTGGTGGCTGCTTTCATCCCACTCTCACTTGCTGTGAATCCCTCTGCAAGTGTTCAACAGTTGAAACACTCATCCTGGCTCAGCCAGGATCTCATTTATGCTCTGCCATGTTATCATTGGGGCTTTCAAACACAATATCTGTTTTAGGGCTACAAATCACATCCATGGAGGAAGATCATACAACACCAAACATTAATTAATCCCCTTTCTGAATGACTCTTCTTGGGCTAAATATCTTGCCTTCCTACCTTGTAATTTCAGCACACACTGCCTCACAAGCTTTGTACTTCAGGAGGAGGTACCCATATTCCTGATGCTCAGGGAAAGCACAAAGGAGTGTTCATGTGGTTCTTCTCATACAAACGAGGGATCATGACTTTTCCTCTTGTGGAGGTCAGATGAGAGATCTGCTAGTCAATCTTTGGTTATTCAGTGACTAAAGGCCAGAGGTTTATAACCTGTTCCAAACACCTTAACACCTTCTGACCAGCCTTTCTACTGCCTGAGGCCCAGACCACACTCTGCCCCAGTGGGTTGCCCCACCTGTCCAGTCCTAGGAAGCAGATTAAATTGTTAATGAAGTTTCATTAGGCAGGTTCATGGATAATGCCAAGTTCAAGCTCTTATGCTGGCCTTGGTCAAATCACCCAAACTTCACTTAAAGTGACAAATCCCAGGGCACTTCCAAACTGCTGTATAGTTGTGTTTTGGCTTAATCCCAACTTGAAGCAGGATGAAGGGATGTGCAGTAACCCTACTCCACTGCACTCACACATTGCCCCGTACCTTCTGCTTATACAAGACAGAGCCTGGGTCTCTCTGGCTACACCTCTTACCTTGATGAATTGTGCCTCAGGTTGGGGTCCATTTTTTTGTTAGGTGTTTTGTGTTGGTTATGTTTGCACTGTCTGTAAGGTCTGCATCTCAGTTTGCAGCTCTGTGCCTGAATTTTCTCTGTATGGTGAGCCCCTGGCCTTTCTCAGACTGAAGCTTGAGTGGGAGCCAGTGTCTAATTGATGCAGATGATAAATAGAATAGGATATTTCAGCTGGAAGGGACCTAAAATGTTCATCTAGTCCAACTGCCTGACCACTTCAGGGCTAACCAAGAGTTAAAGCATGTTATTGAGGGCATGCCCTCATATGTCTTAAACACTGACAGGCTTGGAGTGTTGACCACTCTTGGAAGACTGTTCCACTGTTTTGATACCCTCTGAAGCATGTTGAAAGAAGGGCGAAGCAGCTGGGGAAGGGTCTAGAGCACAAGTCCTATGATGACCAGCTGAGGGAGCTGGGGGTGTTCAGCCTGGAGAAAAGGAGGCTCAGGAGGGACCTTACTGCTCTCTACAACTCCCTGAAAGGAGGTTGTGGCCAGATGGGGGTTGGTCTCTTCTCCCAGGTAACGAGTGACAGGATATGGCCTCATGTTGCACCAGGGAAGGTTTAGATTGGACACTAGAAAAAAATATTCACAGAAAAGGTGGCTAAGCATTGGAACAGGTTTCCAAGGGAAGTGGTTGAGTCATCATCCCTAGAGGTATTTAAGACACGTAAATGTGGCACTGAGGGTTAGTAGTATTTTACCATAGTTTAATGGTAACTTGGAAGTGTTGGGTTAATGGTTGGGCTTGAAGATCTTAAAAGTCTTTCCCAACCTAAAATGACTCTATAATTCCATGAAATGCTACCTAATATCAAGTCTAAACCTCCCTTGGTACAGGTTTAAACCATTCTCATGTCCTACCAATGGGTCCCAGGGAGAAGAGCTCAGTACCTCCATCTCTCCCTCCCCTCCTCAGGAAGCTGTTAGAGAGCACGAGGTCACCACTCAGCCTCATCTTCTCCAAACCAGACAAGCCCAGAGCCCACAGCTGCTCCTCACAGGACATGACTTCCAGCCCTTTCACTGGCTTTGTTGCCCTCCTCAGAAAACATTCAAGGACCTTCAGATTCCTCTTTAATGGTGGGTCCCAGAACTGCATGGAAAAGTCAAATACAAGCTTGAACCCTAAGCCAACACTGAGGCAAAAACATCTATCTGCCTCAATTTTCCATGTACAAATGGTCGTAGTCACAGTGTTTGACCTTACAACACATTAGTTAGACACAGGTTGCACACATGCTTCAGGAGTAGAATTTGTAAGGCACAAGCATGAATTTTAAGGATGGGATGATGTCTCATATTTCTACCATTATGGCTCTAGTGGTCAAATTGGATTCTTTGCTGTATAAGAAACTAGAGAAAATGTTATGCAAGGCGGACTGGATTACATCAGTTTTCCCTCCCTTGCTTCAAGACTTCATATACATTCAATATGAAAGCTTGGTTTTCTCACTTAAAATGTACAAGAAGTTTAGAAGAAAGTAATATTCTTGTCTGGGGGAGCTCCAAATCAAATGATTTCTAAAATAAGCCTGAAATCAAGAGCCACTGCTGTTAGCTGTGTGAAAAAGGAGAGGAATATTAACTTCTGTGGGAGGAGGAGCTGTACCTTAAAAAAATGTTGCTATTGAACGCAAAGCTGGTATGGAAAGCTCAAGTAATTGGAAACACATGTTCCTGGCTGCAGGAGTACAGCAAATAAACTGCAGAAGAAAAATAATAATAGAAAAGACACAGGGTATTTGAAAATATAGCAAGAGAAGTCAACATTTTACAACATGTTAATAGTGACTATAGCTGGAATATTGTTTCACTTCATCATTAACCTTAAAAACACAAATATATCTGTTGACTTTCTGTTGTGCACCAACTTTAAAATAAAACAGAGGTCTCAGGCATGTTGGATGATAGTATTACATAAGGACAATATTTTAGTAAACTATCTGAACAAAGATGACTCATAATGATACAGATGAATATTTTATTTTAAACACAAAATGTTGTGAATTACTTAGCACCTAAAAATAACACGCCCCCTCTTAACTTTCAATGAACTGTGTTGACGTTGCAGGAGTTTCGAACTTCTTCAGTACAGCAAATCATCCATCTTTTGTAGTCTGTTAACAAAAATATCTCTTTTCAGGCCAAAGCTTCAAACCCAAAGCACACATAAACCCCCTCACACCCACACTCCCTTCGGTTTGCAGCTTTTTGTTCCGCCTCTCTCCCTTCTTGGGTAGTAAAAGCCACAGGAGGAAGGAAGACTGTGAAATCTGCACAGAAAAATTAAAATTCAGTGCATACAGTAAAATATACCATAACCATACTGTAAGAATGGAGATCAGTCACTTAAAGCTGAGTGGGTAGAACTGTGGCAGAGCTGCCTCTTCCCCATCTTTGGTCACTTAAGTTTCTTCCCACCCCTGTTGGATATGTGAATATGTGTTTTGCACTTCTTGGTTCATCCCTGATTTACCCTCCCTTTCTTCTCAGCAGGGATGAGTTTAGCAGTTCTCAAATGTCTGTGCACTGACCCAGTTGCAGTCTAGATCAGCCCTGGTAAACTCAGGGCTGGCATATCCTGCAGAGCAAGGGTGTCTCAGGCAATTTTGGTCATGGAAACCTAGATCTTTCTTAGGCCCTGTGCTCTTCAAAATCATAATAGATGACTTGGATGCAGACCTGGAAGGGATACTAAGCAAGTTTGCAGATGATACAAAACTGGGAGGAGTTTACTCCCTCAAGGGCAGGGAGGCCCTGCAGAGAGACCTCAACAAATTAGAGGACTGGTCAATCATCCAATAACCAACAATATGAAGCTCAACACAGGAAAGTGCTGGATTCTGCACCTGGAATGGGGCAATCCTGGTTGTGGGGACAGACTGCAGAATGAGATGCTGGAAAGCAGCACTGTGGGAAGGCACATGGGGCTCCTGGTCTGTGGAAAGTTGAACATGGGTCAGAGCTGCCCTGGCAGCCAGGAGGGCCAACTGTGTCCGGGGGGGCATCAGGCACAGTATCACCATCTGGGCAAGGGAGGGGATTGTCCCGCTCTGCTCTGCACTGGGGTGGCCTCACCTCGAGTACTGTGTGCTGTTTTGGGTGCCTCAATATAAGAAAGACATTAAGCTTTTAGACAGTGTCCAAAGGAGGGCAACAAAGATGGTGAAGGGCCTTGAGGGGAAGCCGTGTGAGGAGCGGCTGAGGTCACCTGGTCTGTTCAGCCTGGAGAAGAGGAGATTGAGGGGAGACCTCATTCCTTGTGAGGGGTAGCAGAGGGGCAGACACTGCTCTCTTTTCTGTGGTGACCAGTGACAGGGCCTGAGGAAATGGCCTGAAGTTGTGTCAGAGGAGGTTTAGGGGAGGTTTACTTTAGATATTAGAAAGAGTTTTTTCAGCCAGAGGCAGAGGGTGGTTGGGCACTGGAACAAGCTCCCCAGGAAAGTGGTCACAGTCCCAAGCCTGATAGAATTCAGGAAGCGTTTAAGAAGTGCTCTCAGACACATGGTGTGACTCTTGGGGATGGTGCTGTGCAGAGCCAGGAGTTGGACTCCATGATCCTTGTGGGTCTCCAACTGAGCTTACTCTGTGATTCTGGGTTATATATTTGCTTTCAAAGATGTGAAAGTATATGTCTGTTTGAAGAGCCATTTTCAAACTGTCAAATTTCAAGCCACTGTCAAATTTCAAGTTCTTCTAATGGAGGAGTGAAGTTTCATGTATAAGGCCTTCACAGTGCTGAAATGTGGGGGGTGGGGGGAGGAGGTGGAAAAGGAGCTTTCCCTGCAAATTCATCATCTTGGATGACTCAAGCCTTTAAAGTTCCGGAAAGAAATAATTATTTAAAATAGATCAGCCTGAGACAGACAGCTAAGGTAGAAGTAGTGGCAGAAATAGCTACAGTATAGTGAACTAAATTTCTCAGGGGTTTCATATGGTTGAAGCTATTTCAGTAATCAATGGTACTTCCTGCAAAAGCTTGTAATCCAAAGGCCCTGAAGTCAATGGGAAACTTTCCCTCAGTTTTTTGGTCTTCACATCAGATTTCTGAATTTTTCAGTGCTGTACCTATTCATAGGGAATACAACATACATGGTCCATCAAAAGCCAGTTCTAACACTGCATTTCAAGATCGGCATAATCTTGCATTTCACACGTTTCATTTCCTCCCTTTGCCAATGTCACTTGGCCTCTGTTCATCATGGGCCACCTTTAATGTGTGGTTTAATGGTTTTTCTTCTGCTAAATACCAGATAAATTATCTCATCAGTGAAAAAAAAAGAAGGGATCCTTCAGAGGACAGACAGAAATAGATGTTGTATGCTATGGGGTCTTTAAAAGCCTGCTCAATGACCAGAGTATATTTTATTCCAGTAAGAGTAGAAACTTATTCCCACAACTACAGGTGTTTTCCAGCTTTTTTGTGATGAGCTCCACATCTCAATAAAGAAATTGCCTCCTGGGCACTTATCCTCCAAGTCATTGTGTAACATCCCTGTGGCAATTTACATTACATGGAAAACCATACTGAAAAAGCATTTGTGCCTCTTTTTAAGAAGTCTTTAGAGGAATATGGGTATTGACCTTCCTGTAAAAGTTGACCATGGTTTCTGCTTTAGCTGTTTCTTTCATCTCTTCTTCCCTTGGCTCTGTTCCTTTCAGATGAAGTCCAGGATGAAAGTCAGCATACTGCAGGCACAGTGAGCTCACCACTCTGCTGTGGACCACAGCTGAGGAATCTCCATCCCAGTCCTTTTCTAGGGTGAAGTTTCAGTGTGACATGCAAAATGCTAACAGGATCACAGATCTTACTTAAAGGCAAAATGAGGCAAATCAACACCCCCAGTGATTACTTCAGAGAGAGCTTTACAGCCAAGGATAACACCTCTCCCTGATGCATTCTGCTGTATTTTTCCAGGGTCATTTGCCTTGCTTTTGCAGAAACAACAGGATGGCACTGGGACCTGAACTCTGACTCTCTGCTGTTTCTGCTGTTTTGGATGCTGATGCTGCTCTTTCACAACAGCTGAGTTAGATCCAGATGGACATGTGAGTTATCTTTTCTCTAAAGAAGAAACATCAGCTAAACCCCTGACTCTTTTATATAGTTAAGAAGTTACTTCTGTCATTTCTTGGCATGATAGATTATGGACTATTAACATAGTCTAATTGCTTATGAAAATACCAGATTGTTTCTTGTTAAAGTAACAGATTCACATCAATCCCAATTCATTTTAAATACATGACTTTCAGCAATTTCACATAAAGAATGTGCAAAGAGAAGGTTTCTTTTTCTATTGGACTTGTAGAGATGAGCATGTTTGAAATTTCAAAATGATAGGTAGAGTTGGCAGTACATTTAACTGCCCAGGAGAAGTATTTCAATACATAGAATAGTACATAACTTTTGTGAACGTTCCCTTCTTACAGCAAAGGTGAATCTTTAAATACTGGTCTATTCTCAAAGGCTTCTTTAGGACCTGTCTGAAATCTCCTCATACCATGCCATGGAGGACAAGCAGGGATAAGAAAATAATATGACAGTGATTAAAGGTAGAAATACACATATTAGCAGCAGGAAATTTCTTTTAGCTCATATCTATCCCAGTTTTCCAGCTACTTAATGTCAGTTTTTGTTGTCAGATTTTTAATATTTGTTTGTATTTACAAGAAGAGTTTTCCTACCAGTCAAAACATTATTTGCATGGTTCACATAAAACAAAAATGGAAAACTGAATTTCTGGGGAGCAAGGCAGTCAAATATCTGGCATTTGGGACACTCTTCTAATTTAGAGGACTTCAGCATTTTCATAATAATAATAATTAATAATATGAGGAGGGGTCATCTGAGTGTTCTTGACCTAAGAAATATGGTGACAACTGTCACAGAAGAAGGTTGCAGAAAACAGGAAAAAGGAAGGAAGCCATGGGTAGCCTTCACTTCAGATAACCTATGACTTAAGTGACTGATGCCTTGTCTGAGCTTTTCCTTTCTAGGAGCTCCTGATGCTCAAGAGAGGGTGTGACACAAGGCATCAGATGATGGCAGTGTTAACTCCAGAGCTCTGGAGGAGATTGGCCAATGTCCAAGAATCAGGAGCCTCTCAAACATGCTGCATGCTGATAGCAAGATTGCAGTGGAGAAATTTTCCCCTCTTACGTCCATAGGCAGGGTGTAATATGTGCATTCCTCGCATAAGGTACTGCACCATGTTCATAGCTTTTCCCTGAGCTCACTGCTAGAGCTGAAGCGTTGGAGTGGATTAAAGGGAACATTTGCATGTAGTGAAATCTCGAGTTGTTCCAATGTCAGTGGAGGAGCCACTTTGCTGTAGTCATGCATGCTGAGCAATTCCTGATTTTAATGCAAACCAAAGCTCTCCTCAGCATGAGTGAAGGCTGCAGTGTTGTTTCTTCGCATCCTGCTCATTCTCTTGGGGTGTCTGGGTCATCTGTTGTGTGTGTAGAGACATTGTCCCTCACCCGTCAGGGCTCCACCAGCTGCTTGTTGGTGTTCAGAAATGCAGCCAAGGCCTCGAGACAGCAGGAGCCCATGCTGGGAGGGTGAACCAGAAAGCTGGAATTACAGCACTTGGACCTTGGCCAGAAACACCAGGATGAAAAAACGAACCCTCCAAATGAGCTACTGAGACCTTGTGTGGCAGTCACCAGCAGGATGTTTGTTTTCCATCTCCTCCATGGGACTGCACATCCAGTCACAGTTTCCCATCTTAAAGCGGTGCTGGGATATTTGTTCAGGACTGACTCAGAGGAAATGGTGCCACTCAATGGTGGCACTCATTCAGTAGTTAATCACTGTGTGACTTCCCCCAGTTTGGGGGTTTTCCTTAGAGACCTTGGAGCTCATCCTGCACCCTTCCTTCCCAATGGATGGATGGATGGAAAAACAGGAGCTGTGGGATGGCAGCACAAAGAGCATCAACACTGCAAGCAGGGCTCTTTGTGAGCCCTCATGTCGCCCCAGGCCTGCTCCAGCAAACCAATACACATATGCTTAACTCTACACTTCTGAGGCATAATCCCATTAATTTAAATGGGATTACTTATGGGCTTAAATTCCTGCAGGATCAGCAGTGAGGTCTGTTGCTGCAGCTGCCGGGTGCAGTACAATTAATGATGTAACGAGAGTTTTGCTCATTCTATACCCAAGGGCTGCCTTGCTGAACATCAGCACTGCTCATAGCCTCAAGCCTGAAAAATTAGCCCTTCTTCAATTCAAAGGTCTCCTGGGTTTTAGCTTTGCTTCATTGTCCTTTACCTGCAAACCAGACTTTCCTAAATTGAACTCTCCTATGGTTTCTGCCTCTTTTTCATTGTCCCCAGGCTGCATGGAGGATTTTTGTCTCTACCACTGCTTGTGGATCATTGGATCACCTTAACTGCCTTGATCAGTACAGTAGGGAGAAGCACACATGCGCGCACACCCACCCTCCCCCGCTTATCTTCTCTAAACAAGCATATTTCCTCCTACTTAACATCTTTCTGCTAATCTCTACCATCCTGCTAGAGCAGGCTGCCTCTGAAAGAAAAATAGCTTCTCTACTTGCCCTCGGGTCATTTTGGTCATTAGATCCCACTGCCAGCCCAAGGGTAAATCCATTGTCTGCAAGAGGAAAGTTAGTTAAAGCTGGGGATGAAAATATGACCTAAAAGTACTTTCCTCCCCCTTGATTTTTATATGGATGGGTATTTTATTTTCTAAGTGGTAGCTGCTTTTCTGTCTGAAATCATCTGGCCACTTATATTTTAAATGAATCAGTAAGGCTGTGAAGTTAGTTACTTTATTTTAACAAATCGCTTAATGAATTAATTAATCAATAGTTTGCTTTTGAAGGCTCATGCACAATGTTAGTAATGTTACATGTAAGTAAGTCTAACACATATAGAATCAGGAGAGGCAGTCTGAGGGAAAGTGAATTGCTTTTGTTTAACTGCATGTATTTTAACATTTTGGGCTTAGAAAAAAAAATAATTCTCCCACTGGAGACCTTTTATGCCAAGTTTGAGCCTGGAGCAACTTTTTATGGCTCAGTTGCAGTAACCCCTTGAATATAGGGGTTTATAATGGAAACTCTGACGAGCTCTCAGCTAAAGCACTTCTAACAGATGTTTCTGTAATGAAAGGACTGTGCAGAACAGGCAACAGAGAGCAAACTGTATTTTGTATTTTGCAAAGATTACGGATGATTGTGCACAATTTATAAAGCAATGGTGCCTTTAACCCAAAGTCGCACGCTCGCACCAGGCTTTGCCCCGTGCGTATGCATACATTAATAGGAGAGTGCTTCACTAACAGAACCAGCTGTTGAATGCAGCTCTTGTATAGATTTTAAAATCCAGGTCACTTTGCTCTTCTGAACAGTTATTTGGTAGTGATGGCACTGGCAGGTATGCTTTCATTCACACTGCCCTGAACTGGACAATCAGGACTCCATTAAACTGGTCTGAGTAGAAGCCAAATCGTCTGTAGGTGAGAGGAATTGACTTGACACTTTGGGACTTTCTTCTCTACACTGTGTCATCTCCAGCAGTCACAGACATGGCAGAATGGATCTCCTGGTCTCCTTCTCCAAGGGTTGATGGCTGAGTGCTGAGTGTGCTGTGCTGAGTTCCCGGGGTGTGCTGTGCTGGTTTGTCCCCATCTGGTTTGTGGGCCCTGGGGAAAATGTGGATTTCAGCAGATTGGGAGACTCTGGAGATGAAACTGGGCAGAGAATCAGGAAGCTGTGTCCTCACAGCACATTCTAACCTCAGAGACCCAGATGTTTTGGCCCTCGGTCACTGGAATGTTGAAGTCTGTCTTAAAACAGGATTACTAAGATAAAAAAAATGAGCTCAAAACTCCCTAGAAAAGGAGGTTTTATATGTGGAAATGTTACCAGAGGGTATTTTAGGTTTTGTTCTGATCTCCCTGTCAGTGCTCATTAAGTGGAGCGCAGAGTCACTGGACCATCATCTGAGGGTGTGTTTGATGGTGCTGGGGAGACCTTGAGAGGCAGATGCAAGACTTGCAGACCCTTCCTAGGCATTTTTATGTCGCACACACATTGATTTGTTCCAAATGCCTTCTTTTTTACGAACATGTTTTGCCAGTCTGAATTCCTTTTGGGTGAGCAGCAGCGACAATGTGTAATTAACGTTCTCCTGGTTAATGCTCTGTTAACGTGCTGTACCCACAAAAATGTGGTCCCATGGGCTGTATTCATCACTGCCTTGCAGGTAGTTTGGAGTAACTGTGTTCCCTATGTGAAAACTTCCCTTTTCTCCATCAGTTCAAGGAGCAGAGGCATCTGTTAGCACTGAATGACTGAGATGAAACTGCTTACAGCATTCTTCAAGCGGCAGCAGAGGAGAAGAAACCCTGGACTGACTTTATCAATTTGCATTTGATAGAGCATGTTATATTTAGGGCTGAGTTAACATGAAAGCATGTGGGTTCAGGAGTTCGTGCTGGAGTGGGCTCCTCCCTGCCACCACATTTTGTGCTGCAGTGGACCTGAAAGAATTCCAACTGCCCATTGTGACAGACACTCTACCCTTTCAGGGTAGCTTGTGGCATCAGTCCATTATCCTCTAAGCTAAATTGTCCACTTCTAAGTATCTGGCCAAGTGTTTCTAACTTCTCAGTTATCTGCTCCTTGGAAATGGTTTGGCTTCCATTTTCTTGACTTTCTGTAGTTGCTTTTTGTTTGTCATGGTCCTTCTTCCCAAATGTCACCTTTGATATATCAGAGCTGAAAGGGTGCTCCAGATGCCACAGGCTCCTGGGGAGAGCACAGCCCACACTGGAGCAGGAGCTTCCTCGTCACCTGCCTGTCCCTTGGCCATGATTCTCTAGTTATGAGAAGCTCAGTGTTTTCACCAGCCCACTCTTACCTTTCTGTGGTGGGGCTATGAAGAAGCAACAGGTAACTTTTTTCTGAGTGAACCCAGTAAATTTGTCATAACGGATTCAAATGTGGGAATGTTATGTTTATCTTAGTGGAAGGACAAATAATACAGTTACAACCATAAGCAGAGAGGAAAGCAAAACTGGAGCAGTGCAGTGCAGGAGAGGTCTCCAGAGAGCATTCCCTCCAGCTTACCCTTCATCAGTCTCTGTGGCTTAAAGGGATAAACATTTTATGTCTTCTTTCGCCTACGCCACAGCCATCTCATCTGTTGGTAAATTTGGGCCTGTGCTGTTCTATCCTTAGCAGACCCCTAATAATCCTCCTCTGGAGGATCTGTTTTGATTTTTAAAGGAATTAGATTTGGAGGGCAATAAGCTGTAATCAAAAGTTCACTGCTCAGACTTAGGACCTGGTGATGTCTGATGTACCTGCCAAAGCTGACTTTGGGCAAGGCACAGACATCCACATTTTAGCTGCCAAAAAAACCCAATGGCTGTTATGGACTGAAAATTTCAGTAGCTCTGTTTCCATAACTGAAGATACAAATAGCCAAATTTAAGCCCACAAAAAATATTGTTATCATTAAAATACATTGATGCTGTATATGTTATTTTAATGGGAAAGACTTGACAGCATATTGTAGTTATTCTTAAGTGACTGATTGTTGCATCCACCCCAAGTGATCAATACTAGGTCAGATCTGACCTATGGCAGTGAGTGATTTTCACTACTTACATATGAATGTTATATATTTGTTTCCCGCAGTGCAATGCGTTTCCCCACACTCAGTATTTTAACCTCCTCTTCCACTGTCTGGCTTTTTGGCAGGAAGCTGTGGCGGTTACCAGAGAAGCCCATGTGAACTCATCCATCCATTTGCTGACCATTTGAAATGCTGGATGTCTTCTTGTTATTTATCTGTTCCTTTCACAGAGGCTCATATATGAACAGTAAATTAGCTGAGAGTGCACAGTGACATACTCTGAAACTTTATGTGTGCATATTTAAGAACCTCCATAAAAATGCATTAGGATTTTGCAGGAGTTGGGGGTGGGTTGCTGTATTGGTCTGTACAAAGGGAACCTAAGGTGCAGATTGGTAGGGAATCAAACCTTTTAGTGCCCAACCTTTTAGAATATGAGTGATAATGATAGATTTTGATCATTAGCAGCATCTCAGTTTGTGACAGCATTAGCTTCAACAATTTATTGTCTTGATGCAGTTCATGGTAGCAGAGTGGCGAAGAAAAATGAGAAGTAAGGGTTAATTTCTGGCTGCCTTTAAGCTGATGGCAGAACTCCTGATGACTTCAAGGGTGAAGATCTCACCTCAGGTTTCAGCTGGTGTAAGTTGACATTCCTCCATATACTTCAATAAAATCAATGAAGCCCTGATAATTTATTGCAAGTGAGAATCCAGCCCTAAGGCTATTAAGGACTATAATGTATAAAGCTATAATTATGAAACCATAATTCCATCAAGAGCTTCTGGTGATATCATGGACTAGAGTTAAGTGAATTGTGCAAATAAATGTAATGGTCTTGCAGTGCAGTAGAAATACCTCTCTCTCTCTCTAGATAGAACTCTTAGCACAAAGATATTAAAATATCTTTTATCCAATCATAGCAATAATTGGAAAAGAAATATTAGCTGCAGATATGAGATTTCCAGGGCACTGAATCAAAACATGCATTTTGCAGCAACCACTTCAAAATTGTGGAGGGTTCTCTGCACTACTGTGATAACTCAAAGCATAAAATCTCCTCTTGATTTTTATGCTATTTATCACTATCAATCAGCTTTGATAGCATGGCTCAAATTTCAATGCTGAATGCATCCAGATAGCACATGGGTGTTTCACCTTGTATAACACAGCAAGGAAAGGATGAGAGTAAATAGCCTCCAGTTACACCAGAAGAGATTTAATTAGATATTAGCAAAAAATTTTTCACAGAAAGGGTTGTAAAGCATTGGAACAGACTGCTGAGGGAAGTGGTGAAGTCACCATCCCTGGAAGTGTTCAAAAAGTATGGATATGACACTAAAGGCCATGATTTAACGATGAACATGTCAGTGCTTCTAGGCTGATGGTTGGACCTGATGATATTAAATGTCTTTTCCAAATGTAATGATTCGTGATTCTAAAGCAAGCACTGTGTGTGCATAAAGATGTGCCCGAATGGCAGGAGTGGATGGAGCCCTGGGAAGGGAAGACGACTCTGTAGGTGTTTGGGATGGAGGAGCATGGATTGGGTAGGATGAAACTGATAATCTACTCTTCTACCTTTTTTCACCCCTCTTTCTTTCTTTTTGTAAATCTGTACCTGAATAATTAGTCTCCCAATTAGACAAAGACCTATACAAATACTCAATCATCCTGTTCTTGCATATGCAAGATACAAACTGGGTATATAAAGATGTCTGTGCACCAGTGGGTCTTTCTTCATTTAAAAATCAGATCTCTGCTGGTCTCTCTGCAGCCTTTTGGGTCTCTGAAGCTGCAGGGAAACCCAGATGTAATTAATCTTCACCGGGAAGATTTGTCTGAATTACAGCCCTGAATCTCAAGCAGTCTGGAGCTTGAGGAAACACATGGATCAAGATTCAGTTTAGATTAGATGTGATAATTCTGAGGATACAGCTCTCTCTTGACTAGGAAAAGCACACTTTTTGTGAGTCAGTCTCTTAAAATCAAGGTAGATAGAGGAAGAAATGAAAAAAAAAGAAATTTTGCAAAAGTGAAGAGCTTTGAGCAGGATATTTTCCTCTTATTTGCTCATGTAACAGGATTTTTCAAACAACATAGTCAGCTGTTGAGCATGAGATATCACTCATAGCTCCAGGTATTGGTTGAAAAGTGACTTCAGATTCAAGCCTCCCTTGTGCCACAGTAAACTTTATTTTGTCTGTATCTGCTCAGTTGAAACTGTAAAGAAAACAAATGACAGATTTCCTCTGTGGAAAAGTCCTGCAGAATTTAACATTGGTGAAATCATGAGGATCTTCAAGGATAGGGAACTGTAAAAAAATCAGAACTCCCCCTGAAATTCAGCAGATTTCCTGTCTATTCTACAGTGTTTTATATGCAATTTCCTGTTAAAATTAAAAATATTAAAAAGCCCTAAAATAGGCATTAACAAGGCTAGAATTTCCTATTAAGTTGTGAAGGACTTTTCCATCGGGACTGTGGCAGGTTAACTGCAGCATCTGAAAAGTTTGGATCTGGCATGTGGTGGACTGAGTGGCAGTGTGAGCATCTGCCCTGGAAGGTCTGTAGCAGCATCCCTCAGTGCAACCCCTGTTCCATTTTCTGCTAATGAAACAACCCCAGCCAGGCTCTGATTCAATAACTTGTTCACCATGGCCTCAAATCAGTCTCTGGAAAATTTCACTTCTGAGTCTCATTGAAGTCACTGAAAATGAGGCACATAGTGGAAGTAAATTACTTGTTTATGCTGTACTTTGCAGTGCCAGGCTTAGGCCTGATCCTAAAATCTAAGTGCAGCTTTTTGCTGCCTTCAATGGGCTCTAGGGCAGGTGCTACAACAGCATCTCCCCACACTAGGATACATAACAGGTTATTCCACCCACTGGGTTTCTCACAGGATGCAGAAGAAGTGAGTGTAGCCTGAGGCTGAAGACATATGCACAAGTGAGATAAGGATCATATATGGGAATTTGCAGTGGGATTGCCCTACTTTATACAGCTGAAGATCTAATCCTGGCTATCTAATAAAACAGTTAATCTTCAAAATCTTCTTGATAGACTGTGCAAAAGGAGCCCAAAACTGGCAATTAGCTCTGTTTTTAAAATACTCCAGGCATACATTTTAAATATCTGCACGTAATTCTGGGGAAGTGATTCATAGCGATGCAGGGGAACCTGAGGACGGCTCAGAATAAATTGGACAGATGACAGAAACCCAATCTTTATTGAAATCTCAGATAAGGTTTAACCCTAGACAGCAACTAAACTGCTCACTCACTCCCCTCACCCCGAGTGGGATGGGGAGGAGAATCAGAAAAAGATAAAACCCATGGGTTGAGATAAGAACAGTTTAATAATCAAAGTAAAGTAAAAAAAAAAAAAAAATAGTAATGAGAGATCACAAAAACAGAGAGAGGAATAAACCCCAAGAAAGACAAGTGATGTACAATAAAATTGCTGACCATCCTCTGACCAATGCCCAGCCCATCCCTGGGCAGTGATCAGCCCCTTCCAGACAGTTCCTCTCAGTTTATACACTGACCATGACATTCTAGGCTGTGGAATATCCCTTTGCCCAGTTCAGGTCACCTCTGCCGGCCATGTTCCCTCCTGGCTTCTGCTCCTGCTCACTGGCAGAGCCCAGGACTCTGAGAAGTCTTTGGCTCAGGGTTAGCACTGCTCAGCACCAGCCCAAACATCAGCGTGTTATCAACATTATTCTCATACTGAATCCGAAACACAGCTCTGCACCAGCTACTAAGAAGAAAATGAACTCTATCCTAGATGAAACTAGGACAGGAAACTTCTTCTTTATATGGAAATCTTACCAGAACTGAGTGGGATCACATGCTTTAGTACAGAGTCGTCAGCGAGTTTCTCTTACCCCCATATACATTGCTGCATATGGTGCTGCACACTGCACCGTGCTGAAATATGGTTGGTTTAATTGGCTGCCATGTGTCATCTGATTTACTAAACTCTGATGGATGCTTAATTGAAATATATATAACTTTAATAAAGTTCTAAATAAGTCCAAGGAGCAGACTCCAGGTGCAATGTTTTGTGTTTAGCATAGTCTGTTTTCTAGTGGAAGAAGCAATGTGTATTGTTTGTGGGCCAGGTTTGCTTTGACTTGCTGTTCAGGCTGTTCACAGGCCCTGTGTGCAGTGAGCCTGAAGGCAGTGGTGAAGCGGGTGGTGTGGCAGGGGACAGCACAGCCATCAGCACGGCCATCAGCACGGCCATCAGCACGGCCATCGGCACATCCCCTCGCTGACGGTGCTGCTGGGATCCAGACACTGCTCCAGCATCCCAGCAGGGCTGCTCTGGGAACACCTGAAGTGCCCGGCTCTGTCTCCTTCCTGGTGTGTAGGAAGCAGGGCTGGGGCAGGGAGCTGGGAGTGCAGTAGTGGTGTGGGATGCAGGGGGATGCTCAACAGATGGGCAGGCGTGCACCGAGAACCCCACGGCCGCTGGCTGCCACAGATGTGGCAGATGTGAATTTGCTGAATAGACTCATGCTCAGATTAGCAATGGCTTCAGCTCAAGCAGTGATTGCTTTTCCTGGAACAGCAGCCCTACAAAATTCTCCCATACCACTGGTGTTTTGGAATAGCTCCTTGAATCACAGAAGTCCTCTATTAACCTGAAGATACTGAAGACATCTAATCTCTTTTTTGACTGATAAATTAAATACTGCCAGAGGATTTTCCATTTCCAAAGCACTGGAACTTATCTGCACTGTTATATTGTTAGAAAAGTCTCCAGTGCAGTTCAGGAACCAGCACTGGTCAGCCACCTCTCCCAGCAGGCAACTTGGAAGAGGTTACACTGTTCTGGAGAGCAAAAAACTCAGAAGTACAGCTGCAGGCTGTTCGAAGAGCTGATTGGCCTCAGTGACAGAGAAGAGGTCTGGGCATATTTCATTTATTATCAGAGGTGCAGCTGCTGTGTCCTCTGGAGCACTGTACGTAGTGAGGAGACCTGGCAAGGCATTGCTTGCAGGTGGGCATGGGGAGCACTCCCACCACAGGGTTAATGGGGACTGGAGACTTAATCCAGCCTCACGGGAGCTTCCCCATCACCCACACACAATCTCCCATTCTGCAGCTTCTGGCTTGAAGTGGGATGCCCAAAAGAGGGCACATTTTGGTGTAAAGGCACAAAACACCCTCTCTGCCTTGGTTTCAGTCAGTGTCACTAAATGAACCTGACAGAGAACCAGGCACAAGGGCAGAACAAGCATATTTTCAATGGGAGAGCTAATGTGGGGCTCCATGCTGTGCTTCAGGGCAAGGACATAAGGTCTGGCAGGCAAAGCCACAGCAAAGGGGTGAGCAGCTCATCCCAGCACCTATGAAAACACAGGCTTTCTGCTGGTACAAACCTCGTGGGAGTGCTGGGGTTTAGCCAGACCCATTTGGGCAGGGACCAAAGATCGAACAATGCCACCCACGCCTGTTTTCAGGCTCAGGCTGCATCACTCGTTCAGTTTTTGTTTCTGCTTTTGGAGGATTATTGAGGATTTGTCACAGAGAGCAGTGCTAGTCTGTCCTGAACTGTCTGGATATGCACCAGCTGATACAAACCATCACTCTTGAGCTTTTCAGGTGACTGCACAGCCCCAGCAGAGCAGGATAGAGACTTTGCCGTTGCTGGGCAATCTTCTGTGAGGGGCTGAATGCTACCAAGTGGTGCCCACACTTGCCCTCATCATGAGTGGGAGCTCAGGATGATGAGTCTGCTATGCTCCTGCCTTTTCCCACCACTCCCCATCTCCTCTTATACCTTCCCTGTCCTCCCCCTGCAAAATGGTTCTCCAGTGCTGTAGCTGTCTGTGAGCAAACCAATGAAAGATTGTGTTTTTAATTAGGGTTTGATACTAATTGCCTTCAATGAGGCTATTTTCACATCACAGCTGACCAAAGCAAGAAGACATTAAGTCTGTCTCCCTAATAAATCATTCCTCCTGCTCCCCAGGGTTGGAGATGAAGAGTGAATAGGCAGTGTACACAGTGCTGGCCTAATTGTCTCCTAAAATATGCAGGCAACTCCCACAGCAGTCAACAGAAAGGCTCGTGTGCATCTGAGGGGGCCTTGTGTTATTACTGATGCTCTCGCACTAAGGGGGCCATTGTTCACTCCCCCATCCCTCCCTGGCTCTGGCAGGAGTGTTTCCATGTCTGCCTGCCAGGAGGATAAGCTGGAAGCAGATGAAGAGGAGGGGGTATCTTTTTAAAGTCAGACAAAAGAAACTTCAACCCTCCCTTTGCCCACCCCCAGTCCTAAAACAAAGGCTGGTTATAAATCTTCGTTTCCACTGACTGGCCAGGTTTGGAGAGAGAGATGCCAGTTAGAGATCTCTGACACAATTAAAAAATCAAAAGGCTTCTGTGGATAAACACTGGTTTGGCACCACAGCCTGACAAATCCTTCCCTAATCCCTATGAAACCTCCCAAACCAGGCAGAGAAATGCCCAGGGAAAGTCATCTGCTCTGAATTCATCCACCACCATCACTGCATGTAGCCCTACTCCACTGGGAGCTCCCAGTCACCCCTTCCATATCTCTAATCCCCAGAAACCCAAATTTGTCCTCAGAATTCTGTCTGAACAGAGTCACACAACCCTCTGAGCCCTCTGCTCCTGCAAGACATTTCCTGGCCTTGGCTGGTGTATTTTGTACCAACAGGGGAGACTTGATTCCTTGTTAAATAACAGACATCAGAGGAATAGCGCAGGGAGGAACTCCAAAGTGCTGTCTGGTCTCTCTCTGTCACTGCTGGTTAACATCAGTGAGAGCCTCCCTGCTCCTGGCAGAACTGTGCCCAGTGCCACTGAGGCAATGCCCCTCTGAGCCGAGCTGAGTGAACACCTTCCCTTTTGGCAGCTCATGCAGGTTCCTCCCTGCTTTGTGATAAACGTATTTTTCATCTCTGAGTGCATGTGACAATTAATAGAGGCTGAGGGCCAGATCCCCACCTGGTATGAGTTGGCAGAGCTCTGAGGATCACAGCAGAGATCTACCAGTTTAGATCAGATGAGATGCTGACTATACTCCTGAAATCCCTGCAGACTCCTTGAGCCACTGCTGATCCATGCTTTGCTGGGGCATCCATAAGAATTGCTTATTCCAGGCTCCCTGAGGAGGAAAAGTACTTTAGGTGTTTAACAGCACAGCTGATGTGATGCTCCACCTTGGAGCAGGAACTGGATTAAGGCAGGGAAATCAAGAACACTTCCCATTTGCAATGGAAAAATAAACCTCCTTATTAAACAGATGAAGGTTAAACACACACACACAGACACCCAGAAAAGAGAAATATTGAAGCTACCTTTACATTTTCATGGTGGTGGGGTTGGGTTTCTGATTCTCTTATTTCACAACACTGGAGAGGATTTTAAAGGGATTGATGGCCCTGCAAGGCAGAGACTGTGCCACTATTTTCTTTGGAAAGTACCTCGCTGGCTGTTGGTTCTTGCTACCAGAAAGAAATAACAGAAAACTGAAGGGATAGGACAAATACGCTCCTCCAAGAGTTTCTAATAAAATTATAACATTGAGCAAGGCTGCCAGTATGTTCCATGTCCAGATGCACTGCAGCAGAAAAGAAGAATTTAACATGCTTTGAAAATGCCAATTGCCTGTTGCCAAAGATGCATGTGATCCCACTGCCAGTGGGGTAAGTGGCAGGGATTAAGATGTTAGAAGAGATGTCATCCTACCTAGGCAATATTAATTTCACTGAAGAAGACAATGCAAAGACAATCCTGATTCCTGTGAGGAAGATTCCTTTTTCCCTCAGGGTTACCTCTGAATTCTCCATGATGGCAAAGCTACTTTTACAGAAGCCCTTTTTGCTCCCTGGAATATTTTCATGGTTACAGCAACCAGGATGTAGGTACTTTTCCATCTGCAAAAGGGATTTCTGTGCCCCCATGGCTGAGAGCATTTTGTGGTTCTCTACTGTCACACGGGAGGTTGGGACAGATACAGGAGTCACCGTATTGTGAGAGTGGTGTGGCCCAAGGTCATGCCCAGAGCATGAGTCAAAAGAACAAATAGATCCTGTGAGTCCAGGGCTGGTGTCCTCAGCATGCACTTTTCTGTAAGCAAGGTGTCCATGTAGGAGTGGTGAAGTCCCATGTGTCGTCATGTCCTGGCTGTGCTGCTGCATCCCAGGAACTTGTCATTGCCATATTTTGTGGCTGGAATCAAACTGAGCTTGTATTTCTGGCCTCCTGAAGTGTCTCCAGATTATCTTGCTGTGTCCTTCCAATTTTTTTTCCCCTTGTGTGTCTCCCTGGCATGTTTGGTAGTGACTGGGTGCAAGTTTGCTTCCTGGTCTGGTCAATCCAGACTCCAGAAGGCTTTTTGTCAACCCTGCCCCAGTTCAGACATTTTAAGCATAAGTCTACATCCCTCCCTATTGGGGTGAGCCTTAACCACATTCTTGTCCTGAAACTTGTGATTGGAAGTCATATTTCAGTGGGAGTTAGGCATATGCTTAAATTTTCTTCTGTTCTGAATGGATACTTTCTTGAACTGGAGCCTGCATTTTTTTCTATGATCCATCTTTTCTATTCCACATACCTTTACTGCAAATTATTCTACAATGCATATATGGCTCAGTAAATGTATTGTTCTGTGGCTTTTCCACAAAAAGCCCAGTTGATGCATCACATACTTGACCTCTTGAACAAAGGAGTTAACTTTACAGGATCAGTTTACAAGCAGGGGCCAAAGCTTTTGGATGGGAACTAGCTGTCATGTGATACACAGTCGAAAGAGCAAACAGCTTATTCATTATCATAGCACTGGATTCAGAAACAAAACACAGATGGCAGAAAGAGCCTGTCTAGATTTCCAAACATATTGCCTGTCCCCTCACTGGAGCATGTTTGTTTAAACCCTCTCTCTGTGCATGCAGCCGGTACTTAGACTTAACTCCCAATTTCCTCACATTAGGAGTTTCGACCTGGGCCCTGCTGCTCCCACTGTACTCTCCATCATGTACAGGCAGCTCCTACCAAAGTGAGCTGGAACTGCACTTCTGTACATCTTTGACAGCAGCCCTCAGTTGGGAATCAAGCCCTGGGCACATTGTCAGTGTGGGATGTTTGTGCACCCACCACTCATCGGATCCACAAGCCCCCCATGTTTGTTCAAAACTCTTTGAACAACAGTCCCATACGCTTCACTTTACTTGCTCACTATTCTCCCTTTTTTCCCCCCTTTATTAATCATTGTCATGTCCAGGAACCCAGATGTGCTTGTTTCACTTTCAACATAATGGATGTGGAGGCCATTAAGATGATGGCATAAGTCTGTTAGTGCTTGGCCATGGAAACTTAACCCCTGTCGGCAAACGCGTGGTCACAGAAATGGTCTCATCAATCTGTCACTGCTGTCTGCAAGTCCTTGCTCTGCAAAGCGCATGTGGGCTAATCCTGCAGGATCTGATCCAAAATTTACTGAAGCGAGTGGGAGTTCTTCTACCAATTTATTGGACTTGGCATCATGATTTTAAGGGGGAAAAAAAGCATTATAAGAATGAATTCAACTGCTTTAGGCAGATACTATTTATAATGTAACACAACATCATCAGTAGCCTCCAAATGTAATTCAGCAGGACACCTACAATTTTTTACATGTCCACCTACGGCAGTATCAATCGGAAATACAAACCCAGAAATAAAGTGATTTCAGTGAGTTATTTTCCAGTTTTTTGAATTTGGATTTAGGGAGATTTCTGTCCATTTCCCCTGCCATGTACCCAGCTCTGTGTCACTGATTGGCACTGCTCTGTGGGGGTGTGTTGGCTTACACTCAGGTATTGAGCCCCGTATTTACAGCTCTGCTGTGAGTCATCGGCAGTCACGGCCACAGCCAGGCCGCAATAAGGAGGGAGCCACAGCTGGGTGAAGCAAGCACATGAGCATCAGGGAGGGAGTGACAAAAATAGTGCAAACATGTTTTATATCAAAATCAGCCGTCCGGGCCCACTGCCTGTCCAGTGGAAGTAGGCTGTAAGTGGGACAGTGCATGGTCTCCAGGCTCCCTTACTAATTACAGGGGAATTCAAGTTCTTTTGGGAATTCCCAGTTTAGACTCACAGCCTCAGCACAACCCACAACACTGAGAAAAGTCAGCTTTGGACTTCCTAGTCCAAAGGACTTGACTCCCGAGTCAGGCCCTTTGGCTACACATAGGCTAGTGAGCTAAACAGGGCCAGGGCACAGGCTGGAGACCCTCTCCATAATTATTAATTCCTCAAAGGTTTTGACCTATCCCAACCACTGCTGCCATAGATTCTGTGGCACATCTGGGAGGACAGCAGGGGCCAGAGGGTAGCGAAGATGAAGCTGCTCTGGTTTGAGGGTGCAGAGTTCACTGGTAGGAGATGTATCACTTCAGTTGCCCTTAGGAAGATGCAAAGTGTCCTGGCTTGTTTTATTTACCAATACGAGCTTTTCTTTAGAGAGTTCCTTTTACCCAAGAGTAATTTTTTACATCTAGGCATGTACATGACATCTACATGACAACACTCTTTCTAACTGATATGGTGGGATCTGCTTTGTCCATCCATGCACATTAGTAGGAGCATCCCCAAACAAGGAGACACCCGGAGCGATGTGCTGATCCCTTTGGCCATGCCACCCTCCCACATGCTGTGGTCATCATCTGCCCACAGTCAAAGCCCTGGCACAGTTCCTGCTCATAATAAAGTCCATCACTCAGGCAGACAGTTTGCCTGGTAACACAGACCTGGGTAGGAAACAGGCTTTCTGCTCTGGCATTGGAGGCAATAGGGACGAATTAGCTGCTTGGGTTTTGCTTCCAGTAACGGAGCTTGTGATCATCACTAGCAGATGGAAACCAACTCGAGATGCATCTTTGCATTTCTTTTGAATGCCAGATGAATATTTATCCATAACTGTAGCTTGTTCTGTTTTGGGATTTTTCTCCCACAGAACACGAATAAGAATCTCTGCAGTGTTTTTGGCACAAAGCCTACATACATCTTGCCCTGGGCCAAGTTATGAGCAGGGACATAAATGTGCTCACACAGGTCAGTTCACAGCATGCATGAGAGCGTCCTTGCTGCACACTGTGGGCAGAGAGCCTCTTTTCTTACAAGAAGTCATAACTAAAGGAATTAACCATCTTTTCTTCCTGTAAAACTTCAGGAGGTAGGCACCCACCCCTCTTAAACATCTTTGAAAATCCCAGCCATGGTACTTGAGAGCCTCACTTTGAGGACCACTTGTAGCAGTCTGAGTGGTGGTGAAAGGTCAGATCTCCCCGGACTGGGAAATTTTACAGATGTAATCAAAAGCAAAATGATAGCAGTAGCTGTGCTAAAAGGCATATGGACCTGTGGTGCAGAGACACACTGGGTGCTCTGCATGAGGGGCAACCTTGCCTTGGAACCTCTGAAATGCTGCAGAAAGTAATGGGGAGGGAAGCAGGAAGCCACCTTGGAAAGCAAGACTTTTGTGGCCTAGAATGGAAGGAGAAGTGCTTTGGGTCTTGCGCAGGTGGGGATTTGCTGCAACACTCATGAAGTCAATGTTTGTGCTCAGGGCTGTGAATTGTGTGTGGCGCACAGCAAGGGGGGCTCAGCAGCTGTATGGGATGCTGACCCCCAGATTTAACAGCAGCAGAGCCCCAGTCATCTTCCTCTGCATGGATGTGGTCTTGTGACTTGTGGTAATTCTGAGGGCTGACAACTCAGGAACTCCCTCATCCCCTTTTTTCTTGTCCTCTGCCCTGCCCTGGTAGAGATGTCTCTATCTGCCAAGGTCTGCTGCTTGTCAGTACAAAGAAATAAACAGAGCCTGAGCAGGCTGTTGTGGTTTCTGATTTGCTTGCCTATGTATTCAGAAATTATCAATATGTTCTGAGCAAATCAACATGACTTTAATGATTGGGAAGGAAAAGAAACAAACTCCAGTCATTAAGTGCTAATCACACAGTTACTATATTACATCAGACCTGGCAATGAAATATCCATCTCACTGCCTGCAAAGAGATCACTGAATCAATTTTTTGCATTAACATATTATTCCTTCCCATACTAGACATTTGTTCAGCTTGTTTATACTCACGCCACATGGCCACAAGCTGTGTAGCTAGTAATGAATGAGGGGAGACATTTATCTTTGGAAACTTAGGCCAAGCCAAAAAGTTGATCACTTGTTTTTGTAGAAGAATAACACATGTGAGATTTACTCAGATAAATCCCACCAGTGGTAATGGGATTGCCTATGTTAATTGCCCACATAATAAATTCCAGTAACAGCAGCAAGGGTTTTACAGTCTGCAGTGGGTTTTTAGCATTCCATTACTGATGATGCCAGCAATGCAGGGAAGTACAGTGTCATGTATCTCTCTAAACACAGGCAGGTCTGAGAGCTGGGTTCAGCTTCTTGGACACCAGCTTCTAAGTGCACCTTCTGCCAATCTCTGAGCTCGGGCGGTGGGGTCGTGGCTGGACTGCCACATCCCTGCCCCAGCACCTCAGTCCCTCCTGGTGTCAGGGTCCCTTCACAAACATAACAAAATGACAAGTTTTTTTAGCAGTTCCTACCTCTTCCTCCTCCTCCCAAACCACAGCCATGCTTAAACCCACCACTAAGGTGGCCAAGAGATACTGCTTCCAGGGGTGACAAAGAGCATCCTGCTGTGGTTGTTGGAGCATTCTAACTTTCATGACTTTTTCGTCCCGTTTTGCTATTTTTGCTCAATCCAGAAAAGCCAGTTCCCTTGGAAGGTGATGACATGAGTAATCAGCTGTGTGGCATGTGTGTGCCCTGCCCCATTGCAGCCTCCTTGCCTAGGTGGATAAAAAGATTTCAGCAATTTCGTGTGTACACGGGCTGTTCTTCTCCTACCTCCCACTTCCCTTTCTCCTGCATTCACAGCAGCAACTCCCAGAACCCTTTTCCCCTTCTTATCCAGCTCAGTTTACTTGTTTATTTCTCTAGTCCCTTCCCGTGCAAAAGGTGACTGCACATGAACAAAGCAAAAGGAGCCCAGTACATGAAAGTCTGAAATTTAGATAGAAAACGGGTTATGCAACTTTCCCAGCCTAAGCTGCTTAAACCTTAGGAAAACAAAACATTCCAATAACTTTTTTGGAATAAACCCCTGTGATTGAGAGAGAGCAGAACAATAATTTGCATAGTGTTATCTCCAGGCTGGGTATTTTTCTGGAGTATGGTGGAACTGAGCTCTCCAGGGCTGGTGTGTAGAGGCACACATTTCTCCTCTTCTTACAGCTTAGAGAAGCTAATTTAAAATTTAATTTGCTGAAAGTCGCCATCCTCACAAACACAACCAGATGCCCACTCTACGATAAATCTATTTATATCTCCAGCCTGAGTAAAATGAACCTACTATTCTAAAATCTATAAGTGTAAGTGGATCTGATACTCACATGGACATGATCCTTTTCTGCTGGGAAGCTCTTACACACAGAAACATTAACAGGATTTACAAAATCCATCTGTTTGCAACATCAGCATCTCGCAGTGCAGTCAATGCATTCAGACTGTAAGTCACAGCAGGTGCACAAACTGTGGCTGACTCATGCAGCATACAGAAAGCCTAGCGCTGCTCCCCGCTTCCTGTCTTTGACAAAGAGCACATTTTTACTCGCAGAATCATTGAGAAAAGCTGATTCGAATTTTCCGAGTCAGAAAATTCAGAGCTCAAATTATTGGAATCAGTGGATGCAGTAGGGAAATTTGTAAAATTGAAGTACAGCAACAAGATGCAAAGCATTTCTGCTGGCATTCCCAGAGCCCCCTATGGCTGAGGAACTCTAAGTTACTTACAGATACTAATGAATTAAAACTACAGCATTCCTGAGTGCTGGGTAATTTTATTATCCCTTCTGCTAAGAGGAAAACTGAAACACAGAGAGAGAAAGCGGCTGGGCTGTGGTTTGTCTGCTCAGCTGCTGGAGGAGGAGTCTTTGGGATTTCAGTGCAAACCACATGGGGGTGGCATTAGAAGAAAAGCAGTTGCCTCTTCCAGCGAGTGGGACTGGTGTCTAGTGAGCAGTTCTTCTCATGGACATAAATGCAACATATTCTGCTTTGCAAATCTCCCAGAGGTCTTCTCTCTCCCTCTTGCTGGGGTTCCCAAAGGATCATAGTGGGAGAGCAGGTGGGGCAAGTTTGCTCAGTATGGGCTCCTCAGAGAGGGAGTAAGGAGGGAGGACCTCACATAAACTGGTACTTATTTGGACTTAGTTCTGGTATAGGACCCTTTCCACATATTGAGGATTCCAGAACTGATCAGGGAATTATCTTTGTGAATACAGGTGTGAAAATCTTGGGGCGGCCAAGTAAGTTTTGTTTTGTTGTTTTTCTGAGCAGTCTTTTCTTTCCACTGTTGTTTCTGTCATCCAGGTTGTTTTCATGTCAGATTTTGAACAGGTGGCCCATGCCAGCCTCCATAAAGGGGAGGAAACCCTATTGCTTCAAGAAATTAAATAATGGAAAAGCTTAACTCAGAAGAATTAAGAAATTATGAAAACAGAGCAAATCTGACCAATTGGGAAGCATGTTACAATTCCCCCAATTCTTTGGTGTCTTTAATTTAAATGGAAATCTGGTGGCTGGCTTCATTCAGGGAGGAATCATCAAACCTGGGCCTGGGTGTCAGTGGTCTCATGGACTAGCTATATTGCAGCATGTGCCAGCACGTGGGAATGGAAATAGTCCCCTCCTTTTTGACATCTGCACCTGGGCTTTTTAGGTGGCCTCCTTGCATTGCCACTAGGGAGATATCAGCCCTCCGAGCTCCCCTAGATCTGCTGCCTGCTTTAGGGTGGGTGGATCATTGCTTCCAAGTGCTGGTTCCTCTCATTTCATTGCTAGAGGAGACTCAGTGGTGGCCTGAGATGCACTTCTCTGTATTTTATTTACCTTCATCCGTTTGGATGAATCCCACCCTTCCTTTCCAGATAAATGCCTGGCTAAACCAAGGGCAAAATTTTAATGTACTGCTGGCAGTAGTACTGGGAAGAAGTGCCTTTTTGTGACTCTTGCTCACAGGGAGGCAGCTGGGGCTTGGCAGCGCTGCTCAGCTGAGTTTGACTTAGTGACAAGCGGGATATAAATGGCAGGGACACAAAGCTCAGAAACTCATTTACCTTCTCTCTCAAATGCTTTTTGCAGGTCACTAAGATGTTGGCAGTGTGAATGTGGCCTGACAGATATCATGCTAACAGCAGTTTCCTGGATGCTGTCCTGAATCCGCTGTCCTCTTGCAAACACTAACTCACGCCACATCATGCTGCTGTCTGTATTTCCAAGGCCTCTTCATGATAACCTCATGTGATGATACTGTAGATTTGTAGAGCTGTCTGTAGCAGTTTTTTTACGACTTCAATGCATGCTTGTTTTTCTGCTGTGTTTCTGCTGTTTTCTTCCAGCTTTACTTCCTTTTTTATTTTCTCCTTATTCTGGGAAAGAGATCTGTGAAGAAGGTGAGTCATGTGTCACACACATGGGGAAGTATCTTACTTCTGGTTTCCCGTCAGGAGGGTTGAGTCAAGAAGGACCTTTTGTCTGGAAAGGTATCATCATCATCAGGGCTGTGTCACTGAGTTGTGAATGGAGAGGCTGCTGAAGCAAGAGCAGATCCTTCAATTGCCACCTGACATGGACTAGAAAAGGCAGAACACTTGGGTAATAGCAGTGACAAAATATGAGGGGTCTTTGGCACTGCTGGCAGACAGTTTGCTTCTCCATCTTTTAATTGTCACAGTCCAGCAGCTAGGGTCCTCTAGCTCACATTCCCTTAAGAACTGGTGTTTTGGACACAGTTAACACCCATGCCATGATGAGACATGCTGCTCTTTCACAGTCTGGTCCAATGGCTGGGATGCTGCAGTCTGACGTCACAGCTGAGAAAAGCAGAAGAGGTTGTTTGTGTGAAACCAATGTGTTTTCTTTCTGACCGTGCCGTGGTGTGCAGCCTTATGGAAACACCTGTGGCACCTTTCCTGCTCTCAATGTGGCCCAGCAGCTTTCCATTCAAGGTGACAGGGGGTGGTTTCTGGGTGGGCTGAAGATGGCAGGGATGGATTCTCAGCGCTGCCCTCTCTCCATGCAGGATGGGCCCATTTCCCAGATGGTCTCATGATGGTCTCCCATCAGAGGAGAGGCAGGTGCCCTTGGTGGGGGAGGTAGCCCTGTCTGGTCTGTGCCCTGTGTGACATACCTGGGTTTACACTGAAGCTTCATCTCACTCTGGGCACTGTGGTGCTTTACAATGCTGAATGTACTTTTCTGATTAAACAGCTGAAACATGAAACCCAAACAAAGAATTAGTGAAACCCTCTTTCATTTTCTATTGCTCTCTACTAGATGCAAATTAGTTCTTTTGGGAGGGCACCTAGCCTCAGTTCTGAGCAGCTGATTTCCCAGGGACGGGGAGGGGAGAGATGCAAATTAAAGGTCTGTAGACCTTTTTCCCAGCCAATACCACTGTCTGCCATAGCACCCACATGAAAAGAGCTCTGCCTCAGTGTCCTCTCCTCACCAGAGTGCCTGGAAGTATCACAGACTCCTACGGTGCTAAATAACATCAGAGGCCTTGCCCATGTCTCAGAGAAACTTGACCTAGTTTCTCCATCAAAACACCTGCATTACCGACTTACCTAAGCAGCACATCACAGTAAGAGTTTTTCCTTTTTCCTCCACTGAATTATTTTTTTTTTTTAATGTGGCTGCCAAAGAGATTCTTATTTAAATTTGATTTATTCTGAGCTGACCTAAATATTTTGCTTTCCTCTTCTGTTGGGTGCAGTTTGTTTTTTTTTACTGCAGGCTCATGGCAACGTTGCAGAGATCTGGGGGAGACAGGTTTCTGGATGTGTGAATGCAATGAGAAGTGATTGGATGCTGTGGAATATGATAATAATAACTGCTGTGAGGTTTCTGTGAAGTTGGACCATGCAGAAAGAATTAACAGAATTGATATATATGTTAGATGTTGTGATTAAGGTGTCCAGTGTAATTCAAGGATTGATTGCAGTGAGATTAGAGGAGGAGAAAATATGCCCTCTGAATACAGGGCACAGTCCAGGGGAACAGGTTCATGTATGAAATGTGGTGGTTTGTTTTGTTTTTTTTTTTTTTTTTTAACTGCTTGGTTTAGGAATTTGGTTTCTTTTAAAATATGCTTTGATGCTGAAATCCAGGTGCACAATCTGGTATTTTCTGATGATGTCCCAGGCCTGGGAAGTGAAGAGCAATGAAGACAGAAGGGGCTAAAAGTACTTTTTACAGAGTACTTTGCCGTCCTGTTGTCCTGGACTTTATTTCAAGCAAAGAAATTTAGTAGTGGCCTGCAAAGGGAGAAGCAGAAGAGGCAGCCCCTGCACCTCTACTTGCAGGGGGGATAGGGACTCATATTTGTATTTCAATAGGACTTCAGAAAGCCCAGCACTGATATGGTTATCCCCAGTTGTGTTGGCCTGAGGGTGATGTGATAGAGCCCTAATGTTTTCTCTGTGGTTTTACCCCAGCTGAAGAACACCCACGATACTGCCTAGTCACACTGGGGCTGGGAGCAGAGATTTAGCTGTAATTGTGCAGCTCTCCTGATCCCTGATATAAATGCTCTTGCTGGAAAAATCTGGTCTTTTGAGGGAAAAGTAGGAAGTGTTTTTATTATTACCAGTGTAATTTTACTTTGCCAATAGAGATGCCAGTCTAGCAGGACCTGACCAACAAAGCAGCCCTGGGGCAGAGGTAGCCCAAGCCCTGCTTCTCTTACAGCCGGATGCACTGCAGTAGCCTGCTGAGGACACTGACAGATGTTGAATATGATTGCAATGGACACAGAGTATTGCTCAACCTTGGAGAATTTTTCCTCATGCTCAGCATGGTTTATTTTGGACTTCACTGCTGCCAGGAAGAGCTGCAGTGGGCTGTAAGGTTTCTAAGGCAGATGTAGGGCATCTTCTACTAGCATTCTGCTTATCTGCTTCAGCACCTGGTGTCAGACATGGCTTCTGAGGACTGTGTTTCTGCAGTTTGGTTATACAGAACAACATCAGCAGTTATTTGGTGCAAGTTATTTTTTCAGATGAAGATTGTGGCTGAGGCAAAAAGTGATGCGTTGTTTTTCTCTGTGTGCGTGTGACAAGTCTCACCAAGGCTGGCTGGCTACACTTCACAGCGCAGCAGAGAGAAATTCCCTCTCACTCACAAAGTCATTCAGTTGTCCAAGGTCTCCTTGTGTTGTCCCAAGCTCAAATGCTTTCTGTGTGTCTTCTAAGGCAGGAAGACTTCCCAGTTCCCCACATGCATGTGCTCACATGAACACAGAGAAAACACCATTTGATACTCACATGCATTATTTTTAACAGCTGTACAACTTCAGCAAAACAGGAGTCAGACCAAAATGTAGCTCATTGTTTTTAATCAAAGGAATACCAGTCTTGCCAGATGTGGTGTATGTTTTTCCAAACAAACTAAAACAGTGTCCACAGCTGAATATGATATGGTCTTGTGCAATACATCACTTGTTTTTGCATGCCCATGAATGGCAAGGCACAGACTGGTGTTAAACAGAAGACACGAAGAGTTTTCATTGTGAGAACAGAATGAACTGGAAGGAAATTGAGCCCAAGCTGTTTTCTATACTGATTACTGCAGCAGCAGCCAGCTCATAGATCAAGAGAGGTTTCTCCCAGTAAAGACAAACAAGGCTGATGGTCTGTGTCCCTTATGATGACTGTGGTCATGTCATACTGACAGCTAATGGGATGAAATATAGAGACCAGCTGAATGTGGAAGGTGCAGCTGTGGTTCTGGAGAGGATTGCTGACCTGTTCCCCTTGCACAGATAAGGACACCACAAACTAAGCAACATGCAGAGTGGAATGCTAACAAGGTGGGCACAGATGCTCAGAAAGGTGTGTGATGCTGAGCTGATCAGAGCTTTTCCTCAAACCAAGAGGTGAGCCTGGAAACATCACTGATGAAAGACCAAGTCTCCCCCATGTAGTGTCATAGTCTAGTAGTGTCACTGTCTATCCCTTGACCTTAAAGTACCACAGCGTTTCTAAAACTTTTTCTGCTTGAGCTGTAGGAGACTTCAAAGGTTGCCTTGGCTCTGGGTATGACATCTGTAAGTCATCCTGGAGCACAGGTTCCATCTCCACATGAAATTTCTCTCCCAGCACCAAAGGTGGATATGCAACTCCTTCCTTTGACCATTCTTGCTCCTGCTTGACATCTCCATCCACTGGCATCATCTGACATCTGAAATTTACTGGGAGAGTGAAAAAAAATATTCTCATGCACTTCACCTCTGAGAAGGCAGCTGCAGTTGTTCTCTTTCCTGTTTGATGTTAGGATTTTGCTAAATGAAGAAGAAAGGAAGGACACTAGGGTCAAGCAGGCTGCTCCTTTTCCCCAGGCAGTGTGACCCACACATTGAGCTGCTTTAAAGCTGTTCTGCACATCACAGAGCAGATTTATGATTTAGGATTTAGGAGAAGTGTAGACACTACTGTGCTATAAACAAACTTCCCTTTTAAACAACTTGTTTCAGTGCTGGCTGTGGATAAACATCATCTTCTTTTAAACACTGACTGCTAGGGCAGCAGCAGCACCCACCGCCGCCACTCCAGGTCTTGATCTGACATCATAAACCCCCAAATATTTCCTCTCTTGGGTAGTTTTGATTAAATAACCTCACAGCTTGAGAATGGATGCACTTAATTTACATGTAGCCAGGTTTATGATGCCAGTATGCTAATCTGGTTATTATAACCTTTTTTTTTTAAAGCTAGTAACAATGAAGGCAGCACCAGCAGGCCTGGCCACAGCAATTTCAAAGGCAGAGGAGAGGACATCCTAGTTCAGGCAGGAGCTAATTACTTACAGGTGGCCTCTCTCAACCAGCAGGGTCCTAACTCCTCTGGCTCTCCACGCCATCTCCACAGCTTTATTTCTAGGATCACCCTTTGCATTCTGCATATGTTTGTGAAAGCCATTCAGTGGATGAAAAAAAGACCTGTCTCATTTAGTGAAGAGAAAGTCATTAAAAAAACAGAATTTTGGAGGGATTTGTTCAATGTTTGGCTCAAGCAATGGACAGGGGAGTCCTCAGACTGTGTGTTTGGACTCTCCCAGAACCAAGTGATTCTTCATCCAGGGTTTAAATGCTGCTGTGTTATCTGAGATAACACCACCAGGGAAATGCTGTTGCCACACCAGTATACTCTCAGTGAAAGAATGACCTGCACTTGCTCGAAGGCAGAACAAAATTGGCTTATAAAAGACCTGGCTGTTCTCATTGATGCTGAAATTCATGGAGTTTTCTATTTTCGTATTGTTTCCTGTGTCTTCATCATGGTGTGGCAAACATCAGGTTTGCTGCACCAAGGCTCCCTTGAGATATGCTCAAATTCCAGGATGGACGACCCTGCTCTTCACCTACCTTCAGTTTTATTCTGCAAGCTGAGAAGTCAGTATAAAAAGATTTTAATTTGTGTTCAGAGCCTGGAGGAAGATTTTGAAATGAGTTGCATACATGGCTTTCTCTGTAGTAACTTATTCATTGTCCAGTACAGAGCAGCATTTAGCCTTAGGTTGTGTATGTTCCCATTTTATGGCAATAAAAGAGGCACCAGTGTGAAAAGCTCTTAAGAGCTCTTCAGAGAAAATGCTTCATAATTGTAGGCCATGACAAAATAAAAGTCACTAAAACGTTCAGAATGCACAATCCATAGCCCAGAACTCAGCAGCTGCCAAACAATGAGAATAAACATCTCCTGAACTGGCAGCAGGCTACTGGGACTGAATGATGACATAAACCTATTTAGTTTAGCTGCAGATACTGCTCAGTAAAGTTGTTCCTGCTGTGTTTTTTTCACTATGTTCAGTGTCATAATAGTTAATTATCTGGTTGTTTGCCTACATTTTTCTTACAAAGCTACGCTACTCTTAAAGGCACAGTACATTTCTGATATTGGTTTTGGAGGCTGTGATCATTGTTCATCAATTGATGGGCCCATAGGAATCTCATGAGATTTAACAGGACCAAGTGCAAGGTGCTGTATCCCCAGTATCAACACAGTCTGGGAGATGAACAGATCAAGAGCAGCCCTGTCAAGAAGGAGTTGGGGGTGATGGTAGAAGAAATGCTGGACATGACCTGGCAAAGTGCACTCACAGCCTATAAGGCAGACGTGTTCTGGGCTGCATCCAAAACCCCATGGGCAGCAGGGGAGGGAGGGGATTCAGCTCCTCTGCTCTGATAGGACCCCACCTGAAGTCCTGCATCCATCTCTGGGGTTCCCAGCACAGGAAGGACATGTATCTGTTGGAGAGAGCCCAGAGGAGGCCACCAAGATGATTAGAGGGATAGAGCACCTCTCCTGTGAGGAAAGGCTGGGAGAACTGGGATTCTTTGAATTGGAAAAGAGAAGGCTACAGAGTGGCCTAATCATGACATTCCAAGGGAGGGGAATGGGAGGGAAAACAGCCTACAGGAAAGATGAGAGAAACTCTTTATAAGGGCATATAATGATAGGATAATTGGTAATGGCTTCAAATGGAGAGTAGGTTTAGATCAGATGTTAGGAAAAAATTCCTTAAAATAAGGGTGTTGAGGCACTGGAACTGGTTTCCCAGAGAAACTGTGGATGCCCATCCCTGGAAGTGTTCAAGGCCAGGTTGGCTAGGTCTCTGAGCAACCTGGTTGAGAGAAAGGTGTTCCTGTCTATGGCAGGGGTTTGGAGCTAAGTGATCTCTAAGGTCCCTTCCACCTCAAACCATCCTATGATTCTCTGAATTCTTAGAATTTTTCAGAAAGTAAAATTTTGAATCCAGAAGAACATCCTTCTTTGTTTCAGCCCTGGAGTGGATCTGTACATCTCAGGAGTATGTTATATGTTCTTCAGGTTTAATTCTTGACAAACAACTAATCCATGGAAACTGTGTAGGAGAAATAGATTCATCACATTTATGTGCTGGACTTGCAAGGGGGAAAAGTAAGGCAGGAATATCTCTCTTGTCCAGATAAGCACATACATGTTGCTGTTAGAAGCCACACTAATGTTGATACTTCAGGCACCTTTACAGCAAGTACATAAATACACAATTCCTTCTAAAGAGTGTAAGAAAGCAAAACCTGAAAAATTTTCTTAGGAAAATGTATATAGAATGAAATTCAGTTCTGCAAAGAAACACAAACCAAACTCCAATACTTGAACAAACGCATTTCTTGAGTGGTAATGTGCAATACCATATTTAAAGACCAGGCCATCTCTCTTAGGAACATTGGACAGAATTAAGGATGTGCAGCTAAGATTTCTTTATTGCAGAGCTAAGGTAGTTATTTCTAATTATCCAGATTACTAGCTTATTATTTATAAACGAGTTAAGTATTTTTAGTTCTCCTGATTTTACACCACCTACTCACAGAGCTTTCTTGCTCTCACATATCTGCATGGACTTATAGTAACAAATGTAAAAAGATGATGTTAGAACTCAGGTAAGAGATCCTGGAACCATAACTGACAGCTCTCTGAAATTCTTGACTTAACATGTTAAGTGGAAACAAAGCATGTCAATAAAATGCTGGAGCTCATCAGGAAGGATGTTGCAGTCATGACAAAGAGTCATTTTCCTGTTACATTTTTGGTTCTTCCATGCTCTGAGTCTGGTGCATGATCCGAGTTTCTGCATCTCAAGGACATGAGAGTTAGAGGAAATGGTGAGGAAGGCGACCAGCATAACTTAGGGATTGGAGAAGCTGCCATATGAGAAGGCACTAGAAAAGCTGAGTCTCTTCTGGCTGAAGACAGAGCTGAAGGGGGGAGATGATGGGCACTGAACCTCGAGGAGGTACTGGGTTGTGGCTGCAGAGCAGTTACTGACCACACACCTGTCTTGGTTTGAAAGACAGGTGTCTGCTAAGGAAGGCAGAAGCCTCCCTTGAAGTGGCAGATGTAACCCCTTTCCCTCCGAGTTATTATAATTTTGAAATCAAGGGCCTTTAGGCAAAGATGTGGGAAATAGGAATAACAGTTCTTTACTATTATATATCTATATAACCAGTCAAACAAGCAACAATAACTATGGCAGTAACAGCGAACAATCACAAACCCAGTCCCAGCCTTCTCGGCTGTCGGGCCCTTTCCCCTCGGGTGCAGTTCCGCTCGCAGCCGGCAGGGGCGCTGGCGGCTCCCGGTGAGCAGGGCAGGTGCGATGGTTCCCCCGCGGCTGCAGGGGGCGCTCCGGAGCGAGCTCGGGGAGCACGCGGCACCGGTGCCCTGGGATCCCGGGAAGGGATGGGACAAAGGCTTCACAAACCCCTGGGCAGCCGATCCCGGTGTCTGGCTGGAGCCTCGGGAACAGCAGGCTGGAGCGGCAGGCTGGAATGGCAGGCTGAAGCGGCAGGGATGAGCACAAATCCCGGGTGGCAGACGCGATGTATCCAAGCGGGGAACCCCCCGGAGGTCCAGGCAGGCAGGGCGAGCACGGCTACAACTCAGCGAAGGCTCCAATCAGCGGCGGGGCAGGGCAGCCACAGCCTGGCCTCCAGCGGGACAGGGAAGGTGGGCCGGGGGTCCTGGGATCTTTCTCCGCAGAAAGAAAAATGGCTGAAAAGAACCAGGCTCCTCTCCCCGAGAACGAGAACGCTGAGAGCGAACTGACCCCACACCCAGGTGAAACAAAAGGGTAGCCAGGTCTTTTTGTTTGCTCTCAAGCACCCAGCGATTTATCGTCTTAGTAACAGAATGGGGGGAAATTCCTTTAACAGGAAAAAAACTAGACCTCTTAAAACCCCAACACCACCACAACACCAGAACTGCCTACGCTCACTGAAACCAGCAGAGGGTCTTTTAAAAGCACAAGAAAGAAAGAATTGCTTTTGTGGGGTGTCCCGAACTTCTGACACTGTTGCTAGAGCAGACTGCGAAACAGGTCATGAGCAGCACCGAGAGGGAACTCAAACATCTCTGTTCTGAGTGTCGGTGCTGGGGGAGTGTGTGGGAAATAAACCACAAATAGTATCTGGGCTTGTGTGTTCTCTCTAAATAGCATCTCTGACTATCACTGGTGGAATAGATGGATGATGGATCTAACACAGCAGGGCATTTCTAATGAGCTTATGCTCTTATGCAGAGGCAGCTTATTTATTTTGACTTCTGAAGAAAACCAGGGAAATTTTCAAAATTGAGACAATTTCTGGGAGAATTTCAGGGAGATATTGATGACTTCGAATAAAAGCTTAGTACTGAAAAAATCAGGCATCTTTAAAAATCTTGTTACCTCCTAATAAACATTCTACATAGCATACATTTCATTTTTAATCACAGAACCACAGAGTAACTGGGGTTGTCAGAGACCTCTGGAGGTCTCTCAAAGCAGGGTCAACTTCAAAGTTAGATCAAGCTGCCCATTGTCCCTCTGTAGTACACCTCTGAGAAGTCTGTCTCCATCACATCTGTAATGCTCCTTTTAGGAATATAATAATTCAGCGAGCAGTATAAAAGTGATGTGAAATTTTTTCCATGTGTATTTCAGCAATGACCTTGCGTTAATACAAGTGTCCTGTGTACGGATATATTTCTATGAGTGTTCCCTTCCCATCTCTCTTCTCTGTAGGACGGTCTCAGCATAAGTGTTGAGTGAATAGCTAAATTCCTTGGAAAATGCACACACCATCTTATAGGAAATTCCTATGGTAACATAAAGGGGAACCTCAGTTCTCACGACTGCTTCCTCTTTTCTCCCAGACTTCTGCTAAAAAGATGGTGAGAAAGCAAAGCCTGATTCTGATTTGGTCTGTACTTTCCTCCTCCTTGTCCTGGAAATGGTGATGAATGTGCACAAACTGGTTCATAACGTATGTAGGAGGGAATACTGCCAAGGCTATTCTTTCAAATAATGCCCTGACAAGAGAGGAGCGGAGCTGAAGCATCCCAGGAACTTGAGAGGATATCAGTGCAAAAAGGAGTTTGAGGCAGCTGCAGTAAGGGAAACATGCCAGCTAACCACAGTTCACTTCTCCTGAGTGTAGGACATGATGATGGCTGGCTTTTGAGTAGAACAGGCAAGAAGAGGATTTTTTATGACTTTCCACTGTAAAAGCACACGTGTGGACTTCTGCAGTCAGAACAGCATTGTCCCGAGGACTGTTGCTCTGTGTTGTGGGTGTCATTAGCCACTGCTGGGTGGAGTGAGAAGCAGCTACTCCTGAACCTAAAGTCCTGCTTTCTATGGCCGGGCACTCTGCAGGGAGCCACCACCATGGCAGAATCCATGCATTCTTCTACGATCATAAGACAGCCATTACAGTGACATTTTACTGTCTCTAAGCACTGTGGCAGTATAAACTCCATGGGGATCATTATATGGGGTCCAATTGCACAGGAAATTGAAGGTGGAAGAACAAAAGCACAGTAGGCAGCTAAGCTGGGTAACAAGGGTAGAGAAGCAGGATTTGATGGATGCCAGTGCTGAATCAGGCAGGATTCATCCTCTGAGGGCTCATATTTGGTCTGTCAGTGTGCATGAAATGCTGTATCACCACGCAGTGTTTGCTGCTTATGTTCATGCTTGCTGGAGCAGGCCAGTATCTCCAGCTCTATGGAAAAATCCACCTTCTTGCTGAAGCAGAGGGTGGAACACAGCTTTGAGGAACATGGAGGTCTTGCAAAAGCAACTGTGGCCCTCCCAGAGTGGCCACTTGCATTCACTGCAGAGTGGTGCTGCTGCAAGCAAAACACTTAGCACTGACACAGCACTTCACCCAAACATTGGGTAATTAATCTGCAAAGCAGCAGGAGATGCTCTTTGCGACTGGTTCTGTAAGCACAACTAAAGGACTAGAGTGGGGAGAGCTATTAAAAACCATGCTGACATCCAAATTGCCCCTTGTCAACTAAAGAAAAGCCTCCAGAACTTACCATGTCCTCTTTGTTTTATTAGTCCTCTTAATATTCAAATGAAGAGAGAGTTTTCCAAAGTTTGTCCTCGGCCTGCCTAGCTTGCAGAAGCTTGGCGGACTTCAAAAGAGCTGCAACAATTTATTGTGGTTCTTACTCCAGTGATTTTGTGACGATGAATACATATTCTATCTGGAGAGTAGCTCACTTATAAAGATTACTGTTAGCAGAACAGTGCAGATTACCTGGTTTTATAGATTTACCCCTTCCCTCCCTTAAGTCTTTGTAGTTTAAAAGTTTGGAAACAGGATTGCTTTTGCTACTGAGTTAATTTTCCGGTTAGTGAGCGCTGACGGCTTTTTTCCCTCCCCCAGTGAAGCTGCACAAGCGCAGCCGTGGGAGGAAGGAAAGAGAGTTTTGTGGTTATGGCTCAGATTTGGAACCTTGGATGTCAGAGCTCTGCTGCCAGTCCTGTCTGTTTCCATGTGACTCCAAGCAAATAGTGTAGTTGGCTTTCCAAACTGTGCTGTAGCACTTGGTGCACCATGTCACAGCATCCTGTGGCTGCATCCTCTCGCTGGTATCAAACAGATGATTTTCACCATTTTAATACAAATTTCTCCAAATGACCACACCCATGTTTTAAAGGCAAAACATGCAGGGAGGGTAATTGTTTGGCCCCCTATGGAAATACTGGCTTCTCATCCTGATGAGAGTCTGAGGTTTAATTCTCAGGGGTAAAATCCAGACTGTTTTAGGTCATGCTCAGCATTCATGGGACATGGGTGACTGTGACTGTGCCATGGGAGGGCAGCTGTGGCTGTTCTTAGTTTGGGTACTCCAGCTTTATGTGCCATGTGGTCAGGTATGGAGAACCATGTCTAGGTGTAAGGCTTCTCCTCAGGTTTTGATTCTTAATATCCTCTGCAGTTTACCTGTGTTTTTCAGGCTCCACCCTGAACATGTATTTTCCTTCTATGTGTACCCATTGGAGCTTTGTGGAATTAGTGAAACCTTTTTAACATCCTTACTTGGGGAGGATATTTAGACATTCTAGAGATCCTCAGTTAGTCCCTTTAGGTCCTTTGGAGTTGCCATCATTTTCCAAATTTACCTCTAATTTATCAACATTCTTTATTGAAGCTTTAATGACATTTACCACATATACCAGCTAGAGGATTACTTCAGAAGTAAAAGCTTCCTCCTTTTATCACTAGTCCTGAAGTGGAAAGATGCCTTCCCAAAGGATTTCCCAGTAAAAAAATATGGGCTAGTAAAGCACAAAGTGCCCAACCACATAACTGGCAGCTCTTGATGTGGCTAAGAGGAGGTCAGAGAGCTGCATAAAACAATTGGGATACTGAAGGAGATACTGAGAAATAATTATTGACTATGGAGGGAGAAACAAGACGGAGAGCAGATGGGATCATGGTCAAGATGCCGATGTGGATGGATAGGTGTTTGGTGTTTGGTGTTTGGGCAGGCGTGGTGAAGCACAGGCAAACCACTTTTTTTTTTTTTTTTTTTTTTTTTTGGTGGAAATAAGTGTGAATGCACTTGAAAACCTGATCCCAGGGTGTTGGTGAGGGAACTGGGACAGACTTAGCTGGGTGAGGTGAGGAGGGGCCCAGACAAGCGAGGCACAAACTGGCAGGTTTTTGCTTTGCTCCTCCTGCTCCGTTTGCCTTGTTCCAGAGCGCATCCAGGACTGTGACTCTTTCCACACTACTGCTCCCTATGAGAACAGAGGTGCATTCCTGGGAGCAGGATTTGTTTTGATGGGCTTCCTGATGTCCTTAAATGGGTTGGTTTTACCCCGGTAAAGTTCTCATTTTCTGTTACTTGCTGTTTCTTTAAGAAGAAAGCTATCTCTGTGGTTGCCATGGAAAGTCCTGCATATCCCATGAGGCTGAACCACAGAATATATAGTGCAGCCACAGAAAATGTCTGGAAATATGCTTGCCAGAGAGCTGCAGTCCTCAGGAGTTTGGCAGCCTTGTAAATGGAGATGCCTCAGCTGGGAAAGGGAATTTCTTTGCCCCAGGCAGCTAAAGTGGGCATGGGGATTGGATGGTGCCTCTGTGAAGGGAGCAGGGGAGACCTGGGGAGCAGCTCAGGGATGTTGGGGTGGCCCAGTGCAGTCACTGCTGTGGAGGGAGCTGGTGGCAGGGCAAGGACAGGACTGAAGTGGGAGCCATCGGCGCCTCTGCATCCTGTTCACCTCAGCCGCGTGGCAGCTTGTGGAGGCTGACAACAAACATGCACACAAACAGCGTGCACAAGCCCTGCTGGTCCAACAGCTCACTAAAGAACTGGTTCCCACACCTTCCTCTAATCTAAAAACCACAGCTTCCCCTCATTCCAGCTGCCAAAACCTACAAGCTCCCCCACAACTTCCTTAACACAATGCCCTATTTCATACTAAAATGAAACTTGGAAGTGAAAATCAATTGGGATGAATATTGAATTACAGATAATACATTGATTGAACTACCAATTTTCATTTATTTATTTTTTAAAGGGCCCATTAAGAATGCCTCAGTCAATGGTAAGATTAGTGGGTCTGGAACAGAACTGAGGCCGAATATCACTTTAAGACTGTCAAACTGTCCTCTATCTCTGCCAATTTTTAATTTTTTTAAAGTGGATATTACTGACTTATTTTTCCAATCCAAGAGTTAAAGGAAAAGTTTGGGCATTAAAAAAAAAAACAAAAAACCCAAACAAACCCAAAAGCCAGACATTCACATCCCAGCAATCTCTTTCTGAGGATGGATTCATTAATATTCTGGTGTCCCTGTGCTTGATGACAACCAAAATGTCATTGTAATACACAAATTTGCCCAAGAACAGTTTGGGGATACTGAATCCTCTCTGTGGCTTGTGAGCAGGAGTTGCAGGACTCACAGGACTCAGGGATAAAACAGATTTACAGTCTTCTTCCATCCTTACAGTGCAGCTGCCACTGACCATGCTGCAGCTCAGGTTACCAAACATTTCCACTGTATGTCTCTGTTTTCAAAATACAGTAGTTTTTGCTGAGAGTCTTTCAAAATCAACATTTTCTAAGGTAGTTCTAACTTAGGTAGTTCTGCTGTTCCCAGGAGGGAAGCTGGGGACACATGACACAACCTGGGGTCATTTTGCACAGGTATCTCTAGGCTCCTGGATGGATCAGATGTCTCATGTGCCCAAAGATGGTGACGCATGCTCCCCACAGGGGACAGCTTTGTGGGTCTGAAGGGAAAAGGTTTGCCCAGAAATAATACAGCTCCCTATTTCTGCAGTGCTCCATGCTCTTTGTACAGACTGCAAATCTCCATGTGCAAAAAGCCACACACAGGCCACTGCTTTAGGGGTGTTGGGGGGTCACTGAAATTTATTGCAGAAACTGATAAAGTCCCTCTGACTGTGTTCATTCCTTATCTTAAGCCAGCTGCTGGGGCTTTCATGCACACAGGAAGGTCATGTTGTGGTTCAGCATCTCTTCAGCCCTCGTCAGCTCCTGCCTCAGTTCACCTCAAGGGCTGTAGGAAATGCTTTGGTGAAAACGAAACTTGTCTCTCTCTCCAGCCAAACTTACAAGGCTTTTCTGCTGGTGCTACTGCCATGCTCCTACATCCGCATCTAGCTCATCTATGCTGTTGTTGGCCTTTAACTCCCTGCAGGCCCCCAAACCCCTTAATCTGCCTTGCAGCCCCCTCCTTGGCTCACAACATGTCATTGGACAGGGTTGGTATGACTGAAACATGAGAGAGATGTTTTAATCTGCAGCTTTGATTACCCAGTTTCTTCTCCAGACAGAGTCCTAACTTCTTCTTCAGAGCTTTCTGCCACCCTGAGCTGTAGATGTTTCCAGTTAGACCTCAGCAGGTACAGCCTCGCTCCCAGCTCCATCCAGGACCAAGACACAAGCCTTTCCTATACTTTCAGGTGGCTAATCCAGCTCCCTGCTGATCTGCATCAGGCTCTCTCCCAACAGTGCACTTCTTTTATATTCACCAGAAAGCAGAGCTTTTGTGGGCACAGGACAAAGGACAACAAAGCTTCTCTTGTAATATTTGGTTCCACTGTTATGTGATGCCTCCAGCCTGAGCCCAACCTCACCAGCTGGAAGATGGGTGAGTGGACACAGAGGGGGCAGGACAACGCTTCCCCTACAGGGATCAGTTGGTGCAGTGACACAGTCATTTACTACCCTCAGTGTTTGGAAAGTTTATGAAAGAGGGAGTGCTATGAGGTTGGCTTTTTTGCATTCAGTTTACAACTTCCAGTTTCTTAAGAGTTTCACTGACAACATACATCTTGCTGAACTTGGTAGTATGACTACATGGATGATGCCTGAAAACCATTTTCAGAAAAGTTTTAATATTAGTTCAAGAAGAAGACGAAAGAATGCAAATATTTTTCAAATAATATCATTGAATTCTTTGCAAGCACTCTGCATAGAGAATCTGTTTTTTGTTTGAGGCCAAAGACTTGTTACACAAAACAGTTGGTAGATAGAGATACAGATACATTCAGCATGATGCACAGGTTTGCCCTTTGCAGGTACAGGCTCAGGCTGGATAATTTTGCAAAGTATGTATTTTCCTTGTTTCACATTTCCAATAAATCCCCTACCTGCCTGCACCCTGTGGGTTTGAGGGTGCTCATGGCCACCACATGTAGATCAGAGATTTCCCCTGCTGAAAGCCTTTTGCTGCTGGTTAGCCTCTGACTGCAGTAAAAACCATCACACCAACTTCCAAGCTTTCAGTAGCCCCGGTAGCATCTCAATGCTCCCAGCAGTAACTTGCTGGTGGTGCTGGGCCGTCCCCCTCCCAGGCTGGACAACAGCATTACCAGAGGCATGCTGCACAGTGGAATTCAGCAAAAGCCCTCCATATGTTTTATGCAAAAGAAAACATTACTTTTGGCACAATGTTTTGCGCCAGAAGCCAATTGCCACCAGAATACAGATGCAGGACTTGCCAGAACAAACCTAATTGCAATACTTGTGAGGTGTTTTGTATTTTTCTTTCTAACTGTGTCCAGGTGTCTTGAATTGTTTGAGGGAAATTCATGGTGTTGAGAAACGCAAAAGGGCGAACCGTTTAGCTAATGATGGCAGCAATATATTCTGCTGATCCTGAATCTCTGAATTAATTTTTTTCACTTTGTTGGTTCTACTATAAGTAGCATAAATCTAAATAAACAAAATTACATGTAACAGCTACTTCTGAGATGATTACTGTTGGAATTTATGGATACAGTAATATATGTATTAATGGATTACTTTTGAGTAAGCACTAATAGGTAAAAGAAAAATAAGGGAAAATAAGGTAAAGATTATATAAAAAAATTCCAAATATTTAAAAATAAGGCTTTCAATCGAACCTAAGTATTTTTAGGAATTTTGATCCATGAAGCATTTACATTTTTTTAGCTCTTCATCTTGGTTCAGTATATTTCTATGAGTCCCTGAAAATATTTGAGTGAAATTAAAGTTTTCTCTTATCAGTTGTAACTTTTATTACAAATGGGATAACTGCAAATAAGACATATTCCTCCAAAATCCTCCTTCTGTAGTAGTTTCTTCATTGACAACATTAAGATAAACACAATCTTTTTCCATTGTCAAATATTTTGTGATTTGCCAGCACAGACAGAGCTCAATCTAAGAACAGAAAAAAACTTTTCCTGCCAGCAGCACCTGAAGAATAAAGAAAAGAAAATGCTGTAGGATGGGCAGAAAGGAACAGCCAAGGGAAATGTGGAAGGTAGCTGCTTTCTTTATTTGTGTGTGGATACACAGAGGCTGTGCACAGGCAGGCATTTTTCACAAAGCCTGTTAAATCATGTGAAAAACTCATTGAGCTCAATAGCTCATTTCAGTGTCATTTGCTAACAAAAACGCACGTGTGTAGAATGGCCTCTTTGGGTACTGGGGAGTCCTTCAAAGACAGTTCCTAAGTCTATTAAATACTCATTGTGATTTTTAAATGGATGATTCTCTTTATTTACCTGTGAAACGCTGTTTGCAGGTGGGGCTGAAATGCAAGGTGACCCCACACAAGGACATGGGCTTTACCTCAGAAATAGTCCAGCTCCCCAACAAGCAAAACAAGACAAAAATCAAGCAGTTCCAACATTAAAACCATTACTATAGCGGGCTGGAAAAGAAAAATATTTTTAAAGGCAGTGAGGGAGCCCCGTTTCCTCACCTGTTGGTGTGGGTTTTGCTGGATGCTGTGAGCAGAGAGATTGGCCAAAAATAAAGACATGAGCTCCAGCAGAGAGGTGGGTAATTGCCAGTGGAGTCTCAAACCATCTTGTTTTATCTTGTTTCACAAAATAGGCTATGTTACCACAGGGAAGGAAGAAGGAGGGAAATTGCAGACGAAACAGTTATAAAGTTTGTTTGGGCAAAGAGAGATCTGCTGGCTGGCATCACCCAGTGCTGGGGCACAGTGATTTGGATGCCAGGGAGGGGGATTTCACCCCATACAGTGGCAGGGAGGTGGCACACTGCCAGCTGATACCACCCTTGGTTTCATACCTGAGTTTTCAGGGTGGGAAATCCAAGTTGCTGAGGGACTGTAGCAACCTGGCACGTTGCTGCAAGATAGACCCCAGGCAAAGTGAGCTAATGTTGTGGTGAGAACTATTTCCTGTTATTCTGGCATTGGTTCAGTTTATCTTTCTAAAGCATTCACTGGAAAAAAAAGTAATTTCACCTTCTTCAAACCACAGATAGAGACAGGAGAGCGTAGAGACCACAGTCCCACTCTGGGCACTGTGTGTTAATGCCCAGCAGTGCTCACTTCCACTGAGACCAAGGGTAGGAAAGCACGTCTGAGAACCACTTTTCCAAGGAATTAGCTGAGCACTTGCCATGAAGTTTAGGCTGATTCTGTGTTTTCATGCTGGAATTCAGCTTGACTTTGGAATGACAGAGGTCTGTCATCAAGTTAAGCAGTGGAAGCCAGTGATAATTTTTTCCAGCCTGAAGCCTGCCAGGGTGAAGTCAACCTGCCCACAGGTTTTGAAAAAATTTGAGATGTCAGAGTGAGTTTTTATGACATAAATGTTTTGTATTGTGAAGTTGCAGTGGTCTTTATTTGATACCGGGTGTTCTAAAGCTGGATTTATGGTATGGCCAAAACTTGTTTTCAGTGATTTTAGTGTCATTTGTTGTTTTTCCTTGTAATTCACAGAGATTTTGGTTTTCTCTGAAATCTGAATCAAGTCTGTGGCCTAAGTAAAAAACAATCACTTTCGGCTTGATAGCTCTTACCATAGAGGCTCTACCTGACTGGGAAAATGAATTTTCAAACTGACTAGTTCAGGATTATGTTTGGTAGAAGCTTTGTTAGGAGGATGTAAGCCTGTGATAATAATTTCTATGGCAAGATGAAAGGTTTTCAGTTGCAAGTCTGCCTCTACTATTTCTGTCATTAAGTCACTTAAAAAGGCAAGCAAAATATTGCTTCTAATTTTTCTTAAATACAGTTGGTGCATTTATCACAACATTTTGCCTTTTCCTCTTGTTTGATTTCATTCCACATCTCTCTTGGTTGCGTGGGTTTCTGCATTCCTATGGGCTGTCCTTTGACTAGTGCTGTCACAAAAATTCCAGTTGATTCCTCCTTCAAGAAGGTGCAGTGATTGTTTTTTGTTTTCTGGTTTTTTTCAGGTTTTTTTTTTAAACTTTCTCCTTCAAGCTATCATTTCCTTTCCATTTTTACAAGAAAACTCTCCACGAGAAGGTGAATACAAACTCACTTGGCTCTGGTGTTTCCCTGAAGAGGCTAAAATACTGTGGTATTTCAGCAGATGATACCATGGTAACATCAAGGATAATGTTAGGACCTAGGCAGGCTGAAAGAGACCACATCATTCTCAATCTGGATTAGTCTTTGGGGCTCTTTGCTTCCAAGGAGCATCACAAGGGGTGCCCATTGAGTTACTAAGGCTGGTGGTGGGACCCCACTGGTGTAAAGGCACAGACAATGGTCCAGACCAATGTGTTCCCCTAGAGTGGTGTGTAAGCCACCTTGCAGATCCACACTGTACCTCCAGAAGGCTACTGTGAGGTCTCCTTACCAGCTGTGCAGACAACAAGAAGCACAGAAGGAGGGACGTCATAGAAAACTAAAGCAGAAGTATCCATGGAAACATGAAATCTTATTGAGAGTGTCAGGAGGTGAGAGAAAACCACCCTGATGAGACATGCACACATTTTTGAGACTGACAGATGTTCCTCAAGACACATCTACATGTTTTGTCCTGTATTTGACAAATCCGTGAGGCTACCAAGTTTTCTCCGTCACCCAGACAGGGTAGGGCAGATTGGATCACTGCTTTGCTTGCTTTTTTCCCCCCTTTTATGCTTTTTCACCAATTATTTGAGAATATTTTGAGCAAGGCTAATGTTTATAGTGCTGTTAAGACTTAGCATCCAGGGTGTTAAGGCAAGCAGGCTGGATAGGAATTGTCTTGTCAAAACCAGTCTGCAATAATTTTGTGTGTGTGCAATTTGGATGTTCAGATCCAGATCCTCTCTTTTACCACTTTAGCAATGCCCAAGTAAAACTGTGCCACACTGTCTTGAAGAGAGGGCCAGGCCCATGGTGATGAAGTCACTGGAGGTGAGAGAACAGGAAGTGCTGGTCTCTGGAGTGACCATCTGTAACCCTCCTTCCCACTTCCTTCCACTTGTCCCAGTGACTCCAGAAAACGTGGTGCAAATGGTAAAGAAAAGTTATGAGACTTAGGGGCTGTCATCTGGATGGCCCTGGGAGCCACAGCAATGTTAAATGAGAACAAACTCAAAATGCCAACAGAATAGAGATATCTCTTTATCACCCTCCATAGAAATGTTTTTGAAGAGCAGATTTCCTCTGCATAGAAGACTGGAAAACCAAATGTGATCCCACTGGACAAAATAGTGTTTTGGATAAGCCTAGACAACTTCAGAGATGAAGATCACCCTTTTCCCTCAGGTGCAGGTAGAGATGACTGAGAACTACAGGCTGTGGAGTGGCTTCAGGATTGAGCCGTGTGGGACAGACCCTGGTCCTAAAGAGCTGATGGGGGGCATGTGAGGGAACAATATCAGATTGGGCTGGGAAAAAACAAGTTGGGTCTTGCAATCACAGGTGCAGTTGCTCTTAATGGCTGGGTTCTGGTGACTCTGAGTTGAAATGACTTTTTGAAAGCAAGTAATTACTTCATGATTGGAAATGATGCACCTACATCCCTCTTCTGTCTTGAGGCTTATTGATATTTATTTCTTGATGCTGGCTTGAGTGTTAATGATATCTCTCTCTTGTGTCCAATAAGGGCTGAGCTTGCTTTTCAGCCTTCTCCTCAGCTGAGTGTCTCCTCTCTAACATGGCTAATGATGCAGTCACTTTGGGATGTCCTGCCATTTCCAGGCTTGGTTGAGAGTGGTCTGTGGGCTCAGAGGATGCACACAGAGGCACAAGCAGAGAGTGATTCCAATAAAAGTTGTGTCTTCTGAAAATCCAGAGGTAGTTGTTAAACAGAACTGGTTGATACCAGCAATGCCAAAGCCCCCTGGCTCTGCCAGGTTGCTAAGGCAAATGCAACAAAACTGAGTGTTAATGGGGAAACTAATGAATAAAACCAGCCTGAACGTGTGGATGGGGGGAGGGATAATGTAGGAGTAGATGATGTAGGGATAATGTAGGGCAGAGAAGGGCATGCTGGGGAAGGGGGCTGAGATCTTGGACTGTCACCATCTCCATGGCACAACTTGCTTTCTCCTTGAGGTTCTTTGGGCCCCAAAAGCCAACAAAGAGGGGCATGAGAAGCAGGTGGCATATAAATATTATGAAAGAAGGGTATGAGCCCACACTGGGCAGAGAGAAGGAGGATGCACCAGGAAGGAGAATGGAGTTTAATGCAGGGAGGCAGGAGGACAAAGCTGTGAGACCTGGCAAGGGCTCGTGCATCAAATTGCCTTGTTTTCTTCACTGTTGGTGTGACAAAAATGTGAGCGACAGAAAAATGACACCACCTAGGGTAATGTCCTGATCTATGCTTCACACTTTGAAAAACACTTCCTTTTGGAGTTGGGAGGGGGCTGGAGAAGCCTGGGAGACATTAATTTCTCTACAGCTGGAATCATAGTTGCTACTTACAGGAAAAGTAGTGACCAAGTGCTCCTTTAGCTCAGTGGTTTGAAAAGTACAGGAGTGCACCTTACAGTGGGGGAAAAAACTTGCCAGAGAAATGACAAAGCCATGGAGGAGACTGACTGGGACAACTTTTCAGCTGTGGCACTTAGAGAGAACGTGTGTGACAACCAAAATGACATCCCCTGTCATTGTGTGACCCAGAAAGATTGAAAATAAAGAGAGGGAGAAATCTAATGGAGACAAAAAATAGCAGTGATTTTGGAGATACTCATTAGTGGTGATTTTTGATTGTTTTGAGCTGCAGACAGGCGTGTGCTTACCCGAGTGGGAGCACAGGCTGCTTTGGGAGGCACACGCAGCTACTCTCAGGCCCATTTTCCAGTTCATGGTTCTCCTGTTTTTCTGTGGTGCTCAGAGGCCCAGGTCCCTGCTTTGGGAGTAGGTCTGCTGTCTAAAGGACATGGAACTAGAAAGGGATTTCTTTGCATGGGACAAGTGGCATCTGAGTAATCTCTTCCAGTTCACAGGCTGCTGCTTCTTTCTGGGTGTCTCTTCGAGCATCCTGGTCATGCAGTTTGCAAGTGGTTCCTAACAGATCCTCTGGCCATGGGCTGCATTTTCTCCCCTGCTCAAGGTTACTTCTAGGCCCCAACTTCCTTCACCACCTACAAGCCAGCCAGATCAGCAACTCAGTATTTAATGCTGCAGTGATATCAAAAGACCAGACATGCGAGTGGCAGGATCTGGCCTTGTGGGAACAATAGAACCTGCTCCATTTTCTTTCCCTCAAGTCAGCTGTGTTCTTGGCATCTTCAAACCCAACTCTCATGGCCATCTTTATGGTGATTTTACACATCACAGAGTGCTTATCCTTGTGCCTTGGGAAACACTGATTTCATAATTGATCACTGTGGTAATAAGGCAAAGCAGAGCAGCCCCCTCAGTCCCCGCTCTGAGACTTTATTTGTGGCTGGGATTTCAGCAGGGAGCAAGAAAATTTGTGGGAGAGCTGTGGTGTGTGCAGGGAGGCTGAGGAAAGCTCTCTGCCTGAAATACAGGCACAGGAATTGCTTCTGTGCAGTTGCTGATCACACATTATTCTGACCAGGAGCAGTCAGGCATTTCAGAAAAGCAGAAATTTCTCCACTCGCATGTGCTGGGGCAAGATTTTTGTCAAGGCAAGGGTCAAGTTCAAACAAGTTATGGGGATGGGGGCTCATAAAAGTAACCATGAGGACTAGAAAAAGCATTTCAAGCCCTTTTATCCCACGGCAGTAGAGGCTTGAGGGACAGTATTTGATAAGTTGTGCCAATTTCTTGAGGAGACATCTTATTTTTGTCAGAAGCCAGCCAGTCTGTGCAGCACAACCATACCAGAGCCATACCTCTGCTCTGTCTGCTGGACTCAAGCCCTGGCGCATTCCAAAGCCAAATGCCACATCTGGCTGTCTCCTCTCCCTCTCTGCCACCTCCAAAACGGAAATGCTGGTCTTTCTTAAAAATAATGCTCTCATGCCCGGAATGCACATAGAAAGTGACAGCAGTGGTATAGACTGAGACAAACTGAGTCATTAATGGAGTCCCCTTATTGGAAATCTTTAATAAGAAGCAGCTGTTTCATGGGTAACATCGATGACCATGAGCACGAGGTGGCTGGTGGGTGTGGGGTGTGGAGACCCTGGCCCCTGGCCCTGCCAGCAAAGACTGCAAGCAAACTGCCAGGCACGTCAGCACTCTGTCAAAACCAGAAAAATCCTGAGTTAGTCACAGCAGGAAGACAGACAGCAGCAACATCAGAGCACGCTGTTGCATCCAAGTGGTTGGTGACTGTTACAGACTTGAAAGTCTTCCAGAGTAAAAAACTGTATGCAGCAATAGTGCAAGCCCAGGACAAGGAAAGCAGATGTTCACGTCTCCTCCCCAATCCTTGTTCCCATATGTTGACTAAGTAGGTTTTGTAAAACAGAACGTGCTGTAAATCAGAGCTGGGCAGGGATCACCAGTTGGGTTAAATGTGGCTTTTAGGGTGCACAAATGAGCCACTGTAATTTACACATAAGGAAACTACTGCTTTAAGCTTTCCCTGGATGACTGCTCTGGCATCTAAGTGGAATAGCTTGTACTTCACTGAAGTAGGCCTTACTTTTTCAGAGTTATATTTTTATGTAATCCACATTTTCTTGCACTGCCTGTGCACAGGGGATAGGTCAGAGTCATCTGAGCAAGAAGATTCTCATCTGAAACTTCTTGAACCTACCTTTCTCCCTTGTGTTCCACACTTCCATGGCTTGCAGTGGTATTTTTTGCAGGATCAAATGCTCTGATTTTGATCATTCAGCACCAAATAGGGCATGATGCTGAGATTTGCGTGAAAGCCAGATTAAAACCAGCATTTGACTATGGATGTACTCTTAGGATTTGTGCATTTGTCTCTCTCAAAATCGACAGTTTACATTGCACAATATGGTTTGCAGACAACTGAATTCTGATTATCTAGGGATTTTGGAACAACAGGAAATATTCCCAAGCAACCTGAAGTGTCTGTTAAAAAAGTTCTTTCAGTCATAGGTTGAGTGTTCAGGAAGCTGCTTCCTCTTGCACATATTACGTCAAGTCTGTAGGTTCCTGTCGATTTGTATCACTCTGCATCTTGGCCCTTCTCCAAACAGCCCCAGCTCCATCTCTGCAGCTCGTGGAGGAAAATCCCACCCATGAGAGCAGGCAGGGAGAAGCCCCATCAGGCTGCTCCTGACTTCACAAAAAGATCTTCCACAGTCTGAAGTCCTGTTCTCACAGCAGACCTGTCCAGATATGATGCTGGAAACCAAAGTCTGGTCTTGCAAATCATGGACTTGAAAGGGCTTCTTCCTTCTAATATATTGACTCAATCACTTTATTAAGATTTATAATCCTGTAATGAATGTGTAATTAGCAGTTGAAAGACAACTTCATAGAATCAATATACTCTAATGTACTTCATGCAATATACAGCCTTTTAGTTATATATTGATTTTCTTTCTTATGAATGTTTTATCCCTTGTATTTCCCTTTTGCACAGTTTAATTGCAAAATTAGAAAGTTTAAAAATTAAAATTTGCTATGGAAGGAAAACATTTTATTTTAGATAAAAGTGGCCTTGCAATCTTCCAGTATACCTTTATTTTCTATGGCCCAACTGCAATAAAACTCCCTCCTCTTTTAATAAAAAAGGTAATAGTTCATTTATACATGTAACATTTAAAAAGAATCAGACTAAATAAAGCCTGAATGAAAACATGCTGAGAATGAATGATTTTAGTCAAAACAACTTATTTTTAAAGTAATATATTTTCATAAACAGCTGAGTAATATTAAGTTTTAAATAAATACTTCAAAGTGACTGGGATTAGGGAGAACATCAAAACAAAATAATTTTTTACCTGTGTTTTAATGAAACTTTTTGAAGTCTTGTTTTCTTCTTTCATTTCAAAATAGGAACTTGCTGCTGAGTCTCATTAAACGGGATATCTATTTCTATGCCCAATTTAGTTTAAAAAAAATCTTCCCTTTACTTACAACAGGCCAATAGAAATTGTTATTGATGATAGACATTTTTTTACACTTAATACAAATTAACATAAATTTTCACTACATATGCACATCAGTGGTGTTTTAAATGATGAATAATTGACAATCTAAATATCCCTCAAATTACAGCTATTGATGGAGAAATTGAGAAACCTTCTCTCTTCAACTGGTTGCAAGCAATATCAGAGACACTGTCCACACTGACTTGGAACTTACTGAGAGACAAAAAAATGGGTTATTATTCTTTGAATAAGCCAGTTTTTAAGGTTTTGGGGTTTTTTTTTTGTTTAGGTTTGGTTTATTTTTTTTCAGTTTTTAAAGCCTGTTCTGAGGCACCTGCCCACACACTGATGTCTAATTTGTTCACACCAACATGAGGATCAAACATTTTGGCCTGCCAGACCAGAGGACTTTGGTGTTCTGGTGTTTTGTGCTGCCAGGCCTGAAGTCTGGGTGTGAATTCACAGGCTGGGCAGGGCTCCTACAGAGGTGAGAGATGCTCTTTCACCAGGACATAAAGCTGGCATGTGGGGAATGGGTGCCCAAATCAGGTGTAGGAATTGCTATATTGTGGGTAGTGTCTGAAGCTGTTAACCACCTAAAAAATGGGTAAATTGAAGCTGTTTTGGGCTCAGCACCCCTCTCTGTTTTGGTGTTGGTACTCCAGTTTTTCCTCTGGAAAACAAGGGAGTTGGTGAACATGAACTCTGAAGTGGTAGAAGAGTTGCCCAAGAGCTGGAGAGCACATCAGCTGCAGACCTGCTACGACCCTAAGCAGCAGTATCTAATGCATCATGGTCTGTGAAAGAATAAAACATGCTTTTTTTCTCCAACCTGGGCATATGGGTAGAAATTCAGGTCTCCTCATGATGGGATCCTTCCTTCACTCCCCAAAGAATTGCTGAAACATCAACTCCATCCCGTGCAGGAGTCTATCTAAATCCTGACCCAAGTCCCAGAGTCTGGGGGCTGCTATTTTAAACCTGACCGTGGGCCTGTGACACGCTGAAGGAAAAAAAAAATCCATTTCTGATAATGAATCTTGTTATTTTCCTAAACTCAGAGGAAATCTGCAGCACAGCTGGTGGTCCTGGAGGAGAGGGAAGGAATACCACTTAATGAGAACACGGTGGGTTAATTAGTCTGTTGTATGATGTGGTTAGTCAATAGGAAAGGAACACTCGGAAATTTTGAGCGACATAATCATGATTGACCTTAAGGTAGCGCTGGCCTAATAAGCATTTAAATGTGCCTGAGCAAGAGGGGATGTTTGAGCAAAAGGGGATTAAGAGGAACTGTGCTGATGTGTCCCTGCACAGTGTGAAGCTGAAGAAATATAAAAAGGAATGTATTGCTGCGACTTTTAGTAGCAGAAGAGAGACTGCAGTATTCCCAGCACAATATGTGACATCTCCTTGGCATCCTGACCCACAGAGTTTGTGGGTGTACTCAGAGGGGCAGCACATATTGCAAGATCTAGGAGGGAGTATGGGAAGGGAAAAAAGAAAAAGGGATCTGAGCTTCAGGTTTCTGTTTCTGTTTGACCTTCTCAGATGTCCCAAAAGGGTTTTGTCTTCCTGTCTCTGGCTCAGCACCCCGGTCATGTGCACCCAGCCTGCCTCCTCTAGTGACCCTTTCAAAACATATGCTGTTGCAACCTGTGTTTCTCTTTTTGGAATTGTGACAGATGTTGCATTACCTACTCTGGGTTTTAGTTTTTTTTTCTTTAACTTTTAAAGCACTTTCTAACATGAAGCTTGAGATATGTGGTTAATCCTTCCACAGCCAATTTTCTGTGACCTACTAAGTCATGTAGTCCTTTTCATGCCCAGGTCTCTGAAGAAGAAGGCGGCCCCTAGCAGCATGTGCCTCCTGCCAGTGCAGGATTTGTGTCTCTGCTGCAGCACGCAGCTCAGTACATCCCTTCTTCCTGTCTTCTCCTCTCATACCTCCCATCTCCTCTGACTCAGCTGATTGCTGGATGCCTTGCACTGCTTTCCTGGCCTTGGCCTCAGTTCTACAAGGGCTCCGCCTCGCTGTCATTATTCTTCCATTGCTACTGGTTTCATTTCATCTGCTGTCCCAAGCCTGTTGCTGTTTCATGTAAGCCTGCCAGATTTGCCTGCATGATTGTTCTTTTGTCCAGATGAATGTTTAGCTCAGGCTATTTAGTGCTGATCTGGTTTTTCTATTGCTTTGTGTGTACCCAGGGGAAGAGGTTTTGTATTAAAATTCTCCTGGAGTGCTGAGTCACTTGAACTCTGCTACTGTGTCATGTGCTCGATTGTCTGAGTGCGGGACCTGGTTATGTCATATCTTGCAAAATGTGTTTTCTGTTTCCCCACTGGAGTTTTGCCTGAATGGGTTCCAAATTATCCACCTTCTAGAAGCTGGGAAAGTTCTCTCTCATGATGCAATTCCCCTCTTAAATTTGTTTTGATCTTTTCCAAGAACCTGACTGGAATCTGAGAGGTGGGGTACTCTTTGCATGCTTTTCTCTTTTCGTGTATTGCTGGGCGTTCAGGAGGATTTTATGCCTGTGATTTGGCCAGCCATGTAATTCCCAAATGCCAGCTGTCTGTACCATTGTCCCATCAGATTACGTTAAAATGTGCTCAGAGATGTTCCTCTAATCCAGCAAACTCTTGATTGCACTCTAAAATCATGTGTAAATGCTGCTGGTAGGGCTGCCATTAGTGATTCAACATTCACCAGACCTTTCCTGTGGCTTGCTGAGGCTGAATGAGAGCCCAGAGAAATTCATTATCCACAGCACTTTCCCTAAAGATGCGTCTTGATGCAATCATCAGCAGACAGTTTTGCCTTGAACAGCCCAAGTGCTCTGGCTTCACTCACTGGTAATCAGCAGTGACACTTTTTTTTTGTTGTGATTCTGTTCAGTGGCTTTGGGTTGGTGCAGATACCCAAATGCCTGCCAGGCTTTCAGTGCTGTTAGAGGCAGTCTGTGCTAGTTTCCAGAGGTGCAACAACCCATTTTCTTTGCAGCCTTGGAGCTTCCTTCCTCAGTGGCTACACGGTGCATTTCTCATGGCCCATTGGCTGAAGAGAAGCTTATTTATAGCTTCAGTTCCTTGTCTTGTGCCCTGTCCATTAGAGAGCTGACCTGCCATGGCTGCTGTCTCACCCTGAGGACATTCACTGGCTCTGCTTTACCAGATCAGGGTCTGCATTGTCCTGCCTTGTGCTCAGTCCTGTAAACCCCTGGAAATGCTTTTTATAAGATTTTTTTACTGAGGGTTTGTATTCATCTGATGGTTTTAGCCTGGCTTTTTGCGTCTCAACGACACATAGTTCCATTTTCACAGCCTTGTGCTGATATTTATTGTTGCTGGGATGAGCTCTGCAGCTGACTGTGCTGTTTGCATGGAAATGAATCAGCTGTTGATCCTGCAGCCCCGTGGTGGGCGGGCTGGGAGTGTGGCTGGCAGCCTGCTTTCCAGGGAGCATGAGCCCGCATCAGGCAATCCAATTGACCCAGGCTGTGTTGTGTTTCTCAAACCGCTTTAATTGTAACCTATCACTGCTGATCTCGTGACTTCTAGTGTCTGGTCCTACCCCTTTAGCAGATCATCAGCACTAAAAATATTACAAGAACTGCCCCAGATTAAGATTAATTTCTCCAAACTTCTGTTTACTTAGGATAGCTTCATCTCCAGAGTTAAAGACTTAAAGGCACATTACTTGGAGGAGTCTACAGATGCATGAGATGTCTAAGGTAACATTACAGTCAATGAAGCTGCAGTCCAGAGACCTGAATGAAGAACTCAACTGGCCAATTTTCAGTGCCCACTTTGAGACAGAATGGCTGAGAACCTCTTTGCTAATTACATTGCCTGTAGTGACAAAGGAGGGGAACATTGCTGTTTAAAACAAGTTCAGTGCTGTTTGAGACCCCCTGTGATACCTGGCACATCTGCAGTGGATTGGCCAGTATGGAATCATAGGATCATGAAGGCTGGAAAAGACCTCCAAGATTACCAAGTCCAACCTTTGACTGAATACCACCATGCCCATGAAACTGTATCATATGTCTGTATCATAGAGAGCACCAAGCAGAGACCTGAGAGTCAAAGAATTAATTTATGTTGGAAAACCTCTAGGCTACTAAAAGGCAGATACTTCATAGAACCTAAAATAACACTGGACATACCAGCCTCCACAACCTCTTCATCCTTCTACCTCACATGCAGGCACATCAGACTGGTTATCCCACTGTCAGGAGAAGTGTCTGGGGCTACTTGAGATGCCCTTGGCTGGCTGCTTGCCCTCCAATTGCTGTTCCTGGGCGTCTCAAGGGGCACCCAGTTTGGGCAGTTGCATCTGTCTCATCATGTTTACAAAGTGCCAGAGCATTGTCTCAGCTGATTAATCCTCCACCTATCTCAGCTAACACTATTGCTTCCTCCCTTTTTCCCAGTGAGACAGTGAAGGAGTTTTCCACAGTCTTCTCACCAGTACTCAACAGCCAGCTCTGAACACAGAGTCATTACCAGCTTCTGCTCTCTTCATGCTTGTGCTTCCTCATAATGCCTTCATATTTTCTCTCTAGAGGTCACAGTTCTCCCTATATTTTCCTGTTTATTTCTCATTTTCTCCCCACTCAAAATGGCCAACAAAACCTCACCTTTTTTGTGCTATGTTGAACTAATAACATTTAGGCTTCCATAGCTCTGCTACTGAGAGCTGATTGCAAGCTCTTAGAAGCAGAACTATCTAAGAGTGCAATCCATTCTCTGCCACATGTCCTTAGAGATTGTTAGGGATACCTCCTTCAGACTTCTTCCTATCTTTACTTCACCTTTCAAGATTCAAGTACACTGATGAAGGGGTAAGGTAGAAACATTTTTTTAATGCTAAAGAAGAGAGGATGCTGGCAAATATCCTGATAACCATATTCATGAGGTTTATTTCTTACTGTTGATATTGTGGCTCCAGATTGCATGAAAGTAAATATTTCCTATTTACAGTGGGTAGAAAGCATAAGAATAAATGTGTTTATATAATGGTTAAACTCTCAAGTATTTTATTTGATTTGCAGTTGTGTCAAATAGAGCACTTAATTGCTCCAGCCACTACCTTCAGTCTCTGACCTACATTTATGACAGGAACTGCATAAAAACCTACTGAAGTCAAAGACAGGAATGGTTTTAGACAGCCTTTCCTGGTTTTTTATCTGATGAATAAGAGACTCTTTCTCAATTAGAAAAAAGTGTCACCTAAGCCCAGATTTCCAGTAGGTGTAAATGTGACTCAAAAAAGGGGGCTGAAAGACTTCAGGTAAAAGCAACAGCCCCTGCCCCCCACCTCCCCCAACCCACTCATGCATGTTAATTCAAGAAAAGCAAACATTTGTAAAAGAAACCTGTCCAGCTAGAAATGTTTAGAACATGTGTTTTCCTTGTTGCAGCACAGCCAAAAGAGACAAAGTTCACTTTACACAGTATCACATTTTGCCAAATTAACAGTAACAGTACTATTAATATTTAATATTTATATGAGACTGTCATCAGGAGGCCAGTTGGGTCTGATCCCTGCTGTTTGAGATGTGCAGACACCAAAAAATGATCTAGATTATTTTTATTTATATTGAGGAACTATTGTAATGTGCTGCAATCCTGCGGAGCCTGCCAAGATGTAGGCCCCATCTCCAGAAGGCTTAGGTGCACTTTTAGGAAAATTTGCTTTTATAACTGAGAGTTTCAAGTAAAGTCTCATTTGTAGTTTTTGGCATATCATTAAAAGCTGAGTTTAAATGTTGAATCAAACAATTATGGGATCTGATAACATCTGTGTAGTGGAAGAGTGCATTTCCCACGGCTGAGGTACAACTGCAGAGGGAAAAGTGGATGTATTTTTGTCTTGACATGGACAATTTGAACACCGTGGAGTTTTATCTTTGTGTATGGGTATAAAAACAGATATGTTCAAATATCCAGTGGAGTTGGTGAGATGCTTTGGTTTAGCAAAGCCATGTGAATTTTTCTAAGGATTTGCTAGCCACATAAAATGAGGTTTTCTGGGTAATGTCCTAACCCTGTGACTGTCCCATGTCCCTCAATTTAGGCATTGCAAGGAATGAGATGTTTGCCAGTCTATAAACTGGGACCTTCAGCACAACCACCAAATAAGTACAGATCACAGTTTTCCTTCTACTACTACCAGCAGTCTGCCATTTCACATCTTTCAGGCCATTGTAATATGCCTACATTTTAATATCTTGTCTTTCAGTACACATAGATTTGATTTGAGGTCCATCCTGACATCTCTGGCCAGCTGGGATGGTTGAGCCCCCAGCTCCATGTACCTGTGTAGTCCTAGCAGATTATATAAATTGCTTCTTCAGAGTGATGAAGTGACTCCAGAGTGGGAGCTATTTTGGCAGATCCTGTACCACTGCCATCACAGAGGCATCCAGGATGGCTCACAGCTGCCATGGGAGCTGCACCCAGGCTGTAATGCCCTCTGTGGTCCTGGCTTTGGTGGCTTGGAAAAGTCTTTGCTTTTATCCACCACTGTGAGAAAGAGGCTTGAAGATTTCTATGGAGCACGTGGTTTTCTAAGACAACAGGGTAGAAATGATGGGTTTGAAGTCAGGAATAGGCAAGCTTTTAGCTTCAAGCTTTGTGCTTTTGAGTCTCCTGATTGTCCCCACTCTCCAGGTTTGGTTTGCACCGTCTGCCTCCGAGTGCATGAGCCAGATCAGACAAATGTTGTGCTGCAGGCAACCAAGCACCAATGCACTCCAGCAACTGAGAGGTGTTCTGTCCTGAGGACAAGATTAGAGCTGCCCTGAAGTAAAACCCCATGAGCTTTGTGATGGTTGCGATTTGCAACAGGATAATCTGGTGCTCCTGCTGCACCACATCACTTATGGATGCAGATGGAGCCTGAATCCGTGTGTGTCTGTGAGGAGCAAAAACACACACAGGCTCATTGTCTCTATGTGACAGCCTGTCTCCCAGAACATGAATGATTCCCTGGGTATTCAGGAGCCTAGGGATTTTTCTTTGGTGAATAAACTGCAGTAGGAAGATGTGTTTGAAATTTCCATCATCTAGGATCCTTAGCAAACTCTCCTGTGACAACTGCACTGAAGAAAAGTAGGTGGATGTATGTGGAAAGTGTTTCTTGAAGCTATATGCAATGACAGTTCACTGCATTTATGTCATTCCTTGCTGAGCTATTTTACTTCCATTACTTCTAGAATGCTTGCTACAGAATAAATTCAGGCAAAATAAATAATATAAATAGTATAATATCACATAGAGATTTTCCAAACTTTATTTTTCTCAGCCAGCTAAAGGCATACTCTCGGCTCTAGAGATGACAAAAGAAATTTTATTCTGATCTAAGCATGCCTATCATTCAGAGCCCGGGAAGTTAAAGCTTTGAACATCCAAAGGCTCATCTGTTCCAGTTCTTACCTGACTTTATCCATGCCCCAGTGTTATAATGTGTAGGCGTAAGAGCAAAATTCACAATCAAATTAAATGGTTGGCCTGAATTCTTCTCCCTCTGCCCAGGTTTTTGGTAGGAAAGGAGGACTGCATTCCATATAGCTTGTGAAGAAATACCATGCTATGCTTCCAGAGTGGACTCACACATAAAACAGGAAGCCTTGCTCAACAGAGCATGCTGATTTTTTTTCTGTGGTTTTGTTTTTGTTGGTTTTTTTTTTTTTTTTTGACAGAAATGTAGTAGTGGTTAGGACTTTTTTATGCACTTCACTTGAATTTTACTTCAGCTACCAATCCTATGACTTTAATAATCATGGACAAACTCCAATCTAGCACAACTTCTAGTAACTTTCAATTTTCAGTAAATCCATAACATAGAAATCAGATCAATATTTTTCACAAGTGCCAATTCTAACAGACCTTTGTTTCATTACAGTGAGATGTATTTGGGTTCCTATGCACCCTTTTCCTTCCCTTCAACGCATCCATTTACTTCACCAAATCAGAGACAAATCACAATTGTCCAAGTATAAGGATGTTACAGTGGGGAAACTGCAACACGTGTATCAAACAACGAGGCCCGTGGAAAAGAAATATATATGGACAGATTCTTGATAGATGTTTCAGAGATGTTTATTTCTCCAGCTGCATGGCCGGAGCTCTGCCCAGGAACTGCTCAATCCTGGACCCGAGGGTCCTTGCCCGTGCAGGGGAACACAAAACAATCAATGGGGAACGAGGCTGAGCAGGGGCAGGTAAACCCTGTGTCTCCCTCCCCAGGGTCCCTCTCCCAGGGCCACATGGCAGGGGGGAAGGGACCCTGACAAAAGGAGATGTAGAAAGAAGACAAAACACTGTTTGTATAATCCTAGAGATGAACCTAAAGCTTTGAAAAACATAAATATCATCAAACATTCTCAGATTTGAGTAAGCTTTGTTTGTTCAGTGTTTTGCCCAAAACTGCCATTTCAGTGGGCTTAAAACTGTTCCAAAAGTCAGGATGAGCTTGTCTTTCTTGAAAGTGAGAGGTAGGAGAGAAAAAGAGATACATAAAGATAGATCAGTTGATTAAAAAGCCACCTGTCTCCTATCTTTCAATAGTTCATCTGGCAGGGCCTCGTTCAAAATGCAAAAAAGAAGGCTTTAGTTTCCTCATCTGCCAGATGAAATCTGAGCCCACCTTAATTTCCCAGGAGCAGCCCCCAAGTACCAGACTGCTTGGTATCCCCCAGTGCAGGATGGAGAGAGAGGAAATGTTTTTTCAATACCTCTGATAGAGTATGTTCTACTTTGTTTACAATATTGAAATATTCATAAGAGTGATGTCCTGTCTCTCCACTGCAGGGCCTAAACACCATGATATAGAGTTGTTCTCTCTGGCCTAATGAATATTTCAATATTCTATATAGGGTAGAACAACATCTACAGGGAGAAAAAAAAGCAAAACACAAAATATTTCCCAGCAGAATATTCCCCTGTGCAATTAGAGTAACCTGCTTCTCTAGGTTCTGATCTCTGGGAGGGAAGTGGGAACTGAACCCCAGCCTTCTAACGCCTGGCAGAACTCTGCAGCCACTGAATAAACAGGTGGTAGTGCCTGTTTAGCGCATTTTTAAAACATATAGTTTCCATTCTTTTTTTTTTTTTTTCTTCACCTAGGAAAGAGACCAAAGTAGAAATCTATGGCTTTTAAATTTCTTTTTATCATGAAAACCTGTAAATGCTTCATATTAGTTCATTGGAGCTTGTCAGGTTTTGTCTACAAATTAAGAATTTGTTACTTCCTCCTGAGTTAAAATTAGTAGAAAAGTATTGGGGGAAGGCAAGATAAATTTTCAGCTTTTTAATATGACGATCAAAAAGCACTGTTTGGAAAGGTGACGGCAATTTTGAACTCTCAGTGACATAAGATCAAATATAGACACTTTACCAATTAATAGGGGTTGTTTCTTTGGGGGTTTTTTGTGGGTTATTTCCCCTTAACTGGTGGGTACAGAAATTCCACATGAAAGTTGTTTGGTCCATGAACATAGGGAGCAGACCTTTCAAATAAGGACTATTTCTGAACACATGCTTTTCAGACTATTGCTGCTGTTTCAGAAATGACTTGCTGGATTTACTTCAAACCTTAACAGAAAAGTCTCTCTCCTGGAGGCTCACCAAAGTACCTGAAATTTCAGCCTCTTGGGGGTGGTTCTGTCTCTATTTTTTTTGATCAACGTGAAAGTAAGAGTTTCACAGTCTGGTTCATTAAGAACAATGTCTTAAAGCTTTAAAATAATACCCTCTCAGGTTTTTTACCATTTTACCTTTCTGGTTAAGATGAGTTACAATTCATGCCAAAAAATGCCCTGGCAGCACTGAGGCTCCAGTTTCACTGGTTTATTAGGGCTTTAGCTATATGATTAGCCTGAGGATAGATTCACAAATGACAGCTGCTCAGCTGGGGTGTTTCCTTAATCCATGCCTGTGCCTTTCAGAATCAAAGCAATACTGAGGCACGAGAAAATTATCTCTACCCTACAGGGCTCCATAGAGTGGAGTAGGGAAGCGAGCAAATGGGCATTTCTCTGCTGGAAATCTTGTAGAGGCTCAGATGAGACAACTGCACTTCACTGATGGAACTGCCCTCTGTTGACACATTTAATCTAAATTAATTTTTTCATCTTTATGCAACAAAGTATGACCCAAACCATCTGGGGCATTGGAAAAAGAAAGACACAAAAAATAGCTATTACCAAGCTGCTGTGTGAGCAGTACCATGGAAGTGCTGAGAATGTTTTTAGTGCTAATTATTGTACATAATAAAATATATTTGTCTTCCTGTCTAGGAAATCCTGTGAATGTTTTGCATTTGTCCATTTCTACCTCTCTGAAACTTTTTTCATAGATACTTAGTAATATTTTTTCATAAGGAGAAATAGAATAAAATATAAAATATGGAACTTGATTTTGTACTTATTCACTATGCTACAAATAGCAGTAGTTTCACTGAGCCAAATAGACCTAAACCTTGATTGATGAAATCACTCTGGAGCTATTGGTTGCAGTAGAAACTTACTGATTTATATGAGATGAAAAACTGGTAAAGTGAAACTGAAGTGGTATGAAACTAAAGTAAATGAGACAAAAATCAGTGCAATTTGTTCACTGTTTCCATACCTACTTTGTTTTTGTGATACTGTTATGTGAAATAATTCAATGAGTATCTTACAGCCAACTAAGTAGAACCTGATGGGAAAAAAAAAAAAAGTCTTTTCTAGATGTAATGAGTCAAATTCCTTTAATACTAAGACCACTTTTCTATGTCTGAAAGCTTTTGGATATGTTCGGGGTATATTTTGAGACAATAAGAATTATTGTGCTCATTGCAGAAAGATTTTCTATCCCTTCACCAGCTGAGTTTTTGAAGTCAGGCCCATAAGGTAAGTAGAGCTTCATGGAGAGATGAAAAACGAAATTAAAGAGAAGTAAAACATGGCTATTGGAGTATTGGACTCATGTGGATATTTACCCTTCATGTACACAGCTGTGTTCATACATAATTGGAGCTTGAGAGAAAGTTAAGGGAGCAGATGCAAGATCCTGTAAGAGCAAAATGTCCAGTACTTTTTTGCAATTTTGAAGCATCTCTCTCCTCCAAAGAGGTTATTATTTTTATTTTCCGTTCATTACTCTAGAGGTCAGTTTTCTTCAAGAATTCAGAACAGGATATGCCATTGCTAGTGACATAAATAGTGTTTTGTTTCTGATAACTGTGCAGAACAGCACTTTAGGGAGAGAGAATCAAGATTCTGCCCTTCCTTTTGCCTCATGGAGGGAATATCTGACTAGTTTCCCACCAAGACTCACTCTGTATAGCTATAAAAGTGGTGGAATCACAGCTGTACCTCAGATAACACTCTGAAGCTTTGCACAGCTCCAAGTCAGGCCATACCCTCTGTCAGTTTGGAGATGGGTTAGAGCTGGCACACATCTGAAAATCTGAGGTATGCTTGTAGTCTCCATGAAAGGCAACTGCAGAAGTTCCCAGACCTGAAGGAAGGCTGTGTGCCCATCAGTCTGCCTCCTCTTCACCCATTATTCTGATTGGTTTCATAAAGGATATAGTTTCTGCCTATGAAACTCTCACTTGTCTTCATGGTAGATACACGGGTTAACCTTTTCTCTCTCAAGAAGTATTACAGTTTTGCCATCTGACATACTGATAATTTTTTCTTGCATTTTCTACTGTTCTACATTGATTGCAAGGTTTTGGTTTTTTAGTTTGAGGCTCATTGAAGTTTATTTGCTGTGTTCCGGTCTCAGAAACAAATGCAATGTTTGCCTGTTTGTCTTCTGGTGCCCTAGTACTTTGTTTCTCACAGCTTGATGCTCAGTGATATCTATGTGCCTGACTCTGTGGGTGATACTCCTTGTGCTAATTGCTTCTCCACTGACTGAAAGAAGAGCTTTAGGTAAATAGGTGCTGCCTCAGAGATGCAAACACCAGGAGCTGAGGTCATTCTACTTTTCAAATTTCATTGCCCTGAATTAATGCATTGAAATAGAGGAGTCTGAAGGTGATGCTCTGGGCTCACTGATGACAGTGGAAATATTGACATGGGCATTCAAGACTCCTTCTCTGAGAGTTCGGGATAGTCCTTGCTGGATTTCAAGTATTTACCCAAAGATGCCTTGTTTAAATATAGATCTGTTTCTTCAAGTACCATTTGTTATAGCCAGGCATTAACAACAGGGAGACAAGGAGCTGTCACACACCTTACAGCACACACCTCCCTCCTGCCCTGCAGCAGCCCCCCAGGGGTCTGGATGGGCATATGGTGAGAAGATTGCCTTCTTCAGTGAAGCTGATTCACCTAATCCTTAAGTGAAATAACACCACACAGAGCAGGCTTGTTTAAGCTGCATATTTGTTTTTTACTTTGCAGCTTACAATTATAGTGGAGCATATGGCAATGCAGAGGAGCAGTCAAGGTCCAGACCCCTGGGATGAGTGTAGCTGCAGTCCTACCTCAGTTAAACCAAATGACTTATGGCAGAGATGACTCTGGTCCCAGGAGACATCTGCTGCACAGAGCTGGCTGATCAGAGAAGCAGAACCCAGCTCAGACATGTAGCCAGAATTATGCTTGAAAATGCAGGGAGTAGCGCCACAAGGTCTAGTTTTGAGTAGTGCCTAGAAGTAGTTGAACCCAGGCAATATATTAGTAGTTTTCTGCAGTATCCTGGGGCAATGAATGAAGGAAAACAAGGCTGTTGCAAGAATGGCCACATTTCCTTGCACTTATATTGAGATCTTTCCCTATTACTCAATGTGTTGCCATCCCATTTGGTCCAGGAGTAACATGACAACAATAATAACAATAACAGTATCAACAACAATAACAACAATAATAATAATAAATATTATCTCAGATCTGTGCTGTCTCTGGGGACATTTGCACAGAAAATTTGCATTTCAAAAGGGTACTTGTTCTAATACTTACCTTCCAAATATCTGCCTTTGGAAAGGTACAGACCATAAAACTCCCACCAGATGAAAATACTTGGCATAGTTTGTCTGCCTGTTTTTGCTGCCTGAAAGAACTGTCTGTTAGCTCATTTTCTAAGGACAACTCCCAAGACTGCCACAGTTTTGACCACCAGTGCTGTTTCTTTGTCCTCTGTTCACTGTTGATACAAACATCACTGTCCTACCAATATTTAATTCCCCTGCAGTCTGTGGACCATGTCTTGCCCCCAGTCTGTGTCAGAGAACACCAGTTGTGGTATATCTGTTGTCCAGGGCAAATCCACACTCCTGGTCTGAGGGCCTGATTTTCCCCACCACACGCTGGGGAGGAGGGAAGGACCCTCAGGAGTTTCCTCTTCACTCTGTATGGTCTTACCACTGCTTTACTTGGTGCAAGTGGATGGTGAGATGAATGGCAGTGTGACTGAGTGCTGGTACTATGTGAAGGACCATTGCAATGTAGAATTTATCCTGCATTTATCTAAATGACAGCAACTGCTCAATGCTACTAAAGGAACAGAGAGCGGCGTTTTCAAAGGAGAAGGATGGTATGACTACAGATCCAATGGAATAATGGGATTTGAATGGGGGAAATGTCTAATCTGTTTCACAATAAACAGGTTTATGAATGACAGATGTGGATAAATAATGAATGCTTCCAATTCGCGATCAAGGACTGAGTGAGCAGAAGATAATGCGGTTGCAGCTCTGACTGAATTTTAAACACCACTTGAAATCTCAGAGTTCAGTGTGAAGAAGACCTATTCGATCATTCACTTCCGTTTATGCTCTTTACTTCATTAGTTTTAAGTACTTATAATTCTGTAGACACAACTGAAAGCAGAGGTGGGCTGAGAACAAAGAAATATAAACAACTAATAGGATTTTGTGCTTTATCCAAAGTGTTCTTTAAAGCTGTTCCACTACGAACACTCGAGCACAAACAGAGTGTTAATTGAGTGGAATTGGGTGTGAATGCACACATCAGTCTTGTCAGCAGCAACAAGGCCAAAGAGACAACAGTGAGGAATACTATATCCAGAGTAAAAATTAGTTTGAGAGGCACACAGGGATGGATGAGTACTTCAAAGCATGTAATGTGCTTGAGATTTGAGCACATCTGGTAAAGTCTTAGGACAGAAATTAGAAAAGGGACTAAATATTTCTTATTAGGTCATCTACTCAATCTCCTTGTCAGTGTAGCATCCTTCTCTGAGATATTCCCTTCAGGGTTAACTTTCCAGTGTTTTATTAATTCTAATTTGGCCATTTTATCTGCACTGACACAGTGAATAATTAACTCAAGGAACTCCTTGCTGAAGGTTAGCCTTGGAGCAAAGCGCTCAGCAGTGTTTTAAAAAGGCGTGGATGCATTTGTTAATAGCATCTGCACCTGCGCCGCTGGCAAATGGAACAGGGACTATCAATCTGGCACTACCTGGTCTCAAGACAATTATCCTAATGGTATGCTATAGCTGGATTATAAGACATTTGTATCAGCGTCTAGAGCATCTCTCAGTTCACTTAGAGGCAGGAAATCAGGTTTCTAACTGAGCTAATGTATGAGGGTATCCATCAGCAGAGTAGCTGAACTGTCTGTGTCAGTGCAGCAATAAATATGAATGCAATCATGTTAAAGGTTGCACAGTGTGATTAAAACTGCTGCATGCTCAGCACAAAGGATGTCCTCGGAGCAGTGTCGCTGTAGATGGGTCACAGCTGCCATGCGCTGAGGCAGGGGATCACAGGGAGGGGTTCTGGCAGGGGTGAGCTGCTCCTGACTGCATGCCTCGCTGTGACTGGGCAAGGTGAAGGGCTGTATTCATACCAATAGCTTAAATGGTGTCAGGAAACAGTTCAGGAACCTGATCATTCATGCTGTAAAAATACCAACCCCCATCACTGTTATGGCTTGGCTCAAGTGGTCTGTCTCTTAAAACTCCCCTGGGCATGATCTGGGGAACAGCAGGTGAAAAGGGTCCTTCCCCCAAGGTGGTTTGAATGTGGCCACCCTGCTCTGCAGAGCAGGCCCAGGTTGTTCTCCGAAAGCTGAGAGAAATTACTCTGAGTACATGTGATGTGCAGTTACCGGTGTGGTTTAGGGTGTCTCGTCCCCAAACCTGCAAGTGGGGACCTCTGAGCTTGGGTTCAGCCCTTGCACTGCTCACAGCAGGCTTGGAGCATCCAGGAGCAGAGCTTGGAGAACCCGGGAACAGAGCGTGCGAGAAGCAAAGCTTTTGAGAGTTCATAGGAGGATTTTTGGATGTGCTTGCTGTCAGGACGATGTTGCTGTCCTCTCACACAAGGTCCCACGTGGCCAGGTCCCGCCTCTTTGTCTTTTCACAGAGCTTTTCACACTCGCTTGCCTGCCACAACAATCCTCATCACCCTTTCAAGTCTCTGGGCTTGTACCCATGCAGATCCCTGTACCAGAGAAAACTAAAGCCATTCTTCCTTTGTTCTTTGCCATGGCCATGCCCGGAATATGCAGTTTCCAAAAAGGCCTATGCAGCACAGTTCCTGCATAGAAAAGGGTACCTCAATAATCAATCACATAAAAATAATTAATTATAAAATTTATGGTGTGTGTATTTATCTATGTATACGAATATATACATATGGACCTCCACTTCTCTCTCTCTCTCTCTCTCTCTCTGTAGATAGGGGGATAAATGTAAGTCAAAAGAGCAAAACTAACAAAATATTTGAGGTACTTCCATGGTCTTCCTCTCTCATAACAACTGAAGTCCTGAAAAATTTTTGTCATTATCCTTATAATACTTTTGTGGCAAAGTGAGAGGCAAAAATCAGGAAGAAATACGAGTTGGTGAACGAATGAGAGTAGATCCAGATTGTTCACCAGAGCACTGCCAGTGGTGTGTGCTTGACCCACACACTCCTGGGTGTTGTAACCAAATAAGCAATTATAATAAAAAAAAGAGCCATGCATCCAGAAGATAATATTTTATAGCTCATTTCAGGGGATTATGTTTGAGACTTGTATTTAATAAAACCCCCTCAAACCTAATGTCATGCAGACTGATGTGTAGAACTAGGAGAAATAGTTACCACTGAAGTGATTTAGGGTTAGTAACCCAGACCACCTACAATTATTGGACTCAAAAATGTACAAGTTCAGTTTTCAAAAGGCTTCTCTAAGAGTAGCCTGCATGCCATATGTCTGCAAATGTTGCCTTCTACAGTACATACAAGGAAATCCAACAGCCTTGGAAGGCTCGTCTTTCATTTGATGCTGCTGCTGTGTTTATAAGAAACAGAAGAAATATAATGATCTGATGGCAGAATATGATTTATAGCTTTATGCATAGGAGTGGGATAAAAACCCTGCCTCCTGGCAGACAGTCCCTGGTCCTGCATCTTTCCAGTCGATTTCAGCTCGGCGACAAACATCTAAAAGGAGTGGAGTTAGGGCTGACTGAGTTTTCCATTTAGGAAAGGCTGGGAAGTGGCCAGATAACCTAAAAATTATTTTTGTCTGAATAATCTAAGAGCAGACAGAAGCATTTCTGTTAGCCTTCTGCACAACATTTCACTTTTAACTACATTTTGACTTTGGTTTAGGGTGCAGCTTCTGACTTTCTACAGAGCTGACACAGCTGCAAAGTCAAACCAGCACCTTGGATTGGATATTTTGCATGTGAAACTGGCACCAAACCTCAAAAAGAGGTAAACATGGAGAATCTGAGTTGCAAGCAGTCACAATACAAGTCTCTAGAACTCACTGAGGTGTCCAGTCTGGAGCCTCTGTCCAGGATGGAGACCAGCTTACGCTGGCTGTGATGTGAACATGAAACTGCATAGAAGATAGTCTAAGCATCTTAGCTATAAATAAAACAGTCAGAGGGGCTTTATTTTCAGTTTTCCAATGGAAAAAATGTGAGACACATGATTTTATATCAAATCCCCAGTCTTGTTCACAGCAGGATGATGCCAGTTAAATTTTTTCAGACAGGACAAGTCACTTACAAGCCCAATTTTTGACTTTGGATGAGATGTAAGATCTAGTATATTTGAAGTTCAGAGTTTTTAATTAGCTGAGACATTCAAAACCCAACTGCCTTCAAATGACTTCAGTGGGAGTTGCTTACTTCCCTGCATTTGAAGATCTGGCTGAAGTGGTATACAAAAATGGGACTTCAGTTCTGAAAATTCTTCAAACTTTTAGACCTATTTCTTTTTCAAATTCTGAGCTATGTAAATGTGGTTTGGCAAAACTGTGTAATAAAATGAAATCCAAGGATAGATTTGGATTTTATTTTTTCATATTTTCCAGCATCAGTGGTAACTTGGTAATTGGATATGGTTTGGCCCCATTCCTAATTCTGACACAGAGCAGAAGATACAAATCCATGAACTATTTTTAGAGAGTATAAAAGAAATCAGCTACACCAGTGTCTGCTGTGCAGAAGAGTGCACTGAAGAGTCTTTTACAAAAATATGTCAAGTCTGGATGAGGGAGACATATTTTCATGATTTATAAACCCAGTGACTGCAAGGTGAGCATTTCCTTTACATTTCTTACTCACACCCTCCGTCAGTGGCTCTCACATGACCGTGGACATGAGCAACTATCAGCAGAGGAGCAGGATGATTCCTGAGCATCAGCTGAACTGATCTTTTCCGTAGGTTATGGCGTAGTCACTGCTTCCTTAAAGTCCAGGAATGCAAGTTCCCTTCTGCAAGTAGCTCCCCAAACTGACCCAGGGACACTAAAATCTCCTCACAGCATTGTCAAAACAGAATAGAAATTAGCTGTTCAACCAGCCAAGACACAGTTTATCTTTAATATTGGTGCTCCTGGTGCCTCGAGCCCCAGTGCAGATGTGTATAAGGTGCAAAGTACAAGCCCTTGTCCTATGCTCATACGATGCTACTTATCAACATGTCAAGATCATCAGTAACTAGAAATCTGCATTCTCAACAAAATCAGATCTGCCTCACAGCTGATATTATCACTGACTGTCCAGTGACTTCTGGTGGCTGATCTCTGGTAAACCTCTCCCTAAATTACAGATGCTTTTATGCTCAGTAGTGTAACCCACAAGACCAAAGACGTAAATGGCTTGAAGACAGAATTCCTATTTTCCTGTACTGTGGTGTTTTCTGAAGGTCATGTTGAGGGCATACCAGCATAGACACCATGGATCAACCTCAAGCTCACTAAGAGGCAGTTTATTCTGGAGCAAAACCCATTTACAAGGTTGACTGGTGCAGAGTATCTGGAGGTGTTTCCTCAAATGTTGAAAACCCTGTTCCCACCCATCCAAAATCCTCCTACACAGAAACCCTTAAACATGCAAGAAAGCAAAACAGGAGCAATATAAAAGTAACAAATGAATGTTTAACATTTCATCTACTTTTTATTCTTTTGGAAATAAAAAATATTGTGGCAACACTGCAACAAACTTTCTGTGAATATTTTTCTTTGTATGCTTTGCATTTTGTTTCCAAATGAACAGTACACCCATAAATTAACAAGGGTGGGAAACACTCTTCTGAGGTCAGAGCAGTGATAAAAACTGCACAACTCTGGATTCTGTGATGAGACACAGGTCCTCCTCCATTTGCCAAAATCCTATGTGTGATACTTGGCAAGTCACTTTGCAATTCCCCTGTATCTATAGCCATTTTTCCTCTTCACTGTTTGTACATATACTTGCATCAGAATGAATGAGTTTCAACCACAGTCTCATGTTTAAATAGTCACAAAATTATTAATTCCTGGTATTCGAGCCACTGGTCTAAAGTCAGACAAGTCCAGCTTTTTAGCATTTAATAGAGAACCTTTGCAAACACAGAAAATTATTTTTAAGAAGCATTTTTTATGCAGATAAACTATAATTGATATCTACTGGCCTTGGTCTTGTTGAACTTCTGGGAGTGTCTTCAATAATTGCCAAAGGTAAAACACAGACCGAAAAACACAGTTCAAGAAATATTGTCACCATTAAAATGACAATATCTGATTATATGACTCAGTGGTTCAACTGACAGGTACTTTAAAACAACTCAGATAAATGACCAAGAATGGCCTGAAATGAAATAAATATATAATATATAAAAGGAAGGAAGAAAGAAAGTATCTCAAATTTTCTTATTGTTGTCGGATGGTGTTTCATCTTTTTGCCTTAAAGCAAGACCTCTCACCCCTGGAAGCATCACCCCCTTGCTTTGCTGAAGAGAAGGTCATGCCTGCCTTTCCATCAAAATTCCCTCTGTCTACCTCCCTTCTCTGTTTCCCAGACTTTTTCTGCCCAGATTTTTATAACTCAGCTGTAAGAAATTGCTTCTGGGCTGAAACTTGGCAGCAAAAGTCTGATTTCAGGCCAGGAATGATCCCCCTCTCCTTCTGGTTTTCAAAACCCTTTTCTTCTGGTCAGATTTGAGGAGCAGAAGAGCAGAGCAGAGGGGGAGGGCAGCGTGGGGCATTTGGCACAGGAGCTGGCTGGGTCCGGCTGCTTTCATCATGCTTCAGTGGCTCTTTATTTTTCCAGCTGAAATAAGGGTGATTTCTGCATAATGTGGCAGGGATGTTTTTGTGTATGTGTTTGTATTTAAGCAGAAAACAGCTGAGTCATTTCTTCTCAAAAGCAATATTACTGTGTGAGCCACTTACTTCCTTTCTGGTTCTCCTTCATTTCAGTTTGTGTTGATGTTCAAAAGGAAGGTCCAAAATAACACACTCCTCTCTCGGTCAGCAAAAACAGCTTCACAAATGCTTGTGTGCATCCAGAGTTCTCCTTTAGTGCTGGAGCTGAACAGAAATATTGAAATGGTGGTACTGATACCATTGTAACAGCAGTGATACAGTAAAGACAGTACCTGGCAGTACTTTAGATGGTTTTCTTTAGATTATGAGAGTGCTTGAAAAAACAGACTAAAATCGTGTTTCATTGTGTGAAAGGGCAGTAAGGATAAGTTCTGAATTAAAAGCCACCAGTCTAATAAAAAGAGAGACAAAATATGAAGTGAGGAGGTGCAGGGGCCCAGGATAATGACCTCTGTAAGGTCACTCAGTGGCTCTTGGCTCTTTAGGCACAGCAGCAGCGGCATGGGGAACAGTGTAATGTAGCCTGACGTAGCTGGTGCTAATGTTATATTCATGACTGCAGTATTACAGAAATGCTGGGTGGTGCTCACACGAGGAAAGGAGATGTTGATGCTGAAGGTAGCTGTGCAGCCTCTTCTCAAACACCTCTGTTTGCTGATTCTGTGCTGAGCCCCAGCAGCTGTTTTGTCTGCTCTGAGCAGTTTGTGACCTCAGTACTGAACGTGCGCATCCAGCTTTCATGTGACTTCAAAATACTACTTTCCTCTGGTGCTTCTATGAGGGTTTACTAGAAGGACATAATTGTCCAAAGCCTGCTGTGACATGGAGCAGGGTGCTTGGGGAGGATCCACCTCGTGTGTCAGGTTGCCCCATGGTGAAGTACCTGCTGGCTTCAAGTGAGAGTGTTCCTCTCAAGACCTGTGAGCATTAGTTATGGAGTAATAAAATAGTTTGGGTTGGAAGAAACCATAAAGATCATCCTTCAAACCCTCCTGCCATGGGCATGGATGCCACCCAGTAACCCAGTTGCCCCAAGCAACCTGGCACTGAACACTTTCATTAAGCCAGATATCCAAAGAAGTCCCCAGTTAATGACCAGCTGTGAAAATACGGGAAACAGTGATTTCCTACATGATGTCAGAGGGCAAGGGACAAGCTCTGCTTTGCTGGATTTGTGGTTGTGCTTTCCACTACAGGGAAAGCATCTTTGTTGCTGCTTGTCCAGCTCTGTTCTGTTTTCCCTGCAGCTGTCCCCTAACTATGAGTGGGACTGCTGGGGCATCAGCCTTTGTGCCCAGCACCACGCCCAGTCCCAGCACTGGAAATGATCTTTAGGCCTCGTGGAAAAAATAGTTTGTGGTTATCTAATTAAAGCTTATACACAGTGGGACCAATTATGGTTGTCCTAGCAACTTTAGTTCTGGTATTTCCAAACTTCAGGCTTTGGGAAGCCTTTTGCTTCTGTTCAGCCTCTCGGGTTTTGTTTGTTTACATCTATGCATTTCCCTCTGCCTGTGATCACACCACTCTCCTCCTCCTAATCATCCCCGTGGCTTCTGCAACCTCTTTTCCTCTCAACTCCCACACCTTCTCCTCCCTGACACTTGGGCATGGAGAGATGTGTGGTTCTTGTTTCCAGTCTTTGGAACCATAAATATCTGGGGTGAAACTGGAGATTATGGTTTGGTCAATCCCTGCATATGCTGCCCAGGGCTTGGCCTTTGTGGAAGGACCCACTGCTGAACCCAGCTGACTCAGCAGCTCTGAGGAGTGTGTGCCAAAGGAGATATCTTAGAGATTTTCATGGAGAGCAGCAGAAAGTATATTCCTGCTATCTTAGTGCACTCTAAGTTAAAGATTCTGCTTCTTGCTGCGAGGGGTGCAAACCCCTCAAACCACCACCACAGCTTGTGCCTTGAAACACCCGAATAAATGGACTCTTTTTAAAGGCACATGTGTATGAAGCCCTGTATATAAATTTCCCCATGCATTTGTTAATGCACACCTGGAGGAATCTATTGACTTTTTTTTTGCATGACACCAAAATTTCCTGCAGGTGCAAGACATGAATTTTAATCCATGTGACATACTTTGAAAAATGAGATATGTAGGAGTGGAAGGGGATTACCTTCACTCTCCTGTGAGTAGGCTCAGGTAGCCACTTAGAGTTTTCTCTTAGCTGCAGAATCACTCCATGATTGCAGTAAAGATCTCTTTTGGAAGAGGAAGTGGTTGAAGACATGAGGATTCAGCCTGGATTCATCCAATTTGAATTTAGGCACTTAATTAATTTGCCTAGATTAGGGTCATGGTCATCAGAAGGTTTCCTCAGCAGATAATGGAAATATCTGCAGACAGTCCTTGGATTTACATCCTGAAGAGAGCTCTTCCTTGTCTTTAATGATTGCATCGCTTTGGCTCCTGACTCAGGTGCATTTGTTAAATATTTACCATCTTCCTGCCCAGCTCATGCAGTTGGACAATTAAGGGGAAGGCAGCCTGGAGCCCTGAGCAGACACAGCCTGACAATTGGATCCCAAGCATGGAGGGATTCATCCCTGTGGACTGAAGTTCTGCACAGCTCAGGGGTGATGCTTTGTTCATTTTGCTTCTCACTGAGAACTGTTGGGCTTCTCTCTGGCAAACCTTCCTATCTTGGGAAGCTGGAGTGCCAATCTTGGGCACTCAGAAATCGTGATTCAGGTATCAGAAGAATTTTGTGACAGTTTAAAAAGAACAATTTCCACTGGGGCCCTGAACAGCAAGAAGCCTTTTCCCAGATCAAGCAGGAGATTGCTCATGCCGTAGCCCTTGGCCCAGTCAGGACAGGACCAGAAGTGAAGAACGTGCTCTACTCTGCAGCCGGGAGCCATGGTCTGTTCTGGAGCCTTTGGCAGAAGCTGCCTGCTTTGCTTTCTCCTAAGTCTTATCTCACAGAAGGAAAAGAAGTAAGTAATGGATTTTCAAACTAAACCACTACATGGTGTTAAAAAAAAAGAAGAAAAAGACAGAGGGATCGTTGTATGCATTTGAGTTTCCATCTGGTTTCTGAGGCTTTTATATATGACTGAAGATTCATGTTTTCCAAGCCTTGTCCTGCAGCAGTGAGGTCTGGAAACTTCATTTTCTTCAAGAGAAAGCTGAGATTCTTGTGTAATGCATGTTTTCAGGAGCAGGGTTTTTAAGAAAAAAATACAATAATGTGAGATGTAATAAAATGTTGAGGTTGGCAGTCTTGCAGGAGAGATGTCAGGCTGTGGCTTTGAGAGAGCAGCAGTGATGAGCAAAGCACAGAGTGTTGGTCTGAACTTGAACTCTTGTTCTTATACTAAGCTATGTGTTTTATGCCAGACTGGGCCCATAAGAATGTTGAATTTCCTCTTTTTCTCTGTATTGAAACCCATGAATTTTCCTTCACATCCCATCCAGAAATATCAACAATGATTTTGATTATTTAAAGAAGAAAAAACTGTCACTAAACCAGTGCTGCCCTATGTGGACAACTGAAAACTATTCATTCTCCTTTATTAATTGGCACTGGCATTTTATTTATTGTATGTATTTTCAATATTGATTTCCCTTTTTTCCAATGGGAGTGGACAAATCAGCTATCCTTACTCAGCTCCTGTCTCACTTGTGGGTGTAAATTTGCAGTTTCTGAAGCTGAGCAGAGCTGAGACTAAGAGAGAAGGAGTCAGGATGACACTGGGAGATCATGTCCTTGTAGGAACTGCTCTGAGTCCCAGTACAAATGCAGAGCTGCCCTGCATGTGAACCACGTGTCATATTTTGGTCCCTAGACTGCTGCTGGATAAATTCCTGGTGGAGGGGGAATAAAAAGAAGAAAATGTGGCAGTTTAATGGGATCTAATCTTTCCATCAGCAGTGATAAGCGCAGTGCTCAGTCAGACAGGAGAGGCAGTGATGCTGCACAGCCCCTATGAAGTTTGTGTCTGAATCCACCCCTACAGTGCAGTGCATATCTATAAACATCTCTTCCCTGGCTTCTCTCAAGCTTTAATTGGTAAAGAGCGCATTAAACAGGATCCAACTGGCAGTAAAATTCTACTTTTGAAACATTAGGTGTATGTATGAAACATTATTTGTATGTTTTGAACAATAGTGCATGAGCAACTGTAGTTGCTTTTGAGAAAAATTACATTGTGAAAAAGCCCCAGAGAATCTCTTCATGACCATTAGTATTTAATTGTGGAAGGCAGAAGAGGAAAAAAGCAAAGGACAACAAGTGATGGATCATTATATTGTTATGCCTCATGTTGCTTCAGAGGCTTTGTTTTCAGTTGGTGCTGAGTGTATTGTTATTAAGTTATTTTATTCTTAAATTTAGACTGAGTTCTTATGTTAAATTTGGGCCTAAAAAGTACCAGCATGGTACCCATGAGATGTGTGTAAAACATGTAAAATATTGATAAAAGGATCCAGCAATGAGAATAGAAATACTAAAGTAATGTAGAAGTATTTTTTACGTGTTAAGCCTAAAGATAGAGAAAATCTTGGGAATTTACTGAAAAAAACCCAACTCATTACCTAAATGGCAAAATATTCTGCCTAAAGAGAAGTACAATTTAAAAAGGAACAGATCTGGGGCTTCTACACAAAAAACCAAAACAAACCCAAAACCCAAAGAACACACACAAAATCAAAAAAGCCCCATCCCAACAAAAGCACCCAAAAAAACCCCAAAAAGCCAAACAACAAACCAAAGTAAACTAAAAAAAAACCCAAGAAAAAACGTGGTCTGAAAATTAGGAATAGTATAATGTGAAATCCTAATTCAGTCTAGATCTGTACTAAATGCTTTGCACTCTTACCACTGTTTACCCCCTCTGCCTCATTTCTAATCTTAAAGCAAAGTTTTCTCTCCCTCAAAGAAACTCATTTTGTGTCCTTCTTTATTATTTCTCAGCATGTACCTCCCATTCTTTGGTCTCCTCTCTGGAACTTTGCCTGTAAATTTTTTTCAAGGAAAAGGACTGTCTCTCATTATGTGCTATACAGACTTGAACACCATAGATCTCCAAAGGGCCTAATTCTGAAGGACAGTTCCTGCCAAATTCTTTATTGGTGGCCCACTTATGATTTAGTTTTTCAGCTTAGGACTTCATTCCTTGTTGCACATCCAACTTCTGAAACTGTCCGCAGGCTCCCCGGGAGGTTCACAGCCCCTGTGATGACGTGTGGAGGTCAGGCTACAGAAAACTGCAGATGAGAGAAGGCAAAAAACTGGAACAGAGCCACGAGAGAGGCTGTACAAGCTGTACAAAGGGGATGGAAGGAATGAAAAATGGTAGATCTTTCTCCTGGGACATGATGTTTTTGTCCATCCTGCTCTCTGCTTAGTAGAAACTATCATCTCTGGCACCTCCCAGATCCTTCTTGAATGCATCAAGGAGTAACAGTAGTAGCTGCAGTAACAGCAGTAGCAGCAACAATAATAATAATTAATAAGAACTATTTATCTTATTTCATCCTTGGGTGCACCCAAGTGGACTCTCACTGTGGTGCCTTCTGAGGACCTTCTATGCAGTGTCGTCATAAAAAGTCATTGTGGCCTACCTTGTCTGCCAATCTGCCACGCCGAGGCTGCATCAGTGCTAATAACAAGGTTAAAAGTAAAGAGGGGAGCAATAGCTCAGTTATCATTCCAGGCACGTGGTGTAATTGTGCTGCTGGCTGCCGGCCATGTGGCTCTTGTGGTAGCAAACAGAGCTTTCCCTCAGCAGCCCCAGCCGCCCTGTTTTCATATGGGCTGGGAAGGTCAGAAAAATCAATTAGCAATATGGGACATTAACAAAAGCCAAGTCCAAATACAACTTCAGAAACACTTTTCTGAAAGATTAATGTGTCTTTAAAAAACAAATGGACATCTGTGTCATTTTTCAGAGCTGCTCATGTTGGCTGCTCCTACTAGAAAAAGCCAATGTTCTCACTCTGTGCAGCAACACTGTCTCTTAGCTGCCACAGAGTCATCTATCAGACAGGGAGTACTGAACTTGATGTTGTCCATGCAAAATCCACAAAAATTAGCTCATCTCCAGCTGAGATGGTGTTTAAGAAGCAAACAGACACACCAAATTGGCTGAAGACAGAAACAGCAACAAGGTGTGATTGCCCCCATAAACACTGGGATGTGCAGCCCTCCCACCATTGCCAGACCCCTGGGTGAGGGACCAGGCTGACATAGTTCAGGGTTTATGGTTAGACCAGAGAATAAAACTCAGACTTCTGAGCTTTTTGAGTTATGATTTCAATGTAGAACTACCTTGGGCAAGTCACCTTCCTTTTAGTGGTCTCTAATAGCAATACCTGGCAGGAGCATTGTAAATTTTAATGAAGTCCTTCACTATCCTACTGTTACAGATTCTGAAAACCATAAAGTGCCACTAAATTCATTGTCATCTGGAATATCAGTCTTCAAATGGTTTAATCTAAATTACACCTCTACTTTCTAATATAAATATTTTATTTCTTTCAGGAAGGAATGTACAAAGTAAAACATAATCTTGCTGCCCATAAGCTTTATTTAAAGTCATATGTATTTGTTAGATTTCATATGCTTCCTCACTGTTTCCTTTTCTTATTATAAGGGAAATGATTTAGAACTGCAGAAGCTACTCAAATTGTCCCCTGGGCTCATCTGATTTTACCTACCAAGTTTCAACATTCAATTAGATACAAATTGTTTCATTGGAGTTTTTGCTCTAATTAGAGTTTATCTCCTTAATAGGTGTTTTATATTTTAATGTCATGAACACTAACAAAACCACACTAGGCAAAATGACAAGTTCTGATGACTCTTAGAGAAAACAGCACTACAGTTCCTAGGCTGGATTCACGGTAGGTACACAAACCATACCCACTCCAGTGATAACTGGACCACTTACAGATCATGTGTAATAAAGACAAGGAAAATTACCACCCAGGTGATGTGCTTCTTCTTCCTGATCCCTGCAAAGACAAGAAAAAACAAAAAAAACCACTTCAGTAATTTATGCAATTTACTGAACTAGAAATCATTGAGATGATTTCTAGTGAAATGGGAAAGGAAAGATCAAGTGGGTCAGTCATGGACCTATGAGAACCCAGCCACAAACCACAACCTTTTAGGTTCCTTCAAACTGAGCAATGGTTGAAACTGCCCATATGAAAGGGACCCTTGTAGTCAAATGTGGGATCACCAAACACCCTGGAATAGTCTAGAAGAAAGTTGCTTAGGGGAAACTATCATAGGAAAATTGTTTACTGTTGCCAGTAGGTGGAGGGTATGAGTGTCTGCTTGGAAATCTTCTTTTGCAAAAGCATTCTTTCCCTTCATTTCTTTATCAGGGAAATATGGGAAAAAAAAAAGAAAAAGGTTTCTCACATCTTTGAACCACTTGATTACCAGTACATAAATAGATCACTGTCTCAAAATGCTCAAAAAATGCAAAGCCATTTTCTATCTCAAAGGCCGGAAAATGATCATTACGAACACAGCTCATTTCTGTAATGCAGGGCCAGCCACGAAAATTTGTTAAAAATGACATTGTCCTGGCTGGGGAATAAGCAAAGCCTGTATGTGACAGCTAATTATCTTAACAGCACTTGAAGTTAAATTATTTTTTCTTACCAGTCATGCACCTACAAGGAGAGAGCACCAGACTAGGAAAAGAAATGCAGCAAAAACTGAAAAGAAAAAAAAAGAGAAAGAATTATCCCATTTTCACCCAGTGGAGTACAGATGGTCAGTATTCTTTGGCCTCCCTGGTGTAACTCAGTTTTGGTCAGTCCAGTAAAACAATTGTTCCTTTAACTATAGCAAAGACCAATTTACTGATTATCTGTTTCCTAAAAGCATTGAATGCTGAGTATCCTGTTCCATTTCCTGTCAGATATTCACATGCAATTAGATACAGGCAGTGGGAATGTAATGTAAAATGGGTATTTTGTTCTGAAACGTGGCACTGTGCCGGTGGTCTTCCCCATCTCCTTGAGCAAAGTTCAAGTGCCAAAATGAAAGGCAAGTTTAAAGCCAAAGGTGATTCAAGTTCAGGCCAAAAATAATTCCAGACAACTCAATTTGGAATTATTTTCCTTCTAAACATTTTTTGTGTGGGAAATGAAAATACTGCCGGGTGTTTGAGGCTGAGATGCTAACAGTAAAACCTCTTGCAAGCTATTCAAATATCAGCTGCTATTGTGTACAAAGTCATCCCTATCGCTGTGGTATTTGTAAGAGGAAGCCAACAGAACAGCCGGATTTACAATGTACTTGTAGAATTTTCCAGAAGGTTTAGTTTTCTTAAAAAAAAAGAAAAAAAAAACCACTATGAGAATGTTCTTCTAATATTTTTGCCTGAATTCCAGGAAACAGGTTGTGCACATAAAATGTATTTACTGACATTTGATTTTGTATAATTGCACCTCAAGAAGACAGCCTTGGTAGCTTAAATGTGAAGTTAAGAAATTATAAGTTAAATACTTTGTGTGAAATAATATACAAGGAAAAATCCATATTTATATATTTGAAGAGTCTTGCTTTTCTTGTATAGTATTGCAGAATATCTGTAGACCTTTTCTCTTCCTTTTTTCTTGTTAGACAATACCCAGTCATTTCAAATGTCTTCTGAGGCAGAGAAGTTACTCACAATGACAATATTTTGAACATCACATCCAACAGAAATGATACATGAAGCCATGGATTGGTATCTCACCCCATTCAATATGAATTCTTGGATAAGTCCTGCTATCTGAATAGGCTGTAAAGACAGAATGGCTTTGGAGACAGGATGTGATATGTGATATATGCTAACCATGGTCCATGAGGGGCTCCCAAAATTAGATTTGATAGTACTATGCTGGAGTAATGAAAAGGAGTGGCATACCAGTGGTTTTGAACTTAGCTGCTGAAGAAAGGTCCTGATGAAGGTGTTACATTTGAAGTTTTCTGACCAATTTATTTCAGCTCTGTGCAGCGGAATATTTCAGTTCATAAGTGTCAAGGAAAGAAGAAAAAGAAAAGGCTTTATTATCAAGTTCTTCTCTGGCAAAGTGTAGTCTTCCTTTCAGCCAAAAAGACTGATACTTATTTTGCCTGAAATGCAGAAATATCCAGAATCCAAAGACTTTGCACCTTTTTGATTGCAGTCAAGTACAGAATTGAAAGGTCACAGAATCTTAGTGGAGAAATGACTCCATCCAAGGACTTTGAAAACAAATGCACTTGCAGGCTTTTTGGGAAAGGGTAAACCAAGGAGCCAGAAGTTCAAATACAAAATACTAAATTCACATAAACTAGGCCTGACTGGAAGGTATAAGGGCAGCATGCATGACATGTTCTTAAAATAACCACATCTAGCAGAGGCAGAAAAGTGGACAAGGTTATAGTCTATGCAATGCTGCTTGGAAAAATCCTGCAGGAGGTGGCTGGACAGCCATTTCCTAGAGCAATCTGTCTTGGAGAAGAATGCCATGGGGTGTAGTGTGCCATGGGCACAGACAAGCTCGCTCTGACTCTTCTGAGCTGCACCAGAGCTATCTCCAGCAAGAAGCTGTGGAGCTCTGTTTCATGCTGTGCTGAACCTGGGTGAAGATGCAGCACTGAGCATTCGGGCTCCCAATAACTCCAGTGGGACCAGCTGATTTGAGCACTGGATCCAACTTGTCTCTGGCTGGCTGACGTGAGTCTTTCTATTTCTCTGAGACTTACTGTTAAAGAGTCTCAGCAGGGAGATCTGTGAGAAAGCTCTATAAAAAATGATACATGAAAGAAAGATAGAAATCTATTTTAAAAAATGGAATAGCGAGCATGAAACAAAAATTCATTAAAAATGTATGACCGGAGTAATAGGACTAGCTTTGTTTCAGCATTGGAAGCCTGCAGAAAAAAAGATGGGAGAGAATCATATTACACAGATGAAAAGGAAGGAAGGCAGAAAACTGGATTAAATAGATAGCTGTACAATTTAGTTTTAAGGATTATCATTGAAAACCATATAAATCTAAGAACATTAAAAATCAGGAATGCCAAAAGGGCCAGTTGGATGATGCATAATTAATTAAGGAGAGAGAAAGACAAAGGCAGAAACCACTTCACAAGAAACAGAAGAATGAGTGTGAAATCTGCTGACTTCAGTGAAATCATCATCTGGATCTCCTTGCTAAGAGGACAGAGAGAAGAGATACAAGCAATTATATGGAGATTCTACCAAGAATATATTTCATTGTTATTTTCAAACTACTCTTGTACAGTCATAAGAATTGTTTTCCAAGCTTTTGAGACCTGAGGCCCCCTTCAGGAACATGCTTCCACCCACATCCTTACCTTGTAGCTCTGCCAGGTGTTGAGACAGATGTTTTCCTGTTGACATCTGCCCTGCCCACCCTTTCCTTCCTGCCACAGGGAGGGGTGGTGAACTGGTGAAAGTACTTTCAGATTGTGACACTTGCTCTATTTGGGAGAAGTAAATAAGTGTTCTTTTGTTGTTTATTTGTTAAGAAATTGCAAAATAGTAATCCATATCTCCTAGATGGAAAGGTCTTTAAGATCCTGTAGCCTGACCTGGGGCCTGCTAAATGACATGAAACACCAGCATTTCCACACCAAGCATATCACTTTTGTAAGTGCCAACTGGCATTTCCCACTTGTTTTCTGTCACCTCTTTGCTTCTCCCTATCAGTGCAGCAGAGCAGGCAGAATCATTTTACATGGCAAAAAAATCAAAACAGAAGGAATTGGCTAGTAAACCTGGATTATAGCTACTGCTGCTAAGTGCCAACTTGTGGCTTCTGGAGAAGTTCTTTAGCCACAGTCACTATCAGTTTGTCATGGTCCCATGTCCTTTGAATAAAGCAGAGGATTAAAGTATGGCATCTGTGAAGAGCTGGAGGCACCCTGTTACGTTAATCTCTGAAAGAGTGTGCAGCTGAGCAGCCTCCTCTCCCTCTGGGCTGCCTCTCTGCTTCCCTAACTAGAAGCAGCCCAGGGCAGGTTAACCACCCAGCACCAAGGGTGGAAGTGATCAGACACTCCTCGTAAGATGTGCAACCTCCACTCACTTGAGTAAACCCATGATATATCAGCCTGTGGCATTAAATGGTCTGGAAAATAGTGTTCATCCTTCTCTTTTTTACCTCAGCAGACTATAGCACCCCATGTCCTTTGCTGTCCTCTCCTTCACACAGCTCCAGTCACTTCTGAGTTTTGTCAGGATGGTAGATGATTAATTTTTTTAAGCCAAAGCCAAAACCAAACTTTGTTCCCATGGACAGAGAAGATTAAAACTGAACAACTGAGGTTAATAACACATTACCTCTGTGTGAACTTCAGAAATGAGTTAGCTTGATTCCAAAATACCTTGGTAATTCTTTGAATGGATTACAGCTTCTTTCTAGGAGAGAAAACAAACCTAAATCCTCCTTGGCTGGGTTTAACTGTCTGTGTCACATTCTGCAAGTTCATGTTGAGTCAAAACCCCCCGGTTCACTGTAGACAGATTATAGAAACTTGTTAAATTTGGAGCTGGGAGCTGAAGTCACTACAGTAGCTGATAGCTGGGGAGTGGAAGCAAGGGAAGTTTTAAAACCTGCAGCAGACGTAAATTGTGAATCCCGGGATAACCACACCTGTCCCCAGATCTCCTCTGCCAATGTTTGCCCCACTGCATGCAAGGCTGAAGTCAGTTATCTGCCAAAGTATTCTCAATGAAAGATTTTCTGCCTGGCATGGACTGCTTGGAGGTCGATAGAAAATGTTGCATAAGATTTTTCTGCAATAAAAGATTCTAGAGTCCATGCCTAGGCAGAGAAAATCAGGAACAGGCTGGGGTTTAAGCATTTAAATACCTGGAGATTACCACAGTAATCCTAGCATAACCAACACCCATCACAATATTATGTGCTCAGAGTGTTTAAGAAGAGCAAATTCCTCAGGGTTAGCTCCAGTCTTCATCTCTGTCCTTGAAAGAGAGAAGTAACATCCTTAGTCTTTCCTTGCAGTGAGTCCTTGCGATGAAATGGCACCTGTAGCTTTCTCTGGTTCAGGGATGTTTCCAGTCTCTGCTCCACCATTTGCCAGTGGCTCCCACAGCAACAGAGTCACTCAGAGTCTGCATTGAGCTCATCATGCACGGAGTGTCCAGAGAGATGGTTGGCAACAGCCAGAAATAAACAAAGAAGTGTTTGTTTATAAAATAACACAGGTCAGAAGCCCCAGTCCAAACCTGGCTCCTGTTTTGCCCAATATGCAAGGATAGGCAAGGTTTTTTATTTTATAAAGTTCAATAATTAAATGAACAAGGCAGAAAAATGGTGGGGAAACAAGGTTTGGTTTTATTCCACAAGTTAAGAAGGACAGAACCTACTGGTTATCACATTATTCCAAACCACTACCCCAGATACATGTTCAGAGCAACACAGTAACTGCTTTTGTACCACTTTTCCCCACATAAATGTCCAAAAAATCTTTCCAGAAAAAAATCAGCAGCCTTCCTTGCTGAGTTCACATTTTGATGAAATGAAAATTTATTTTCAACAATAAAAAAAAAAAGCATCAGAACTCCTCATCATGTCTGGCTAAAGTTCCCACTTCACTACAAGCTTGACTTAGAAACGTTTCCTTGAACTCCTCCATTCCTGCTCTGCTCTCTGGTGCATGGCCTCCTGGGAAAAGCACTTTTGTTCTCCAGGAAGTTTTAGATAAATCAGGTTAGGCACTTTTGAGGCAGTACTGTGGAAAATTAGAGGGTTTAATTCTCTTTTTGATTTTGGTGACAACAGGGGAAAAATGAAAAAAAAAAAAAATCTGGACCTCAGAACCAGCGCAAAGTAGTGAAAATATTTTATATATATATGTACACATATATGCGTACACACACACACATATATATGTAGGTATATACGTAGGTATATATATATAATATTTACTTCATTCCTGCCTAAAAACTTTGCCTGTTTACCCAGAAGGCTGATTGATTCATTTTGATGCAATTGGCACCAAATACTTGAATCTCTAAAAACTTCTTAAAAACTTAGTGATATTTACAAACTTTTTCATAGCTCAGTGCTTGTGGAGTTTGTAATTGCTGCTGGGATCTCTGGAGGAATTTGTATGTTCAGGCAGATAAACTACTCTGAAGATCGAAGTTCCTCAAAGTTTAAACTTACATAGAAATTGAATGTACTGTATATAAAGTCTGGTGCTCGTGCCACCCATGTACATTTTATAGCCATGTTTGAAATCAATGGAATTAATCCTGATTTATTTTCATACCTATGAAATAACAACCAGGCACTTAGTTGTACAATCTTTGCAGCAATTAATCATTTCATCATATCTTGCTATAATCAAGTAGGAAGTCAGAGAAAAAAGACCATTTTCTGTTATACTTGCAAACGCAGTAATTAGTAGAGACAGAGGCTCATAATTAGATAAAAATTTACTGCTGACCTCTCATCTATACATATTTTATACCCTTTTATGATTCGAAGTAAGCAGTTGATTTAGACCTAAGTTAGAGTCTGTGTTTTGACCATATCTGAAATATGTGCAATGAGCTTTTTCTACTCCAATGTGCAAAGTGAATAACCACAATTTAAAATCTATATTGCCTTAATTCCAAATAGCTACATGTCAACAAACTCATCTAAACAAACACTTTTTCTGTTTTGTTTTAACTTCTCAGAGACAGAGAAAGACAGCTTTCTGAAGAAAAGCAGTGTGTGTATATTTGGCACTGCCTTGTGACAACAACATGGGCTGCTGCCCTTCCCTGAGCAGTCATATTCCCAAGTGGGATCCTGAGACTCCAGGTGTGGCTGCAGTCTGCTGGGGAGAGATGAAAATGCTTTTGCTTGCATTTTGAGACCAAGCCAGGTGGCAGAGTGGCATGTGGGTCAGGCGTGATGTGGCAGCTAACAGTGCCTTCAGCCCTTTAACCTGGCTCAGCTCCCCAGCCAGTGAGGGACTCGAGGACATGCTTAACAACTTAGGCCTGTCCTTAGCTGTTTTGTTAATCAGGATTGGATTTAATCATGTTTTTTTAAGCTATTGTCTTAGACCTTTGGATTGTTGTTAAAACATTTTCTGTAAGCTATGCAATAGAGGCCTGGTCCTTTGAAACGCCTGTCATGCTTCCTTTAAAATGACTAAATGAAGTAATAAATGTCCAGACATCTTTAGGACTGGGATTTTAATAAAACTTTTTAAAATTTTATGTGTCTATTTAAAAAAAATATTTGCAAGTGTATGTAACTGTAATAATGCATGCAACTATACAATAATGATCAAACACATAAATACTTAAGATGCTCATTCTGTAGATGACATTCCTCATGGTGATGGAATTGCAGACAATTTTTGTTTCAGTACAGGCTGACTAGATGCTGATGGTGTATTGAGGATAGATGTTCACCTTACACTCCATAGAATGTCCCAAACTCATGCCTTAAAGTCAGCTGTTTGCTAGATACAACTTCTTTATCATCTGTTTGTTTTGACCATTTTACTTCAGTGCTCCGTCTATCTATCCTCTATTGCACTTATCAATGGGAAAAAATTCAATAATCTATTACTGTCCTGAAGACCCTGTTGTTGCATTAGAAGGAAAAGGATATTTGCCTGGGTATGTAAGGGGTGAGGGGGCTGTGAACTTGAGATTTCAAAACTGTCAAGTGCCAGCCTAGTGCAACTTGTGACATGTATGGAACCTAGAATTCACCCTTTGAGGAACAACCCGAATACCAGTGGCACTGAGAGATGACAGTGGCAATAACCACTTGGTTTGTCTTTACCTGCAGGGCAAAGACTTTGCCTTTGGTAGTTTTCTATCCCTTACTCCAGTTTTATCAGTATCCTTTTCTCCCACAACATCTGCTCTGTCCAAGAAAACCCCAAGGCTGGGGTGAGGCAGAGGCAGCCTCTGTTCAGCTTCTGTCTCGTTCTGTCATCTCGTGACTGGGGGCATGTCAAGTGGTGTAACTGGAAATCAGATTGGCAAAACAACTGTTCCAGTCTTTGCACTTCCCCTTTCTGGCCTGCTAAACCTACTCCTTCTGACTCAGCAACAGTCAGAATTGTCCTCATAATGGAGTATATAAATATACTTTTTCTGCCTTGGTTCAACACATGAGGCAGTGAGAAATAAAATGAAAAAGTTTCAGATGCTGTAAGCTTCCACTGTACCTTTTCCTACATAATCCAAAGCACTGAGTCTGTAGATAAGAAAAAATGCCTGCTGGGATCATGGTAAAAACCATTCTGTTTATGATGCTGTTCACTACGATACCTCAGAGAACCCTGATGGATGATGTACTTGCAAATAATGTTTACTCCATGGAGAAAACTTAAAAAAATTTTCAATATTTACTGCCCACAATGTGGTTCTTTCAGGTGCTCTGGGTATAATGAAATGGTTCTTGGTTAAAAAAAAAAATTATATGTGGTCTTTGTCTGCTCAGATGACATTAAGAATGTAAAACTGTGGAAATTTACCAGAAAAAAAGTCAGAAGTTCACTCAGCTGGAGATATCAGAGACATGCCAAACTCAATAGCTGATATCTAGCACCTCTCACTGAATTTAAAAGAAATAAGAATATTCCTAATTTCAACTAATTCATTTAAGTAAGTGGATCCACACAATCCTAGCAGGTGTCTTCCACTCTGCTCCATGTCTTTAACTCCTGTTGAGGTCAGTGTCTGCATTTGCTGTCTTTACTGAGATGGCCCTTATTCTGCATCTCAGACCAGACCTAGCACCAGACCTTTGCCAGGGTCTTCTGCTGGATTTAGGTGGAGCTGGGATGTGCCCGCCAGAGCAAGTGGAAACTTTTTGGCTCCCATGTTGCTGCTCCACACTTTTCAAACAACATGCAAGCACCCACCAGGCTGCTGTATGGGAGGCGCGCAAACTAGGCGTGGCTGTAAACATGGACACATGTAAAAGTTTTAGTGTTCCATAGCCACAGCTAGTGAGACTTGGGTGTACACACTAACGCTAAGTGAGGAATAGCTACTCATTCCAATGACTACATTCCTAATGAATAAATAATATTTGGCCAGGAAAAGAGAAGGAGCTTGGCTGAGTCTCAAGCCTTGTTTGGACTAGGGTTCATATTCCTACATCAATAGTTATTCAGGGAACGCAGAATAGCTCTTATTGAGGATGCTGAAACATGGTCAGCTGAGAACAGCAAATGGACTGCTCAGCTACTCAACCAGATTACTGGGCAGCCAGGTCCAAAGATGTGCTCTGGGTATGGATTTGGGGCTGGATGTCCTGACCTCACCAGGTGCCCTAACAATAACCTATTGGCTTTCCTAGAAGAGTGAAAACATCTCTCTTTCTCTTTGGCATTTTGACTAGAAATCCTACCCTACCATGGAAACCTTTCTTATGAAAATTTCATCAAAACTGGCGCATTCCCAAGAGAAGTCTCCATTTCAACAAAGTGGCATTTCCCACTGATAAACTGTGTTTGTGGAAAATGCCCAAATAACTCCACTGCTTGGCACCTGTTTAAGTTGCTAAATATTGGATCAAGTGATTCACATTACCATGGAGTACCATAGGTTTTTTCATTATATGACACTTGGAACAAAACTCTCTTTTACAGTACCAAAAAGCACTTGGAGAAGGGTGAGAGCTCAGGATTGATCTGACCATTAAACACGTGAGACTCCCACCGCATGATCAAAACCCTCATGATTCACCCAAGCTGAAGCACTGGCAACAATGCCTCCCCAAGGTGCATCTGTCCCTTTCTGCTGTCCCTCCTACATTCCCTTGACATATTTCTGCACACACATGTTTAGGGAACTTAAACTGGTCTTAGAAAAACAATCCAGTGTGTTTCTGTGAAAGTGGGCCTGGTCCAGCATCCACCATGGCTTCACAGGCAGCTCTGCCCAGACAGCTGAGAAAGTCCAGCAACAGCTCAAGATCAAATGCAGGTGGGTGGAGGGGCAAAGCAGACTTGTGGGGGCCCTGTTGCTGGTGGCAAACAGCAAGCCTGGGGGACAGAAGACCAAAGCTAAAACGTGGGACACTGCTTCTATCTCAAGCAGGTATTTGGTGTAAAGATCTGATTCTTGCAGGCTTGATTCAAAACTTACCAATGCCTACAGAAATCCCTTTTACTGACTTCAGGAGTCTCTAAAATTATTCTGTGTTCTAATTTATGCGTAAGAGCCAAACCAAATAATGTTTGCTTTTGGTAGGACAGAAATAGCAAATCCCTGAGGATGTTTTCTGTTCTTCAGAGATTATGCAGCTTTCTTACTAAGATGGAAACCTCAATGGTAAAATTCATCCTAATTTTATGTATCTAATGTCTTTACATAACTAATGATCAGGCATGATTCATTCCAGTTACCTGAGATGTCTGCTTTGGGATGGGATAAAAGGCACCGCAGGCAACATTGATTCATTTGATTACCTCCCATCTCACCATTACAGATGAATCCTCTTCCAGTCGTTGGAAATAGAAAACAACATCTCTTCAGAGGCAAGTTAACATTTGTGTCATGATGTTTGTAACAAGTTTCTTGATGACTCAGATGGCATAGCTTCTAAGGGGTGAAGCACGGCTAGTCTGAAATTCTTATTTTCTCTCTGTTTATGCACACATATACACACAGAGCTACTTTAAATACATAAATGCTGAAAGCCCATTTTCTTCCATAATTGGTAGATTCTCCACTACAAAGACTCAACTCCTTGAGCCTGGTACCATGTGGGGTCACTTACATGACTGCAAAGTGGATGCTCACTCCTGCTGTGAGCTTTACATCTGCTTAGCACAGCTGCGAATGGTCAAATTTAGTACAGGATGGCAGAGAACTGAGTCCTAAGGAGTTTTATTCTCTTTGACTGCAGAGTTTTTATCCCCTCAGTGAACAGCTTAAGCAAGGAGTCTCCAACAGGCAATCAAAACGTGCACTTAACCCAGTGAAACTCTGAGGAGAAAAACATTCTCTTTGACAGAAAAACTGGTGACTAATTGACAGCAGGTCTGACAAAATCAACAGGAAATCATGAGATAAATAAATACAGGTGCATTTCCTTCCGCTTCTCTCCCATTTCAATAGATACAAATTAAATGTAAATGGTTAGTAAAAAAAATTCTGTGTGGCATTTAATGGCTTCAAAGGCTGTTGGAGGCTAAAGTTTTTTATTTATTCCTACAGCATATGGGAGATAAGCAACAGCACGGCAGGATATGGTCCTGTGGAAAGAACCCCTGCCATTTCCAGCTGGTACCCTGAATCAATGTAAATTCATTGACCTCTCTGCTATGGCCATGGATGTGACTCCTTGTGACATGAGTTCCTGCTCACTGGACCCTTCTCTTCAGGGTGGCATAGTCTGCATAGTCTGTTAGGACAGCCCAGGGAGCAAGAAATAAATTAGTGGCTCTTCCATAGTTTTTCTCAGCTTCCTTGTTGGTGGGATATTTATAGTTTTAAATTGCTCTTATTAACTTAATGACCTGTTGCTCCTTGAGGAGAATACTGTGAGGAGATTTATCCTGGTCCTGGCAAACAACAACTGTCTGGTCCGGCTCAGATGCTGCAGGCTGCAGAGACTTGGCCTGGCCATTGAGAAAGTCCTCATAGTGGTGGATTCAATGGTGAGTGAGTTTCCCATTCTCTGAGAAGTTTTCAGAACCATCCCAAAATGCAGAACTTGAGCTCTTGTGGATAATTGTAGGCCTTGTAGGCTTTTCCTGCTCAAATAGGATGAATACTGAACAACTCAACTCCTATTTTGGAATGTTACCACAGAAACCATCAGGTTTTGGGGGTGTTGGTAGGACAGAGATTTTAAAAGATTTTTTTCAACGCTTTGTCACTCTGTTTAAATTGGGACCAATAAAGTGAGTCCAAAGCAGTGTGTCTGCAGAGAGCTGTGAGGATGAGAAGAACCCTGTGCTCTTCTGTACCTAGGAAATATCATGAGAAGGTAAAATGCATTGCAAAAAGTCATTGAAGAGAAGGCAAGGTTGGGATTCATGTTATCTGAGTATGAATGTAGCACTTACTTTACACCAGTCAACATCTGGGTTAGTCCATGTGTCTTGACAGATTTACTTTTCAGATTTGATACCTATTCCCAGATGGAATGAACTGCCCTGTGGGAATTCCTTTTTCTCTCCACTGACTACAGAGAGAATCTAAAGAGTTCAGCTGCAGACATCTACAGTGAAGGCCTGCAAGTAGCCGAGGCAGCATTTAATGCACTAAGTGAACCAGCAGAAGCAGCAGCTTATGGAAATGGGAACAGGATCTAAAGTTAACACTGTGCCACATCATTTTTCACTGCAGGAATTTGATGCAGAAAAATGCACTACTCTTGCTGCTGAAATCTCACAGTATCTCCCTGCAATGGTGTCTGCATCAATATATAAATGTAAGAAAGGCTGGCGTCTGTGAGGGTCCCAGAGTCAAGTGCAGAGTAGCTTTCTGTCCATCATTTTCTGCAAAGACTCTAAACCAGGTTAATTATTATATAAATATAAATATAAATATATATATATATGTTATATAAATATAAATATAAATATAACTACCCAGTTAGGAATTTGTAGCGTTTGACTCATTGCTGCTAGGGCTAAGTCTCAACCTGAGGGAAGTATTTTTGGGAAGGAAATTCTTTTTAGTAACTACTGAAAAACCTCAGTCTCATAAAAAATTAAATCTAATTTCTGTGGAAAAAGTAAGGGTTAAACACACGTGTGGCCACTGTGGATATTCCTTTGCCACATGGCTTTCTTTGTGACTCTAGTTTGTCCTGCCCTCCCAAGGCTCTCTTGGGAATAGCTGGATGTCTTTTCCTTGGAAGTCAAGGCAGAAATGTGAAAGTATGAGCATAAAATGAAAAGTTCCTCTGTCAAAGGATTAGTTCAAAGAGAGAGTGAGAGGAGCACATCCCAAACATATCAGTATCAATGAGGTCTCGCTAATATCCCTTGACATGCGGTTGTACAGAACTATCAAAGGTGTTAAAGAGACAGCTAAAGTGAGAAGAAGAATCCTAAAGTTGAGTAAAGTAAAAGTCACAGATCAAACCTTATTAATGCCTGTCGCTTACAACACCCACGTCAGAAGAAATTAGCACCTCTTGGCACAAATCCCACATGTACACAAAGCAAGTAATGCACAAAAAAAGGCAAAAAAAGGGATGAATATTAAAGCAATCACTCAAAGGAAAGATTCATCTCCTGATCCTAGCTACACATGAAGTAAAAAATAAAATGTCTATAGAGAAATTTTATAGGCAGAAAAGCAGCTGGGTACACCAGGGACCAGAGTCAAAGCATGGAAGCTGTGAAGAGCAGATGAAGAACTCAATTTGATCAAATGAGGATGACTAAATATCAGTGAACTGAGAAATAATGAATACTTAGATGAGTAATGGGGCTAAACACTGATTAAAACTAAACACCTGTTTAGAAAGAAAACCAATCATTTTAAAGTACCAACGAAAAGAAAGGTTAAAGTCAGAGCAGTGACAAATATTGCTGTGACAGAAAGCCCCTACAGTACTCTGGTTGAATAGAGATAACAGAGGTAAATAACTTAAAAGTAATGAATTCAAGGGATGTGTGTGTGTTTGATTTTCTCTCTCCTTCAGTACATGTCAAAAGGACTGGAGTTTGCAATCATGTTGATGGAAATCAAAAGACCAGAGGAGAGCTAGGGAAAAGGAGAATTGTTCTGTGTCTAATTTACCATGAGATGAGGGAACATATAGTGATGAGCCACACAGTCATCTTTCACTGTTTTGCTGCTCTGTACAGCTGCAGTGGCAATACTATGTCTGTCATCCATTAACTTTTGGTGTTTAGAAATGTACAATTGCCCCTGGCTGGCAGCAGTGATCGAGTATCTGAAATTCTCCTAATGTCTAACAAGACTACTGCATGCACCTCTGCTGATCACTTTGACTGGCTTTATAATGCCCACTTATAAGCACAAATCAATAATTTTCTATTGAGTCTGGGGACACAACAGTCTTTGGGAATCTGCTTTTCCAGCTTGTCATGTCTGTTTGCTGGCCATCCCCCTCATCAAACCCAACAGGTATCATTTTCTCCTGGCCATATGAGGCCAAGGATGAGAGTGTCTGCATGTAGATGTGTCCCTATGAAGGGAAGGCTGGCACTACACTTTTTACTGAGGGAGGTACAGATGCTGCAGCCTACTCACTCTCTCTTCTCCTCTTGGACTCCTACACTCATCAGCAGCTAGAAATACTCCAGAGACTGCATTAACCTACGCTGGCTGGGAATGGTGCCAAAGTGGCTGTTGGCTGAGAGTTGCTGAAGTCTAGTTCAGTATGGCCTTTCATACCCTCTGTTTGACCCTCCTAAACCCTGGGGGATTAGTACCCCTTTGAGCCTCATTATACCATCCATCAAAGAGTCCCCACATGAGGGTAAATCTCAACTGGCCAAGGAGAGCTGGAGGTCGGGCAGCACAAAGACCTTCATTCACTCTCCAGTGGAGGCTCTTAATTTTTAGGCTTGCTGACTGCTTATATACAGTGTGAAATGCTCAAAGTGACTACTTCCTGGGATAAGGAATTAAAACAAACAAGTAAAAGAGAAGCAATGTTAGCATGTTTCTTCCCTACTAATAAAAACAGTTTTATGACCTGAAGAGGATACGCCAACTGATTTTGGCAGTGATCACTCATCTAATCCACTCCGCACACAGATGCATCTGTCTTCTTACTTACAGCATCAGCTGTCACCATGGGTCTCTGTCTTTATTTTCTTCAACAGATTTTTAGTGGGTTCTCTAGACCTAAAAATAAACAAGCTCTCCTGGGGAATATGTTTGTCTTCTCAACTCCCATGTACAGGTTGCAGCATGATTCCTGCTGGCTGTTTGGAGATTTATATTCCAGAGCTCTGCACAGACCTGCCAAGTGGCAGGATGGGAGTGGAAGCCAACAGATGAATTATAGAAGTTGCTGTGTGTTTGCAGCAAAAATAACACTGACTTCCGTAGAAACATGAGGGCTGATATGGCTTATCCTTTTGCATTTGATATTGAAATGGTCATGATGGATGATAAGACCTTCTACAATGGGATTCCCCTATTGGCCAGGCATCTCCATAGCGGCTCTGCTGCAAAATATGGTGAACTATAAACTGATCTGAAATACTCTGTGCATACCTATCTCAAATATGGAAATTCATTCCTTTTTGCATGCACTTTCAGGTCCCTCAGAGTCAAAACCTTTGTGCCTGCGGAGCTAGATAATTAGGACGCAGGCGATGAGCTCTGCTTCACTATCTGAGTCCATTTGATGGATTTAGGGGATTTAATTTTTTAGTTACTGCACTTGGAGAGTTGTCTTACATGAAGAACCCTGAATCACAGAATGACAAAAAAGTCTAGACTGGAAGAGACCTCTAGAGATCCTAGTCCAATCTTTTGTTGAAAGCAGACTTTAGATTAGGTTATCAGGGCCTTGCCAAGCCAAGTCTTGAATATTTCCAGTGAGGAAGACTCTTCTGCTTTTTTGGGCAACCTGTTCCAATGTTTAATTGTTCTCACAGTGAAGCATATAGTTTATATCCAGGTGAAATTTCTTTTAAATCCAGTTGTGCCCATTGCCTCCTGTCTTCTCACTGTTCATCCTTGTGAAGAAAGTACCTTCTTCTTCTTTATAACTACCATTAAGTATTGGAAGATTATGATTAGATTCCCGCTAACCTCCTCTTCTCATGGCTGAACAAACCTACTTCCTTCCGCCCTTATTCATACATCAAGTTCTCCAACCCTCTTGTCATGCTGAGATTGTCTCAGATTTTGTAGCAGTTCCAAGTCTGGTCTTGGCACCTACTGGTCACGTTGAGTCAGGCACAAAACACAACCATGCAAAAAATGACCTGTCTCCTGCTTTATATAGCCCAAGGCAGCTTTGCAACAGTGATGTAAGAACATCTTGGGCTGTGAGTCCTGCACTCAGTCTCTGAGGCTGCTAGGCTGGCACAGCTCAGCTCTGCTAAGCGCACACACAGACACACATGCACACACAAAGTCCTTCCCTTGAAAAGCTGGTTTAACTGATCTCTTTAGAATGCTTAGGCCATATGGTTCTGATTATTTATAAAGATAAAAGTTGCATTTTTCTCTGTCTAAAAATAACCAGACTTAGGGAAGGAAGATGCTTTTGTGTAAATTATTTACAAATAGGAAAGCTGCTAATCCCTGGAGAGAACCCTCACTAGTGTTGGATGCAGTTCCAGGAAGCCCCTGAGAGAACAGGACAAGGGGCCTGTCTGCTCAACCATGCTTCAACAATGTCCTTTTACACCCTCAACGTGACCACCCTGACTGCTCCATCTTGAGCTTGTGCACATTCCTGCAGAACAGCTGATGAAAGGCAGCTGCAGGGCAAATATCACTCATGGCATTCTCCATTGTGGCTTCTTTCCTCTCCCAACGCTTCGAGATTTTAACAATGTCCCTTAAACTCTCACTGAATGGGGCTCTAATGAGGCTGGAAGGCTGAAGGCTGACATCTGTGACTGCTCAAACTCATTTAATTCGTGGGTTCAGGGTCTAAGCTGCCATGGTGGAGGTTGCTGTAAACTGCCCAGCAGCCTTGGGCAAGATGAACAATGTGGATATATGTGGTGTGGAAATTCAGGTTTAAGATGGGAGTGTCCATTTAAGGTCAGAACTGGGTTGGATGAGTGGCCCCAGGTGTGGCTGAAGAACATGAACCATCCCTCTCTTCTGCTTCTCCTTCTCTGTTTGGAGGCTGATGTCATAAGCAGGGCAAAGTATGGCCTGTGGCTCCTTGAAGCCACCGTGTGTCCCCTCCATCTCTGCCACCCTTGGCTGGCTGTGCTGCACCTTGCCACAAGCACAGAAGGCAGCCAGGCCACGGTTGCCTTTTCCCTGGTGGTGTTTGGCAGTTGGCTCTCCTAGAAAGTGTGTCCTCCCACTGTACCTATCCTGCTGAAGGATTCCATGCGGTTAAACACACTAACACTTAGCAAGGTCTCAGATGCAAGTGTGAGCATGATGGAAAATGTGAATGCTGTTCATTCTGGTTCAAATAAACAATTAAACTTTGAATTTCTTCTCAGTTATGGCATCATTCCTTGTGGCTTTCTCTGTCTTTTTGCTGATGCTTAACAAAAAATCCCTGTTTATAAGATTTATAGTTACATAGAGTTCTCTCTAACAAGGACTTTCTGTGGCACAATTCATAACCTTCCTTCACCCCCTTTCATCCCCAGTCTCATGCTGTAGGAAAGTGTTTCTTCAGGGTGAAATTGTGAGGGGACCAGCTATTTCTGTCTCCCTGACATTTCTCATTACAATCTTCCTCATTCCCCTAAACAGTTTGTTTCTGACTGCCAGCATTGCACAAGCTCTTTTATGACAGTGGAGGAGATCTGACATTTAGCTGAGCTTTGCATTGGTTATTTGGGTGTAATAGAGAAGTGAATGGTTTTTATTGATATTATTGTCATTTTCTGAAATTGGTCTGGGAATGTAAAAAGCCATCATTCTGCATCCCAGTTTTTCTCCTGTGGTAAGTGCTGGCCTGGCAGGCCACTGTCTCATTCTAGCTCCCTCCAGTTTCTCAGAGGATTCAAACTTGTGTCCCATTTAGGGCTTCAGATCCTATTAGCTTTCATGGCTGCCACTGCTGCACTATGGCAGCACCTCTCCATTTCATCCTCCCAACGCTTCCATGAAGAAGCAAAAATACAATTGCACCCATGCTGTACATATAGACCAGGAACATAAGTAGACCCTATAATCTGTCTTTGCACACTGGAAGTCTGTGGGAGGTCAAGAGCTTAGCTCAAATTCTCCCCTTGGAAGCAAGTGGTCTCACCGCTGGATGACCTCTTCATCTTTAAATCTACCTCCTGCCAGCCCTCTGGGACCTCATCTTTTGCTTCTGTTTCTCAATCAGTGCTTTCACAGCAGAGCTCAGGCTCGGAGCCTTGCTCTGGGCTGCAGTACAGAGCATTGAACTGGCACTGGTTCAGGGAGAGCACTGCCAAGGAGTGGGGTCCAAAGGCACTCAGCAGTGTGGTGGATGACAGCCAGCCCCAGCCACATGGCATCTTCTTCCTGTGCTCTGGGAGCAGGGACAACAGATTAGTCTTTCCCACCTTGCCTTCAAGTGGCCAGCAATATGGAAATGATCTCAGTCATGTCTCATGGGAGACCAGATTCCCTTATGCATTCCTTCAGAACTCCCTGGACTGAGGTCCAATCGATGGTCCTGCTGTAACATATCACATGCATAGTAATGATTACTATGGAGCACAGAGCTTTTGAGATAAAATTCTTGGACTTTGGCTTGATCTATGATGGAAGACACAAAGAACTGTTGAAGCAGGATTCCCTGCTCATTCGAAGCAGGTTGATGAAGAAACTGTCCTATTTGCCATCTTCTCTTCCTCTGAAGGATGCTGTGATTAATTACTGGCAGGTAGTCAGGAAAAGAGATTTCTTCTCTGCTGAACAACAGCTACGTTCTATTTTCTTGCTGGTGACAGAATTGGTGTTATTGTTTCAAATTCTCACAGGATATGTATTAATTAGAAGCAAGAGTGAGTTCCACAGATCCAGCGCTTATCCCTGACTCATTTCTCCAACATAAGGACTGCCACTGGAATTTCTCCTTGGAGAGATTAAAAAGCCCCAAACAAACCAAGCTTTCAAAATTAACATGTTGCAGAGATGTCATAAGGACAAGCATTATTCCTGTGTGGGTCTCAGAGTCATTCTGGGGCTGAAAGAGCATCTCAAACATAGTTATTCTGTTAAGATGACCTCCTGGTTACCTTCTTCCATCACAAGCAATTCCTAATTGTCAGAAATCATCCTTTTTGTTGTTGTTGCAGTGGATTTCAAGGACTAAGAAGAGTAAAGAATTTTCCTCCAGGCAAAGAAAGGTAGCTGGAGATTTACACATGTTTTCAGTGGAAGTACACCAAATCCGTATGTCTACATTTGGAAGCATTCTCTGTTGGTTTTGGACATGAAAATAATGAAATTGAGATTTCTGTTTTGCAAAAAAATATAGCCTAATGGATGGAAACCAATCCACAGAACCAATTTTGGATTTTCTCCTACATTTTTTTGGATTTAAAGAACTTTGAATGGTAGGTTAATTCCAGCCCAGAGGAGATAAAAAACCTGAAAAATTCTTATTCCACTTCCAACTAACTAGCAGAAAAGAAGACCCCCTTGTTTCAGGTTTGTTCCCAATACATTTCCCAAATTCTTGTTTGCTCATATATTTTGAGATTTTTTCTTGCTTGAATTATTTTCTTTGTAGAAGTTTTAAAATTTATCGCTAAGCTCAAAAGTAACATGGGGTCCTGCTGTTATCAGACTAGCCTCAGTAATTTTACTTAAAAACTTCTGTTTAAGTGTTAGTCAACTTCAGGGTCTGCAGGCTGGGAAGAAAATATATGGATTTTTCAGAAATTGTACCAACACATAAGGTTAGAGCTGAATTTAAGTTCTGTGAAATGAAGATTCAAACCAACAGAAATATTTCCATATTTAAGCATTCCAATGAAAACAATTTTAATTGGAATTATTCCCTTGCTGGGTTTATAAGCCAAACACTGCATCATTTTGCTAGAAATGAAGAGCCAGATTTTTTAGCTTCCAGTAAGTTTCACAGTCTATTTTAATTCTTTATGTGGAGGGAAATACAGTAAGTATGGAATGACAAAAATTGAAATGCCAATTAAGTTTTTAAAATTATTTTCCGTGAGGGATACAGAAACGTAAATGCACTGAAAAATGTGATCTCAGGGTTGAAAATTTCCCCTTCTTAATTTCAAATCAGAGAGGAATTTCTGTACTTTTGAATTGCATCTTATGGCCGATGTTTGCAATGCTATCCCTGGTGTATAATACAAAGGAGTGTTAGTTATTTAATGACGTGGACAGGCTGTCCATGGGAATGGGGAGAGTAGGAAATAAGGAAGATGAGTAGAAGGAAATGAAGACAGCAACATAATGTAAATAATGAAACTTGTAAAGCTCCGTCCTGAAAAAAAATTCTGGATTATGATAGCAACAAAAGCCAGGAGTGTGGCATGGGCAGCATCTCCATCCCCCTCAGACTGGTGCTGCTGAAGAGAACTGACTGTCTGGGATGAGCTTTGCAGAGGGTTTTTTTGGGATCTTTTGCCTAGAAGTTTGGAATCTGTTCCCTTAGCTGCAGATGCCTTCCAAGAGATGCGTAAATGTCCCTTCTGGCACCCACCGCTTTTCTTTGGCAGAACTTGGACCCTTCACAAACAGCGACTGCTTCCTGGAAGAGTACTGTCCATGCCAGTCCTGAAGAATGATCTTTCATACCTAATCTACGACTGAAGCCAAAACAGACCTTCACAGCATGTTGTTTCTATACTTAAACAATAAATACCATACCAGTGCCCTCTCTTAGGCCCCAGACCATCGTCAAGATAGAGTGTGGGACACCAGACCAGAGAGGACCGAAGAAGGTGAGGTTCCAGCAATTCTGTAAGATCTTGCAGTGTCAGGAATTTACTTTAGGAGTTAAACCTGGATGTTATCTTTGTGCCTACATAAGTCTTGAAAGACAACTCTGTATATAACACTGTAAGTCACCTTGGTAATGAAGCAATTTCCATTTCAACAATCCTATAAGTTTGTGAGCTTCCAATGAAATTTCCGGGGGCTGGGTTTTTTGTCTTTGGTGGAAGCATGTCTAGATCTATATTGCTTCATAGCATTTTGTTCCTATATGTTAGAGCTTGGGAGCATTAAATAATTCATATACCATGTAGAAATAATAAATTATCAGTGAAGGGGGCTTAAAATTCACCATATGTAAGAAAAGATGGATCATTATAACTTGTTATGAAATTCCCCTTACTGCCAAGCTTTGAGGTTCAATGCCATAACATCATAAAGCCAGTGAAGCTCAGTGATTAAATTATGCTTCCTCAACCCCTTTAAATTCAGATGGGATAAATGCAGGAAAGGGATATGACTTAAATGGTGATGGGAGGGAATGGTAATAATGCCGAGTCAAAGAGAGGTCATTCTGAAACACGCCTTGGGGACAGCAGATGTGGTAATAAATTAACTGTATATACTTCAAGGCGGGGCAAGAGAGACACAGAGGAATTCCAGCAAAGAGTAACTTGCACATGGCAGAGCCTGCCAAGCAATAACTTGCTGATTTAGGGTCCATTCTCGGAGAAGCTCCATGCTCAAAACATCCACAGACAATTGAACAAACAGGGCCAGACTTGTTCTTGCACTGCAGCCCCTTTCCCACACTGGTGCTTTTCCAGCATGGTGCATTGATCCACCAGTGACTGGGGTGGTGCACCCTGGCTGGTGGAAGGCATTGAGACACAAGGTGCCCTTGGAGGAGTTTTGGACTCATCTCTCGCTCCATACCTACACTAAAATAATCACCTAACCTATTTAGTGGCCCATGGCTGTGGAGCTGACATCCTAGAACAAAAGAATAGTACTTGGGGAACTGCAGTAACCTCTCCTCCACAGCTAATCCAGGCAGGAGGGGATTTCATCCCTTTCCTTCCCTCATAAAGTGGAGGGTAACTCAAGGAAGGAATCAAGGTTTTGAAGTACACTAAAACTCATGCTGCCCTCCTGTGTGGCCTCATCCTGAGAAAGAACAGCACAGCAACCTGGTGGTGCAGCTACTGTAAAAGACCTAAGAATGCAGTAGCCTGATGCCTTTACCCAAGCCTCAGATTCAATGATGCACACAAACAGGCTCATTACTGGTCATTTGATCCTTCTCCAATGTTTTATAAACCAAGTATTGAAAAATCAATGTATGAACTTTGAAATTGTGTCCAGAACCTTCCAGTCAGGAAAAACCCAATCCAGAATCAACAACTGCTGAACAGACAAACAGACAGTTTTATGGTTACAGCTTTAGGGATTTGGAACAAAAAAAACAAAACAAACAAACAAACAAACAAAAAAACAAACCAAAAAATTTATTTGTAGCAGTTGCTGCACTTGAATGTTAGTCACACCAGATTATAAAGTTTTCTGGACTCTGAAATTACATGACCTAGATTCCATATCTCCTTTTGCTCATTTCAGAAGTCCAGATTTAAGAAGCAGATCTCTGGTTGTGACACTTTAATGAGCTACAATTTACGCAAAAGAATGAGTCACTCAACAGACAGCTTTTGACATTGCATTTTTTGGTAGGATGTTTCACTGTGCAATCCCTCTTTTCATCCTGTATCCATGTGCTGAAAGTGTATGAAGATGAAGTTTTGTGTATTCAAGGATGGTAAGATTAAGCCTTAAATGGAAATCAGAGTGCATTTCCATCTCTCCTCCCCCAGTATACTTTGTTTATAGAGATGTCATGGTATACTCAAATATAGCCTTCTACATTTTAACACTTACAAAAACCATCTCAGCTCAGTTGAAGAAAAGTGGGCAATTTGCCTGTCTGGATTTCTGAAAATAAAGGATTTTTTAATGAAACAAACACAGATAACCCTCCCAAAAACCTACATTTTGCTTTAGGTCTGAAATATCAGTAGTTTGTTTCAATTTTCTTTGTGAGAAAGCGACTTTTGTACATATTTGTCTAGTTTCTCCCAGCTGAAGGATGTAAGATCTCTTTAGTTAATGGATTTTACATGGGAATTAATGGGAGAAAGGTTGGTGGTCCTGCTTTCTAGGGACAAGTTTAATTCACTGCCAAGCATTATAGAGAAATCAATGGTCATGACATTCCTTAGTAAATCCTGCCTGGAGAGAGTCGTTGCCTATAAGGTGTAGAAAAAAATATGCTCTTGTGGAATAGCTGATCATCTTCATCTATATCAGGAGCAGACATGACTTCCTTGATGTCCAGATCCCCACAATAGTCCAGCTCATTCTGTCTCAGAAAATGGGGTTGTATCACAGGGGCATGGAGTAAGAAACAGCTTGGAAAAGGAGAGAAATGGAAATGATATCTCCATGTGGTTAGATAGAGGACAGCAATATGCAAGAACTTACAGGTTCAAAAAATGGGAAAGAAAATAAGCTCTATGCAACTCAAAATGGACAACTCAAAGAGTAGCTAAGATGGGCCAAAAGAGGTTAACAGTCTTAGGAAAATTAAGCAGGTCTCCTGCAAAGAGAAGAGTAGAATAGTGCAGCAGCTTTTCAGGAGAAGGTGAGGAAGCTTTTAACTACAGATGAGATCCTGAGGTATGGCTGTAAAATCTGCTGGCAGTGACCTGCACTGTAACTGGTGACATCATAAGAAGATTCATTGCACAGATCCTAGGAGACATTGCAAATGGGAGAGACATCCCTCTTGGTTGTAAAGAGGAAAGGAGCTGGGGAAGAGAGGGGGACTCTTTTGGCTCTGTAAATTTGGAAGGGAAAGGAAAAAGAGAAGACACTTTTCATCTCAGCTCATGTAGCCATTATACATTGTTCATATACAATTCCAAGTCATATATGATTCCAGGTCAGAAAGACTGCTGGAATACAGCTTTGAAATACTGATGTGTAAGATGTTTAGTAGATGCAACTTCTGCCTGTCTTTCATTGGACAACACACCTTTCTTCTCATTAAACCTCTTTTTGCAATTTGGGAACACAAGTAGCAAAGCTTGTAATTTGTAACTCTGTAAATTGGTTATCTGAATACTCCTGAAGGTCCATAAAATCATGATCTTCCAAACTCAGAACAAGAAAACTGAGTTGTTTGATTTGTTTGGTTGGTTTTTAAGGTTTTTTTAAAGGCATCCTGTAGGAAAAAGCACCTATGAAAGAAACATTTCCCTAATGTAAAGACCAGGAATGATGTGGGAGTTAAAAACCATAAATGAAAGCTACAAGTTTTAAAATATAAGTGATTTATAGGAAAAGCTGAGGAGTCAGTAGAATAGCAACAATTGCAAGGACTACAAACAATAAGAATAAATATTTTAGGGGTGAAAAGAAAAGCTAAGGTCAAGTACAAGTTATCTACTGGATTCAGATATAAAATTATGCAATAAGTATATATAAAATTGAAAAGAGCAAAGAAAAATATTCAGCAGATATTTCTGTTGTATATTTGAAAGATACAAAACAAAACCAAAAGTCTTAGTCCAAGTGATGTTGTGGATGAAAAAAAAATTTACTATCCATATCAAAGGAAGATATGAAACAGAATTTCATACCACATTTCTTCTAATAAACAAATCAAGAAAGTAATTTACATTAGGCATCAAGAAGGTCTGAGGCAAGAATTACCCAGATCTGCTGTGGTTAGTTGATAATTCATCCTGGTAAATAAGGCAATGCTGTATCTTCAGACAATCCTCTTTTTATTCCTGTGTTAGAAAGAAAAGGGAGAAACCAGAGACCATCAGGCAGTCTGCATTTCTTACGGGCCAGACAGTGGGGCAGCAAATTCAGGACTCTGTCAATGAAGAGTTAGAGCTTAAGAAGGTAAGAAGAAGAAGACGCCAGGCAAAATGGTTTTAATGGAACGTACATCTTGTTAAACAAGTCTGTTATCTCTTTTTGATAAGATTATAGGTTTGGATGATTAAGGCAGCTGTGCTGAGGAGGTGCCTTTGGATTTCTCCACGGCACTTCACTTAATACTGCCTGACACACTGATTAAAATCTTTCATTAAAGGAAATCAACAGGGCAAAAAATGGATGGATGAAAAACTGTCTCACTGACAGAAACTGGAAGTGGAGTTATTAACATAGCTGTTCCTGGATGAAGCCATTATTAGAGGACTTATCTGGTCACCAGCTCTTGGTCAGATACCATATGATGCTTTCATCTCTGATATAGGAGGTGATAATATATATTTGCTTTTTAACATGTTGTGGGGTGAATGAATAGAAAGGTCTGTTGTTTTAGTTTTCATCCAGAAAATTAAGGCTGATAATGCCTAATCAAGGTGCAAGGACAGGAAAGAAAGAAAAGAAATATGTCTGCAGAGGATATATATATTAAAAAAAAAGTATGTTTGTAGGAGAGTGATCCTTTCTTTAGACACGACACTGGATGGTTCATGAACTAAATATTTCATTCAACTGAGCTGGCATCCTTCCAAACAGATATGGAAATAATGGAGGTCCAGGAAAGGCCCAGGTCCAAACACTAATTGAGATCTATGAAATCAACCACTTTTAGAAGACTTATAGAACACAATCTATTCAGATTATTTACGATAAAGTGGGAATGAGGGATTTGGTTCTATCTGTGTCCCTGCAGATTGTTGAGAACCAACACCATATACAACAGCAGGTTAGGTAAAAATGATCCCTTCCTGAAAAAAGATGAATCAAGAGGCCTCTCAGGGTATCTCTCAGCCTTGTATTTTCTTATATTGTGACATGATGTGTTTTAAATTAGAAAACAAAGGCAGTGTCCTAGTTGTGAGATAAATTAGACATTTGAGCAGTTACCAGTAAAGGTACTGAACTCTTCTCACTTGAAATCCTTACAAGAAGATTAGTTATCCCTGTTAAACCCAAGCTTAGTCCAGATTTTGAGGAAGATTGCAGTGGCTTGTGCCACTGTGCAGGATCCAGTTATTAATCCACAGAATTGGAGTATTTCAGTCAACATGTCTTTGGTACTTACACCTCCATGTATCATCTCTGATTGTTTCTTTAAGTAGGACCTGAGCATCTCACTGTTGTCTATTATTTTTATATTCATATATATATATACACGCACAAAATATAATATATACACATATATATGTATATTTTTATATATATAATGACACTCCTGGGGTTAAATTTCTTCATGGTGCTTTTCATATACAGCACTAACTTCACAAAGTTACCCCTGACACTATAAATCTGGACTTTTCTGGTGGCTGAGTTATTTTAAAAAGCCTGATGGGGGGGAAAAACTTTCAGCTGTGTCTTCAGGCTGCTGTGTAAATCTCCTGAGGTCTCCTGGGACACATCTTGACTACGTCATCACCCTTTGTGCCTGGTTTAGGTCTTCTCATAGGGAAGTATTTCCATTTTCTTTCAAAAAGCTTGTGTCAGGGAAATCTCACCACAGCTAGATGAAGCATTTTGAACCTTTACTAAAAGAAATTATGCTGGAATTGAGTCCCCCCTTTTAACTGAAAGGTGAACTGATGGGTGTTTGGGTGCAGACCTACGGCTCAGTGTTCTGCACTGCCCCTGCCTCTGCATGGGCTGCCACAGAGAAGCCCCCAGAGGTTCTGGTTACCCCTTTATTGCACCCATTTCTGCAACAACGCCTTATCTCTGATGCATGAAGAAATGCCAGTCATCCTGGGTAAATTTCCAAGAAACAAATTGTCTTAGAAGAAAACTGACACGCCTTTGTTTCTGAGCTGTCATGTAATTATTATAATGCAATCTTTTCTCACATTTTACTACATTATTTCATGTTTATAAAGCAGGTTGGAAGTAAAGCACACACTTCTATTACTTTGCAGAACCTAATGATTAGCAATATTCTTACAGTCTAGGTTTTCCAACAAATAAATTTCTGGTTTTGGCTTGTTTGGAAGTAGCACATTCCTAAATTATCATGATTTTTCCATCAAAGACATTTCTCTTCTTGTGCCTTATTTTTTCAAGTGATATCCCAAGCAGTATCGTCCTGTAATAATTTAGCAATATGGCAAGGCTAGACTGTAGCACTAAGAAAAATACAGGGAAATTTTGGAAAATGGCAGAAATAGTGATGCATAGAATACAATAATCAAAGTTCATCCTCTCTGCAGTCCTTTTTCAAGATGTACTCATAGGAGCTCCTGAAACTGAAAATTACTGGCAGTACCAACCATGATTTAGGGGACGAGAAGGTTAGGAGGGACCATTTTCTTTTCAGTGCAGCTCCACTTGGCCCTTCTGACTCAGGGAGAAAAGCTAGGACTGTTATATTATTATCATTATTAGTAGTATTTTGTCTCCTTTGACTTTGTATTAGCACTTTTTTCCCTTACCAAACAGGGCTTCTCAGTTAGTAAAGTTCTTTTTTTTTTTAAGAATGGGTGCTGTCAAATCAGTGTGCATACTTATTTTGTTTTTGAGTTCATTACTAGGTCTTTAAAAGCACCTTCTGATTTATTACTCCTTAAATAATTATTAGAAATGTTAAGATTCATGGTGTCTTGTCTCCTGCTGATAATGTTTCTATTATGAGCATCTTAGACAAAAGCTGATAGCTTAATCTACTCTGTACTACAAAACCTAATGACCATTGATTTCAGTGGGAGGATGGTAGAATCTGTTGATTCCTACTGATTTCAGTGGGATGTTAGGCGCTGACTAAATAGGAATTAGAAACCTAAATACTTTGTTGTTGCAGGGAATTAGGGAGTAATAAGATGGATTTCTGTTATAAGCTGGCAGCTCATCAGCAGGAAGTAACTAAGGAGAAGAAAGACATGTAATAGTCAGATAAAAGCTGAGCATGAGCCATAGAAATGGTGCAGGTGTGAAGAAGGCAAAGGCACTTCTGGAGTGTCTCAAGGGAAGTGTCTCCAGCAGGGAAGTTTTAAGTTGTGCTGCAATACTGCACCATTCTCATCACCCCTTCGAAAAGAAAGATGAATTTATACTGCAGCAGTCACAGAGAGTGGTCATGGAGGTGACCTGGGAAAGTTCACCTCTTGGAAAGAGCCTGACCAAGCTGGGAGCTTTTCTGGTCTTGCAGAAGGAAGAGTGAGAAAAGGTGTGGCTGTTGGCTATAAACACACCAGTGGGCAAACACCAGGCAAAGATCAGAATGAATTAATTTGAGGAATACAATTATAAGAAAAATTAGGTACTAACTGCTTATGGATAAATGTCTGAAAGTTAGAAGAGTGCTCCTAATTGTTGTAGCAGTTGCTGAGATTCTGGAAGATCCTCAAGTAGTGGTAATAAGGATAAAAATGTTTTTATGGTTTTTGGGGGTTTTTGTTTTTTTTTTTTTTGTTTGTTTGTTTGAAAGATGATCAGCTTATAGATGGAACTTGATGATATGTGAGAGCTGGGGATGAGACTTGTCCCAGGAGATCCTTCCAATATCCTGCTCCTAGGGATTGTTGAAGATTGTTTAAACACAGGGCTGTCCTCTGTCTCTAGCAGGCTGGGGTTTCCAGTGGAGACTAATTCCTGTCAACATTTTGCATGTGACAAGAAAAGCCTGGGTCACAACCAAGCCTGCCACTGTCTCCAGTGTGGCCAGCCCAGGGAGCTCTCACATTTTTTTAGGGTAAAGAGCCATCCCTAAGGATGACTGAGGAAAACTCAGGAGTGTAAATAATGGTCCATGCCACTTTTTTAAGTCTCAACAAAGATGCTGCAAGAAGTAGGACAAAAGAACAAAGAATGAGTATGAAGCCAGTTCTTTTGCAAGAGATGGGAAAAAGAGACATCTGTCCTGCATGTGCCCTTGGGACTATTTATCTTGTGAAAACCTGGTACTTTTGCTCATTATTTATTACTGCTTTTTCCTGAAATAAGCAATACTGAATCTGGAGCCCAAAGTGAAATAAAACTTTTTTTTTGTTAATTGAAACAGTTTCCATCATTCTGACCTGCTGGCTTTTGTCCTGTCATTTTGAGAACATGTCATAGAGTGGCCAAGTCAACCTTGGCTCCCAGGCTAGCTTGCTCAGCTTGAGAGACCTGTGTGTGCCCAGAGGGTGTCTGCTTATATCTTAGCAAGCTGAATATAGCTTGTGAAATCTCATCATTTCCACTGAGCCTTACAGTGCTTAGACTTGAGTAACTTCAGTGCCTGTCAAATGAGGCTTTAGGCAGATTTGCTAATGACCTTGAGAGATGCACAATACTTGAGCAGCACTGAATGAACAGCATTTTCCATTTCAACACCTTTCACCTTGCAGAGCACTGCTCTGCCACGATCTCTTAGTTAAAGAGAAGGAGACTGAGGCACAGTGGCAGTTTACAACAGCCTCTTTTAACTAAAAATAAAGCACCTCTATGAAGTTATTGTGCTGCTTTGTTTTGTTGAATGTATCTACCCACTCCCTTCAGTCATTCTTCTAATCCTGAGAAGTAGCTCAGGCTGTTCAGCTTCCAGAAGCTGAAATTTTCTTTTAGAAATATCAGCAAACTGAATTCTGTGGTATTTATTGCAGGAAAGATATTTAGAGAAGGTGTTCATGGTTGATCATATGATCCAAGTATCCACTAGCAGCAATGTGCCTGGCTACTTGAACTATATTTAGAGAAAATGAAAATCCTATTTTAGTCTAGTATTATTTCTTAAGTCACACCCAGGGGGTTCTTAGGCAAACTGGGCTTGTTGTGCAGGAGTCTGTACATATGTAATGTGGGAGTCGGGAGTCTGGCTCAAAGGCTCTCATGATCAAAGCTATAAAACTGTGAAAGTGGGACAGAGAGGCTGGTAATTAGCTCATTCTGAGAGCTGTGCTTAGGTGTTGTAAAAATTCCCTACTGTCTGTGCAGATCCTAGGAAGTGAGTCCTGATCCGACTCACTTATCACCCCCCTCAGTTTCTGATGCCAAACTAGCTGTTATAGCTGATATCAGGCATCTATTACAGCTGTACATGACTCTGAATGGTAACTGGAGAGGAATTAAACAGGATTCATCTCACCCTGCATTAGACACCTACAGAGTAGAGCCCTGCCCTACTTACTCAGTGAAGAGACACAGTATCTTTAAGGCATGTCCTGACAGAATAGATGCCTAAAGCAGACCAGACAAAACTCTCCCTGAAAGTGTCTGTTTCTCTCTGTTCCCTCTGAAGAGTATCCAGTTGACACCTGTGTGTGTGTCCTGGTTTTGGCTGGGGTAGAGTTAATTTTCTTCTTAGTAGCTGGTACAGTGCTGTCTTTTGAATTTAGTATGATAATAACTTTGCTAGCACACTCCAGATGGGGCTGAGCAGTGCTTACCCCGAATCAAGGACTTTTCAGTGTCCTGTGCTCTGCTCTGAGCAGGTGCATGGAAGTCATGAGGGAGCATGGGTAGGACAGGTGACTTGAACTGGCCAAAGGGATCTTCCACACCACAGAACATCTTACTCAGTATATAAACAGTCCCCAAAACCTGCCAAGGCAAGAACCATGTTCTTACAATGGTGAAAACAACCACTGGATGGCTGGAAACAACCTGTGCTCTATGCCACCACTTAGAACACTATACTGGGCCTTGAAAAGAAAATTTTAGGGAGACATGGCACCCCAGAAATAATTGACTCAGACAATTAATGCTGACCGCATCATTAATTGTTGTCTTCCCTGATGGGAAGACGTTCAGATTTTTGCCAGGAGAAAAAAGGAGGCACATGGGACTTCATGCTTTTCAGTCTCCAGACAGGTGTTTATTAATTCTTATCTAAGGAGTACAAGCCATTGGCATGGCTTAGACATAGCACAGAGCAGAGAATGCAGCAAGAAGACAACTTATCAAGATCTCACAGCCTTTTTAAAGGTAAATTACCCAATGAAAGCTTAAAATACAAGATATTTTCACTTTTTTACCAATGTCCAACAAGTTCCTAAATCACGTAGACAGGAACTGCGGAATTCTTTATCCAATCATCCCAAACTACTATTGCTGCAAAATATGGAGTTAGTGAAGGAGAAAGAAGCTTTTAACTACAACTTATCCTCCATTTTGAGGTTTTCTACTTCTATCTATTTACTATGCAAATAGACCTAAAACCTCTAAATTTTTCACCCTGTGATAATCTCACATAGTATTCTATCACCTAATTCACACCATTGTAGATTCAAATTCTTCCCAGAGGCTGGGCAAATTTTCCCATGGACAAAGGTCAAAACCAGTACTGTTCAGGGGGGTAAAACCTTTTAAAACAGGCAGAGAAATATTCTCTGCATTCTAGGTTCCCACAGACAATGGTACTCATTTCTGAAACAATCTCATAGACACTTGGCACTGAAGGGGTGTATCCCACATCGTGCACCAGCCTCTGGGAAGATTGAATGATGCAAAGGATTGTTAAAGACTGCTCAGAGCAGTGGGGGGTGGGACCTTCAAGCATAGGGGTACAGATTTAGCAAAAGCCACCTGGCTGGCCAACACTAGAGGATCTGTCAATCAGGCTGTCCCTACCCAATCAAAACTTTTATGTTCTGTAGAAGAGGATAGAGTTTCTGTAGTGCCCATCAAAAATATGCTGGGGTTAAACCACAACTGTGTGCTGTGTCAGGGTTGTATTCAGATTCAGTTTGTTCCTTGATGGCAGACACATTTTGCCTTAATTCCTTATAATTGACAGATTTTTGTTACAAGGTGATAATGAAATTACAAAAATAAGACACAGAAACAGGCTAGAAATAATGGACAAAAAGTAACACAATGTATGTCAGAAAAATGCCAGTTGCTCTATACAGTGTGTGGAAAATACCTTGAGCACATTCATTACCATGATGGGGGATAAATAATTTGTTATTTTGATACTATCAGCAAATAAAACAAAACATAATTGGAGTTAAAGAAAGACCAAAGAGATAACTGAAGTTCTTTTTAGCTCTTAGAGGCTTTGCTGTAACTGCACTGGGCATATTGCATTAAGTTCTTACTACTGGAAATTAGAATGCATTCAGGAGAGCAATAAAAATGATTAGGGGCCTGAAATTACTGACCTAGGAAAAAAGATGAGGTACATTATAGTACACCCTTGGAAAGATGAAATGATGAGCTAATTGCTCCACAAAAGGCTCCACATGTGATTTTCCACACCACACAGGGCTTCAAAGGGCCACACAGTAGGTGAATACCAATTCTGATATGTTAGCTAGCAATGTAAAAGTCGAGTTTAATCCAGAAACACAAGCTTTATTCCTTGCTGAATCTTCAGACCCTGAAATGTTTTTATAACCACAAAGTGAAGGGATGGAAAATCCCTTTGAATTTTTTCCTTCAGCCATTTCTTTTCTGAGTACATGGTGCCTTTTTCTTAGGACAGAAGCTCAGATCACGTTGGTGAAACACAATGCTTTTAGAATCCTTATTCAATACTGGCAAAACATTTTGTCTTTCTTCAAGGGCCCTTGGGCAAACTTCCTGTACATGTCAATAAAACTCAGTGAATAGACTGAAGTGAAGATATTGTCCTGAGCAAAGAAATTTTTTCACAACTCTGAATTTGTCACTGCTCTATTTTGAGTTTTAATTGCCACCTAGAGCATTTGGATGACATCAAAAGTCAAAGAATTCATCTGTAAATATTTCACCAATGCCAGTGGCAAGAGTCTCTAAAAATACCCAGTAGAGGACAAAAGGCTCAAACTGAACATCAAACTTATGTCTGAAAATGTTGACAATCCAGTGAATTAATTTACTGATTGATGCCATTGTCCTGAGCTTTGCCCAGCCTGAATTGAACTGGAGGTATTGTCCCTATGCACGCTCCCCCACGGGTGGTAGGGAAGTGCACTGATAACCAGACTGCTCTTCTGGAGGGGGAGCAGTGTAGGGCCAAGAACTTGAAGCTGACTATGAACTCTTTGAAGCAGGAATTATTATTCACAAGAGCTCGCTGTTATAAATAAACTGAACCACATCAAAGCTGTGGAATTATGTAAGCATCCAAACACTGTCTTTCCAGAACCCACAGGATCTGGAGTGGGCAGACCTGAGCCAAAGTTACAAGTGCAAACTTAGGCTGCTCTTAATGATCACATCATGTTTAATGATGATGCAGGAAAAAGAAATAAATTAGGATCACTTTTACTGGCATGGTGAATTCCAATTTCAATGTAAATCAAATTCAGATGAACTGTTTTGCATGTACTTGTGTCACTGAGGAGTTCATAGGAATTAAGCAAGTCATTTTGCAGAGTAAGCATATGGCTAAGTGCTCTCTGAAATAGAGATGTTTTCCTGGAACATGATCGAAATCAGAAAAAGAAAATATTGAGACTGAAAAGGAACACTGAGATAAAATAATCCAATCTTCTGTCTACCAGATTCCATAAGAGGTCATAACTTGGATCCTGCATTGTATATATACTTCTGGGCAGACCTGGAACACAATTTTCTTCTTGATTTAGAGATCTGCTGTGACAGAGCTCTGGCCTTGAATTACTTATGCCAGTGATTAATGCTGTCACAGTACTAAAAAGCACCTTATTCCAGCAGTTGTTCATCACTGATTATTAAAAAAAGAAACTGTTGCAAAAGCCCAATGCCTTTTAGGGACAAAAATGTAGGTTAAGAGGAATTGCTATAGCAGAGCCCATTAACTTACCTTTCCTTCACTCGCTCCCACTTCTCTATGGTCACACCTTTTAAAATCATTAACTCTGTAGACCTGGGTCTGTCCCTTTTGCCTTGGATCTAAATCACCCAATTTGCTCAGGCCATTATAGTAGTCATAGCTGATATCAATGTGTAAGGCTCAGAGTCATAGCTTTAAATCAGAAAAGCAACCTAGGGGAAAAATTATATCAAAGAAAATTAATAATAGACTAAGCTGATCTCCCACTTACCAGCTACCAAACATTTGACAGCTTTACTCTAAATGTAAACGCATTGGACTTGTTCACCAAGTCTGCCGTGTGGAAATCATGGCCTGCCAGTCTTCTCCCAGGTGCCTAAAATTAAATGTTGTAGTAAAAATTTGAAATGTCAAGTGAATTCAAAGGTCTAAAGCCATTCAAGGAGTGCTACGATGTGCATGCTTAGGTACCCGCATATTTTCACAGCCTGCCAGCCAGACACCTTTTACCTGTGCACACAAAAGTCAGGGAACCCTTAAAAAGGCAGGTGAAGGGAAAATTCTCTACCCGATTATTCATTCATTCATTCATTCATTTATTCATTCTCCAGGGGTAACAAACTTGCTGGTAGGATCAGCAGATCAGGTCTCTTCTGCAGTGTCCAGTGTCAAGCTACTGGTGGTGGTCAAAAACCAGCATGTCACTGTAGTCCAGCATCTTTAAGATGACACTTGCCCTGCAGTACCAACACAGTGAAAAACAGCTCATTCCCATATAGGGGAAATAACAGAGTCCTTGTATTAAGGGTTCCCCTGAGCTGGCTGTTCTGCACCATCAATGGACCTACTCCTGTTCCTTCTTTGGAGGCATCAGCAGAGAACCTGACCCTTTTCCCTTTGGAAGAGGACATGGTGGCAGCCTGGCACCTGTGAAATTGATGGCAGTGTTGCCAGGATACCCTCCAAGGCTTCAGGACTGGGTGAAACAATGACCCAATTCTATCAGCTGTGTATTTGTAGGTGATCTTCTGAAAGAGACTGGCTTAGACAAGTGTGCTGGGTGTCAGAGGGCCACTGCCAGCATCAAGTCTGTTTGAAAAGTGACCTTTACTGCTGCACCAACTCAGTGAGCTGAAAATGGCCTGGGTGACTCATGTGGTGGTGCTTTGGGAAAGCACAGCAACTAATTTTTAAGATGACAGAGTCACTCAGATTCACAGGTCCTCTCTCCCCCTTCACGTGTCTCCAGAAATTCAAATAATTTTAAACCATCAGTATGGTTTCCTAAATTAATAATTTTTATCTTCACATACAGAATAAATCTTTTAACTGAACGTGATAAAATATGACTGCATTTACAGAGATGTTCTTTTATTTAATACTGTGTTCCAACTCTTCCTTTCCTTCCCTGGCCTTTCTTTTTACTTCAGTTTCTCATTGGATTTCTCCTTTGATTCTTTCCCTGTTCCTCTTTAAATCTTTCCTAAAGTAAAGATTGAACACAAAAGGTCTAAGTTCTAATCCAGCACTTAAAATCACCAAGCTGACAAGAAAATTTTCTGTGAATAGATTTGAAATATAAAGAAGGAAAAGAGAGTGCATAGCATTCCACCATTAATGGGAAGAACAAAAAAAAGGGGAGTACACTGCAGAGAAGACTGAAAATAATTTTCATCTTTGCTTCGCTCTTCTCCCCCCAAAAGATTACTTATACCTAGATACATGATAAAATTAATTTTAACAAAGAGATTGAAATGCAAATGAGATCAGGGAGGGAACAAAAAGTCAGTGATTATTTATATAAAATAGATGCTGTCAGCTCAGCAGAACCTGATAAAATTGAGTGGATTTAAGGAATATCGAAGACAGCTCTGAGTTATCCGTGATTACCTTTGAGAACTCAGCAAGGGCACTGTGGTCCCAGAGGACTGAAGGAAAACATACATTGGATCAGGGATTTCAAGATCAGCTACTTTAACTTTGTCACCTAGGCAGACACAATAAAAGATCACTAAATAATCAATCTCTTCAGGTTTGTAGAATAATAAAGGTGCTTCCTTCCACTTAGCATGAATCATGAAAAGCAACGAGTGCAGGTGTGTTAATAGCAAATTGGGCCAAGCTAATTTAATTTTCTTTTTTGGAAGAGAATTGGAAAATTATGTGGACACAGGAGATGAGATCTGTTTAGTAAACAATAGATCCAGCTTTAGTGATGCTATTGACAATCTACCAGTTGATTCTAGAATGTACACTAGGAGAATAGAGTTTAGATCCCTGACAGCCAGAGTTCACTGACACAGGAGCTCAGCAGGACAAATGATGGGTTGTGTCAGTCATTTCTCCTTCATTTCCACCTCCATTAAGAGGGTCCTAGGTTAGAGAGCGGGGTCTAAATGAAGGCAGTGGATGCAAATGTGTTTTTAGGATTCACATAGAAAGAGGAGATTTTTACAGTGAAAGAGGGGTGTTCAGAGAGGCCCATTCTGATCTGCTGAGATGGCCATTATTTTGTGAGTGATTCTGATGATGAAGAGGCAACAGCTGAAGAGACCCCTGAAATTCCATGAAAGCCAGGAGCCAAGATATATACTTTGGAAAGATGGAAAAATACAAGGTGGTTAATGTTTGCTTTAGTACAACAACTGCCAAAAAGAGTATGGTGAATATTGGGGATCACAAACCGAAACTACATTAAAAAGGGGCATTATTGCAAAAATTTTCTTCTGAGAGATATTGAGCAAGGTTTTGGATGTAAGACCAGGGAAGGGTAACTTTTAAAATAACCAGAGTAACTTTAAAATAAAGATATAGGCAAAAAGAAAATAATACAAATGAAATGTACAGAAAAAATTTTGAAAAGGCTGAAGAAAGAGTGTTAATCTTGAGAAGAACAGATTAAATCATATTCAGTCTGCAAAATGTTGTGATGAGGCCAATGGGAATGTCATCATTTGTGCTTGTAAGATAGCAAGAAATCAGTTCACAGTAATCAATTTAATCATCAAGGAAAATGTAAATTACACATTAGGAAAATATTTAAAAATATGAAAGATCCATAGCACAAACAGTATGCAGAATTTGTGGGATCTTCTTCACGGACAATTTTTAAGAGGATTAGGACACAAATTTTTCACAGATGATCTAAGTATAAATACTTTTCCTTAGGGTAAAAAGGTCCTTCAAGTCCTCTGCTTCCATGAATGCCTGAACAAGCGATGAAATTAATTCACCCATCCATGCTGGCTGCATGCATGTAAGACCTTGTCAGGATGTACAGAAGCAGGAAAAGGGATGGAATGACTGTGGTGCAACATCAGGAAGGAACTGACTCTGGTCCATAGGGATAAGAACTGCAGAGCCCCATTTCTTGAGACTTTTTAGATATTGTTTGCATAATGCAACTTCTTTTGTCTCTGTAAACATCTTTGTGCAGCTGTTGGGTTGGGACTGAAAAATATGGTTCCGGAAGAAGTTAAATTGAAAGTTTAAGAGAACAGCAAAAACTTACAATTTCAAGTGATAATTTGCATAAACCTTGATAGAATGAAAGGAAGGGGATAGTGCAGTACAGAAGAGAGGATTAAAACAGTGGGCTCGTGACCATGAACTGGCAATTAGGAAGGGTCCAAAGGAGCCACACATGATGTCAGTGTTTCTCCATGATAATCATTCAGAAGTTAGTGAAATTTGCCTACTGATATAAAGTGCACCCAATCTTTCCTCAGAGATGAAGTGTGCCCCTGGTACACAGCATTGCCCAGCACCCACACCTAATGTTTGAGTCCTTGATCCTCTCCATGTCTTGACTATGTGGAGCTCATTTTAGAGAAAGTCCAAAGTAACATTACAAAAAAATTTCAAATATAAGTCTATGCTAAAACCAAACCACAAATTTGGTAGTTATGTCTTGAGTTCAGTAATGCAGGCTGAACAGCTCCAGTGAGAGAACAGCTTCTGAGAGACAAGAACCCATTTAAACACTATCATTCATCCTCACTGATATCGTCTTAAGATGAAGGCTCATAAGAAGTTATATAGACATATGAAAGTTTTAAACAACTTGTCATATTACAGTCTAGACCAGAATTTGGATCTTCTGATTTTGAGGTCCAGCTCTGGGTTTCAATTTTCATTTGTTGTGAAATTGAACACATCTAGATTTTTATAATGACTTTCCATTCCAGCAGAGCATCAATGAAAATCCTTTGTGATTGGGCACTATTGACCTAAACTTGTTAAAATGTTATTTCTATTCCATGAGCACTGAAGACACTCTTCTGAGGTTTCTATTTCAAGGAAATTTTTGAAAGCAATTTTTTATCCATTCTCTTCCATTCTTGCATATTTTTTCCTTTCTCTAACCATTGCTAATGCTGGCAAAGTACGCAAGGCTTGACCCAGACATAAATTTATGGAAAACCAAGTTGTACATTCTTGCTTTAAACCTAAGGGGACAGTAGTCAAAGTCACATCACTTCTATTTCCACTATGCAGATTAATTAATTCGTGTTCACAAAGCACTCTTCAAATTTTGGCTAGTGGTGCATAAGTGCTGTTAATATTGTAAAAAATTGTGTTCCTAGCTTGTTTCAATAGACAACAGTGTCAGAAAGGAAATCCAGTGAAATTAGTGGCCAGCTTGCTGGTATTCTGAGACAGCTGACTATTACTGGAGAGGACAGAAAGTTAGATGAAGTTTTGCTGAACACTTTCATTCTTTCATCATTCTTGACACCTGGCTGGCAGCCATAACAAAGATCTGAGAGGGAGAAGCACATTTAGGTGGCCAGTGCAGGCCAATGTCTCACACAAAGTGTGAGGGTTTGGGGTAGAGCTGTTTATCTTCACCTACCATTTTGAGGTGTGGTGGAGTAATTCACAGTTTCCTTATCATAATCATCATTTCCTATCAGCAAACACTGTGCAAAGGGTCAAACAATGTTTTCATTAGTCCCAGAGGACTGGAATTCAAGTGAATCATGGATCAAAGGAGAAAGGATGTTCCAACATGATGCCTTCCTTAGGTAGGAGAGAATGGTGGAGCAGCTGGATTGTTCCTAGTGCCTCTCTTTACTTAAGGAAATCCCTCTATCTTTCTCTAAGTCATCCCTCATTTCAGTGGGTAATACAGTCTAAGCCTACTTAGAGCTGTATTGTCCAGCAGTGGTGAGCTCCAAAGACCACCCAGTCAGAAAACTGTTTTCCACCCAGTGGTGGAAAACAGATCTCCTTGGCCTCTCAGTAAAGCAGTGCTGATTCCAGCAGCTTTGATAAAAATATACCCCAAAAAGCGTCAATGTGCAACATAACTGAGGAAAACCATAGATGCTTTATACACAGGCATAATTCATCTATCAGACCTCACAAGTATCCAAATCTAATCTCAAAGTGCACCAGATGTTATGCATTGTACCATGGGACTTGGACAATATGCTGGGTTACGTGGTGCTTGGCCTGGGCCTTCTTCTAGTGGTGTATGTTTTGCCAGACTCCATGGTCTTCTTCAGCCAGGGGCTTTGACCCTTCTCACTGGGATTATCTGTGCTGCTATGCTATTTTATTTCTATGCTGCTCTGTTTTATTTATTCCATCTGACAAGCAATACAATACTTCCATACAGCTGGTTAGAAACCACCCATGAAGCAGGCATAAGTCAAGATGACAGAGCACGAAACCTGTCAGCCTTGACTTCTTTCACTCCTTGACCATTTCAATGTGCTGTGTTGCAAATTAGCTAATTGGCTTTATAGGTTGTTCTTATAAGTAACCATGCAAATTGCACTTCTGGTATATGTCCACACTGTTGTTTCAAAGAGCACATAGAAAGCTCAGTTAAATTCCAGGTGTTCTGTTTCTGTTAGGCCCTAAATTGTGAGTTTAGTCCTGTCCATGCTGGACATCTCAAAGTTTATCATTACACACAAGATCTGTGTAATCCACTCCCCTGTTGAGGAGTTCCCCCAACGAATAGGTTTGCTCATTCCCAGGACTCATGCTCATTGCCAGGTTTTCACAGCCAGGGCTTCTCTAAAAGACAGCTTTCCATTCTCGTGGCACATCAGCAGCTGTGACACATGCTTGTCCTCCTCCCTGTCTCACACTGGTGAAGTAGTGCATTCTGCACCATCCCATTCACTGGGAGAGATGGATGTGGAAAGTCTGACAAAGAGAGTGGCTGGGAAGTCCTGTCTGAGATGCTACTTGTGTCCTACCTGTGGGGTAATGTGGGTCAGGAGCCAGTTGTGAGCCTCGTGTTCAGTATGTGAAGTTCTGCAGGTCTGTTTTAAATGTCTGTGCCTTGGTAATAGCAAACAATATTTGCCACCTGGTCTAAGCAAGCTGATGAAGCTCATCTCTTCTCTGACCTTATCAGCTGGTCTGTGAGAAGATATGTTCTCTTCCCCAAACTTTGCTTTCCCCTATATACTTATATAAACAACTAATTTCCTATTTATAAACCTAAGTGCTGCACTGCTAAAGAGCCTCACAGACAATTATGGCTTATATTTTCCTTGGATGTCCCTCATGTAGTGCCTCCAGGAAGCTCTTTCATGTGCAATATGGAACACAAAGAAAGATCATCCTGCCATTACTATTTATCATCAAGATATAAACTTTAAAAAGGCTTTAAAAGATCAGTTTTAAACTGGCCAGTGATTATTATATTGCTGTAAACCAGAAATGGGAAATAAGGGTCAGAAAGGAAGGAAAACATGAGGAAAAATAATAAAATAACTCAGTATTGCTTTATACAAAGAAAAATGGACTCAGGCTTGTCAGTGTGCCATTTATTAAACATTGTCTTACTTTTCCTTTGCTATTTACTTCAAATGCCATAGAACCTCTGAATTGGCAATGATGAATGGAAGTCTTCTGGCATGCAGCACCACCGACTTCAAAAGGAATAAATGTGATCAGGCCCAGTCAGAAACACTCCCTGTTTCATTATATGGAGTCTCTCTTGTGCATTTGTTTAACTTCCCTGTAGTTGTAGAGGCAGAACTTATGAGATGAGAGGTTACCTGGTAGCCTCCTTGAAAAAATATGGCTATTTTGACCCACCTCAGCAACAATGTTGTCTTCAAAACAGGTCCTTGGCTTAATACAATCCTTGCTTTCAAGGTAGGCCAATGTCATAACAACAATGTTTAAATATTGCATGATGAATTGTCTCCAAGCTTGATAGCTCTTTGAAAAACAAAGACTCAAAATTACTTAACCTGTTTTCAGATGGGGACAATGAAGAAAAGGTGAGATAGGTTTCTTTGGTAAACAAGTCAGTGACAGAGACAGGAATAAAATTTATTAGCATTATAATGTAAGGCTTCTTAAACAGCATTAGACTGTAAGTCTTCTGAAGGGGCTGTTGAAGTTTAATTTCAACGGAGCTATGAAGTTTTACAGTAGCTGAAGAGTGTGGAACTTCTGCAGTTGCACTTTGCACTTGGGAACAGCTGGTTAAATGAGATTTTTGGTGCTCATGCATGTTGAGTCACAGCAGACTTGCTAAAGCTCACCTGTCCCTGAATCTTAGCAAACTAATTAAGAGATATTCTGGAGTATCTTGGCCATGATGTGATGGACATGGGCTGCCCTCAGGCAGAACAGACAGTCAGAAGGCTCTTGGCTGCCGCTAGAAACAAGATGTTCTCTGTGTGGTTTATTTGTGAAGGCAGTGCTGTTAGGATAGCAGCTCTTGTCCAAGAGAGTCTTATGGAAATGTGTGGGTATGATGCAATTACACCCCATATGTATGTGCTTGTACTGAGTTGGTGGGAAAGGACTGAAGATTTCACCTGAAAGACTGAGGTGGTGGCCTTTTTTATGGGATCAGCATCTGGGCAGTGTAGGCTACAGAGAAATGAGAACTTTTGCTGTGAAGGTAAGCACTTTCTAGACAAGGAGCTAGTACTGAGAGCCTTCAGCTCTGGAAAAAACTTATTCTTTCTTCCTGAACTGTCTGAAATGGAAAGCATTGTGACCCTGACTGTTTAAAGCTACAATTAATTAGCAATTGACTGATAGCACACTTCCTGACCCACACCTTCAGCCAAGGAATTAGGGGAAATACTGAGTGACTGGTGCAAGCCCCTGGCACAGGGATGGAGTGTGAACAGGGCATGGTTGGGTTGTCCTCATGAAAAGCCAGTAAATTTTGGGCTCCAGGCTAAACAAGCATTTGCTGAAGGGAGCAGCAATGGGTGTAAATGCCTGGAGCAGGCAGGACTGCGTGAGAAGAAGCCTGACTGTGTGATGGGGACTGACTGCCAGGGAAAAAGTCTTCCAGTGGCATGCCTTGGTACACCCTTTTCAACTTAATTTTTCCCATTCTTCCCAGTGGTGTGTCAAGCATATAGGGCACAAGGTCCTGATGGCTGTTGGAGATGGAAAGCAACTCTTATTTCCAAATGTGTGTCCCGGTAAAGCAAAGGGGTAACTACTGTTAGCTGAGTGCAGGGACCAAACTCCACCAATTTTTGTTTAAACTCTGCTACTGCTATATCATCTGACACATATCCCAGGGGGAAAGTGGCTATGCAGCAAGCCACAGGCCTGCACAATATTCAAGGCTGAAGCTGTGTCATCCAGCCACTGTGTCAGCCCATGTTACATCCCATGAGGCTACTACAATAGCACAGACACATGGCCACCTGATGTTTAATTCCAGGTTTAAGCAGAGTTTGACAAACCCTATTAGAAGCTGGCAAATGTGGTTCAGTCCTTTTAGTCAGTCTTTCATAAAACAGGCTGCATAAAATGCCAGCTGTTTCTTAAAAGGGCCTTTTTGGATATTTCAGAAGGTTTAGGTTCCAGGCAGTCACTTTATAATCCCTGTCCTCTATCAACTGTCACCCTGCTCTCTGATAGCCATAATTTTAAAATACTTTAACAGATGTTAATTGGCTCTTCTGAGCTCTTTACTCAGTTTAGGACATCTTGGACATCAAGACTTTGCCCAGCAATTGCTTGTGCACTTTACCTTAAGAACTTGCTGCATTGCAGGGAAAACAGCTTAATTACATGTGATCTAGGAAAACCTGTCTGAACTTTCAGTTTTCAATTTTGATAAATGCCCCCTTGCTCTTGAATGGGAACTGGAAGAACAAGCACCTGCAAACTTCTTTGGCTGGTGCATTATTTCTGCTTCTTGCCAGGGATGACTTTACTGGGGACAGAGCGGGGCCGAAGGGCATCCCGCTCCTTTTTGACAGTGGCAAAAAGCTGCACTGTGGCCAGAGGTTGCTGATATGATTCTTAGTGTGGCCACACAGATACCGCCCCACCCATCCTGGGTCCCTTCAGGTTATCAGTCCCTGATTCTTTAGCATCTCTTCAGACTGAGTTTTGACAAAAGCAGAGGCTGCAGCTGAGGGCTGAAAAGATCCTTGCTAGCAACGAGAGGAAGAAATAGGAGAATTCATGGTTGCCTTTCATCACAGGGGAAGGAAAAAAACCTTTCTTTCTGAGGACCCTCAGCTGGCCTCAGCCTGTTCTAACTATAAAGTCTGTCTTTTTTTTTTTTTTTTTTTTCCAGTCCTTAGGAAAACTGAATGACTGTCACCAGAGATGCTCCAAAAATATGCAGGCAGATCTCTGGACTGCTCCAGGGAGGCAGTGAGGTCGCTGCAGGAGATGACAAATCAGGCTCAGATCACAGCAGATCCTGGGTCAGGGCTGCCAAGGACTACCTCTCTCACTGCTTGCAGAATGTTCACAATTTACAGGTGCTGATCCAAACTTTGGGACAGTACCTTGTCCTTCAACTAGGTAGCAGGAGACATAAGAAGTAAACAAATTACCCAGTCTGTTGCTTTCATTTAGGCAATCTTTGATCTTGTGTTTATCTTCCAAAAGATCACCTGAAAACAACAGTGACTTGTGGTCATTTTGGCTTTGTGCTGTGCTTTTTTCCCCTTTCTCTGCCCTTGCCATTCTTCTTTTCCTTCCATAAATTGAAAAAGCAGGTTTGTCCTCAAATGAACTCCAATGTCAGCTTGTAACTGTAGTTCTTGTCAACTACATCTTTGCATTGATTCATAGCAGCTGGTAAATTGAGATACTTTTATGATTCCTAGATCTAGATACTATATATATGAAACTGTTTTGTAATGACATTTTCCTGTATTATTATCTCTACTGGGAGAAGAGTCACTTTCCATATTGTCAGTTCTACTTTTTAACAAAGATAGATTTATGCATGCAGAAAACCACTTGAAAATTATCATAAAACCTGTGAGGGGAGAGATGAAGAAGACAGGAAAGACTTTTAGTTTGTGTATGTGCCCAGCTGCTTTAGTTTTTGTTTTGTTTTGTGTGCAATGAGTGATGGGGAGAGTCCCCATTTAAGCATTTTTGAGTGATGTGCCCAGGGCAGCCTGATGGATGTATTAAGTGGAGATGTTTCTCTGACTGTGCCCAACATGAACAAACTGCTTCAGCAGAATCAGGAGGAAGATTGTGGAATTCCATGTCGTCTCCCAGTGATGCTTCATGTACTGTTTTGATGCACTGGTAGGCAGCAGGGTTTGTATTTGGGACCTTCAATCCTGATGAAGGAATTCCCTTGGAGTTCTGAGGTCGTGAGACATTTGCACCTGCTAACCAGTCTGGGAAGGTGAGAACTGTAGGATTCAATTGATGGTCCTCAGAGAGCTTGAAAACATCAGACTCCCTCTGGAGTCAATGGAGAAGGGCATGTCTGGGCAGGAATCATGGGAGAAAGTTTTCACTGTGGTGCTTGGTCCCCGTTTCCCAATAATTGGAGGAAACATGGAGTTTGAGATGGATGAAGACGTGGGGGCTGACTCTCACTTTTGTTATTTTGGTTGCAAGAATCTTTGTCTCGATGCTCTGACCCAGCCTTCTGCTTGGGAAGGCAAGTCCCCGGTGCTCTAAGGTGGGCACACCCTTCATCAGTGTGCTGAACCTTGCTTGTCCCCAGAAGCAGCTGCACCTGCCCTCAACTGTTTCCATAAGCAAAGTTCAGAGATCATACATTACTCAAAAAAAGCAGCACATTCTGCTTCATAGTTTCAGGTTTGCTTTTCTCTATGGGGGTTACTTGGTCATGGATCTATCTTGTCACTGTGCATCCCCAGATTCCTTGTAGCATCTTCAGATACTGAAAGGGTGCAGTAAGGTCTCCCTGGAGTGTTCTCTTTTACAGGCTGAATACCAGCTTGGCACACAGGAAGTTTGTTGAAGGGAATAACAGTGCATATATATTTAGAAGGAGGGCACCTTGATAGATTTCACCAAAGTGACTAATTGCTTCTGATAAGGGACTGTGAGACATTGGCACCAGTGGTTTCTGAAACTCTGCTGAAACCTGGTGTTGACAGCTAATGAATGAGGATACTGCTGAACAGGGATGTAAACATAAAAAGATGGCTAGTTGAACTTCATCATGGTTTAAAACTGGGACAGAAAACAGAGCAGTGCTTCAGAAATGTAAAAAGACAAAAATGTGCAGAGAAACATTACTGTCTAGCTTCCAGGATTGCAATCAATCAAGTGACAAAATGCACAGATACTGTGTCATTAATATGAAGTTCCAAGTGCTTTGTATCATTTTAATTAATAGCTCAAAGAATTGCTGTAAGCCAGAAAAGTAACATCAGCCTTTCAAAGCCTATACGGACTGGAGAATTCAAACTGGGTTTTTGTCTCTTTAAGGAGGAGAGAGAGATAATAGACATAGATTTTTGACTTTTGTTTTTTTTTTAAAGAAGTTGTGGATGCCCTGTCCCTGGAAGTGTTCAAGACCAGGTTGGATGGGACTCCGAACAATGTGGTCTAGTGGAAGGTGTCCCTGCCCATGGCAGGGGTGCTGGAACTGGATGACTTTAAAGTCCCTTCCAATCCAAACAATTTTATGATTCTATGAATATACAAAATCCCATTTTCCTGAATGCAGGAGAAATGAAATGAGCAAAACCATCCTTACTTCTTGTCCAAGATTCACCCCAGTTCTTAACATGAAAACTCCTAATTTTGTCTCCAGGATGAACTCTTGGACTTATCAGCATGATCCTTCACTTTATGCTCCCAGATTTTTTCCCTTGACCCCTTGCTTTACTCTGCCTCTTACTGGAACAGTCATAGAATCACAGAATTTTAGAATTGTTTGGGTTGGAAGGGACCATTAAAGGTCATCTATTCTAATCCCCTTGCCATGAGCAGGGACGTTTTCAAATCAGCCAGGCTGCCCAGAGCTCTGTCCAGCCTGACCTTGGATGTTTCCAGGGATGGGCATCTACCACATCTCTGGCCAATCTGTGACAGTTTTTCACTACCCTCTTGTAAAAAAATTCTTCCTAATATCCAATCTAAACCTACCCTCTTTCAGTTTAAAGCAATCCCCCTTTATCGTATCATGACACACCCTTATAAAACGTCCCTCTCCAGCTTTCCTGTAGGCCGCTTTTGATGCTGAAAGGACACAATAAGAGCTCCCTGGAGATTTCTCTTCTGCAGACCGAATAGCCCCAGCTCTTTCAGCCTGTCCTCACAGGAAAGGTGCCCCAGCCCTCTGATACTCTTTGTGGCCCTCCTTTGCACTCACTGGTATGAACAGCCTGTTATGAGAGTCACTCCAAAACCACTTCAATGTACCTTTCTTCTGTTTCATACAATGATATATTTAGGGTGGAACTGTTACTGGCTTGTATTTTTATTTCTATAAGGAACTTACCTGTTCCTACCAGTAGCCTAAAAATGGAAAGCTGATGAAGTCCCTATGTTTCTTATCTGGGTCAATTGATTTACTAAATGGACAGATTACCTGAAAACTTCTTGGGGTTTGAGTGGCTTGGGCAGGTACCTCAGAAATCAGGATGCCAGTCCTTGGAAGACCCTTACTCCCCCGCAAACCATTTTTCCATTCTTCACATTGCAGCACACAGCTGCTGGATGCTGCTGGAGGATTTCTGCTTTTCCACATCTCTTCTAGACTACTCCTTTATTTTTTTTCAGAAGCCGTCAGATAAAGCTCTCCTAGTGTCTTTTTGTGCTCTTTGCCTCCTCTGGAAAATGAGGTCAAGAGGCACTACAAACACCACCCAACAGGTTCAGAAAGCCCAAAGTGCTCTTACATATTCCTGTAATCATTAACTCAGAAGACCAGTCTAAGACAACTAAAATGGAGCCCGAGAAGATCCTGGTGCTGTAAAACCTTGGTGTAAAGGCTTTGACATCAGTAAGAGATTTGCTCTCTGCAGGCCTGAATGGATGTTGCTTTGCCCCTTTCTTTAAGGCAGTATTGAGCTCCGGCTGACTTTGTACTAGTGAATCATCTGTGTGCCCCCAAAGGGTAATTTCAACTAAATCAGATGTGATGAACAATTTTTAGGAATGACAAAAAAGCTGTGTTTCCTAAGGACAATGTCTTTATCTGAATGACAGTCACAAGGGGACCAAGTCTTAAAACAGGGACAAAACTCTATTACATTACTCTTCCAGCAAACAGTGCTCAGACACTCACCTTGCACAAGGGAAGGCACTTAGCATTCAGTACAGTGGTATAAATCATGTATTAAATCATGTATTTTCCCTTCTCAAGCCACTGCTATGGCCATTAAACCACAAATCTTCCCAGCACATGGGTCTCAGTTATCAGTTATTTGGCTTAGCAGGGCCTGGAGGCACACAATGGGCAAGGTGGAATCTTTGCCCAAGTGCTGTTTTCAGGGTTTCCCATATCTCAGAGCTGCACATTTTTGAGTGCAGCTGAGCAGCTGCATAACCAAATGCAAATGAGATGTTAATTAAGCAGGAATAGGAGAACTTGTCTGTTTTCTTTCTTCAAGTTCAGAAGCGGGTGATCTGCTTTACCTCGGTGATGCCTTGGCACTTCCCTACTTCATTGTACTCTACCCTGTAATGAAATGACTGGGATTACAAGATCAGCACCTGTGAAAATATGAACCAATTATTTTTAAAATCCATCAGTGACTGCCTATCAAGGAGCTTTCTGACAGCAACCGTGTTGTTTAGAAAAGGGATTATGTGGCACAATAATTATGTCAAGTTGTCCCAGCTCTGTGGAGACACAGCATACAGAAATGGCTTTGAACGTGCTTCAGAAATGCAGCTGGTCATGTTCCACTTCCCAGCAGTGCTTTCCTGGGGTGCTGGAATGGGAGGGAGATGACAGTGAAATGCTGGTGCAGGTGTCAAGGCACAACCCACACTGAGCTGATACGAGCAGTGGTGTCATCCACCATGCCAGGAGAAGCCATGTGATTAATTATGAAATAATGACAGAGCATGTCACTGCTCAGAGGTGTTTGTTTGGGTGTAACAGCATGGTGGTTTTAAAAAAAAAACTTTTCTCACTCTGTCAGAGTTTGCATGAGAATGAGATTTAAGAAAAAGATGTCACACCAGTGTTTGCTTGCTGGGAGCTCATAAACAGCCCAGGAACAGGGGCAGCACAACCAGATGGAGGGCAGCAAGCAGCAGAGACATGTTCAGGGTCTGAAGGATCCACTTCCACAGACATGCCTGGCAGCATCTGCAGAGCCTGGTTCCTTGGGGTACCAGGGCATCCCTCTGTATCTTGTGGCAGGGGCTGTAAGACTTCCTGCTGTGCAGATTGCTCTTCCAAGATTTCCATCCATTCCTGGCAGCAGGCAGGCACAGGCAGCTGCCTTCTAGCCTGGCTTAGCAGAGGACCAGCAGCTCGTGCAGCGAGCCAAGGCTGGCTCCTGCAGCTCTCTTGCGAGCCCTAGTGATGGTAGGACCTGCCTGCAGACAGACGGGTCTGGAAACACAGCCCCATTCTCACAGGCAGCCCTTGCTAGGAAAAACAGGAAAATGTTTCATTGCTATGCTAAGCAAGTTTCTCTTTCCATCCTTCTCTTCTGCTTCTCTTCCCCGAGAGGACTGTAACACCAGTGAACATCATTGACCTCCACAACGGTTTGCAGAGCAGTGAGACTTGTGTTGCATTTGTCCCTAAGAGATAAGAAAGGGGCCAAGACAGAAACAAAAAAGGGAAGGCAGAGATAGTTGAAATACGAATAAATACTTCTTCCTATGACATCCAAAATCCCAAGATACTTGCATTCCGGAGTTGTGGATCTTGCAGCAGAGCCATTTAGTCCTCCTTCCACCAAGCAGTGAAGCACTTGCTTTCATCCCATGGTGAATGGTTGCGTGGAGCAAGGACAGGCTCCCAGCTGCTGTCTGGAACGGGTCTGCAGTTTCCAGATGTAAACCTGACTTTCTACTAGACCTCAGAGTGGAAACAATGTGCTACTGTTATGAGGTTTATTTGTTCTACAGTTTTTTCCTGCTTTTTATCACATGTTCACTTTAGCCATTTGAAATTGGGATGCTGAATATTGATACACACACAGGTAGCCCAGGTGACTTTTTTCTCAAGTAATGTTTTTATAAGTGTAATTTAGCTTTACAGAAAAGTCAGGTTAAACTGAAAAAACAAACAAGTAGTGGTCCATATCCAGGTTCATATATGCAGGTAAACAGGTGAGAGGGAAAGCAGAACACATGATGTGTTTCTTAATTCAGCGGTTACTTGATGTACTGTCTCTGGATTAGAGCAGAATTACTTTTTGATCTGAGATCTGTAATAAGTGACTGGCAGATATTGTTAAGGAGTACATCTGTCTGATTCATGCTCCTAGCGAAGGTGCCTCTGTCCTAAACAGTTCAAATCAAAGACAGTTTGTTTAGCTCTTCAAATCCAGCAGCTGTCTCTCATTAAGTGAATTGCTCAGAGCTGTCAGGATATTGTTTCTGGACTTTCTGAACACCTGATATTTAATTCAGGCTTTTTCTCTCCCATCTGATGAAATTAGAATGAGTATGACAGATGAAGAACAGAAACCAGAATCAGGCAAAGTTCTGAAAACATGTGTGTGTACATAACATATATCCTGGTAATTTTTATATTAATGTTTGGGAGTTATTTTAAATCTTCCACATTTTTCTTGACATGAAATGGGTACATTTAGAAACAAAATTTGCACTTTACTGTATGAGTTCTGGTCTTGTGTAATGTTGACTTTTATATTTACGTTTATCATGGGATCATGGAATAATTTAGGTTGGAAAAGATGTCTAAGACGATCATCAAGTCCAACTATTAACCCAGCACTGCTAAGTCTGCCACTAAATAACACCTAGAAATCTTTTCAATACCTCCATGGATGGTGAGTGAACCACTTCCCTGGGCAGCCTGTTCCAATGCTTGACAACCCCTAGGTGAAGAAATTTATCCTAATATCCAATCTAAACCTCCCCTGGTGCAAATTGAGGCCATTTCCTCTTATACTGTCACTTGTTACCTGGGAGAAGAGACCAACCCCCACCTGGCTACAGCCTCCTGTCAGGGAGTTGTAGAGAGTGATAAGATTACCCCTGAGCCTCCTTTTCTCCAGGCTAAACGCCCCCAGCTCCACCAGCTGCTCTTCAGACTTGTGCTCCAGACCCTTCACCAGCTCTGCTGCCCTTCTCTGGACACGCTCCAGCACCTCAGTGTCTTTCTTGCAGTGAGGGGCTGTCACGATCTGCTAATACAAGTGAGGGTCGTGATGGTTTGTTTATAGATCTCAGAGTGCAAAAGGACACAAGGGATTTCAGTTTTAATCAAAACAGCGCACCTTTATTAAGTGCCCACAACACGGTAATGCGATAGAAGTTAAAGAAAGAGAGAGAGCAATAAAGAAAACAAAGAAAAAGGGTAGAGAGGAAGAAAAGGGGGGTAATAGCTACCAACAGATGAGATGAAGTCCTCGTGGCCTTCTGCCAATAGATTCGTCTTCTTTCCGTGGGGAGATTTTGATCTCAGTTATTTCAGAAAGTCCCTTTATAGTCTTTTTCAGAAGCGAGGGGCAACTGCCAAGACCATATCTGTGTTTCATAATAACATTGCAAAATTAGAAGCTAGCACTATCACAGGTACATACCAAGCATGCCTTTCATAGGCAGAGCTGCCTGCCATGGTTTGCAGCCTAGCAGCGTTAGCGCGTCTACTTCTGGCATGAGTTTAGCAGTGCTCTCACTTCTGCTTTCTAGCTGTATCTCCTCATCTCCCTCCTTTCCCCAACAGGTGGGGAGATCTAAAGCCATTGTTATGAGGCCCGTTGCTTTGGGAAACAGGTACAGGACAGGTGTACAGGACAGGTCACTCCTTTCCACTTCAGCGCAGTCCTTCCTGCCTGGGCAGCAAGAACAGTGCAGTCCATTGTGACCTGCACTAGTTTCAGGAATGCATACCAGCTCCCAGTGGGCACAACTGCAGGGAACACTTGGCAGACACTCCACCTCAGCCAGGCCAGGACTCCTGTGTTCAGTGTCTGTCTTTGGCGATGATCATGAGGCAGATGAGGGATCTTTGGATCGTCTCTTACAGGGGCCCAGAACTGGACACAGGATTCTAGGTGTGGCCTCACAGTGCCCAGTAGATGGGGACAATCACTGCCCTGGCCCTGCTGGCCACACTATTGCTGATACAGACCCGGTGCCATTGACGTTCTTGCCTACCTGGGCACACACTGACTCATGTTCAGCTGCTGTCAACCAGCATCTCCAGGTCATTTTCTTCTGGGCAGCTTTCCAACCACTCTGCCCCCAACCTGGAGCACTGCAGGGGGTTGTTATGACTCAAGGGCAGGACCTGGCACTTGGCCCTGTTGAACCTCATACTATTGGCCTCAGCCCATTGATCCAGACTGTCCAGATCCCTCTGCAAAGCCTTCCCACTCTCTATCAGATCAACATTCCCACCAACTTTGTGTCATCTACAAACTGACTGAGAGTGCCCTTGATCCCCTCATCCAGATCATTGATAAAGATATTAAATAGAATTATACCAAATATTGAGCCCTGGGGAACACCACTGGTGACTGTCCACAAGCTGGATTTAACTCCACTCACCACCCCTCTCTGGGCCTGACCATGCAGTGAACAGTGCACCTGTCCAAGCCACAGGAAGCCATTCTCCAGGAGGATACTGTAGAAGATGGTGTCAAAGGCTTTCCTAAAGTCCAGACAACACCCACAGCCTTTCCCTCATCTACTTAGAGCGCCACCTTGTCACAGAGGAGCTTCAGTTAGCTACTATCACAATAGGAGAAAACCTCTCAAACAGTTCTATATATTTCTACCATAATAAGTGAGGTCGGCTTTTGAAAAAAAAAAAGTACTCTGAATATGATAAAACAAAGCTCTAAGTCTTTAAAGAGATATAATTTTTCCATCTGGCTATTACTAGGCCTGAAAAGGCAGATTTTCATGAGGAAGTTTCAGAACTGATAAGTCTGAAAGTTTAGAATTTCCATCTTGTTCTGAGCCAGCTTCTTTTTTCATTGGCAGTGTCTGGCCTAGCTGTAGAAATAGAGCAACAAATCTGTTCTTCCTGGATTTCTAATTGCCACAGTCTTCTAAAAAGCTGTCTGGCAAGGGTACTGGATTTATCTTCAGGAGTGAAATTTAAGTAGTTTGGAGACAAAACAGTTGAACAAAGGCCTCATTTTTTTCTTTTAATATGGGCAGCAAGAGGTTTCCCAATTATTTAAAAAGGACAGCTGGATCTATGTAAAGCTCTGGATATGTTTCATCTAGGCTTACACAAAAGTGTCCAGGCAGACAACTCATCATTCCAGGAAAAATCACCCAGTTTACTCTAAAATGAATGTGAAAAGACAACCAAAGAGACAGAAATATCAACTTCACCATCTGTCAAGATGATCCTTTTTGTTGCCATGACCATACTGTGTCTTACCCAGTCATAATCCAGCTCCTGCTTCAAATCACTCATCTGGGATGCTCAAAATAATTTACAGACATTCATTTTATGTTGGGGCCCTTCCCCCTGCCACGTGGTCCTGGGAGAGGGGCCCTGGGGGGGAGGCACGGGGTTTCCCTGCCCCTGGTCAGCCTCGTTCCCCATTGGTTGTTTTGTGTTCCCCTGTGCGGGCAAGGACCCTCGGGTCCCGGGATTGAGCAGTTCCTCGACAGATCCTCAGCCATGCGGCTGGAGAAATAAACATCTCTCTGAAACATCTATCAAGAATCGGTCCATATATATTTCTTTTCCACAGGCCTTCTTGTTTGATACGTGTGTTACAGTATCCCCACTGTAACAAATGGTAGGGTAATGCTGGCAAGACACCGATCTCTAAGGACAGAAAATTCATGAGTAAAAACCACTCTAGGTCTCTCTCTTCTCACCTTGGTTTGGATATTCTCTCTGGACTATGGAAGAATCATGGGAAATGTGGCTCTCTGAACCACAGAAAGAAATGTATCTAGAAAAGAATCCTTGAACAACAAAACAAGAAAGTATTTGTTCCGGGAGAGCTAGAACATTTTTTTAACTGGCTTTTCAAAAATTTCTTTTATATTTCTTGAGACTCACTTTTTGATATTAATCCTCCTGGAACTAATCACAAGCATTTTTTGTACGAGATCTGGGATGAGATAAAGGATCAAACAGAACATGCACTCGTGATAGAATCTCTCCGTGGATCCCTTGTAATCAGCGAAGCTCTTGAGGAGCATTTGTATGGTCCCATTACCCCTAGAGCAGAGGATGGCCGTAATCCCGTGGCTGAGACCACGCGGCAGACATGCTGGGAGCGCGTGACTGCAGCCGTGCCGGCAGAGGTGCCTGCGCTGGATGAACCCGGCCCCCTTGGGAGCGTGCGCCTTATCACGGACCCCATCCCTGTCTCAGGGTCCCCTGCCACGCAACCGTGAGTGAGGGAGCGACGCCGCAGGTGCTGCAGGTGCCGTGGGCCACATGCAGCAAAGAGGCGGCCCCCACGAGCAGCCAGGAACCAGGGGTCGGCGTGGAAGCCCGCTCTGAGCACACAGCTCGGAGAGCCTTGTAGAGCGAGAAGTGGCGGCTTCCATAGTGACACGAGAAGCTGCGCAGCACAGCACCAAGCCGAAACGAGGCCGCTCTCAAAGCAGCGTGGAGTTGGCAGAGCGTAACCGCTTGCAGGGTGTGGGGCCAGCGGTGATGGCAATGCCGGGCCACGCAGAGCCCAGACACGTGCCGGAGCAGCGCCGCTCGGAGAGCGAGGAGCAGTTGCAACACGAGGGCCTAACCGAGACATTGGAGTCGCTGAGGCAGCAGCCACGCAGGACCAACAGCTACAACAAACATGCAATCATGCGATAGGAGAAGTTGTAGCAACGAAAATCACAGGAACTGTGAAATGGTACAATGTAAAAAACAACTATGGATTTATAACACGAGATGATACAGGGGAAGATTTATTCATCCATAGAACTGCCATTAAAAAGAATAACCCTAAAAATTACCTGCAAATTGTAGGAGATGGGGAAGTTGTACAATTTCATATAGTGCAAGGAAAGAAGGGTTTACAAGCAGCAAATGTTACTGGGCCTGGAGGTATTCCAGTCAAAGGCAGCCGTTATGCACAAAATTATAAACAATATCCATCCCAGCAACTTCCCTACCCACAACCTACTTTACCCTTTTACCCTATGCCCAATATGAACCCTTTTCTAAGTTTACCCCATTCCCAGTTTATTCCTAATCTGTTCTTCACCCCATGACTTCCCTATACAATTCCCTTTCCCTGCAACTCCTCTCCAATGCCGAGGCGGGGATGAAAAGGGGGAGGGAAGAAATTAACTATTGTTGTTTAGCGTTCCAACAGGTACAAATGGAAGAAACCCTCTCCTGCCTCAGTTTCCCCACGAAGCATGCCCAGAGAGTCCTGTCTCCCTTCTGTCAGCCTTAAGATGTTCCAGAGAATCTGTTTGGACATTTGAAGACTCAGGAGGGTGGCTTGTTTTGTTTTGAAACTGTTCTTGTTATGTTTATCCAGTTGTTTTCAATGTTAAGTTTTACACCTCTTTTTGTTAAAAATAAATGGGTAAAATGTCAGGGTCCCTCCCCCCTGCCATATGGTCCTGGGACAGGGGCCCTGGGGGGAGGCACAGGGTCAGCCTCGTTCCCCATTGGTTGTTTTGTGTTCCCCTGCGCGGGCAAGGACCCTCGGGTCCCGTGATTGAGCAGTTCCTGGGCAGAGCCCCGGCCATGCAGCTGGAGAAATAAACATCCCTGAAACATCTATCAAGAATCGGTCCATATATATTTATTTTCCACAGGCCTCGTTGATTGATATGCATTTCCACGCTGTAACAATTTTATCTCTCAAAACCTGTACACGGAGAGCATAAAATGACAGATAGAGAAAATGAGGACAGAGAAATGTTAAGTTGTCAAAGATGTTTGCCTTCTCATCCCTTAAATCAGGGGAGGGAATGCTTGGTCTTGGATCCCAGATGTGCTTTCCAAATTATCATCTTCTCCTTACAGAGGGACACCCTCCTTCAGCTCATATGAATAGTGTTCAGCCCACAGTATCCCAGCTAAATATTTCAGGTTCTCAATCCTATCTCTCACAGTCAGCAACTAAAGGGCAACTCAGACAGGTTCTGGGTGAGGGTCTCCTTCATCCTGCTTGGTCCCACAGGGTTGACAGACCATGTGACAGCTTCGGGGGCTGAGTCAGGCCTCTGTCAGCCCTTGGAGAACCAGCTGCAGGTTTATTTTAATATAAGAAAAACAATGAAAACTTCCCCTTCTCCCCAAAAAATTTATCTTTGTCTGGGTAAAATATTTCCATGAAATGGTACATAGCATGACTGAAAATACCCAACAGCCAGTGCCATTTAAAGGTCAACCAAAACCTTCAACACATAAATAATAATACAAATAATACTTAACATCCAGTGAGGCACTTTTTGCTTTCCACTTATCATACTTTCATGACATTGACTCAATAAACTTCATAACTGCCAACACAGTGTTTTAGAGATGAGAAAACTCATGGATTATATGTGTTAAATGGCCCACTCTAAGGATATAAAGTGACTTTTAGCTTTTTCTAGAGAATATTGAATTCTTGAGGTGTCATAGCAAAATCTGCAGTTATGCCATAAATAGAAAGCCTCCATATACAAGCTGAAATGTTCACTTGCGTATCTATAGGGACAAGACAGGAGGAACATAACATTTACAACTTCATAAATGTTCTACAGAGATGTACCTTCCTGGTGGCTGATTTGAAGGTGAGGTACAAGTCCTTGTTCTTTCTTCCTTGCTGCAAACCAAACCTAGAAACTGCTGTGAAATAGCAACAAAATGGATATTAGCAGGTAGCATGAAGGTCTGCTTATAAAACCAGCTTATAGTTTTAAAATAATTGTTGGCTCTGTTCCTCTGCTGGGATTCATCTTCTACTAAATTTAAGTCTGTTATGAGCAGTTTGATATGTAAAATAACAGTTTATTGTAAAAATGCCAGAGTCACTTTCAAAATATGAAATATTGTCTCAACTACTCCTGTTATCACCCATTATTTTGGCTATCCATTAGCACAAGGCTTTTATGTGTTCATGATAAGCTGTGTCACGAATTTCCAAGATGCTTTGCTATGCAGCATTAGGCCTGGATAAATTTTTCGCTTTTTCATATTTCACCCAGCAGCTTTGGGTGGGTTGTTAGATTGCTAACCTAGAACTTGAATTTTTTTTTTTTCCTCCTCAAATATGAGCTGTTTTGGAGTTCTGCATTTTTCTTACTTTCCCTCTGAGACAGGTTTTCTCTTATAACCAGATGGCTGCTAAAAACCAGGGGGGCCTTTAGGTGGTATTTATGACTAATATTTTAGTAGAATGGTACAGCTGCTTATTAGATGGTCAAATAGAGATTATGTCAGGATACAGAAAACATGCAATTAACTAATAAATAGTAACTGAAAACATGCATTTTAAAAATTTGCTTTCATTTTGATCAGCTGCTTAAAGCTGGAACAAGAGCAAAGGACTTCATAACACATATCTTTTTAAATCTTTATCTTGTTCATAAAGTATGGTCTTTTACAGTTTCACTCAATAAATAGATTGAACCAAGCTAGTCTTCTGAAGCAATATTTGTAAATTATTCAGAAATTACACGCTGTGAACCAGTTTGAGATGTGAGAAGCACTGTGTTAATCCACTGACTGAAACAGCAAGAGAATGCTTACTTTACAAGTAGATATTTACAACTTCATGTGAAGGTTGCAAATCAGTTTAGTAATCCTCCCTGGCACAGGTACTCCCTCACTGGAGCATCTAGCAGCTGCCTAAATTAGATCTGTGGCCAGCTGGTCAGTCCCATAGGTGGGCAAAGTAAGACAGAAAATACTAAAGTGCTGCAAGGATAGAAGTGTAAAATGAAACAGATGGGATATAGTCATTCCACCTCACTGGAAGATTCAAGGCAAAAACAAAACAATAAAGTAAAGAAAATTGCTCTTTGGAGATTTAAATTAATCTTATTCAGACAGATTGCTGAACATAAAGACCACACTCCTATAAAATACCTTTTTTAAAAAAAGAAAACACAAAACAAAGGTAAAATTTCAAGAACTGATAATCTGTATGGTTAAGATTAATGGATATGTCATTTGTTTATATAACCCCCCATATTTTTAATTTAACATTCCAATTATTCTTTTAGAATAATTACACAGGTAATTTCAAGGAAAAATAAAGTACAGTTCATATTTGTGATTGTGGTGGGTGGACACCAGGTGCCCACCAAAGCTGCTCTTTCACTTCCCTCCTCAGTTGCACAGGGGAGAGAAAAGAGAATAAAAGGCTCATGGGTCAAGAAATCATTCACCAGTTCCATCATGGACAAACAGACTTGACTTGGGGGAATTAGTTTAATTTATTACCAATCAAATCAGGCCAGGATCATGAGAAATAAAGCCAAATTTTAAAACACCTTCCCCTCACATATATTGGTAGATATCACTCACCACATGAAAGTTTCACATGGGTTTCCTGTTATTTTTCAGAGATACACACATGCCTCTTTTCTGCTCTGAAAGAATAAATTGTGTGGTAAGGTATTGCTCTGCTGGGTCATTGCACTTCCATAGGATTGAAATCCACAGCAAGGCTGTTGATTGAACGCAGGACTATATAAGCCCCAGAGAAGCTTAGGTGTTCTTAGGATACCAGGGGCCAGCAAACAAAGATTTAGATATATCCTCAACAGTGCATGCAGAACCTCTCCAGTCATTCCCAAATGATGAGTGCAGGAGCCAGTCCTTAACCCTTTCTGAGGCAGCCACATGGAAACAGAGCACTCCTTAGAACCATAAAAATACTGATCATAGGGTCATTAAGGCTGGGAAAGACTTTCAAGATTGTCAAGTTCGACCTTTGACCAAACACCACCATACCAACTAGACCATGGCACATGTGCCACGTCAAGTCACAGGTACAAAGGAACAATCACTTCCCTAATCCTGCTGGCCACATTATCCTTGATACATAGACCAGGATGCCATTGACCTTCTTGGCCACCTGGGCACACACTGGCTCATGTTCAGCTGCTGTCGATCAGCACCCCCAGGACCTTTTCTGCTGAGCCACTTTCCAGCCACTCTGCCCCCAGCCTGGAGCACTGCAGGGGTTGCTGTAACCCAAGGGCAGGACCTGGCACTTGACTTTCTTGCGTCTCATACAATTGACCTCAAACCGTCATTCCAGACTGTCCAGATCCCACTGCAGAGCCTTCCTTTGGCAGATCAACACTCTCCCCCAACTTGGTGTCATCTGCAAACTGACTGAGGGTACCTTTGACCCTCTCATCCAGTAAAGATATTAAACAGGACTTGCCCCAGTACTGAGCCCTGGGGAACAGCCCTAGTGACTGTCTGCCAGCTGGATGTAGCTCCATTCACCACTCCTCTCTGGGCCTGGCCATCCAGCCCGTTTTTAACCCAGCCAAGAGTGCATCAGTCCAAGCCATGGGCTGCCAGCTTCTCCAGGAGAATGTAATGGGAGACAGTATTAAAGGATTTACTGGAGTCCAGGTAGACTACATCCACAGCTTTTTTCTCGTCTACTTGGTGGGTCATCAGATCATAGAAGGAGGTCAAGCAGGACCTGCTTTTTCTAAATTCATGCGTTTTGGGCCTGGTTCCCTGGTTATCCTGGATGATGGCACTCAAGATGATCTGTTCCATAACCCTCCTGGGCACTGAGGTCAGGCTGACAGGACTGTAGTTCCTCAGATCCTCCTTCCAGCCATTCTTGTAGATATTTGCTGACCTCCAGTCAATTGGGACCTCCCCATGAGTCAGGAGTGCCGGTAAATGATGGAGAGTGGCTTGGTCAGCTCTTCCACCAGCTGCCTCAGTACCCTTGGGTGGATCCCAGCCAGCCCCACAGACTCATATTTATGTGGCTCAGCAGGTCACAAATGACTTCCTCCTGGATTACAGGGGGGCTAGCCTGCTCCCTGTCCCTGTCTACCAGCTCAGGGGGTTGCTTGTCCTGAGGATATCAGTCTTACTGTTGAAGACTGAAGTAAAGAAGGCATTAAGTACTTCAGCCTTTTCCTCCTCCTGGGTGACAATAAAATATGGAGATTTTCCTTAGCCCTCCTTTTATTGATGATGTGTTTATAAAACACTTTTTATTATCTTTCACAGCAGTACTTAGACTGAATTCTAGCTGAGCTTTTGCCTTTCTAATTTTCTCTCTACATGACCTAGCAACATCTTTGTATTCTTTCTGAGTTGGCTGCCTCTTCTTCCAAAGGTCATAAACTCTCATAAATTTTCTTTCACACACTCCAGGAACCTCCTAGACTGCCTCCCCTCTGCTGTGCTGAGTTTCCAGCAGACATCTGGCAAGCTAAAGTTTCCCACAAGAACAGGGACCAGAGATCATGAAATGTCAGCCTGCCACATATAGAATACCTTGATTGTACCTTCACTGGGATCAAATCTTCTGGAGAATAAACTTAGCCACTGACACCCCACATTTCCTTGCATGGCTGTGTTATGGCAGCAAGTTCAAGAAACCACTGAATCAGAGCCCTGCAAGTGGCTGCTATATGAGCTGGAAGTATCAATTGTATATGACAGCACAGGTTTCACTCTTGAAACACATTTATTTTTTTGAGCAATGACTGCTTCAGTTCAAATTTGCAAACCATCAGCTTTCCTGGAGGAGTCCCTTTCTTGGATGTTCTTTATCTTATCATTTTCCATGACATGTGTTGTACTGTAATAGTACAAGTGTTATCTTGAGAACAGTGTTCCAGTGTTCTGTGGGTGCTCTCCTGCAAACTGAATTTTCTTCATCCTCAGTTCTACTGTCACTTAGCAACCAAGAGGATAATCAGTGAAATTCTAAATATTATCATGTCAAGGACATCAAAACACAAAATACATAATTAAATTGTTGGGGAAAATACCACCTTTTCTTTTGTTTTTTGTTTGTTTGGTTTGTTTGTTTGATTTTTGTTTGGCTTGCTTCAGCAAGTAGAAGATGCACAAAAAATTGCTAGTCATAGTGAATTTATACTGCAGTCTAAGGATCTGGAAGGTATCTCCAGGAATGGATGCATTTTAATACTCTTTAAGTAAAAAATGGACCATAGAGACATGGAGGTGGATCTACTGGAGACAGAACTAAGGCTTAGTGTAATATCACTAGTAATATTTTCTGATGTGATGTAATCAAATATTTTGTGCACAGAGATCAGTGGAACTTCACCTGCTGGAAAGGTTATGTAGAGAACACTGAAAGACTAGGTCTGTACAAGAATATTAGAGGGTATAATAGTACACAGGGAGTTTGGACAAGCACATGGAAGGATTGGATCCCACTGTCTTAACCCATAATTTTTGCCTTGTGATTTGACTTCCTGAATCACCCAGGCTACAGATTATCACTCAGTGATTCTGTTTAATGCCCACAACTGAGTTAAAAAATATCTTTTCAGAGAAGCAGAGTGTCATAGAGGATGCATTTAAAGGGAGATGGCTATTCAATTGGGTCGTAAAGAAAGGTTTTCAGTGCTTAATTATCCATTAAAACATGCTGTTTTATTTCCAGTCTGAACTTGCCTAGCTTTAAAAAAGACTGAATTTTTTCCTTTTCTGTTACATTAAACAACCTTTATAGTGGTCATTTTTTTCCTCATGGAAACATTTATATTCTGTCATCAAATTATCTTCTCACTGTGATTTTTGTTAAGATTCTCTATTGACTTTCTTTAATTCTCCCTAGTGCTGTCTCCAGGCTCTCCCTACACTGTTCTGGAATCTTGGAAACTAAAGAAAAGGAACAAGAAAAATCCCCCAAACTTTGCAGTCAGTGGAAGCCATTGTTCTCTAAACGCAAATCTTAGTGTTGAGCTTAGTCTCCTAGCACTGAGTTCCTTAGGCAGAGGTAATATTTTAGTCCTTTTCCTGATCAGCATTTCCTTTCCATAGTTGGAAACGAGGCTTGGTCTCTTCAGTGATTTATTACAAAAAAGCGTCAGTGTTCATCTGGTTACCCTCAGGGAACTCTGAACTGCCTTTTTTAAAAACACGGTTCTTTATTATGAAAGTGCAACTCAGTCACTGTGATGAACCTTAGTGTAGCCTGTGTTAAATAATACATTGCATAAGTTCAGCTTGCATATGTTCTAGATCACACTATATAACTAATGTTTGCTTTGAGAAACTTATCAGGTTTTGGGTCATTCTACACATTTGCTCTTTACCATTTTATCATTTCTCCCAGCTAATAACTAATGCTCATGGACTATAAATATAGAGTGGACTTTGGTAGGTCATCTGAACTATCCTGCTGAACACAGGCAATCATTAAGAGAAGCCCCAAGCAAGTGAGGTTCTGTGGCTGCTCTGTCTTCTGACAGAAGACACTCCAGCTTCACAGTTAGCAGCACACAAGGGCAGGGGAAGTATGACCAGAATTTACATTTGTCCACCTTGAATTCTTGGCACAGGTGATCAGGTACTTGATTACACTTGGAGGTGGCTTCAGTGCCTGTCTCCAGCAAGGTCTCAGCTCATGCTTTTGAAGCTGGAGACTTTTGGTGAGCTAACGGCAGCACAGTTGCCTCCTGGGATTCTGTTGGGATGGATGACAGAATTTAAGACAGGCAAACAGATCCCTCAAGATATAGCTCCTGTATCTCAGGAACTAGCAGCCCAAGCAGACAAAGCTTTCCATGAGAGGAGGTAGTTAAAAAAGTGGAGGGCTGTGTTGATATCACAGCAGGGGGTTGTGCATGGACATTGCAGCTTTAGGCCATGCAACTGAAATTGATCTTAATGTTTCCTGCTGAAAGCCACATGGTGAAGCATAACTGGTTCTGATAGAGTTGTTGCCTATTAAATAGGGAAAAAGTGAACAGGCAAAACCATCTTGGAGCATATCTGTGATGCCTTAGGTTTTAACTTTTATATTTTTCAAATCCTGTGCTGCCTAGTGTGTAACTCTGAAGTTTCTTGTAGCCTGTTAACTTCTGCTCTCTCATGCTAGGTAGACATAACAAAGCCTCTCTGGGCCTGCTCTCCAAGGACGCTCAGACTGTCCTAGGCCCAAAATGTGTAAACCAAAAGCCTTTGAAAGGGGGGGCAAGTTGAGGGGAAATTACATCATTAAACTGAAGTTTTAACTGGAGAATTAACCCTGCTATGCAAATGAATCAAACCTATAAAAGTGTGAAGAACTCGTGACCTGTCATCCATCTTGGGGTCCATCTTGGCAGTAGACTCTGGCTCCAGTAGTTTCTTGGCAGTAGACTCTCTGGCTCTACTTTTGAAGGCCTTTCAAATAAATACCTACTTTTAATCCCTTGCTCCTGTCTACTCTCTGTTTCTAGGAGGCCTTTTAAGGCATCATCTGTAGTTCAGGATACCATTAAATAAAGAAAAAGCAAAAGGCTTTTCTGTCCATTTTCAGTTCCATTAATAGCAGTTAAGCTGCCTTCTGAGGCCCTGAGGCCTCTGAGAAGAAAATGTTGCTGTCTCCTTTCTGCAGGCTGGGATCCAAAAGTCACAGAGATAAGCTGACTTGGGGGTGTCACACAATTGTCATTAAGCATGAGTCGTGAAAGGACCTGCAGGTGTCTGACTTTCATCTCTCTGCACTGCTCAGGTCTGACTCTCATTTCTCTGCACTGCTTAATAGAAAATTCCTCCATTTATTCAGAAAATATATAGAGTAACTGACACCAGCACACGATTTATTTCATCTCCTATTTGTAGCAAAATTAATCTGTATACAAGAACTCATGGGACAATGTCTCCTCATGTGTAAGATTTCATAGTGGAAAATAGGTTTCCAACATATTTTCCTGATCACTTGCCACTAAAGGCTTGGCTGATCACTTACTCTCTACTTGCTTTCTTGTTTCCTACTGCCTGACTCTGAGGTTCTTACACCACTAATCAGGAAAGAAGACTGTGCTGACAAAATTTCAGGCTTTCTGGCTAAAGTGTTGGTGGATTACCCTAAGCTAATATACATAACGAGTCAACCTGAATTCTTCTTGGGATGTAGGTGATGTAAAAGGGACCTGCAGCATTAAGCAATATATAAGCCCACCAATTGCATTCCTCTTTGCTTTCATTTGATCTCGTCACTTTATTTTTTTGTGCCTTCAGAAGCATGGGAACTATTCTGAACTCTCTTCTTTCTGTTTTGGAGTTTTTTTAATGTGACAGATTATCCCTGGCTCGACATCAGGTGCCCACCAAAGTAGCTCAGTCATTCCCCTCCTCAGCTGGACAAGGGACAGAAAAACAAGGCAAAAGGCTCACAGGTGCAGATAAGGACAGGAAGAGACAACTGACCAGTTACTGTCATGGGCAAAACAGACTTGACTTGGGGTAATTAGTCTAATTTATTACCAATCAAATCAAAGCAGGATAATGGGAAATAGAAGAAAATCTTAAAACACTTTCTCCCCAGCCCTCCCTTCTTCCATGGGCTCAATTTCACTATGATTTTCTCTACCTCCTCCCTGCCAGCAGCACCTGGGGGCAGGGAGCAGGGACTGAGGTCAGTTCGTCACATGCTGCTTCTGCCACTCCTTCCTTCTCTGGAGGACTCCTCACACTCCTTCCCTGCTCCCGTGTGGGGTCTCTCCCAATGGACACTCCTGCAGTTCTTCACAAAGTGCTCCAATGTGGATCCCTTCCATGGGGTGCACTCCTTCGGGAACAGGCTGCTCCAGTGAGGATCCCCTACCGAGTCATAAATCTTGCCAGCAAACCTGCTCCAGCGTGGGCTCCTCTCTCCACAGGGCCACAGAAGAAGGAAACCGGTAGTGAAATGCATCACAGCATTACAAGCTAGCAACAGAAATATTTTAACCCTTTGCCCATTTCTGTCTTTCCACTATTTACTGAGTCTGATGGGCTTATATCCTTTGTGTGAAGCTGTAACTCCTCATCCTCTTAGTAACTTTTGGGAGCTCTTCAGATATTCATAAGTCCACAGGTCCTGGAAGACCATGATTAGCCTCCAGGTACTAAATACTTATATTATCACATAAAAACAAACTCACATAATCTGTGTGCCCTCCTACTGATTGCCTGAACTGACTTCTACAGTGAAATGAGAAGACAAAATTCTGTGGCTGCTGTCTTTTCCACAGCATGACAAATATACAGTGAAATAGCAACACAGGGGCAGATATCAATAATATTACGGATAAAGGGACACAGCAAGTGGTGAGGGGTCCATGTACAGGGGTGATCCTTATTCCTTTTATATGGCAGCTGTGTTTTCCCCAGGGTGGCCCACACTGCCTCCAACCAGTACTTCTGAAACATGGTGGGAGGTAAAAATTTCCCTCCTGAGATGATAATTTACTGTGCCACCGGTAGAGGCTCACAAATTGCCAGAATGGTGCCCTCATTTTTAGCAGCATCAGTGAAAGGAGGCAATATGAAAGCTCATAAAATGTTTCCATCCATTTTTGGTAGTGGCTGAACAACAAAGAGTGAGCATTCTCACATTAAACATTTTGTTCAATATTTAAACATCAAGGCCTAAATTTTTAACATGGTGCAGAAAGCTTCAGCTGTGTGCCTCCCGTGAAAAGTAATAGGAGGCATGGAGCTAAATCCCACCACACCACATTTAACATTTATCCCTAAAGGGTTCTTCTGCTGCTGAAGAGATTTGAGCACATTGCACTTGCTAAGGCTTTTGGAGGCATTCCAATATCACCTAGCTGATTATGTGGTTTGCAAAGAGCACATTAACTTTATGCCTTGCAGTGCATATGGAGGGGAGGGGGAAGCAAAATAGTTGTGCTAGGCTTCAGGCAACAAAAGATGTTTGTAAGATTTAAAAGAATATCAGATATTTTAGTTAATGAATCCAGCCTAAATAATTTAATATACTAATCTGACACAGCTAGATAAAAGAACTAACAGAGCCCACTTATTTACCATCCCGTATTTTCAGATCTCGGCTGCAAAACATGTTTCTATTTATGCTATTTTTATTTAAGCTTCCCCTTGTGCCTATGCAACCTCAGTCTTCAGGTTTTCATCAAATCTCTGAAATGCAATGGCAGACTTGTTTCATGATAGAATGTTTGAGTCAGTTGCAAAAAGCTTCTTGATTCCCACTCTTATCTGGGGAAAGCTGTGCTGGTTTTGTATCCAACACGGTGTACTACACTTCCTGAACAGTGCAATTCACTTGGGGGGAGGAAAGCCTACACCCATTGCTGTCCCTCAGATACTATACACAGCTGGGATAGAGAGAAAGAAGGCTGGTGCCCTTCATGATGCCTCTGCACCCTGTGATGCAAAGCTGGGAATGGAGCAGTGGTTTGAGGATGCAGGAGAGCACAGAGCAAGCGGCAGGATTGCCCCAGGAGCATTGGGGTTTGGTGGGAGGTCAGTTTGCTGCTGTCCCAGTATGCAGACTGCGGGTTCTCCCACTCATTCTTTTGTCCTACAGATACACAGTGTGAGAAGTGTTTCTACCACATACTCCCTATACTGTGCTTTCCTTCCCAAAACTGCTGAGTGAATAACCTTCATGATCATGGGATGCTTCCCTGGGCACACCTCATGTATAAGCTCACAGTATGGACTATTTACAAGTCTGGTGTTAAAGCTGCATTCAGCAGAGGAGGCATGGCCCATTGCCTTAGACTGCGAAAGATCCCATGGGAAGCCTTGCCCAGCTTCTCTTTCCTTGGAAGTAATCTTGTTTCACACAATTATTGGCCTGTGCTTTCGAGACCGGTCCTAGAAGGAATCAGATGATACTTTCAGACTTGTGAAGAAAACTTTACCGGGCTACAGCTGATAAATGAGATGTAGTAATTAAAATAGTAGATGGACTACTATCTAGAAACTAGCTGAGCTAGTAATTTATCAGTTGAGAGATTCAGGAATTAAAAATTTCCATAATCTGATTAGGGTTATCTGTGGATTGTTAAGTAACAATTAAAGGAAACTCTGAGATAGACTTTATAATTACAATGAATTTTCAGTATAAAAATATAAAAGTAAAAACATTGAGGCATGTGGCAAATTGGGAGAGGGCATTTAGTGGATCTACTTACCACAGAGTATCTAACCAGAATATTTCAGGGTAAAGATACTTTATGTTTATAGTGTTCTAAGACATATGAGATAATGAGTATATGATTCCTATGTGACCCTAAAAATGAGCCATTTTAAATGGAAGTAAAATTTTTCATAAATAAATATACTAGTAAGTTGTCCTGTTGAAGGGTCCAACCCACATTGCCAGGGAAGTTCACTGGGTGATTTTTGCATACAAAAGAGTCTGTTGGGTTTGTCCCTCAGTGCAGGGTGGTTACATGAGGATAAAGTGGGAAGCGGAGGGCTGATCCCACATGGATGTTCCAGAAGAAGACTTCCTTCCTTCCTTCCTCCTGACTTATCTCCAAAGGTTAGCTATGCCTCCAAGCCAGGTCAGCCTCTTCATCATTAGGTGGAGCCAAGAGACTACTAAGACATACCACTAATCTTTCAGTCTGACTTTATTATGTACAGAAGCTGATAAAATAATATTATCATTATCTTCAGTGGCAATGCTTGCAGCAACGAATCAAAAGGAGTATGAGCTACAGTCTTCTGCTATGGTAGAGACTTGATATGGGATCTGTCAAATAATGAATAAAAAGCAGTGGGAATCAGATTAAACCTCTGCAGCTGCAATTTTTTAATCACTGCTCATAACACGCTTTATTTCATTTTGCATATGGTGTTCCTTACATGCTCCCCTTAGCAACTGGCAGTAGGAACAGGATAGGGTCCTGTATATCCTACTGTGTTAGAGCATTACTGAGCATTTGTAGGTACATTTGTGATTTGTGAGAGCACCACTTCATTTTGGGGAAACACAATGAACAGCATCCCTGAAGAACTCTACAGGAACCTGTATGAAGGCAGAAAAGGGTGTGCTGCTGTGGAGGATGGGCTAGCTGAAGCTGGAATGCTTTTATGGAGGATATTGCCAAACTTTCACTGTTCTACAGTCGCCTCCCTGCAATACCCAAAGGCTGAGGAATAATAATGGAGTGAAAGAAAAAACAAACAATGCAAAAGCTGTCTCTGAAAAAAAATATGCATGTGGGAAACTGGAGGGAAAAATCCCCCATTAAGCCCACTATTTAATTATTTATCTGAATTTTAATTGTTGTGGTTGGATGGAGTCTATTGGCTCAGCCATGTGCACTGAAAGTTGTTTGCTGAATGCCCTCAAAAGTGCTCTGCAGAAGTGGTCATGATACATTGCAAATCCTCCTTTGCTCCAGTCTTGTTCTGCACAGGAAATAAGTTGCTGCATTTCTGTCTGGCACGTGGCATTTCACAGGGGTGGGTGGAAAACAACTACAAAATGGAAAACTGTTATTTTTGAAACCACAGGCTGCAAAAATGACCTTATAAAATGAGGTTCCTTCTGGTCTCATGAAGTCAGAACTAAAAGAAATTTTAAAAGGTCTTATATAGTGGTATGCAGCTAAAAAACCTATTTTTTTACTATTAATTAGCATTTTTTACCTTCAGCTAAAATCAAACACATAATCAATCTGTTGAGAATAATGTCATTTCCTCTGCAAATCAAAAAGGTGTGACCTATGTGAGAACGTTCTCGGAAAGAAAGACACCAGAAACGGAAGGATAGCAGAAATTTAGATAGATGGTTACTCTCAGCCACATTTTATTTTATAAGGTGGTATTCTCTACAAAGGAGATGTGATAGTCTTGTCAGACAGGTAGGCCTTCAAACATAAGGGAGGAAGCAGCCCTGACATGTGATGAAGGCCTGTTGACCAAAAGTAGAACATCAGTCGGAGCTGGCAGCAAAAATTAGGAAAACCTCTAGTTGCAATATCTTAAGGTTGCTGGTTAGACATGTAGGAAATTATATTAGAAAGGCAACGAACAATTCAACCCTTAAGGGAATAAGGAGACTGCAAATTTAAAAGGTAATTTGGTCATAAGCTTGTTCCTTGGGCTCTGTAACTATATAATAAAATTTAGTGCTCATTTTAAACCAGATTCTTGTTTGTTTGTTTTACATGAGTTTTTAACAATAAATCATCACAACTTTTATCTAAAACAATAAAAGTGGTACTCCTGCAATCACCTGCTAGAATTGCCATCCAATTTCAATTTCTTATTTTGCTAAAGATGTTTACATTGACTGCAATAACTTGTTATTGCCACCAAGTGTAAATACTTTAGAGTACTTTTTGCCTCTATGTCACTTGAGAAAAATCACAAAAATATTTAGCTGGAAAGACCTCAATACTAAAATCGGAGCAAGTGAACCCAGACTGTCCCTGGCAAGCAGTACTGTAGGAGCAAATACAGAATGTGATCAAAGCTGTGATGAACATAATGATAGAAGATAAGATGTTGCTCTGGTGAGGGGTTATACTTTGGCCAGCTCATGTGAAACACATTTTTATCTCTATATAGCTGGCAAAAGAGTAAGCTCTTTGTTAACTCCAGCACTTACCCCCTCCAGCTGATCGCAATGAACATCTGGTAGATTCATTTCCCATGAAAATGCAAAAAGTTTATCTTGAAATGTTTTATTTCTCATTGTTTCTCAGCTTGTGCAAGATGATTTAGCTCAGTAATTATATTTGCATCTGTTTTTATTGCATTTGAGGCATCATTATCTGAGTCAAGATAGTGAATTAAAGTGCTTGTTACCAAAAGTGAATATCCTGAATTTCACTTTGCATAAAACATGAATTTACATTAGGTTTTCAAGGTGTGCATCTTCTGGATAAAGCTACCATTCCTTCATGAGAAAATACATGAGTGTACTACCTGTGTGTGATGTGTGAGAACTTCTATGATGTTGCATAAGGCATTGCCTTCATAAAATAATGAGGGGAAAACTGACTCTGTTTCTTCTGAAGATGTAGCAATGTCAATCACAGTTATCTTGATTAGTTTGCAAGAAGTATAATTGCTGTTCAAGTGTAATGTCCCCACTGATTGCTGACTATGTAAATGTGAGGGTTGATAAAACACCCTGGCAGCACGGTCCTTAACTCTCTGCAGTTTTTCTGGAATTTTAAAGAAGGTATATGGGCATGGTTGGTAAGCAGAGGTATTGAAGCAAGTTATTCAGCTGTCATGATGCACTTCTAGCACCTTTTGCAAGGTAACCAAAACATTATTAAAAGACAGATTGGTAAATCCCACCCTGTGTGGGCTGAGGGAGCAACCCACACTCATTGATTTGCAAGGATTGGACCGTGGATCTTTCTTCTTTGCATGGGTCAAAACTGACCTTGTAAAAGGTCAGAGGGAGCTGTCCAAGGGCCAGAACTGTAGAATGTATATTAGAGGTTGGTCCTGTGAGTAAGGCAACAAACTCCTCAGGCCTCAGGTCTCTTGTGACTTTTAACAAATCTTCTGTGATCCTTCTCAAATGAGGTTTTTCATACTTTAGCACTCCTGAAGTAATACAGATGTACCAGTAGTCTTCTGTTTAGAGTAAAACTGATGCATGGCCTCAGAAGGACAAAAGTTAAAGGTGATTAAATTTCATCTGGGGGTTCATATCCTGTTGTTAATGAAGAACTTCCCTCCTTAGTTTTGCAGGCTGAAGTCTCAAGTCTCCCTTTAACATACCTGTACAGATTATTTTCCTTTGTTGAGGGTTTTCCAGATGTCACAAACTAAAAATCCTCCCACCCCTGGGCATGACCTGATTAATTTTAGTTTGAGGTTATTTTTAAGCCTCATTTTACACTGCTTCTTGTTAGTGGTAACAATTCATTATGATAACAAAGGTTAATAGAGAGGAACCTTTTTCCATCAGCCGTGAGAGATGATCTTTAATTTTCTGTATAGAACCCTTATAAAAAATTTGCATTTTCCTTGAATGGCAGACATCATATTAATAACAATTAAAAAAAAGGAGTTTCTGAAGAGAAGTACATTAATATCAGCATCAATGTTAGCTAGAGAATTAAACAAAAAATTTGCTTAGTGAAAAGCAAAGCAGAAAGATAATGAATGGTTATACCTTGAAAAGTAAAAGTAGGATTTTATCAGTATGTTTTATAGATGCCATTAAAGAATAAGAGAAGGTAGAATGAATTTGGAAGATCTTTTGTACGGACACTTAGTACTGAAATGACCAGCTCTCTGCAAAGGATGGAGCCAGACCTCTGACCTTGCAGATGTTCTTGCACAGAAGAGTTGATCTCCCATCCAGGATTCTAGTTCTGATTTGCATTTACATTTCCAACAACTTTATACAACGCCTACTGTCCCCAAAAGCCAGGATGGTGTCTATGGGGGGATTTATCTCACTTAGATCTAGGTGTTTATAGTATAGACTCCTATCTGGGACCATGAGACCCCTTTGTAATCAGGAGAGATCTGTTAGGTAGAGTTAAAGGAGTGTGGGATGTGATTGTCTTACTGCAAGGTAGGCGGCCACATTTGACCAGCTGGGTCACAAACCAGACTCCACTGAGTCACCATTGACTACAAGGGCATTTAAGCAGCTGGTCAAGAGAGCACTTCACTGTGCTCTCCCCACCCTTAGCTTTTTGTGCCCACTTACCTCATTATTCTGGAGGTTTGGTGTTTTGGCCAAGCAGACCTGCATCATGACACGCAAGGCCTGACATAAAGTCCAGAAGTCCTCAAGTAGAATTAATTTCAATTGCTTACTTGTGGGATTAAAAACTCTCACAGTCAATTACTACCAGTGTTGCCATTTGTATTGAATTTGCCAACGTAAACAATTGTTTAAACAATGCTAAATTAATCACAATTGCCTTGTATCTTGTTGGGGCTTATTGAAGAGACAGAAAGGCTCCAGCTGGTTTTAATGAGCTGCGGGAGAAGCCTTGTGCTGACAGGAGAATCATGGTATGTATCTCTGCCATGGGAAGCCTTCTGTTGAAATAAAATTGGGTCCTTTTCAGGGACAATTACTGATGTATCTCTCCAGAAAATGCCTGTTGTACCAGTCCTGTGAAACACACATCCTAGTGGGATAGTTCAGATCTCATGAGAAAGTCTTCCTAAACTTGAGGTGCACAAATAGGAATTTTTGTGTTCTAAAGATATCTAAAGACGTATATGCCAATTTATGCAGAAACTCCTTGCACTGGAAAGAGGAGACATACAGACTTTGTGCAAGGCTGGATGAGTTCCCTGTGAATATCTGCTGCGGGCTGGTCCTGAGCAGATGACAGTGCATGTCTGATACATTTTTAGGAAAGTGCTATTTTTGCTTATGTTTCCCATGCAACAACAGAATAAAGAATAAGAATATATAAGAATAAAATATAAGAATAAAATGTAACTGGTCAAGATTGTGAGAAGATACTGTTTAGTAGTTTGGAAGCACCTCCTGGATGTAAAATGGATGTTTAGACATCCCTAACTTTTTAATTCAACCAGTGGCTCATTCTTCCAATAAACCTACGTCTCAAGGCAGTGATTTCAATGTTAATGACATTTCTCCTAATTAAAACAGGTGACTGAATTAGGGGTCTATTACACAGATCATTTCCTGTTCTAAGAGTGGTAGATGTATAACTGTGCTGCTGTTCTTCAAGCATCTAACCACAGTTTTGGGATATTTTTTCCCACTCACAGAACGGGGAAAAGATTTGTGCAGCCTCCTATTCCTGTGAATAAATAGGTTATCTGCTATCTGAAAGTCTAAATCTCTCACAGCCTAAATTTCCTTAAGCATAAAGACAATTAAAAGCATAGAAGAATTATCTCCCAAAACTAATTAGGCCTTCTTACCCAAGCTTTTAAACCCTCCAGTTTGGAGCTTGTAGGAGATCTTGAGGCAGAGGCATCTGCTAGGTCTGGGCAGCCATTAATGTGCAGCCTTGTGGCCCAGGTGATGCAGACACAGCTAGAAAGAAATAGCCTGGAACCTATACTCACTTTTTCATAATGGGCTGACACTGAGGTGTCCTGGCATGATGCAACAGTGAGTGAAGGTCTGGGGAGAACCAAATCCCAGGAGCACCTGAGGCCAGCCAGCACCTTGTGTGACTGCTGAGATGTGAGCACTCAGATCCTCAGGTGTACCACACTTCTGAGAGCTATGAATCACCTGTCACCCACCAAAAGGTTAAGGAGTCTTCTAGAGCTCCTCAGCATCAGAAAAGGAGCCATTGTGCTACTTTGCTGAATGGTGTCTCTCAGAGCCATGGCTGCCTTCGGTTCCCTTGTGCTCAAATGTCCACGTGCAGGGTCCAGCTGCCCCATCAGGTACTACAAAAGAGACTATTTTTTCTTCTGTCTTCCCTTGAGCTGAGACAAGTCTAAATGACAAAGAAATACATTCATTTTGGTGAATAACACCATAATTTGAAAAGCATTGGGCACTGGGGTAGCTCTGAAAATCCAAAGAATAGTGCTCAGAAGATGAAAGAAAAATGGCCCTGGTCATTGCTATCCCTTAACCTGCAAATAAAGTGGCAGGGGTGTTCTTGAATGAAGAATACTGTGTGCAGAAAAACATGGGTCATATTCTGAAAACTTGACTTTTGACAGAATTACACTGCAAAGGTTTGTCCTCTGCATCTCTCCTTAAAACCAAAACGGCTTTGGATTTCAAGGAGATATTGTCCATGGTGTGTGAATGGATTCCTACCCAAAACACAAATTCAAAATGTCTTTGTAGGCAAGTGGGCTAAAAACCACTGAAATTGCAGCATTTTTAAAGTCATGGCTAATGGTTACAGTTAGCATCAATCTTGTTTAACACCCATGTTAATGGTCTAAGAAGGCTCAGTAGGCTGATTGCTAATGTGGTCCTTAGACCGTTGAATTGAAGGGTAATGTGAACACCAGTAACAACAATAAAATGACAAAAGCTGCTAGGAAGTAAAAAATTAGGTTTGGTTTAGAGGAAAATAAACAAAATGATCCATTGAAAATTATTTTTTGCTTAGGCAGCAGGTAGAGGAATATTAAAAATTAATTATACTGGTTAAAATGTAGAAACAGAAATACATCTGTGGGAGTGTTACAGGTAGAGGTGATAGGGTTTGGATCAGGAAGATGGCCCAGATGTTTTCTTCCTTTCTGTCCTGCTTTCTAGGACTCTGCAACTTTTCAACAAGCTACTGCTGAAACCTTTGGTCAACATAAACAAACTGGGCAAAGCAAGGTATTTTGGCTGAGCAGTGTCAGTCTGTGTATCCTGAACATCATTGTACACAGGACCATGCAGTCAAGACAATGAAAATTCAAAGAAAGAAAATTGAGACATTTAGAAAAATGGAGAAATTATACATATATGTATAAATATATAGCTAGTTTAAAGACACAGATATAGATATTAGAGGAAATAAGATGCCAAATTGACATAGCTAAATAAGGTGGTGTAAGCAGGGCTGGGAGGAGTTCCAGAGCAGAGGGGCAGTGGCTCAACTGTGGCATTTCTGACATGACAGTTCACTGCTGTGCAGGTCTCTCAAACAGGGTGAGCAGCAGAGAGATAGGGTGGGAGAGTCCTCTGCACCTTTCATGAACAGCAGCTGGTGCCAAGGCCAACACCATCCTGGCTGCTACCAGTAAAAGAGTGACCAGCAGGACTGTATTTGGCACTGATGAGCCCACACCTTGAATTCTGTGTCCAGTTTTGGGTCCCTCATGAAAAGAAAGACATAGATGTTCTGGGGCATGTCCAGAGAACGGCAATGGAGCTGGTAAATGATCTGGAGCACAAGTGTGAGGAGATGCTGAGGGAGCTGGGCGTGTTTAGCCTGGAGAAAAGGAGGCTCACTGGAGATGTTATCACTCACTACAACTCCCTGAAAGGAGGTTGTAGCTAGGTGGGCATTGGTGTCTCAGACAAAATAATGTGGTAAATTCACAAAGTATGAATAAATAGGGCTGTCAGTACAGTCTGATAGTCAGAAATTGCTGCAGAACTGGATGTGTTGCTCATTACTGAAAATCAGCAGGTGAAATGCTAATTGGCATCACTTCCTTCTCTCATGATTTATGTTCTGTTTTGTGGGTGTTAAATATTATTGTGGGTCCAGTGAGTGGAAAACTGTGATTCGACATTGTGTTTGCCCATTTTGCCACATTCTGTATGAGGACATAAGAAAAATCATTGCAGAAAATTAGGACCTGAAGGTGTTTGTTTGTTTTTAATGTCTGAGCACAAGGTTGGTTAAGCTGTTCCTTAAATTAAACACAAGGAAAATGATACTTTATGGGCTAGAATTTCTGCAGGTGTTAATTAATGTAGCATCAGTCAATGCAACAGAGGTACGCCCATTTGCACCAATCAGTGATTTACAGAAATTTGCATTGGCTTGAAACAGCATCCTGATTTCCTTTGCACACCTTCCCCACATGTCAAAGCAATATGTATTTTTGCTCTTCATGTTTGGACTGTTTGTTAATGAGATACGTGACAGGCAGTGCATGAGTTTATAAGTGTCACTGATTTAAACAAAACAGTAGTTACTGTAGCAAATTACTGATGATTACACTTGCCTGGTTCCATCATAAGGCAGTGCTGTCTCCAGCTCTGTGTTGTTATGTGGTCAGAGGAGATAAAGGGAGCTTGGAGTTCACATGGGTGGAGAGCATCAGTGAATTGCCAGACTATTTTGCACACTGGATAGCATTCATCAGCCTTAGAAAGGCACTCACAGTTTGTTATGTCAGGCATTACATGAACAAATAGAGCATTTTTGGCCTGAGAGAATGCAAACATTATGCAGTCTGGTCAAGTGGGCAGAGTACAGGTCTCCAATTCAAAGAATGGAATTTGCTTGCCTGCTGTGTGACCTTGAATAAATTGATTTGCCTCTCAGTGCTTTAGTTATCTCATCTGTAGAATTGTGGCTATGTTTCTGATCTCTACTGAAAAATATTTTGGGATAATTTACTAGAAAAATATCCCAGTGATGCCTGCTTCATTATCTCTAGCAGAACCTACTGAGAGCACTTTAAAGTTTAGTGCCAAGCTCATAGTAGATGAATCTCTTCCATTAAAGTGATTCACCCTCTTGAACCAAGGTTCTGGCTCACAACACTTACCAATTTTGACAAGATATTTTCTATTGCTTCCTGAAAAATTAATGGGGATGTAGCTGTTCTACATTGTTCCAGCATCATGAATAAATTGCTTGCTGACTAACTTTCCCACTCCAACTACCACATGCCCTCTTCTAGGATTTACGGTCTCCCCCTTTAAACACCTTTAAAGTAATTCACTGAATTTACACAAAGAATGTTCTTTGTTTCTCCAGATGATCACAGAACCATTAACACAAAACATTTGTAGTTGTTCTGGATTTGGGAAGTCACTAAAAACTGAGATACAGCACAGTCCAACAGGAAGACTTGTGGTGATACTCTTCTCTGAAAATAGGAGAGTGCGGATGGGGATCGTTGAAAACATCCCCTCAGGTAATTTCACTATGTTTCAGGATAGCAGGATTTTATATAAGAGTCTAGTGTTTCATCTTACTTCAGAAGTAGCTTTGAAGTACCCCAAAAAATGCACTAGTTTAATGAATCAATCATCTTGGGGGAGGGGAAGTGTTATAATCTCCCAAAACTGTTGCAGTGAACCATGACCACCCCCAGGGCCAGCCCCAAAAGCCCTGAGCATTCATAAGGCTGGGAAAAATACATAAATCTGTGCCTTACCTTTTAGCTGCATATCTCCCTTCCCCATAACCGGCCACTTTCCCAGAGTAACCCAGGGCCAGCTCTAGGTTATTCAGCAGCTGATTGGTCTCTGCTACTCCTCCCCACCTCTCCCTCTTCTCATTTGCTGTAATCCCCTCTCCCACCCTGGTTACACCCCCTGGTTGAGGTATCATTGGTTACTGTGTGTTTTGCACGCCTGTTTGTCGGAGTACAAAAATTGCTCCGCAAGCCACGTGGTTCACTGTCTCTCCTCGTGGGTTGTTCACCCTGGAATAAACTCTTCTCCCCCCCAAGAGGCCCTCTGCTTTATCCTGCCTCCTTCGCGCACTCAGCCATCGGGGAGCCAGGTGAACTCGAGCAGGTGCTTCGCCAGCCCCCCCGCGCGCCGCGATCGGACCCCATCTGTCCCGCTCGGGGAGGCAGCAGTTTGCAGGGTACCAGGACAACGTGCTAGCTCGGGAAGGTACTGTTGCACAAAACGATCTCTTTTAGGAATGACATTTATTTCCCTAAGCACTCTCAAACAACTGATTTGGCCAACTTGTACGTGGCAGCATCACCCAAAGTGACATCTGAAGGGGGTTTGTGGTGGACTTACAGGAGAGTTCTCCTTCCTCTACTTCAGTTAATGATGACTCCAAAAGCTTTTGTTTGGTTTTGTTGTCAGACTATTGACAGGCCATGGCCAGGAAAAAAGAGATTTTGGGCATCTTCTTGAAAACTCATAGGAAGAGTTTGGAAAAGCCAGCCACTTCTTAAAAATGTGAATATCTGCCTGCTGTTTGTGGAATTCAACCTTTGTCAACTGAAAGAGATCATTTTTAACTGGAGAGGAAAAAAGATGCAGAAATAATCTCAGGGTAACATATTTGAAGTGTCTGGGTGTTGTGGTGAACCATGGCCAACCCCAGGGTCAGCTGGATCAACTGGACCAAAAGGTCCATTGGTTTGATGCCTCCACAGCCCAAAAGCCTTGAAGTCACAGGCAGCACCCAAAAGGCTGTGAAAAATATCTGTGCCTTACTATTGGCCACTGCCCTCCCCTCCCCTTATTTCTCATATTTGGTTGTCTTTCCAGAGAGTTCTATGTTCTTCGGTAGTTGATTGGCCCTTGCTACTCCCACCCCTGCCTACTCCTTCTCCCATTTGCCACAATTCCTTCTCCCCACCTTTGTAGTGCCCCCTAACTGATGTATTACTGGTTACCGCGTGTTTTCCACGCCCACTCTGTAGGGGTATAAAACCCCATGCCAGCCCCATTTACTCGGCTTCTCCGTGGTTTTCCTGTGTTCTTCAATAAACCCTCTCCCCCACAAAGAAGTTCCTCCACTTCTTTCCTGCCTCCTTTGCGCACCTTTGCCATCAGTGGGCAAGGCGAACCCAACTCAGAGCTTCGCCTGCTGTCCTGCGCTGTGATCGGCCCCGTCCTCCCCTTTGGGGCAAGCAGAAGATTGCCCGGTGCTCGGGGCAGCGTGCCAGCCGGCAACGGCACCGCGGCATCTGAGCTAATGTTGTTTTCAGTGCCTTGGTGAGAGACCATGTTTAATTGCAATGCAGTGCCTACAGAGCCCTGCAGTTGCACAGGCTTTTACAGCACTGTTTCACTGGGATGGCAGAAAGACTTTCAGGCCTCTCAGGTTTATGTCACACACTCTCTGGATATTTTCTTTGACAGTGGAGCAAGCTGGAGGCAGCCTTGGCTGCAGCTCATCTAGAGATGATTGCATTATCTGCTCTGGGCCACCCTGTATTGGATAATAACATTTGGCCATTCACAAATAAACATCACGTGGCACCATTAGTCAGAAATTAAAGATGTTAATAAACTGGTTTTGTGAAAGGGAACCTACTATGGCTATAAAATCCTCAGGTAAATTGCTATGATTTACCACCATGAAGTTACACTCTGTGTTCATGATGCCACAGGAACAAGACACCCTTAAATTGCCTGTGAGTTTTGTCATTCCTATGGACTTGACCAATCCTTGCAGCATCTAACATATGATTATTCTGGGGTTTTTTTGAGTATTTTCTATTCTTCCTTATTTTGTATAAAAAGACTCTCTGCATGAAGAAGTGGACTTTTTATTGTCATAATCATATCTGTGCAAATAAAAAAAATACCTGATTATAAACAAGGTCTTGCATAATCATCATTCATCAGCTCAAGCAGTTTTAGAAACATATAAACTTCCAAATGACCTTTCTTCAGCTTCATTTTAGAGTTAAATCTGAATTAAATTACCCTGAAGAATAGACCTCTTTTTGGAAAATCTTGGATAAAAATGTACTTGCAAAGGTGAAAGTTATCTGTAATGTGAGATGAATGCAGACTGCAAGTGCTACTGAGAACCTCAGAACTGAGGTCAAAAGTCCAGCTCTCTTATAGACCCTTCTAGGTACTGGAAGGTGCTATAAGTTTTCCCTGGAGCCTTCTCTTCTCCAGGCTAAACTCCTCTCATAAGAGGGGTGCTCTTGCCCTGTGATCAGCTTCATGGGTCTCCTCTGGACTTGCTCCCACAGGTCCATGTCCTTCCTGTGCTGGGGACCCCAGAGCTGGACGCAGCACTCAAGGTGGGGTCTCACCACAGCAGGGTGGAGGGGCAGAATCACCTCACACGTTTATTTTGATGCCCAAGACACATTTGGATTTTTGGACTGCAAGTGCACATTGCCGAGTCATAACAAGCTTTTTGTCCACAAAGTGACCTTCTCTCCCATTCTAATCTTGATCCATTCTCCATCCAGCCTGTGCTTAAATGTACTTGTGCTTAAATGTAGATTTATATAATATCTGTGTATACAGTAAATATAGATATATACTTTATATATGCATATATGTATATTTTACCCCAGTTTATTAAAGGAAAGATTGTTTCATGCTGGTTTCACCTGTCCTGGATGATGCTGTTTTTCCACACATATAGTTGACATTGGGTTGTTTTACCATACAGAGACTGGCACTAACAGAAAACCTCCTCCCGTGAAGAAACTTCATGAAATAAAAAAGGCTCTTTCACAGACATCTATCTCCAGTGTAGGTGAATTTAGGTCAGGATATATTTTGGTGAATGAAGACTTTTATTTTTTATCTGAATGGGTGTGGTTTTGCTCTTCTCCCACAAGAGGGCAGCAAAGGAAAATGGTTGCCAAAACCCGGGACAAAAACATTCAAGGACGTTTAAGCATTTAAGTTTCCTACTGTGTTTAATGAGATTCTGAAAATACCATTCTGTGGGAACTAGGCGAGCTTGTAGAAAGCCACCTGGTGAGAGAAAGAGATTTTTTTTTTTTTCCAAAAGCTCTCCAAGCTTCCCAACCTATTGATAGCTTGATGAATTATTTGCTATTACCTTCAAATATGCTCCCCGATCATGTGATAACAGGACAGCAGCTGAGCAAGGTCTCCTGGGCTTCAGCATCCTCATCTCTAGTGTTTATTGCTCTATTAGCTCAGAATTTAAGTGTTTTACCTGAAATCCCTCCTTCCCTTTCTAAACCACGCTTTGCCTGTGGAAGTGCTGACACAAACAAGAATGGCTACACTTGAAGAACGACCTTGTGGCAATGAAACTATCTCGCTCTGGGATATTTTATCCCAAAATCCAACCTAAGTAATAAAGGAATTCTGACTGGGTGTGTGGGGGTGGGGGGGAGTGGGGGTTTGGGGTGTGGTTTTTGGCAGCTTTACCCAGAGCTATTCAAGCAGGAGTCAGGGTGTTATAGCTGGTTCGAGTTGCCGGGGGAGTGTCTGTGAGCCACAGTGCCTGTGCTGAATGCAAATAGAGGTTTAATCAAAGTGGTTCTGTGCAGCAAGCTGCATTTTCATTCACAGGGCACCAGCATGTTAATTACTTTTAAAATATACAGGAGATTTTCCCCCATTTTAAATGTTTCAGCTTCTAAATAAATGACAAACAGAAAGTAGAGGGGAAAAAACCCAAAAACTGAAAAAAACCCCAACAAAAATTAGCATAGGAAAGTGAAGGCATCTTTCCAAGGGATGTATTAGAGCTTGGATGTGGACCCAAATCTCAGTCGTTTTGTAGCCTCAGGGTTGTGGTGTTTTCTGCTACCACTGCTGCCATATTGTACCTAACAGAAAGTGTGCTCTGGGTGACACTAGAACACAAGTGAGAGGGACAGGGACACAGGAACAGGTTTGTTCATTCCAAGCAGGATCTCACTCCATGTTGGTGTCTTCCAGTGAATGCAGTAGAATGAGAGGTGAATTGCAGCACGCCACAAGTGCAGCCAAAACTGTTGCAGTTTAGCTGAGGCTGAGGATGGAGAGAAACTATCCCCTTTTAAAACGATGTCCCAAGGCTACTAGGTCTGGGCGCAAGACCTGGTCATCCCTCCACCATGTGCCTGATTGCCAGAAAACAAACCCTGAGCATCTGCCCAAAGGGAAGCACCAACATGCTCCAACCTGCTCCAACATCCTCCAACACAGATGGAGAAGTGGACTGTCCCCACTGACATCTGAGGTGGATGTGGCTGCTGTCTTAAGTGAGACAACCTTGGCTGCCTGGAAGGTTGCTCTAAAAAAGGTTGCTACCCCTGTGTGCCTCTGTCCCCACCTTTTATTTTTTTCTGCAGAGTGACCTATTTCGTTTTTCCTAGTGAAGGTGTCATCTTCAGATTCAAACTAAAAGTGCTAACTAAGCACTCAAACTAAAAGTGTGCCCTGTCTGCTGCTGCTCATAGACTGATGCAGTCCAGCATTCACTGCAGAGCATCTCACTTTGTGCAGAGCATCTCACTTCTTGCATCTCTATGAGCAGCAGGCTGGGTCTTGTCTGGGACCTGCCTGCAGCTGTGGAAGCTTCCTCAGCACATCTGCCTGACACCAGGGCACCACATCTCTCTGTGGTCTTTGGGTCATGCTTCTGCTATGGCTTTTTAGGGTGAGGGGCATGGTCCTGTCCCTTCAGGGCTGCAAGAATCAACCCTATATCTATTCCAGGGCAGGAGAGCTCTGGCCCAGCCCTGGTTAAGACCAAGAATCAATCCCGTGTGGGATGCAATTATGAACACAGTGTAACACTTTAAAGCAAGGGAAAATGAAATATTTTTTGTGTTAGACTGAATATCTAATACAGTAAGTACCATTCAGCCCTCCAGAGCTCTAGCAGATGGAAGAACTGGGAGTGGTTTTTTAAGCCAATGAGCATCTCTCCAAGTAGAATGCCACTCTCCGTTCTGAGTTGGAAGAATAATGAAAGAATCAATCAAATCCTCTAACAGTGACAGAAAACAGACAAAAATCCATGAGTCTCTTTTGAGGCTCTAAGAAGATTAAACTCCTCAGACAGGAGCTCTTCTATAAGGGTTTGTTTGTGGTGAGAAAAAAAAGTTTGATAGATGTGTATGGTCAGTTCAAAACAGCAGCCTTAAAACCTTTGTGTTGTCCGAAGTGAAACAACCCTGTCCTTTAGATCTGTGTTAGGATCAACAACCTGAAATGCAATTTTGACTCTGATACAAACAAGCCAAGAAACATCAGACAAAATCCCTTTGGTGCTTAGAGCTCTTCACTTCCTTCCATATTCAGCCCATTTGTTTCTTGGGTAGCAAACTCCTCAAGGCTGCCATTATAGACACACTTACAAAAGCAGTTAATAAGTGATTAATGCAACCTGACACCACTCAGGAAGCCTTGTGTAGTCCCACGATGCTCAGTGTGCAGTGATGAGTTGAGGAGAACCAAGGAGGCTCCCCTTCCTTCAGTGATGCCTTCTGATGTACCAGCACCCCACACGAGTCTGTAGTAGTGCAAAAGCACTGCTGAATTATTCCCCTCATCCACAGTGTAACTGCACCTGGACCTGCATCTGATAACATTTGCAGGGGTACTGAAGAGATAACAAACTCGTTTTACACAGTGTGGAGTGGGGTTCCAATTTTGCCTAGAGAGCATTACAAATCAAGGAGCATCTGGTGTAATACAAAAGTACAAGTAGCATGAATGAGGCATTTCCTTGTATTTTGCTCATGAAGGATAATGTTTTGGAGAATATACGGCATAGGGTAGAATTTTCAGTATTTTCTGGGCTGGGTCTCAGGCTATGTTCTCCTGATCGCAGACAACAAAAATCCTGTTACAGTGCGGATTCTGTAACATGCGTGTCAAACAAGGAGTCCCGTGGAAAAGAAATATATATGGACCGATTCTTGATAGATGTTTCAGAGATGTTTATTTCTCCAGCCGCATGGCTGAGGATCTGCCAAGGAACTGCTCAATCACAGGACCCGAGGGTCCTTGCCCGTGAGGGGAACACAAAACAATCAATGGGGAACGAGGCTGACCAGGGGCAGGGAAACCCCATGCCTACCCCCAGGGCCCCTCTCCCAGGGCTGCATGGCAGGGGGAAGGGACCCCGACATTTCACCCATTTATTATTAACAAAAGAGATTTAAAACGTAACATTGAAAACAACAAGGACAGTTTCAAAACAAAACAAGCCACCCTCCTGAGTCTTCAAATGTCCAAACAGATTCTCTGGAACATCTTAAGGCTGACAGAAGGGAGACAGGACTCTCTGGGCACGCTTCGTGGGGAAACTGAGGCAGGAGAGGGTTTAATTTCTTCCCTCCCCCTTTTCATCTCCCCCTCAGCATCAGAGAGGAGTTGTAGGGAAAGGGAATTGTATAGGGAAGTCATGGGGTGAAAAAAGGATTAGGAATAAACTGGGGATGGGGTAAATTTAGGAAAGGGTTCATATTGGGTATAGGGTAAAAGGGTAAAGTAGGTTGTGGGTAGGGAAGCTGCTGGGATGGATATTGTTTATAATTTTGTGCATAACAGCTGCCTTTGACTGGAATACCTCCAGGCCCAGTAACATTTGCTGCTTGTAAAACCTTCTTTCCTTGCACTATATGAAATTGTACAACTTCCCCATCTCCTACACTTTGCAGGTAATTTTTAGGGTTATTCTTTTTAATGGCAGTTCTATGGATGAATAAATCTTCCCCTGTATCATCTCGTGTTATAAATCCATAGTTGTTTTTTACATTGTACCATTTCACAGCTCCTGTGATTTTTGTTGCTACAACTTCTCCTATCACGTGCTTGCGTGTTTGTCATGGCTGCGTGTCCCGCGTGGCTGCCGCCTTGCTGACCCCAATGTCTCAGCCGGGCCCCCGCGTTGCGGCTGCTCCACGCTCTCCGAGCGGCGCTGCTCCAGCGCGTGTCTGGGCTCCGCGCAGCCCCGCATTGCCATCACCTCTGGCTCCGTGCCCTGTGAGTGGTTCTGCTCCACCAACTCCACGCTGCTTTGAGAGCGGCCTCGTTTCGGCTCGGTGCTGCGCTGCGCGGCTTCTCGTGTCACTGTGGAAACCACTGCTTCTCCCTCCACAGGGCTCTCCGAGCCGTGTGCTCAGAGCAGCCTGCCACACCGATGCCCGGTTCCTGGCTGCTCGTGGGGGCCGCCTCTTTGCTGCACGTGGCCCACGGCACCTGCGGCACCTGCAGCGTCGCTCCCTCACTCGCGGTCGCATGGCAGGGGACCCTGAGACAGGGATGGGGTCCGTGATAAGGCGCGCACTCCCGAGGGGGTCAGGCGCATCCAGCGCAGGCACCTCTGCTGGCACGGCTGCAGTCACACGCTCCTGGGATGGCTGCCGTGCGGTCTTGGCCACGGGATTACGGCCATCCTCTGCTCTAGGGGTAATGGGACCATACAAATGCTCCTCAAGAGCTTCGCTGATTACAAGGGATCCACGGAGAGATTCTATCACGAGTGCATGTTCTGTTTGATCCTTCATCTCACACAAGATCTTGAACCAAAAACACCTGTTATTAGTTCCAGGAGGATTAATATCAAAAAGTAAGTCTCAAGAAATATAAAAGAAATTTTTGAAAAGCCAGTTAAAAAATTGTTCTAGATCTCCTGGAACAAATACTTTCTTGTTTTGTTGTTCAAGGATTCTTTTCTAGGTACATTTCTTTCTGTGGTTCAGAGAGCCACATTTCCCATGATTCTTCCATAGTCCAGAGAGAATATCCAAACCAAGATGAGAAGAGAGAGACCTAGAGTGGTTTTTACTCACGAATTTTCTGTCCTTAGGGATCGGTGTCTTGCCAGCATTACCCTACCATTTGTTACAGTGGGGATACTGTAACATGCATATCAAACAAGAAGGCCTGTGGAAAAGAAATATATATGGACCGATTCTTGATAGATGTTTCAGAGAGATGTTTATTTCTCCAGCCGCATGGCCGGGATCTGCCGAGGAACTGCTCAATCACGGGACCCGAGGGTCCTTGCCCGCACAGGGGAACACAAAACAATCAATGGGGAATGAGGCTGACCAGGGGCAGGGAAACCCCGTGTCTCCCCCCCAGGGCCCCTCTCCCAGGGCTGCATGGCAGGGGGGAAGGGACCCCGACAAAGTCCCAGAACCTTGTTGTTGTAACCAGTGGACTCTGCCTACCAGGCTGCTGCTCCCTGTGAGCACTGTGGTGGTTTCCTAGGGCCATGCCATTAATCGCATCCCAGAGTCCATTTTGGACAGCCCTGTGATCTGGCTCTGGCAGCCAGCAGTGTTACAACACAGTGGCGGTAAAGAAGGCAGAGAAGGGTCTCTGAGATGGCTTTAATCACATCTTGTCCCCGCGGTGCTCAGACGTAGAGAAACAACGTGGTCTGGGTGCGGGGTGGTTTTGTAAGGGGCCGTGGGGCGGTTCCTGGGCAGGGTTGGGGTACAGGAGCAAATAGGGAGAAACCGAGGGGGTGGCCAGGGCTCGGGCAGGGATCAGGGGGAACATGTGAAATAGGAAAAGCAATGGATTAACAGGTCGCCGCACTTTGTGGACTGCAATGTCATGAAAGGAGTTTTAAGCATTGTGGGGGGCAATGATTTATCTGTGCAGCTGGCACATGGTGCTGTTGACTACTGCAGCATTTTGTGTGACATTGACAGGGATATACACACTGGATAGCTGTAGTGCTATAAGGTCCAGGGCTTACAGAGATCAACCAGGTGTCATGGGTGTTATTCTCAGTGTCACTTCCATTTAGGCATTCCTAGCACTTCTGGCTGCTGTATAGCACAATGATAATAAAAAAATCTTTGATCTGGGCTGAAGGGAAACACAGGAAATACTGGGGATTGCCAGAAGAAATTAGGTTAGAAAGGTTCATCTGTTTTCTGCCACTCTCCTTCTCATTTCAATTTCTATCTCATTCAGTGCATTGAGTCATACATTGGTTTGGGTTGGAAGGGACCCATAAAAATCATCTCGTCCAACCTTACTGTCAAACCTCAAGGTTAGTTTGGGCCTTACAGCTGATGTTATATGTCCTTTTGGGAAACTAATATGATCTTTGAGTAAAGACAGATGATCTCCATGCACTTTAATTTGCATTCTAAATTTTTGGCTCAGCTGTAAATGCAATAACATTATATTTTTGGACATATCTGCATTCTTTGTTCAAGGCAGAAGGTAATGAGCATGAGCAGAGCATCTGATAGTTGTTTATTAGAGGTCCACATGAGTTGAAAGTTCCTTTTAAAAATTATGCACTGTAGAGGAATGAAAACAGCAGATCTTTCTGCACATTAGCATTCTGTGCTGGTAAAAGACTGAGTACTATTTAAGGGTGTCACAGGAAAGCAAGAAAGAGAGAAAGTTGTTCATAGCTACCTAAACAATGATTACACAGTGAATGGATCCCTCAGAAAATACTGGAATGATTTCTAATGCTTATGGTTTTCCTCTGCATGCAGCATGACAGATTTGTAGATGAATTAGACTGCAGCAGTCAGCAGATGTGATTGTTTTCCAGAACCACTTTTTAAGGCAATCCTACTGAATTCCTCTGAATTTTTCAAGCACTCTACCTCCAAACGGAGCTTATATTGTTTCTTTTTACCCCCACGATCCTCAACATGTTACAGATTTTGGTGTTTATTGAGTTACAAATGAAGTGAGACATAAGAGCACCTTGGTTTCATGGCTGCTTGTTTCAGATAAGCAGGTGTGAGCCTCTGTTTGCCCATGGGTATGTTCTGCATGCAGTTTTGCATAGTTTCTATTTCTGTACCTGTGATTCTTTATAACTTCCATCATTTTCATCCCAGAATTATAGAATATGCTGAGTTGGAAGGGACCCATCTGGATCATCAAGTCAAACTCCTGGCCCTCAGCAGGACACCCCAAGAAACCCACCATGTACCTGAGAGCATTGTCCAAACCCTTCTTGAAGTCTGTCAGGCTTGATGCTGTGACCACTTCCCTGGCAGCCTGTTCCAGTGCCCTTGTGTGCCATTGTGAAGAGGGTACCTACAAAAGCAGCTTTTGGCTGGATTTATCTGAAGCCTGGTTACTTGCTGCTATGGGAATCAAAATTAGTAACTTGGTCAGCTGTGTCTACTTCATTTTTCCATCCCTCTTGCCAATAATTTCATCCTGCCTGCAGGTGCAAAAAGGAATTGCTGTGCCATTTATACTTGTTTCAGGTTTTAAATGTTTCTGCAAAGGAATAAAAAGTGAGCTTCTGCTGCAGAAATGCAATCTTATGTTTTCTAGGTAAATTAATATAAAAAAACATATTCATGATTCCCGTGCAAGCCATCACACCTTTAATCTTTTCACTTATCAAAGACAGAGGAGGTAGGAAAATTTGTAAATAAAGATGTTTCTGAAGAACTTTTTTACATAGTTCAAGAGCAACTAAAGAAGGGCACAATGGAGACAACTTACTCTAGCATGCTGTAGCTTAAACTTCAAGCTTTTTAAAAAGTAGAGTTATTATATTTCAGAACATTTATGTGGACACAGAAAAAACATGACTGACAAACCCCTGAGTTGTGCTTGCTGGCATTTCCCATGAGCCATAAGGGTTTCAGGACACCTATGACAGGCATCCTGTCATCTTGAGGAAGCTGCTTCTCTGCCTCAAAAACGCCATTTAAGATGGTGTAAGATGTATTAGGAAAAGACCGAACATCTGAACCTGTGGGATAAGCTGCATAAAGACAATCAATAGAAAGGAATCATGGTGCATGGCATTTCAAATGCAATTGTTTGCCTATATGATTAAAAAATTTACTATTTTTTAGCAACATCTAAGGGGCTCGAGGGCACTAAACTGTTCTCCCTTCACTTAGATGCAATTGAAAATGTCTTTCCAAAATAACCCATGTGAAATCCTCGTTTCATGCCCCTGAGTCTTTAAGTCTGCCCTGCCCTGACACTATCCCTGGTGTGAAATAGCTGTGTAGGCTCAAAGCAGCATTAAAAGGCTTGAAGTACACTGGAAACTGTGCTCCCTTGTCCTGAGGCCCCAGCAAGAGAACAGTGTGACTGGGCTGTGCTCTGAGGTGACGCACTATTAATAATTCAGAGCAGCAGAGGCTTTTATTCTGCCTTGCCATTGTGACTTTCCAGTACAAATCTCTCACCTCTGTCACTTGGTGGGAACTGCTAATCCAAGTGAAATATTAGGAGTTATTCTCATCTTGGTGTCAGAATTAGGTAACAGTGCATTTTGGAGTGGGAAAAGGAAAAATTCTTCTTGTCAGCCTTTGTGAGAAGTTTGAGAAATACACCATGAATTGCAGGTTGGAAATAGGTAATTGGGTATTTGGAAGGTGTTTTCTGGGCATTTAATGTGCCTCTTTTTCTTCCCTCCACACAAGTTCAGAGGAAGCTTTTCACTTCATTCTTCTTTTAGTGCATCCTGTGTTTTCTATTCATAAGAGGCTTTTCTGGATGTGGAATAAAAGCCTCCAGAGGCCCTGTCAGGCTGGGTATCTTACATATGTAGCATCATATGTTTATACCAAAATGACAGGAACACAATTATAAAAAACTACTCTGTTGGAAAACCCTTCATTTATTTAAATCAAGGCCATGTTTCTAGTTATAAGGGAAACTATGAACACCTTCAGTTAGACAAGGTCATACAACTCAAACTACCACAAGCACTTCCTGACATCTCACTGAACACTGTGTGAAGAAACTCTTTTTAGGAAACAAATGCTCTTCCCCAGCGGGTCTTACAACCTTTCTTAGAACAACTGCAATGGGGAGTGATTGCTCTGAGCACTGGGGTAAGGAAGGAAAAATGGCAGAGTGAGCAGTGGGGGGGTGGAATGGTGGAATGCAATTGTGGGAGTAATTCAGTTTCTTTCTTGACTCCAGGGTTCTTTAGTAAAATCAATGAAGCAGTTACGTAAGTGATTGGGAAGCTAAATAGCTTGGTGGAGTGTCTGCCAGTGAGCTGAGCCAGTGGTTTGCAACGTCTCCAGTGCATTCACAAAAGGAGACATATAACAAATTATGTTTTTTCCAGGCTCTGAATCAATGCATGAAATTGAAAAGGTTTGCCTTCCTCATCTTCAGTCAGTACTTTATCTTCAGTGCTAGCAAGAGCTGTGAAACATCCTCAGGACTGAAGATTTAGCCTTTTTCTCTTTCGGTTGTTTATCTCAGTGGTGAAGAGATAATGCCAAATTTATGGATATAGAAAAAAGAAAGCTTGAAATATCCAGCCTGTCTGTTGGGATTTCACAGATTGTAGAAAACACATTGTTCCCCATCAGTGGACTCAGGCACTTGTATTTGAATAAAGCATAATTTCCACAAAGGTCTCCATAATCTTGTTTTGAACTCTTCAGGAGATAACAGATCCATTGTTTTTCATTGTGTCCTGTTCCAGTGCTTAGGCATGTTTGCTGTCAGATGTATGTGCTTTATTTCCAATTTGATCTTGTTTAGCTTCCCATCATAACTTTTGTTCTGCTTTTCTTCGCTAAATTAAAGAGGTCTCAAGAAACTACTAGTTTTGGCACATGAAAGTATTCATACATTGGAATGAAATCAATTACCTCCAGTAAAGCCTTCATTTCCATAAGCTCTAATCTTGACTTAGTTCTGGCACTGACCTACAACAGAATTTTTATGAACATATTTTTGACAGTCTTTGTGGTCACAAGATCATAGAATCATTTAGGTTGGAAAAGACCTCTAAGTTCAACAAGTCCAACCACTAATCCACCACTGCCAACTCCACCATTAAACAATACCCTAAGTTCCTTGTCTACACATCTTTTAAATACCCCCAGAGATAGTGACTCCACCACTTCCCCAGACAGCTTGTTCCAATGCCTGACAATGCTTTAGGTGAAGAAATTTTTTCCCAATATCTAATCTTAACCTCTCCTGGAGCAAGTTGAGGCCATTTCCTCTTGTCCTGCCACTTGATAGCTGGGAGAAGAGACTGACTCCCACCTGGCTACAGCCTCCTGTCAGGCAGTGGTAGAGATTGATAAGGTCTCCCCTGAGCCTCCTTTTCTCCAGGCTGAACACCCCCAGCTCCCTCAGCTGCTCCTCACCAGACTTGTGCTCCAGATCCTTCACCAGCTCCATTGCCCTTCTCTGGACACACTCAAGCCCCTCAATGTCTTTCTTGTAGTGAGAGACCAAGAACTGGACAAAGAGTTGGAAGTGAGGGCTCACCAGTCCTGAGTACAGGGGGAATGGTCACTGCCCTGGTCCTCTTGGCCTGTTGGAGTAGCAAAGATTTTTACAAAATAGTCTTTGCGAGGAATGATGACTAGAAAGAGGTTGTTGTATTTTTTATTATTTTAAGTAATTGATGAAATAACTAAAATTACATTTAATATCCTGTAGCTGTAATAAAATCCCTTGGCATATCCATGTCACTGCTGCTGGGAGTGGGTTTTGCAATCAAAAATCAGTTCACACATGTAATTTGTTTTAGAACCTTAGATTTTCAGCAAACCAGCTGAGATTGCTTCTTCTTTGTCTCCATGTGGCAACAGTGGTGTTTGTTTTTTTTTTAGATTTTAGATTAATATTGCAAAGCACTGATTTCAGGACCCTCGAAAGGTATCTGGAATGTGAAACAGAGAGATGTTCAATATATCAATATTAACATAATATCCCATGATTCTGTGATCTGGAAATATTTCACAACCAGAAAAAAACCCAACATCTTGAGCTGAGGGAGATCTGGGTCGGGGGAAATAGCATGAGGTGGCTTTTTACAGGAGATGCTGTTTAACCAGCTCTGCACATAGCTGTTGTTTTCACATGAAAGAGCTGAATGAATCAGTCTCTGGGTGGCTCTGTAACTCTGACAGCTATCACATATATAACAGCTTACGGGGAAATGGACAGCAAAAAAGAAAATTTGTAGAAAAAAATTGGGCCTTATCTACTAACGTTATGTAAATAATGAAATTTTTTTTTCTTCTGGAAGAGCATTCCTTAAAAACTGCAGTAAGCCTCAAGTGCCTGGAGATATGCATATTGAGTTTTTACCTCTTCCCTCCCATCTGCCAACTGCTCTGCTGTCATGTTTTTTTCCCTCCTCCAGCAAAACACAGAGCTGGGGAAACCACAAACCCTGAATCGTGTCACTGCACAGAAGAAGATTGATGGGGAGGTTAATAAGTTGACTGTGCAATTATAACGCTCACCATGTACCACCGACGATGGTTAATGTGGTTATTTCCTGCTCCTCTGATTATTTTGGTGCCTGTTTGTCAAGTCAGCTGTGGAGCCAGGCTCTGCTCCCTGCCTTGCTGCTCCATGGTGGGCACCCCCAGGACACTTGGCTATCAGGCATTTGCTGTTCTGGGTGTTTGTATAAACTCCTTGACAACCAGTGCACTTAGGAAAGGCAACTGAAGTTCCGCTAATGAGAAAAGGATTAGATGAGTTGGGTTTTTTTTTGTTTGATTGCTGTGCTTTTCAAAATGTGAAAGCAACTGTGAAATAATCAGGAATGGATTAAAGCTGAGGACAGTGAGTGATTTTTTTCCCCTGTTTTTAAAGGTATGTTTTGAATAGCTTTTTTTGTTAGCACACAGTTCTAAATGATGTCACACTAATCACATTGTTCTTAGTAGAGTTGAACTCAGTGGTTTGAGTCTTAATGTGAGCCAAGAGAGGATACCTTGACTAGTATCAGTACCTAATTGTGAATTTCTGAATAGATATTATAAAAATTAGTCAATGGCATAAATTAATCAACACAAAAACCCCTTCACTGCCCTTCAAACAAACACATTTGATACAGGTATATATTTTGGCTAGAATATAGGCATGATGGTTGCAAAAATGCACTTGGAGCACTACAGAGTAATGATTTTGGTACAGAACTGTTGTTCAGATTGTCAATATTCCATCTGCTTTAATGATTGAGTACTTCAAAGCATAAGCTGCCCTTGATGCAGTTGATTGTGTGTTGCTTTTCAGAGAAGAAAGCTGTGGGTTTCAGCCTGTTTGTTTAGAAATCATTTAAGAGCTCATGACGTGGATCTTGTTGGAGAAACTGAGGTACAAATTTCTGAGGAAGCAGCTGGCTGCTGTTTGTTTCTGTAGAGCACATTTGTAGAAAGTAATAAGGTAACATCAAAGAGTATAGTCAAATTTTGCCAAGGCTTTCTTCTAATGGGGAAAATCTATGAAAACTCTCAGTATTTGCTAGCTGCTTTGGCTGAAGAGTTATGATACCAAGGCAATTTGATTTTATTAGCCCAGGCATGAATGTTTCAAGGGATAATTATTAAGTGTTTGGCTTTATAGGTTCTTGTACGAGCAATTCTATCCTTTGTGAACAAGAAACTCTGAAGATGGTTGTGAGGAAAAGCTGAATACTCTAATGGTTCCATAAAGACATGGAGTACAACTGGCAGACTGAGAGCATAAATAATGGCTCGTACAGCCAGAAAACAGATGCTACAGTGAAAAATAACATTGCTGAACCTATAAGGTCACCACACTGGAAAAGGAAAAAAACAGTGCAATTGCTGGGGTGACAAATAGCCAGCAAGTGTAGAAAAATAGTCTCATGCAGGGATTTACCTGCTGCAGTAACAGGTGAAATTCCTCACTAAAGAATTGCTCATGGCAATGAGCTGATTTAGCAAACTCTTTATCTGGTCAACACGGACTCAGGCTTCACTAGCCAGCAATTTTTCTTGGGAAAGCAGTTATGATAATGGGGATTTTGAGAGGGATAACAGAGAAAGCCATCCAGGTCTATGATAACAAGCAGGAGATTTGGGCCTGTGCTAAGGAGCAGTGAAGTTGCCCTCTTAGCTCCAGTCTCCAATCCTGTTATCCAGTTAACACCTTCCACCCACTGCTAATTGTCGTTAAAGAGGTGGTGAGAGTCAGAAAATCAGTTCAGCTGGGCTATTGGCAAGAATTAAATATTTAGAGGACCAGGAGAAGTGAACTCATCCAGCAGAGAAATAAGCTGTTAAGGCGAGGACAGCAGTTAATGAGCTGTTTAAACCAGCCAAAACTTCCTTATTTAGTGCCTGAAGTATCAGTGTAAACATGAAATTAATTTAGATGCTTCAGATGTCATCACTTCCATGTCTTCATCTCCTAGAGTATCAGCACTTGCCTAGTTGAGCTGAGGGGTTTGGCTTTCTATGTGTGGCATAAAACTGATATTTGTGAGGACTAAAGGGACTAATACATTTAGAATGAGAGCTCAGTTACTAGCAGAAACATCACTGGGTATAACATTTCAGACTGCTCATTGCTTTCTCTGTTCAGACCCGCTATTCAGTGATACAACTTTCTGTGGAATTTACTTGTTTTTTTTGGAATATGGCCCTTTACTGATAAAACATTGCCCTGCAAACACATTCATTGGGTCACTTTACAATGAAAAGGATTATTTTTATCTCATTACAGTTAAACACTTTCATGTTTTGGTACCTATTTTATTAGTAAACAGTAGTGTCTCCTAGAATGTATTAGTCAGGAGGTCCTAGCCGAATTGGCCATCTTCTAAAAATGAGGCTAATCCAGTGGCAGTGCTCCTAAGAATCCTCAGTTCTCATTAAGGGCCAGGTAACAACAGCTTGCAAAAAGCCAGTCTGTATTTACAAAGAATCGTATGTTGCACTGTACTGTTTGAGTGTGGTTCATCTGGGGATTGCTGTGTGATTACAGGTTCTGCTCTTCCATCTGTGATTTAAGGATAATATTTACTGAAACAAACCCAGCTCCTTTGAGAGCAGACTTGATGAGAGGTTCATTCGTGCACTTTACAGCCTGGTATGAATCATGGCACCGGTGCATATACAAACCTGGGTTATATATTTACTCTTTCCAAGGCGAAGTTGATTAGCCAGTGCCCAAAAAGTTAAGCTCCTTTTGATGCAGGGCTTGTAGCCCTGAGGTGTGCTGTTGTATCATCCCACTAGGACTGTCTGTGTTGGCACACGAACAATTTAGGGTATTCTTAGTCTTGGCTTCCGCCCCTCTTGGGGCAATTGAGTGGGAGCTTAGCTGTGAGTTTTGTCTCCTGCTATACTCCAACATGCACTCATTTTACAGCCTCAGAAACTCCTTGTTTTGGTGACAGCTCAGACTGGTGACAGGATTAAGAGCTAAGCTCTGGAAAACAACACCAGAGAATTTGATTAGTTCCTTGCCTGTACAGTTGATTCAGCTGTAGGCTCCAGATATGTAATTCAGGGTCTGTTCATAAGTGTCCTGTGCCAGTCAAGATACCACAGTGTGTTTAAGCCCTCCAAACAATTCTGATGTCATTGTGCCCACAGGAGAGCCTTGACCTCCTGCCTGGGGTGCAAGAGGTCAGGTGGACACCAAGACACAGTATATCTACAGTGTAGTCACCACCTGTGAGAAGGACACCTTAGTCTAATTTAAGAATGAACTCAATGGAATCGCTGAGCTTAAGATAAGATTCGTCTCTTCTGTCTTTCAGATCCTCATATCTGCGCAGATGACACACCTTAAAACCTTTTGGCTGTTTTGTCTAGATTTTCCCTGTGGTTATGGGGACAGGGCAGCTACCTTAGATTGTATAAATCTACTTGAAGACAATTAAAAGTGAGAAGAACTTAATTTCCTTCTGCTTTGCTTTCATCAGAAAAAATGTGGACAGTACTCCTTCCTTTTGCCATCATTAACTCCCTATACAATTCATGTTCTAAATCCCTCCAATCAGGGGTTTATTCTTGCCCCTTTCTATGGGTAGATGACACAGCAGAGTGGTGGCCTATACCTACTGTGTCTGGACATTTAGAGGTTAACCACAGCTGGTTGGGGCGAGATGCTGGCACCATTTGTTAAGATATAGGAATTTGAATCTCATTAAAATATCACACTAGTAAAAAAAAAAAACCAAACAAACACATTCCTTCTAAAAAAAATTAAACCCTTTTTATTTGTATATTTATTTTTATATATAAAAGAAATACAAAAAACAACCCCACAAACAATGTTGATTATGGCAATTCAGTTTTGTCAGCCCCCTCTGCCTGGGCTGCTGCCTCAGATCCACCAGGAGTGAGCAAAGTCCTCCGGTTGTAATGTCCTTTTATGATTCCAGAGTTATTGTTCTCATTAAGAATTTGTTTCTGTTTTTGCCTGTTAAGAGACTGTACAAGTCCTAATACAACAGCTGCTAATGAATACTGTCCAGTCAGTTTTCTTGGTTGTAAGATTAGAGGATTTGGTTGAACTCTTCCTAGAAGAAAATACGTTTTGATTTTTCCTTCCTGTTCACTGATACCTTTGACATAAATCTCTCCCCGGTAGTCGAAGGCAAATCCCCGGTCCTTCAGGATCAGATACGTTTCTTCAGGCACTTGTATTCTGTCACTAACACCTGTGCTGTCCATTCGACTTGCTAAATTCACTGTTTTGCCCCAGATATCGTACTGGGGTTTCTTAGCACCAATAACTCCTGCTACGACAGAGCCATGGCTAATCCCTAATTAAAAAAAAAAAGAAAAAAAAAGGAAAAAAAAAGAAGTTAAACTGTTATACAATAATGACTAAAACTCATATTTGCTCTTAAGAACCAGATGAAGCCTGGTTCAGATACACTTATCTCTAAGCTTAAGAAAGAGGTGTATATATAAAGAAATTAAGCAAAAACAAAATCTGGAAAAGCTAGAAAACTTGAAAAGTGATCTCAACAGTGTTTATTATGGGACATCCATGTCAGTGGAATCACAATATTTATGTGTCATCTGTATTCTGCATACTATTGCCAAAGCTCCTGAAAACTTATTCTTAGCTAGTAGGAAAGATTTCTGGAACTACACTTGTTGAAGGTGACCTTTTTAGTGCTATGCAGTCAAGAAATTTCATTCGTATATTCCATGAAGTGAAAATATTAAAGCACTCTGTGAAGTGATTGAAAGACTGCATTTTGTAAGATTGTTGCATAAAAAGAAAAGCAATAGCTATTTTTTTTTCTGTAACAGTGATTTAAGAATACATTTGGTAGAGTGTAAGATATCTTTTGGAAAAGGATTTTAGGTTTTTTTTTTTTTCTTTTTTTAAAGATTTTTTTAAAATGGTGATAGAAATATTATCAAATACTCTTGCATTCATGATCTATGAAATCTTTGCATGTGATCCACACTTACTAAATGTGGATTCCTGTTCCCTGAGAAATCTTGGGAACTAGGTGTTTTGCTTTCAAAACTGTTAGGAAGTGCAGAACAGATAGTGATGCTGTGACCTTCCATGCTGTGACTGATGAATATACTTCATCTTTTCTATGGCAGGGTTTTCTATAAAAGACATGTCTCTTCCAGGTGGTTTTTTTTTGTTTGGCCAGTGATCCACTCAGCATGAGAAGTCATCAAATTTACTCCTGCTATGTGCTATATATTCAGGCCATTTCTTCATGTCCCATCCCACCAGAGATGCAGGATATTCCACCCAGAATAATAGCTTATCCATCACAGCAATTCAGAGCTGCCGGCCCTAGTCAGGTCACAGATGGAACTCAATTTTTGTGCAAAACTGAAGTATTACTCACAGGGTTTAGGAGAAACTACTTTTGCCCTTTTACTGAAGAAGAATCTTATACAGGGAGATTAATTAGAGACTTTGTGTGTATCAGTCTTGGGGTTGGATCTAGGCGGTCCTGTTCACTTTCTGTGTTATATATATGGGTTCTTAGTACCAGACTTGCTAAAGACAATAAATGAATTATGTTCCCCATTCACAATTTGAACTCCTGCAATCCTCAAATCAGGGCCTATATTCTTCAAATGGAGTATATCATATTTCTGACTTTGCCTGGGACAAAGTCAATTTGAAAACAGCGGATACAGTATTTGGACACTACTAAATTGTGCACGTCCTTGCAATGTTCCCAGAGTGCACTTAGTGGAGTCAGATCCTTGCAGACAAAAACCCATCTTAACTCTCATGTTTGAACCATGCTTACCAATACGGAGTTCAAAGTTGTTGAATGAATGCTTGTTGATCTCCTGTATGCTTTCATTCAGAGCTATGGAGAAGTCAGCCAGGGCACACAAATGTCCCCATTTGTCTTCACATTGCTGAGGAAAAAGTTATACGCCAATCTGTTAATAAAGTTTTGCATTTGCCCAGCTACCACCCATCCCTACCAGGTGCCAAGTATTTGAATTTGGAATCTATAACAGCCTCAGCATTCTAGATGCAAGAGGGGTACATTGCTATTAATGGTAATGCTTCCCATGATGTTACACTTGTATAACTGGATAGAGACCACTTTAGTGTAAAGTGCCAAAGAAAGTAACTTTCTGTCAACAGTCTGACAGGCAATCATGAGAATTAACAAGGCGTGTGAAGCATGTCTAAGGCTGAGAAAGAAAGTATAGAGAGGACTGAAATTGCTCAGAAGCAAGGGTCAAAATCTAGTGAGAACAGGGGATGACCCACGTAAGCAAGAAGTAGAGAAGAGAAAGAGGTGAAGGATGTGTAATTCTCCTGTGCTGAAACTGTCACCCAGGAACAGCACCAATTCAAGTGCTCTTAGAGATGTAATGATGACAGGAACAACAGAGCAAGCCAGGCAATCTGGGACTGGTTAAGGGAGAGAGAGAAGGCTCTTCTGTAGCTCATTAATTGCATTTGCTTAGGGCAGGCAAGTCACTCCCTGCTCCTTCCCTTCCATTTCCATTCCTACAAAGCAGCTGATATACAGATGGGGACTAGTAGTAGGTTTTATTCTTCCCAGAACACCAACAGAACAGATGATGGGGCAGGGACTCTAAAGAGAGGTAGTGGAGTAAGGAACAACTGGGACTTTGGCCCAGTGATTGTATGACATCTTCTCCTCTGTTCTGAAGCAAGGTAATTCTTTCTTCAAATTTCCATTTCTGAAGACAAAGTAAATCTCCCCCTGGGTCATGCAGTCCATCCCTTTGCAGTTTTCATCATCCTGTGTGTTTAATACTGAACATGAACATCTCCTTGGCATCAGCCTGTTCTGTTCACACCATGCTTGGTCCTTGTCCTTAACTCACTCTGTTCCCAGCATGCCAACCTCCCTCAGCAGCCTCCATCTCTTAGGTGCTGACAAGGTGACAGACATGTACGTATGACAAGTATATTTTAAACATCCATTAAAATTCCATTAAGTTATTATAGTTCAAGAAAAGAGATGAGTTAATCAGTCTTGGAAATGCAGTGAAGCTTTTCTCCCTTTGAGTTTTTGCCCCCATCAGGAGTCAAACGAAGTGATTAGGAGCTGTGTAGCTGTAACCAACTATCTCCCTGGTGTTCAGTCCTTCTTTGCTCATCTCTACATAGAAGCATTTTGACAATCAAAAATCCCATGCATGTCTAGTTTTGTGGATTTCTAGCTGTCAGCATCACTTGTTACTCTGTGGGCGGGAGATGCTCAGCTAGTTACACTCCATGTGTTTTATAATGTATTCTAAACAAACAATGGACATTTTCTGGTTTATAAAGCTCAAGATAATCTGACTTCTGCTTTTCAGTTGTGATCAACGTGGGCAAATCTGATTCCCAGCCTGTGACTGATCAGGGGCAGCACACCCCTTTTGTGCTGCTCTTCCTGGGGACAGGCACCACTTGCCAAAAAAACCAGATTTCAGCAACAGATGACTTCTCGTTGGATGTATTTTAGAGCCTCATCTAACTACTTTGGACACCCTGTTTCCAGGGAAATTCTAGGGTGGAATTATGAATGGATTTCTCTCGTCTGACTTATATGAGGTTTATGGCTGTGACTGTGCATGTGTCCTCTGTGTCTCTTTATCCCCTCAGCTTGTTTTGCTTGTTCTTCAGTTGAACTGATGGTCTGCTTTCTTTTTGATGTCTAGTTATCATGCTGTCTGTAGATATGCAGTATCAAAAAAGAGTAAAAATGCAGCATTTCGCTTGCATAAGTACGCTGACAGTTAATACATCCTCTCTCTTTGGTTACTGGAGGTTGTCAGTCATGTTCCTGTCTGAGTTACTGTGGTGACTTTAGAGTATGTCTGAAGATATAGATAGACCTGGTCTAGATTCACATTGGTGTGATTGAAAGGAATTTTTTTTTCTCCTATAAACCTAAATTTGAGGAAAGAATCCATATGGTTCTTGTTCCAAGCACAAGATGGCATTTCAATTCATCAAGAAGTGCAACTGCTGTCTGCCAGAAGCCCCAAATGTCTATTTTATTTTAGCAAAACCAGTTTTATGAACAACATAAAGATAACACTTATATTTCCTATATGAATGGCCAGAATAATCACAAGAATTTCTTCTTAAAGAAAACTGTTCTCTTACCTGTTTTTCAGGTGATAATCCTGACACGGCCATGTATGTGCTGCCAATTGTTTTAATTTTTTCAATATCTTGAAATCTCTCTTCACCTAGCAACTAATACATATGCAAAAAGAAAAATACTGTTACTTCTGTAATTCCTAATGCAAAATGATTCCACAGATGTGAGAATGTATCTTTACACTTGTGGTATCTTCCAGTCAGTCAGAGCAAGATAATCTTCCAACCCAAATCATTCTATAATTCTGTGATCTTACACAGTCAATGGATGGAGGTAGATGCCTTCAGAGAAATTCTGTAAGAGACCAAGTCCTTGTATATCCCCTGCTTCCGTCTGCTTACTCTCAGACTGGACACCAGCGTGTCCATTGGGTCATTCATTCAATACCTTTGTTATGTATTTTCCTGTTCTACAAAAAATTCCAAGAACCAATGGGAAATGGTAAATCCCTGTATCTATTTGGGATTTGCTATAGCTCTGGGTGTTAAGTAGGTATAAAGAACTTGTCAGATTGAGAATCTGAAAGAGGAAGAATAAATTTAGTCTAGTGACTAAAGCACTGAATTAAGTGGGAGTGAAAGTTTAGTCCCTATTCCAATACCGTATTTATGGTTTAACTTAGGACTTTCCATGAAATAGAAAACAGAGCCTTACATTCCTTGAAAGACCTAAGCAGAGTTCAGGATTCTATCAGTGACAACAGAGTGTGGGATATGGGTATTAATCACCTTGTCACAGGCTTTTAAAATGTTTGTTGCTGGTGTTAATGCCAAATACCCTGTGAAACTTTGTTATAAGCTGTATGGTATCTAATAAATTTAGGTATTAATATGGTTAGAAAGTCATGGGGGGAAAAAAGCACTTCACCATGAAAAGGAATTTCAAACTTTCAATTCTAAAGGCTCAATTTAGTTGGGGTTTAAATGGAGAAAAGTCTTTCTGTGGTCATGCAAAAATGTAACAAAATATTTTCCCCTTTCTTTTTCTACACTGTTGTGCATTCTTTTTCCATTTTGTGGGTTGGAATTTCCTGTCCACTAGAGGGATTATTTCATTCAAAGGCAGAAACATGCCAAATGCATAACATGAAATATCCTCTGCCACTGCAGTAACCACAGCGCACGTCAGCCGGGGCGCCGGGGCCTTGGAAGCTTTGCTGTTGGTGTGCAGATATCGCACCATCTGTCTCTAATGGGAGGCTGCACAGCCTTGCACGTAGGGAATACAAAGCCATATGGTTAATGGCTCCTGTTCAGGTCAGGAAAGTCCAAAGACTTGACCTGCTTCTCATTTTTCCTCAAACTGCCAGAATGGCCCATTGTGTACCTTTCCCTCTTACAGGGGCAGCTCTCCCAACTGCTCTCTTAAGGAAAAAGATCATTTCCTGTAGCTCTGCCTCTGTGAGCAGTCTGAGAGCACCATGTGTGTGGGCAAGGGGAGAAAATGGTCTTGCTTGAAAACAGTCCATATTTTCATTTCCAGATGGTTGCTAGAAGCAGCAGCAAACAGCACACTAATTTAAAATTTATAATAAGTATCTAAAATTACTCTTTAGGAAGGAAAGAAATTATTGGCTTTGACATAATTTAGAAAAGTGATCCCAAGTTATGGGTTTTTTCCTCATTCATTATTGTTCCAAATCTCCTGTTTGTTTCTTTATTTCCCCTGCTTTATCTGGCCTGTTCAATAGCTTCTTTCCTTCTTCAAATAATGGTTTATTTACTAATTACTTTCTTCACAGTATGACAGGATGATGGATTTTGATATTGGGGAAAGATATTCCAACTCAGTCCTAAATCAGCTGCTGTTTGCTAAAACATTTTAAAAAAGCTGCTAATTTAACATGATAGTCCAGGGACATTAGAATGTGGTTTGTATCTAAAAAGCAACTAATGGCTTGATGCTGCAATTCATGCACAGCCAAGGTTGTGTGGAGGTCAGACCCTGGGATCACATGTACGAAATAGTACAAAAAAGAATATTGCAGGACATGGCACACAGCTGCAAAGTAATTAAAGTCTCCCTAGATCTATTACATGGAAAGAAAAGTAACAGATCCAGACTATAACCTTGCTATGTTGCATTAACAAGGAAAACCCTCTAAAAAGAAGAAATAATCCAGATTTCCTTTTTGTGTACCTATCACATTTCCAAACCAGGTCAATTTGTATTTTTACCACAGATTCCATTCAGAAACATAATTTTGGCCTTGTGGACACATCACCCCTAATATTATATATTTCTATTATATATTAATATCTCTGTAAGGAAAAGAGGAAATAGTCAGTGTAGAATCTGACCTGAGCTTAGGAACCCAATTCAGTTGTCTAAACACATGTTTAGTGTGATCTAGAGCACTCTTCCCTTGAAATGGCATCCTGTGTGGGTATCCCAAATCACCTAGGATATATCAAATGGCATCAGGTGCCTATGTCTTACACTCCTGTGTTAAGATTTCTGCATTAGGATGTCTTTCCAGAGGTGTTCACTTGATGCTGAGAAGCACAGTTTCCCCATGGATAACAGAGCTGTTCTGCTCTCAAGCTGCCCATCTGCATTTTGCTCTCAGGGCTGTGTTGGAACAGCAGGAAATCTTGGCAAGGAACATAGTGGAAAAAAAAGGAACAGTGACATTGTATAGTGTCAGTCAATAGTTACATGGAAACATTGCTAGCCCTGAAACATTGCACCTGGAATGATTTCTGGTTCCTTTTCCGTGGATAGGATTACACCTTTCAGTTGTTCTGTCTGGCATATCACCTTTCAGATTGCTTAGACAGAGTAAGCTAATGACATGACCATGCTGCAAGTAGGTTAGCAGTCAGCAGGGCATCACATAATTTCATTTGCTACCTGCACCAAGAACGTATCTTTTCTTCAACTAAACATGTCTGGGACATGATACAGTCCCTAATTAGGTCCTTAATTAATTAAGAGCAGGTGTTAGGGGCCTGAAAGTAATATTGTGTTAGCGCTTTGATTAAACCCTTGTCTTCAGTAATTGCCACAGCAGCAAAGGAATTTTGTTGTGAAGATTACATGAATGTGCATGACAAAATATCTTAGTGCAAAGACTATTTTTATGAATTAATTTGAGTGATAATCATTTTAATCACATCTGGAAATAAAAACAGAACTATTAATCAAGAATCCTCCTGACTGCTGTGCTAGATCTCAGAGGTAAGAAGCAAGCCTTTATACCCATAGAGAAAGCAGTGCAGGAGCTTAGCAAGTGACAGAGTTCTTCTCATGAGGGAATAATTTTGTTCTCTGTTAAAATGCACAGGGAACCATTCCCTGAGAATTCTTCTATTTCTCACTCATCGTTTTAGTATCTCACCAATTATATGGATAAACTCTCAATTTCAGTGTCAATAAACTTAGCCCTGGTCCAGCCTTTATGAGCAACCACTGATTCCCCATGCAGGTGCCCAGGATGAAAGTCACAGGCCAATGATACCATATTTTCCCCTTCCTTTTTCTATCTGGACTATTGCAGTCTGGTGAATAGATCCAATCTCGTTGATAAATAGAGATGGTTCCAGTTCTATTTCTACCACTCAGAGAGCTCAGGAGGGCTGCACACTCCTGAAAACTGTCTGCAGTATATACGTTAAAATTCTCTCTGCTAGGTAACTTTGACAGTACTTTTTCATCCTTTCTCGTTTTGAAGTTTTTTTTAAAGCTCTTCTTTGGTCTGTGCTTTGTCTCCTTTCTTAGTTCCTCCTGGGCTCATTGCAGAACATGATACCACCTGCCAAAGCTTCCTTACAAACTACTTAGCAGAATATCCAATTTCTCCTGACTTTCTCTTTGCTTACTAGGTTTTCTTTGCCTCTACCTAGCAATAGCTACATTGGGGATCTGCCTTTTCTTCTCCTTTTTATCTTGTACCCTCCTCAGCTCCTTTTCTGAAATTAACTGGACAGAATACCTAAATAAATTCTTTTTCCTTCCTGTGTCCTTTCCATTAAAAAAAAAAATATCCTTTCACCTCTGAATTCCTCAGTAAAACAGGCAGCTGAACTTCATTTATCTCTCTATAAAATCCCTAACCAGACAAGTCTCCTCAGTTAATATGTCACCACCACCTTTTGTTCTCTATCCAATATTTGCTTCTGAGCTGTGTGCTTCACATTTAACTGGCCACTGTTTTATCCTTTAACATTCATTGAGTCCATTCAACCAACACCTTCAAAGCAACACCTTTATCTGTTTGTATTTAGAGCACTATTTTCCAGAACAGTTGCAGATACATTCATACTTCTTTCTTCTACAGAACTAAAGCATTTTCTACTTTCAAATACACAGGTTCAGATTTGTGCTTTTATGGATGTTTATACTTGAGTATTGCTTTCAGTCTCTGTCTCATTAGACCATTCAGACAAGATGAAGGGTAAGAAAGCAAACCAGACAATTGTAATATGAGCAAAAAAGAAAAAAATCAGAGAACTATTGGAAGCAAAATAATTACTGATTTTGATAATTTAGGATGATATATTTGCCATTTGGAAACTGATAGTTTAAATGTTTTGAGGTTTTCTCTAGTAGCTGGTATTACCTCATCAAAGTCTGCAATGATTTCATTCAGCAAGCGCAGACATTCTACTCCTTGGTTATTCATCTCAGTCTGGGAATAAAAGTCAGCAAATCCAGGAATAGAAGCAAACATCACACCAACAGCATCATAGGACTGAGAGTATAATTCCTAAAAAAACAAGGAGGAAAAATGAATTGATGTGGCAACATAGGGGAGAAAATGTAATTGGCAGCAATTAGAATAGTTTTCTTACTTTTTCCATGCATAATACCTTAATATCTGATGTTGGCGTTAGTATACTAAAGGTTAGCCAGGTTCAACAGGAGGAGGCTGATGGGTCTTAAAGTTTTTACTGCAGATTTTATGCAGGGTTTTGCCATTCTTTGAAAGCCTGCTCTTTCTGCTTCTCAGGTCAAGGAGCTACACCAGCAAAAGTGAAATAGAAATTTTCCTTTTGATTTCTTGGGGGAATGAGTTAAAGAAATGTAGGGTTCATTGCCAAGTATGAATACCAGTTATCACATTTTCTGGTGGATAATTTGTACTTCACACTACTGCAGCTCTTTACAAATTTGTTTATTCACAAGTTTTCAGAAAACCCTTACTCTCTGGTAAACTCTGGTTCTCCTAAGGTGGCTGTGGAGCTCTTTGGTTTCCTGGCTCTGGGAGATGTTCTTGCTCTTAGGGTTCGAAAGGAGGGAGAAACAGAAGTGGGGGTGGTAAGAGTTTCTGGGGAGGACAGAAAGCAGCTTATAAGGGATCAGTCACAGGAGGCTATTAGGATAAAGTATGCCCTAGAATACGCTCCCACTTGTGTTATTCATATAATTCACTCTGGTACTGAATAACAGGTTTATTTATGGAGGGGCTTGTGCCACTGCATATGTGAAAATGTGGACAGTTCTTTGAACTAAAGCTAATTTTTAAGAACAAAACTAATTTCAACTTTAAAAATCCCAGGGAGTGCCACAACTCCTGGTATGCTTTTCTTTTGGCTAATATACCACCATCATAGGCATTCTCCTTTGATTTTTTTTTTTTTCCCCTAGCTTCAGTTTCTGTAGTTTTACCTAATGGTGGACACTTCCATTTCTGTTTATGAACATTTCTTATGTCATTATGACCTGAAGTACTTTTTTCTCAATGTTTTTGTTAGTGGTTTTAAGAAATTTTAGTGTTTTGGTTTCATGATAAAAAGAATTACTACTGGTTGCCATACACTTGACATGAACACTTCAGGCCCTTCTTTCTTCATCCTGCTTCTCCTTAGAAAAGCATCCTGAACCCCTGCTCTGCTCTTTGATATGCTGCTAATGCTTCTACTTATGCAGGCTCTTTAGCAATGTGTCTTACAGTAAAAGTGGGGAAATTCTTCTGGTTTCCGAAGCCACTGCAATACTTTGATTGACAAAACACAACTGATTCCCTTCCTGCCCTAACCCTTTCTTTCACTGAAGAACATCTTCAGGCTTATGGAAGCCATACTCTAAGAACACTTTCATGTATATGGAAAAGCTAATACACACATTAGTTTGTGGATGCTTATGAAAGATTTGACAGTGTGTGCTAGCAGCACAAACACACAGCCATACTCTTTCCTTGGATCATGAAGATAGAAAAAAACTGACTGAGCCTTCAGTTGCTCCATTTTTCTATTTTTGGTAAGATGCATCAGGACAGAAATAATACATCCATGAGAAACTGCTACAGCACACATTTGGAAATTCATTTTTTTGAGACCGGAGAAATTAACTTAATGGCCAGACATGAACTGCAGGATTGATTGCATTGAAATCTGGTAGATCTTACTGTCTGGCAGCTCATGCATAAATCATCCCCAAGTATAGTTACTCTGGAAATTGCCTTACGAAAAGCAGGGGTGATGGAATTTAATTCAGTGGCAAATTATTGAAGCATCAGCAGTGATCCATGGGGCATCTGCTTGCTTCTGAAGATTATTATACATGTGACTGTACGTGAATGAGAGTGTAAACGGGGAAAATTATTCCCTGAAAATCCATAATGCTGATGTGCCAGAACACACTCTTGGCTGGTATCGAGGTCTGCTACATTTGCAATGAAACATTTTAACCTGGTTGCTTTCACACCCACATTTTCTCACATGCATAGCAGGCTTTCTATGGCACTTTCATACCCACAGAGTGTAAAATTTCTCAAGAGTGATTTCTAAAGTGCCTTCTCTTGTAGCTTCTCACTGTGTCATCCTTCCCTAGGTGCTACTTGTAATCAGAACACAATGATTCCTCATTGTGCAGTCTAATTCATCTGGCTACATCCATTTCCAAAATGTACAACAGAAAATTGTAGCCTTGCTTCCTTTTTGCTGCATAATGAATAGATATGTCAGTGAATGTTGCAAGATGAATAGGACTGCAATGTGAATCTTGCAATGTTCCTTCCCATTATAAAAGATAATTCCAACATTACATGAGAAAACTGCAGTTTCATCATACATTATATACATTGTACACATCATTATATACATATCATAATATGCATTTACTTTGTTTCAAAAAAAGGAGTAAGTGACTTACTGCTGCTTTCAGAAGCAAATTCTGGACTTTCCTTTATCCCTCTTCAAACTCTGTTTTAGGACTATTCAGAGACTCCATTATCATGTTTTTCTTTGTATATTGCAAACACTTTTTAGGAACATAGCCACAAACTATGTCTCTGAAATGGGTGTTTTGTTATCTGCCACAAACAGGCAATTCAGGGGCAATATGAAATGGAAAAAATATTCTCTTGTGTCTGAAGATAGGAGAGCCTTAGGTCTGTTGCAGCTTGTTCCTGCCACAGTCACTGTCAAGGCTCTAATAATACTTCTGCAACACTGGGTTATCATAATCTTGAACAGACGTTCTGTTAAATTCACATATAGTTTTTATGAATACTACATTTTCATAGGCTCATAGGTTGGAACAGACTTCTGAATGTAATTTAATACAGTTTGCTTTCAAAGCAGGACCAATTAGATCAAATCTTTCACAGCCTTTTTCAGTTGAGGTTTGAGCCCAGCTCTGCCTTCACAGAATCACAGAATTGCTGTGGTTGGAAGGGACCTCTGGAGGTTATCCAGGCCAACCCCCCTGCCCAGGCAGGGTCACCTAGAGCTGGCGACACAGGAATGCCTCCAGGTGGGGTTTGAATGTCTCCAGAGAGGAAGACTCCATGACCTCTGTGAGCAGCCTGTTCCAGGACTCTGCCACCCTCAATGTAAAGAAGTTCTTCCTCATGTTGAGGTGGAACATTTTGTATTTTAATTTATGGCCATTGATCCTTGTCCTGTTCCTGGGCACCCCTGAAAAGAGCCTGGAACCATCCTATTGGTACCTGCCTTGGAGATATTTAAATGCATTAATGTGATCCCTTCTCAGTCTTTTCTTCCCAAGTCTCTTCTCATGAGAGAGATCCTCCAGACCCCTAATAATGTCTTCTTTATAAATACTCATTAGGTACTTGAAGATAACAATGAAATATTTCAGCCTTTTCTTCTTAAAGTTGTATGATCCCACGTCTCTCAGCCTTTCCTCACACACTATGTACCCCCTATCTCCCAGTCATTTTGGTGACTTTCTGCTAGACTTGCTCTATGCGTGTCTCCTACTGGTGAGTCTGAACATGGAAACATCACTCCAGATGTGGTCCTAGAACCTTTACTTTAAAACATGATTTTCAGTGTTGATCAGATACCAGATATATTGGCAGTATTTGTGCAATGAACCCTATCAAGAACCAAGCTTCAACAATTTCCTGCCAGATCTACTTTTCTTTTACTAATTAGACAAAAATATCAGAAAACTGACACATACTTCATTATCCCGATCCTTTTCCAGGAAGTGACGGGCAACATGACTGGGTAAAATATTCCTTAGCATGTTTTCATTGTGCTCCCTTAGCTCCTTCATTTCATTGATTTCTTCTTTTGCTTGAACACGCCACAGAAAATCCAGCCTTGCTGTGTATTCAAGCTGTAGTTTCAGAAAGGAAAAAGAGGCAAAAATAAAACCTGACAAGATGAGTAGAGATTGTATTGCTATCCTGGCAGACTGCTCCTGCCATGTAACCACCTTCAGTGCTGCTGAAGATCTCTGAAACAATTTGATTTTTTTGCCAGAAAAGAGATTATTTCTTTGCCTTATGTACAGTGACATTTTCAGACTAATCTTGGGCAAAATAATATTTTTCATATTGCTGCTTTGGTCGTTGGATATAAACTGTCACCAAATTATTTTCCCTTTAAACACCTCGTTATTAGTCAGGTAATGGAGTCAGACAGGAGATAAGGTATTGGCAGGTATTGATATGAAATAAATGTGTTCCCCTTTTCATAAGTGTTTTCAAATTAAATGAGAAAATAGCATAAGAGTCACTCCAAACTCTTGGCAGGGACGTCCTTCTCAAGTATGAACATCTTTGAGCAAACTCTATATAACAGCCCAATGTACTCCCAAAGACGACTTCCAAATCTGTGGCACCAAAATGATATACTGTTGGAACATGCACTTATTTGCAAATTTAGTCTTCTAAAAAATAGTGGAAAACATGCTATTTGTCATCCCCTAGAATACTCTGTCCCTGATTTTGGCATCAGAGTCTACAATTGCAGTTTAGCACATGCAAAATCTCAGTGCCTGCTACCCTCAGCTAAAAACTGAAGTTAAGTGATTTCCAGTGCAGTGTGTGTGCAGAACAAAAGCTGTGCACAGCTGAGCTTATACATGCATACATATATATGCATTGTTTATATATATAAATTCATATTCATTTAAACATGAATGGCAACTGTCTGCTAGCTGAAGCAGGGAACATGTTGAAGCATCGTGCGGCTTGCCTGAGAGGCACATGTGTGTCAGCACATGGACAGGCCCAACACTGCCAGAGATTGTGTGCATTACACTGAAGCAGTGTTTTAAGCAGATTTTGAGGCAGCTGATACTGTAGCTTGCTCAAGGGGTGACTTATTAAGCTACAGCATTATTGAAAATGATGGAAATGTATATATAGTCAGTAAACTGAAAGAGAAAATATATTTGTGAGGTCTGAGATGCTCCAACCAGAGATAATAACACCCAGCAGAGAAATGTATTATATCAGAAAACAAATAAATTTTACAATTTTGAGAGATATCAAATGGTTTACCAAAAGGTGCTGGGATTAAGGAATTTTTTGAAATATAATTCATATACCAAACTGAAATAAAGGGGCAGCCTGCAGTGGGTGGGAATGACTGAGGGGGTTCAGGCATTGTTTAGTGACTCATCTTGGTCACAGTTTTAGTAAGCAGCAGTCATGAATGGCAGACTCCTCAGGAGAAAAAAAAGCAAAGCACTTTGCAAGAGACCTTTTATGTTGGCTCTAGGGAGCTTTCCTTCCTAAAAGCTGAAAGTGACCATGGTTTGGTATAAACTTCCAAAGTCTGTATGCAACATGGCAGTGCTTTACTTGCCCTCTGTTCACATCTTTATAAACAATCTCTTTTCTACTAATATGTTCATCTTCTGTCTGTGACCATTAATTCCCTGAATTAATGGCAACAAAAAAACCTGCCAGGAAAAAGTATTTTAAACAACTTTTTCACCATTTTTCAGCTTCCTTTGCCCTTCCTTTTGTGCTAGAAGACAGAGCCCATACCAGATAATTGACTTTTATCTCTATCAACTAACTGAGAAGAAAACATTAACTATAAATTTGCAAGGACTTCTAAAGGTATTTTAAAGATTAACTTCAAATAGGAGCTGCTGCTGGATTTTGAGTTCTTTGATGCTTCAAGACATTTAATACTACTACAATAAGAGCTTTGCAAAAAAATGGTGGTACAGTTTTTCAAAGCTGATTTTTTATGCTGCTCTACAGGGAAATGTCACATCTCTAAGCCTTGCTCAGAATAGCAGCAGCTAATCTTTACATTTTAGATAACATCATTCTGGTTATTTATGATCACATTTTAGCATGAAATACTTTTCTTTCATCATCAGTGGACTACCAAGATCACACTGTCAGCTCAGAAATAAAGGAGTGCTACATATGAGGTTTGAAAATAGAAAATATTAAGAAGATGCTTTGCTAAGTTCTTTTATTTGCTAAAACTAAAAAAAATTATAGGGTTGAGTTTTAGGTTTGTTGTTTGATTGTCTAAAGAAATATTCCTGGACATAAATCCCAAAATGTCCATATTCTCCTGCCCTGATATGTAGCTTTAGGAAACGCCTCGAATTCCAATAGCTAGTGAAGAAAAGAGAGATGTATTACACAGAGAGTGAACATTATGTCCTCTACATGCTGCAGAACCCAGCCACTCTGCAGACAATTGCCACATGCAATTAAATTAAATCTAATAAGATGGTGTCACACACCTTTTTCTCAAATTTAATTTTAAATTCTGGGTGCAAAATCTGGGATTAACTTTAAATCACAATGCATAAAGAACAATAGTTAATTATTCAGAAATTGAAGGTCCATACATTTAATCTTACAAAAAGAATATCTTTCACTCAATCCACCTAGAATGAGGCAGGTTTTAAACTATTCCACTTCAGAATACTTTTGCAGGTTGTGAGATGGGAAGATGTGCTGCAGGACAGCTTTATTGGACTGAATGTACTCTTCAATTCTTACTGTTGAAGAGTTTTTTTTTTAATGTGCTCTGAATGAAACTTTCATATATATATTAAGTTGGCAACCATATAGAGATCTTTAGGTTAACTTTATAATAAGAAATTAAGCAATACAATGAAATGTTCCTGGACACCACTGTTGGATGCTGTTAAATTGACAGAGATTATGGGTCATTTGGGAGAACAGGCAGGAGTTAGCACATCTCAGGGACCATTTCCAAAGGCTGTTTTAGTGCAGCCACCCTGTTTTATGGAACAAGAAAGGTTAATAAAATGGAAAACAACTTGTGCTCAGCTTACAGGCTGCTGGGCTGGAAAGTACTCTTAAACACCCCAGATCAGGCTTTTGTAGAAGACAGACATTTACACTCAGGATTGGGATCCTGAAGAGCATTGCCTGGCTTCTGCCTAGTTCTTGCTCTCCCTAAACTCCTCCGGTGTTGTTTTTCTTAGTACCTTGGCTGATTCCCAAGCCTAAGATTTTTATCTTGACATATGTTAATAATCATTGGGAATACTGTAAGGCTTATCACAAATTTGGGTTGTTCAGTTCTTATTTGTTCCATATTTTTCCTAAAGTATATTTTGATAAAGATATGTCGCAGTGCATTGCTTTCCATCAAATTTAAACCTGCACATTGTGCAAAATGCATTTCATCCCTTGCTTCCTCTACTCACTCATACTTCATTCCCTCAAAAAGAAGATAAACAGCAGGAAAATTAATAGAATATTTAGGTGTTGGCTTCTTTTTGCTCTCCTGTGGAAGGAATGGAGGCTGTAACTTCTGGGAAAGCTTAGAAAGTTAGAGTGTATAACACTGTCCTACTCATCACAGCATCATTCCTCTCTTACTGCCTCAGTGTGGGAGGATTGAGAAATGCTGGTATTCCTCAGCCTAATGGTCTTGAGGGTAAAACCTTTAGGCAAGTCAACAAAGTCTAAAGGCAACTGTGCTTGGTACTTGCTTTAATAGAGCAGCCCCCTTGCTTTTTGTGATCAGAAATCAGCATGTTTGCCACCCAGAGCTTGAGAACCAGAAATGCTGTGGAGAAAACACCCTGCTTTTGATGGTTTTTATTCAATGCATTTGTTATTTTAAATCTAAAATTTTCACAGTTCTCTCTCCCTGTGCATTGTGTATGTATTCCTGAGACACCCAGTTGCTCAATTCCTCATTGAGGATATCAATCCTAAAGGTCTGAGGCCACTAAATCCTGGTTAAGATCTAGGTCCATGTGAAAGGATTCTTGTAAGTGGTCCATGACACAGATGAGTTAGTACTGGTGGTTAACCCAAATTTTCCTCATTTCTTTGAGCCTGTTGTTTTTTCTCTATAAACATAATAAGCTATTTCTCTGTAGTTTCATTTTTTACTGGTATTTATTCCCTTTCTTTATTTTGGGTTTGACTACTCAAGTACACTGGAGCTGTCAGGTCCCTTCAGAACTGCACATGTGTCTAAAATAATGGCATCTGGTTTGTTCCTTCAATTCAAAAATGCAATATAATTTGAGTATTACTGAATAGAATGTTGCACATGTTCTTTAAGAGTGCTAGGCAGTGTCAGATGTGGGCTTTCTTTAATCAGGTTCTGCATATGGTTTATTAAATTGTGAAAGGTCATATGCTCAAGAGGGTAAAAAGGCAGTTGGTATTTTAAAAGTAATTGTTGTCACATCTTCTAATTGCAAGGACAAAGGGAAAGGTTGAAGAAAATGTTTACCTGTTGACCATGATAAAACACAGCTAAAAGGAACATTGCCATGAGTAGTAAAGATGCCTCTTTTGTGCCCAGGAAGTCTGTGCTGGAAAAAAAAATCCAAAGTAAAATACAGTTATTGATTTGTCAATATTGTAATTGTTCAGAAATTTCATTTCATAAGTGGTAGATTTTGTTGTGCTTTAAAATATCCCCTGTATTTGAAAACGTAATTTAGCAGTAATTAGTTAAGAGAACAGGAGTGTAATTGGAGAGCTCCCTGTTTGGTGACACATCTTAAGTAACTAAATTGTAGCCTACAGGAGGTACACAGGAGGTGAGGAGCTTTCACTTTCAAGCGTGATATGCAAGCTGTGTGTCAGTCAGTCTCTTCCTGGGAGCTTGGTAAACAGCCCCTGTGGAGTGCAGGCGGTGGCATCTTGAGGGGGAAAGGTTGAGGGAGAGCTGACAAAGGGAAACTTCCAGGCTGTGAAAGTAAAAGCCCAGTGAATAAGGCTAGAGATAAAGGATGAACTCCAAGGCAGGAGCTGAAATTAAACATTCCCATATTGTGAGAAGGGTTTGGAGATGACAGGAACGAAGTGTGGATTAAAAGAAGATCAAAAAAATGGCAAACAGTATCTAGGACTGGCTTTACTGAGCTACAAAGTGGAGACCAGAGAGGCCTGTGACAAGGGAGGTAAAGGAAACCCTTGCAGAACACAGGAAGCAAAGATGAGCCAAGCAGGTACTGGCTGTATGAAATCACTGAGGTGCTCTGTATGGAGCGTGAAGAAAATGTGACAAAATAAGGTGAAAGGGGTTCAAAGCAGTAACAGGGTTTCAAATATGAAGAAATTACTGTTATGTGAAAAGATGAATAAAAACTGATGAAAGTATCTTTGTATGCCAGGGTTTTTTTAAAAAACATATTTCCCAGGGAGAAGACAAAAGAAATTGGGGAACTGATAGAGCCAAACTTATAGTAAAACAAAAGAGAGAAAAAATTAAATTTGGAGATGAATTGAACAGGTATACTTGTCAATTATTTTGTTTAAGGGAGATGAGAAAAGGAAGTTGTTATGTGATGATAAAACCTTGAAAATTTGAAAAAAAAATAATAAATGAGTAAATGAAGACCAGAAGTTGGAAGAGATTTTGGGACAATCTTTAGTCTACCTTGAGATCTAAGAACAAAGCAAAGTCCAGACACTCGATCTGTTTTCTGTAGTAATTTTTAAAGAAGTATTGGATGATATTTGTCAGAGAAGGACTCCCATGACATAGAAATTGGAGAAAGAAAGAGCAGAACTTGCTGGAGACTAAACCAAAAGGAAACTTTCTTGTGAGAGAGATAACTGAACTGACTTTGTGGTCTTGATGAATTTACTGTGCTGGAAATATGCTGCTATGGGCTGAGTCATCAATACAGAGCAAGAGCAAGCAGGAAGCATCCTTGTCATCTGCAAATATGCTGGAATTAAGATGTTTCCTATTTTGAAGTTGCCTGAAATACAACCTTCAAAAGAATGCATTCCAAAAGGACCCCTTGTACACTGGCTAAAGGCAAGAGCCTTAAAGGTCTTAGTTATGAACTCATCTGTTATTGCATATTGTGGTGTTGTAGGTATAGCCACCATAGCTGGATGAGTTTTGTAGGGAGTTGCAAACCCTTTTATTCAGCTGGTTTATATAGCGAGAAACCAAAAAAAAATTCAGGGTACACAGTCTTGAACTTTATTCTCCTTAATATCAGAGCTCAAGTTCATACCCTTGTCGTGAGAGAGGAGCATCTCAGCTGATTTCCCTATGTCCTGGGCTATTGGCTACTCCAGAGATTATTCCTGTTTCTTTCTTGCTTTTCTGTGATAACAGTCACAAAAGAGTTTCACTGACATGGGGAATAGAGGCTACTCTGGATTCTTCAAAATTGTCACACAAAAGAGAATCTTTGCTATGCCTGGTTAGTGACAATTATCATGATTTCTACTTCTAGTTACTTAGCCAAAGTATTGCTTATTGCCATTTATCAGATTTCTTGGGGTCTGCTCTGAATATATGATACATCTGTAGGATGGTAACTAGTATTAGAAAAAGGAATTACACCCCAAATCTCTGGTACCTTGCTACTGTAGGGAGCGAGTAAGGAAAGATATGCATGCAGAGCCTTGCTATGTGTAAGGAGTGGCTGTTGTGAGAATTAATTGTACTTCAAATCCATGCTTTTCTCTGACTCTGAACATCTTCATCTGGCATGCACTTACAAGCACAAGCAACTGCAATGCCACATTGGTCAAGATTTAAAGACTGAAGAGGTGTTTTCCTGAATGAGCTAATTTACTGCTCCTCTAGATTCAGTTTTTGCAACACTCATAGCATCTCTGACTCTGCAAATTAGTGTGGCTCTTCTGTCCTTCTCTTCAGTTCCTCTTGCTGGGAAGGAAGCCTGGGAGATGCAGGAGGAGGAGTGTGTCCTTCAAACACTCTCCTAAAAAACAGGATCACTCCCGTGTTTCTTATATATTTCACAACTTCACATTATTTATTTGGATTTTATTCTAAAAAATCAATTGTCTACTCCTGTTTTCTTAAATTGGGGGGAATTTTTCGATGGATATCTCTGGAGCTTTCAAGAATAGAAACATTCAAGGTATGTGCATTGCAATGCATATTTTTAGTCAACATTGATAGACTATAGGAGACATAAAAAACAAACCCTGCCCAATATTTAAACGTCCTCACAAAATGAACACTTTAATAAAAAGGCTTGAGAAAGAAACACATTATAAATAACTTTTAATTAGTCATTGCCTGTAGCAAATATCACTCCATATTTAACTGTGGTGCTATCCAATACACTTATCCTCTGGCAAGACTTGAACCATCACCTTAAGAAAAAGCAGTTTCTGAAGGGGGCTGTGAACACTTACTCTCCATTGTGGTTAAAGTTGTCATATTGCAGAAAAAGGGAAGCATAAATGGTCTCAGTCAGCAGAGAGTAGATTGCAATCATGATGAGAAGTACTGCCAGCTTCAGGACAGAGTTGAGACGAAGAAAAACTGCACAAGTCACCATTGCCAGCACACCAGTGAAGACAAAATACTGAACAGAAAACAGCACTGGTTAATTTTGGGGATCAGAGATAAGCATCTATGTAAATAATCAAGTGACCAGGAGTATAGAAAGATTGCTTTGGATTTCAGTGCTCAGCTAAGTCCTCTTAGGGTCCAGGGCACTTTGAAAATAAGCATTTTGCTAAAATAGAATGTGAAATTACAAATTCTCTATTTTTCATGGCACCTCCACATCAACAGAAATCTTTTTCTGTGTCTTTATGGCATTTTCCTTGCATTATGAGGGAAATGGCATCCTCTGTAATTAAAGGAGGAAAGGAAGAGATGCTGCACGCCGTAGTTTGCTAATAAAAAGTTAACTGGGAGAAAAGAATTTATATTCCTTTGGATTCTGAATTTCCACAAGACTCACATTAATCAGGATGGAAGAATAATTTTTCTGCTTTAATTTTTCCCATGCTATTGAAGAAAGGATAAAGCCACAGGTTTGGGCATTTTTTTTTTTTTTTTTTTTTTTTTTTTTTAATTTTTAATATTGCTGGTCTAGCTTGGTTACATTACTCTCTTTAAATGTGATGCCTGGAAGTTTTATTCGTATCTCATTTTCTAATCTCTTCATTGTCTCATTTTTCTCAATGATTAGTCATCTGCCAAATGCAATCCATGCAGCTGATACTGGATAGAGAGAGACAATCACGGTCATGAGCTCTTCAGATTTAAAATAGCAACATCAACACCCACAGTCCAAATGTAGTTTAAATTAACTCTGATCACACAGCTTTAGGAGTGATCGTATTCATTTTTCTGAGTACAGTTTTTCTTTAGTATAGCTTCTCTGTAGGAAAGTCTGCATCCCTGCTGTTTAGAGCATACTGCTGGCAGTATCATGACACTGCCATATGACTTTCTAAGCAACATACTTCTCTTATCTACACATGACCAACACACTGATTTTGTTGCCTGCTTGCTCATCTTAGAGAGGATTTCTATCTTTTTTTTCTCCAAAAGCAAACGTAAAATAACCAATCTGACTGCTGGTTTTGCCATGTGAGAAATTTTGCTCTCCATTAGATTCATACAAATTAGGTAATATGTTTTATTGCGCTAGGTTCATTGAATCATTGCTGGATGTGTTTTCAGCATAAAGACTCTATACAAAGTTCAAAAGTTCAATCTAGATTGCAATGCCCCATTAGATCGTAAGGTTAATTCCTTCTGTAACCAGCCTCTGCTTTTTCTATCAGCCTGTGGTTAGATGGAAATGTTCCCTTCTTCACAGTGTTGAGCCTCTGACTCCACGGTAGTGGTTTCCATATAACCTTTGTGGATCCACACTTCAGATTCAAAAGTACCCTCAGAAATACCTCAGGACAGGAACAGATGTCCGTAAAAGAAGCAGAGGAATTGAAGGTCTGGTTCTTCAGGGCTATTGGTTTGTCAAAATCACACCATAGCTGTGAAGAAATAAAACAAAATCAGGGCTATATTGTGCACTGGTGACTAATTGCTTGTCTGCTTGGCTGGGTTCAGGGGTGGGACTGGCTGACCTGCTGCTCTCCTTGCCAGCTTCCCAGCTGGCACCAAGGACTGAATAAATGGACAGTAAGAAGACATACTGTGGAGATTGAATCCAAAAAGGGGAGCTATTTGTGCTGCAGACATTCAGCATCTTAACAGCCTCCCTATGCTCTCTTGTCAGAGCGGAAAGATGAGCTCCTCCGGGATTTCCAGAGGACTGATGTTGGACTCTTAAGAATTACCTCTCGAAATGCTTAGATTTTGCTAAAAAATATAGAGAAAATTATTTAACTGGGAGCATAAAATCAGATTGCATATGTGCCCTTTCTGCAAGCTGTTTTCATCTGCTATGGATGGTGTTATCCTTCTGGGTATGGGACATCTATCCTTAATTTCCATGACATCACACAGAACTGGTTGTACCAAAACATAATGTGGTCCCAGAACAGCAAGTGTGGTGCTTAGAATGGAAGGGAATGAAAATTCATTCTTGAAACAGTAGTTCTGATAATGTAATATTGCCTTTTGCTGTTATGACCTGCATTCATTTTAATGGTATTTCCAACCAAGAGTATTAGATATAAAGAAAAAAGCAGTGTCGAGTTGCAATATATTATGGTCTTAGAATGCAGGAAAAGAATCATTAATTGTTTCATATTTTGACACTTCAAGTAGATTGAGTCTCCTGTTATATATATTAATTTACTCTGATTTTTTATAATAGGTCATTTCATCAACCTGATGTGTACAAGCTAGTTACAGGTCTTTTTTTCCAACAGAGTTAGAGAATTTGTTTAATGAAGCCCAATTTATTATCATTAAATTCTAATTAATTTTGAACTTGGGACTCTTTTGCTTGTTCTTTCAGCAATTCAGCCATCTCTGCAGTGCAGTTGTATTACCTGGCTGGCTGTGCAATCTTCTGTGACACCAGACAATTAATGGTACCTTCTGAAAGTTTATGAGGTGTACAGCACCTCTCTGCAGGGCAGAATCTCATAAGAAAAAGTACAGTGTTTTTTTAAAAGACTTTCAGGATCAGAAACTTAAATTTATAAAAATAAGAATGCACTTAAGACTCATAAGACTCACTTGTCCTGCTGGTGAAACCAAAGCTTTATGGCTTTTCTTAGAAAGCATCTGAGTCTTAGACCCCTCAAACTGGCTGCATTTGAACTCAGTGGACACATAAAGCTGCAAGGCTGAGATACATTAGCTGTTCTTAAATGCATGCAGGTCCCTCTGGAACAAACTATTTTTATGGGAGAACTTTGACATACAAAATAACGAGATTATATGAATGTTGTGATTTCCTATAGAGGCCAGGGCTCAGTGACTCAAGTCATTGTCCATCTAAATATATGACAATACATATAACGGTTTACTGCTTTATTGAAAACCACTGGTGTGACAGCAAAAAGTAATAATTTTCTTTTGATTGTTTTTGGATTAGCCAACCCAGAAGATTGCAGAAGACACAATCTTAACAAAACAATGCAGAAGAAGTCAGAGGAGATAACAAATTGGGCATGGATAGCTTGTTTCAAGATCAAGACTAATTCTACCAAAATCTTTCCTGAAAGGTATTAGTTAGACATGATTTTAAAACCTCTAAATTCTAAAACACTGCTTAGTGTTTTATATTGTAATGCACCACTGTCCTTTTCTTCAGGAAGTTTTCAGCCCAATGGAACTCCAGACATTTACTGTATATTTTTCTGTAATGATAGAAATGAGTGGCTGCATTTTTCTTTCTCTGACTTACTCTCCTATCAGTGATACTTTTGATCTATCAGTGAGACATTTACCACATTCTTGGCTCAGGCTTCAGCACCTGTCAGGTTGTCTGACATTATAATCTGCCTAAATTATGCAAAGCTCTCTCATGTTGCTGAATACATCAGGATAATCAGGGTTCTCCTGGAGTTTTAAAAATTATTATTTTAGTAATTTTTAAATTTTTCTTCGTAATCTAAATAATAATATAACTGTAAGATGATCTGAGAATTTGAGAGGAAGAATTTAATATCCATAAGCATTTTTAGGATTGACAGTCTTTAAGAAAGTATTTCAGCAAGTCAGAAAATTACAAATGGTCTTCAAAGGGTGGATATGTCGAGCAGAAAGTAAAAAAAAGGTCTTAAAAATAGATGATACTCATAAGGGAGAAATAATTAGATATTTTAGAAATACATAGATTAAGCAATGGATTGAATTTCCTGAAGCTGTGATGCTTTGCCTTTTTTATGTTATCTAAATCACAGCTGGCTTATAGACACACTTAGCAAGTCCTGTAGCAAGCTTAATAACTCATAAATCATCTTTTCCTGTGTAATGTTCCTTGGTTCCCTATAAGCTTACAATATTGATGATGGCTCCAAGAAAATTAATGAGAATGGATGCAAATATAATGACATTCCTTGCCAGGTAGGTCTCATTAATCCAGCAGCAAGTTTTCCGGAGCATTAAGGGTAAACATTTGTAATCCTCTGCCGTAGTGATCAGCACAAGAGTGGAGTGCAGCATAATCAGGATAGAAAACTGAATGACCATTGGTATCACTCTGGGGAAAAAAAAGAGAGAATCCAGCATTAAATCTCAGTACAATGCCACAGCTAACAAAAATAAAATGTGTAAACAGGTAAGGCTAGGAAATTCGGTTGTCATAAATCTGAGACAGTCAGTCTTAGATAAAAGCCCAGAAAGAGCAAAGTTTTGCCCCTGTCCCATAGTTCTGTCGTTGCTTCCCATGGTTCCTTGCTGGGAAACTGAAAAAAGCCAGGGAAATAAATAATTTCCAGTGCCTCTATTTGTCTATGTAGAGTCCAAATGGCAGGAGTGTCTCTTCTTTTGTGACTCAGTCATCCCTTAAGGTGTTTTTAGAGCAATTCTGTTGAACCTGTAGGATCCTGATGCCATGTGTATATGAATTGGTTCCCACTCAGACTGGTTTGGAGGTGTTTAGTAGAGTATTGTTTTGTATGCATCATCTCACAGGTGTCAAACTCATATTATACTGAGGCTTATAGACTCTAAAGTGAGTACAATAATGCAGCCTGTTTCCTGGAGTAAGTCAGGATAAAATAACTACAGAAATGCAAGATACCCCTCATTTTTGTTATTAGTGGGACAACTGCAGCTAATAATCGGTTTCTAAAAAAGCAAAAGAACTGACCTACTGTTTTCATGGAAGTCTTTTAAAATAAAACATATGAAAAAGTGTTCCATAATCTAAATGTTTAAATGAAAATTTGTCTGGTGTACCCCATAAACTTTGTTCTTGCAAATGTGATCTTTAGTCAAATATTGATAAGTGCATACACAGAATAAGTAGTTCAATTTCTTTGACCATACCATTAAAACCCATAATTTCTTTTAGCCTAATTTTAATATTATATTGTTTAAATTTATTCCTTTTTCTTGCTTAAACATGGGACCTGAAGTCAATCAAGTAACCTATGTGGTTGGAAAATGCAGCAAATTGGTTTATTTCACTGAGGAGTGAAATACTACTTTACTTCACAAGTCAAGTTTTTTGGGTCCCCATTTGTGCCAGTCATTGACTTTCTTTGTCTCTTTTCCCAAAGATCATACCCATGCAAAATAAAAGTAACTCCACTGCTTCTTTAACCTCTCCCCTCCTCACTCCATTTTCCCTTGCCTTTTTACTATAAGGAGAATAACTAAACTTGAAGATTTGAATTAGGTAATTAAAATTTCTAGTAACCCAGCTCTATAAAGTCTCACCATAGTGTAATAGGTATGCAGACAAGGAGAAAAGGAAACCACACTGATACAATGGCAGAAGAGGATACATGGACATAGCAGGACAAGCTTGAGAATAAGTCTGTCTGTGTTGGAGCTGTCATTTCTCAGCTCTGACCATGTTTACAGCTAATGGATAGAGTTCAAAGTATTTGCATTAAGGAAATACCAAAGATGCACTGGGTATTTTATGTGAAAATTGAGTATATCTTACTCACAGTACTGATGTTAGTAGAAATTGCCTTGAGAAAATGGGATAAACCAAACTGCTTATATTCAAAAGGAAGAGTTAGGGGTTTTTTAAGTAGTCTTAAGACAGAGTATATGTGGGGAAATGTTGGTCATGTTGGGGGAAAAGACATAAAAACATGGGAGGCACATGTGTCAAGATGAAAGAGATTTAGGTGCAGAACTGTACTCCTGTATGCTTTAGTCTGCTTAATTTTGAACATTGTCTTCACCCGAATGTTTGGATTTTTTATGACCTAATTCAGCCGTTACTATTGAGATTCATGTACATTAAATCTGGTGGTGTTTTAAAGACAGCATTTGCTTGAAAAATATTCATTTTTGATCATCCAAACACACAATGACTCCTTTAATGTAACAGGACAGAATAACATGCAATTTGCTTCAAACTTTCTTCTCTATCACCTACTAAAATTAATCAAGCTAACAGAGAAAAATGATTAAGGTATAAGATTTTTAAAACAAAATTTCAACCTCTGAATAATTTACAGTAATGCAGCTGTTACTCTCAGAACCTCAAAATAAATGAGATTTGCAATGTAGGAGTCCAGAAAAGAAGTTGGGTTAAAAAGATAGCAAACGGGAAACCATTTTATCACTAATAGAGAGTTTTACTTTTGGAACATGTCTGACCTGCTATAAGTAAGATAGATATATATATATATATATACATAAAAAGATTTTTTTTCATAGTACTAAACTACATTTTAAAACATATTAGAATGAAATGTGAAAAATATGAAAATGGAAGTTCTGTTCCCAAATTAATTGAAACAAGAAGAATTACATGTTAACTTTCATTGAGAGCTTCTGTGTAGCAATAGCTTTGACACTGTTCTGATGATATACCATTGGTATGAAAAGTTATCTTCACTTGGGTCAGCATTTCACTCCAACAAGGTTTGTCAGAGTTTAGTATCTGAGTTGAAGACACTGGATCTTCCCCCAAAAAGTCCCATGCTCTCCAGCAGCTTACCCAGAAGGTAAAGCTTGCTTTTGAAAGAAGGAACAACGTAGCCAGTAAAAACAAACTGTATTATGAAGGGAAGAGTGAATAATAAAGAAACAAAATTTGGAGCAGGAGAAATAGATTTCATCCTGTGTGAGTGAAAGTTTTGTGGGAAGAGTCTCTGGACTTGCTGGAAGTCCCAATGCTAAGAAGAGACACAATTCAATGATGTCTTGAGAGTTGCTTCTGACTATGAAAATACAAAGGAATCACAGAATGGTTTGACTTGAAAGAAACCTTCAAGATCATCAAGTTCCAACACCCCTGGCACGGGCAAAGACATTTTCTACTAGACCAGATTGCTCAAAGCCCCATTAAACCTGGCCTTGAACATTTCCAGGGACAGGGCATCCACAACCTTTCTAGGAAACTTGTTTCAGTTCCTCACCACTATCACAGTAAAGAATTTCTTCCGAATATCTAATCTCAACCTACTCTTTTTCAGTTTGAACACCTTCTGCCTTGTCCTATCACTACATGCCGTTGTAAAAAGCCCCTCTCCACTTTTCTTGTAGGTGCTGGAAGGTCCTATAAGGTCTCTCAGAAATCTACTCTGGGCTGTAGAACCCCAAATCTCTCAGCCTGTCTTCATAGGAGAGGTGCTGGAGCCCTCTGAAAAATGGGGGAAGGACAGTCAATAAGCTGCACAACATGTCCATGGAGAACTACTCAAGGGAGTGAGGAGGGCTCATCACCTGTGTAGTTTTGGATACAATTCATCTCACTGCATAGCAGTCTCTTAGATTTATGCAGGTAGAAGGCACCTTGAGATTCAGATTGACCCATTCTCCAGTAGCTATACTTTGATCCCGGGTTCTGGACACTGACAGAGAGTCATGTAAGATTAATTCCTTCTGTTTCCCACAGTACAGCAGTATTCTGCAACAGCCTTCTTGCATTGCAAAGCCAAGTGGCTGTGATCCGATTTGGAACGGATAGTTTCTAACTATATCCCAGATATATATAGATAGTCTATATATGCAGGTGTAGCCTACCAGTTCTGCTGACCTAGCCTGACCCAGCTCTGAAAAAAACCAGATTAAAGCCTTCAGAAAGATTAGGATCAAGCCTCAAGAGGTCATGCCTGAGGACACTAAACATTAGTTCTTATTTTGGACTGCCAAACTTTACATGTAAGATCCATGCTATTAAGGTACTATAAAGGAGCATCTACAGACCTAAGTCTGGGATATAAACCCAAAATTGCAGCATAACCTGCTTAGGTGCCTGAGAAACTGAGACCTTGTATTTGTTCACAATAAATTTATAGGCAACAAAAACTCTTCCAGTGTAGCTGTTCAATTGAAGATTGATGTTCTTGTCTCTTGCCTAAGCCTGCTTGATCATAACAAAACTGAAGCTGGCACAGTATGACCTCTCAGATGAACAATCCAATATCTGTGCTAAGATTTTGATGGGAGTATGCTGATAGGATCAAGTACAGTAAAATACATAGACAAGGTTAGAGGGATAACAACAAAAAACTGTAATAATTTTCTCTCCATGAACTCCTCTCAGAACTAGGACACCTGGCTGGGATCATTCCTTCATTCAAGAAGAGATTCAAGACCAATTTATTTTCTTTTTAGGGGTTCCCTTACTGCCAAGATCACATGAAGTTTAAAAAGAGCTTTTGCTTTCCCTCTTCCTCACGTACAGTCCCAAATCAACTGACTTGAGCCAAAAGAAAAACTTATGTAAAACAGAAGATGCAGGTGTTTAAATTAACAACAATTTGAAATCTGCTTTTCTCCCTCACAAGAACAACCCCGTGAAAAATGGGCAGAAATAAGAATAGTTCAGCAGTCTACTCTAGTATGACCTACTGTTCATGTGAGCATATACAAAGTTCATTGCAGGAAATTAATGAAACTCCCAGGTCTCTCAGATGGAGACGATGAATCACTGCAAGGGTGGCAATGTAATACAATGGATTCATAGAGGATAATTATGGTAAAAATATGGCATTAATTTATGTCACTTAGAGTAATTTCCCCTACTCCATATTTCAAAGAATGAAAATTATTGCAAAGATTTTTAAAGTCAGAGGTGCATCTGCCCTGTCAGGAAAAAAAATATGAATGGATCAAATATTTATCCTTAGAGAGATAGATATAAACTGAGATAAAATTTTGAAACTTCCATACACATTAGGCTTGAAATATGATTTCCTTCTTTAACACGCAGACTAAGGTGAGCTCTCTGGGAAACTCTCCAGAGAACCTTAGTAATATATGTTCTATGACAATTTAAATAGCATTTTCACCAAATTTTCAGAAATCACCAAAAGACTCAGCTCAAAAAATATTCACACATCTACTTAAGCAAAAAAAGATTTCATCCTTGTTCAATAGAAATATGAAGCATTCACCAAAAACCTCTTATATGTGTTTTTAGGAAACGAGTAAGTTACCATGAGGACTGAGTTATAGTTTGTTAGTGGTTTCATGGAAATTATTTCCATGGTTTTCCACCCTAGTATTTTACTTCTCTGATATTTACCAGAGGCGTAACAAATGAATATGCAGTTATCTCAAAGATTCTCTGAATCCAAATCCTATCTAAATTTGTGATAGTTGGTTCAATTGCTCATGCCTTGAATTGCTTTCAGAACTGGAAGTTAGGAAATTTGAACTTCCAGATTATTTTCTCATTCAATATGTTTAAGCATATTGAAACCTTCTCACTCAAAATCCCTATCCTGTTATTTTAGGGTTGCTCATCTGTTGACAGGCATGCTTTTTTAAAAACTGAAACACATTTTTTGAAGCAGAGTATCAGAACTTGAAAAAACAAGACCAAAATTTGTCTCCTTAAGCCTTGACAGTGATCTTCAGCTCCTGACAGAACATAAGAACTGCCATAAACACCCATGTGTCTCCAAAACTTCTCTCACAAAAGGGATAGTGGTAAAAATCCTTTCCCGAAATATCTCCCCAGGTTCCAGCAATTAACCTTTCAGGGCATTCTTGAAGCCAAGGCCATATTTTTTAAAAAAACCTCTGCCAATCTTTTCTTGTTGGAATTTATCTAATCTTCGTTTTCCTATTTGTATTTTCAGCCTCTTCAACATTCAGTGACAAAAAGGTCCTCAGGGAAAAACACAAGGCTACCAGCAAGATGAGAAACTAGGAGGTGAGACAGCTGCAGGCAATGCGTTAGTGTGACTCCTTCCCCCTCTTTCCAATGGAACTAGACACCCTCGCAAGAGTTAACAGAGATGAATCTGTGCAGATAGAAAAAAAATGTTGTTTTTATTTTTTCTTTATTTTTTTTCTGGTATGGCAGTGATTGATATAGCAGCAGAAATCTTTTTGGAAAACAGGTTCTGTTAATAAGATCCATAAATCTTCTTGTACATATTGAGGAAAAAAATAACAAACAAACACACAAGCAAAAAAAAAACATCTACCAGACGTGAAGAACTTTAAATGTGTATTGGGAAAAGAGCTTTTCGAAAGCAAGCAAGCTTACTAGGGGCAATATAGCACATAAGGAACAACAGAAGGTCACATAATACTCTGGGAAATTTCTCAGCTGAGAATTACAAAACGTATGAGACATCACTGTGACAGAATGTAGTTGCCTGCCTGTACCTAAGCACCAGTTTGGTGCTCTTAGACATCAATGTGGTAACTCATGTCTTCCATGATCATCCAGAGATGATCCAAGAAATCTTGCTGCACTACTATAACACAACAAATGTCTTATTTCTTGTAGAAATAATGTATTTTCAAAGTTACTCTACAGTCAGCCATAAGTTAAGGTTCATCAGAGTGTTAGAAACTACCTGAAAAATATGTTCATCTCTGGGCACTTCTGTTTTAACACTTGCTCTGTCAAAGACCAAACGGCACCTGAGGCTTGTAATAGTGGCAGTCCTGTTGTAGAAAACTGACCTCAGTCCTTTCACACACTCTTGTGATTCCATTATTGAATTGTACACAAAAATGCCAAATGAGAGGTTTCAGGCTGTGAAATGTGGACACCGAGGTCTCGTCTATGTCACACTGTAATTACCTTGATAGGAATAGCCCCAAAAAAGAGCAGAAGTGAAAACAGATCTACCAGATCACCTCTGTGCTTATTAATGGCCTGAGACCACTTTTCCCAGCTGGGCAAATCACATTGTCAGCAACAAAGCCAACAGTAAAATTCTCTTACAAAGCATTTATGAAACAAAACCAAGAGAATCACTGATACCCAAGGTGATTACCAATCAAAGAGGCACAGCTATTGTTCTGGATCATGTTTCGCCAGGACACACTGTGGCAAATTTTTGTAACACAAAATTTCCACTTAACTCAGTGGTAGTTCTACTTGAAAACATAACAACATAGCATCAGTACATGCTGCTGTCTCACTTGAAAACATGTAGCTGCAGATAATGTGGTAAAAAAGTAGTTAATATTGCAAAAAAAAGTGAACAAATATTTTCAAACACTTCTGGGGAACAAGCAGATTTTATTGGTTCATTGCTCATCGATCCTAGAAATGTTATTCCACTGTGTCCCCAAGAGTGCCTTCAGATATATAGAGATATATTTCTGTATTTACCTGGAAGAAGGGAGCAAGCTTTGGATAGCGGTGATAAATACAAGAACAATAAATGCACACACCAAGTTTGATTTGAATACTTCATCCCGCATTTGAGAATACTAGAATAAAAAAAACACACACAGAAAAGTAAATTAGCTCTTAACACATGCAGTAGTTTCATTAAGTCTGACGCACATAGGAGACATGGAGAAAATTAGCACAGTGCATTAATAAATCAATAAACCTGAATTTCTGTTTTAAATTCAAACACAACAAATAAATTAATAATAACATGGTAAAATATTTTAACCAAAAAATTTAACCAAGAAAATATTTTAACCAAGATAATACAATGTTGTTCTGCTTGGTTCAAAATTATTTGTTTTGAAAATCCTGAGGTAGATACCAGGAGCTCCTGCTGCTGAGTAGAATACCAAACACTTAATTGTTTAATAAAATACCTAATAACCAGAGGAACCATGAGTTTCCTCACATGAAGACAAGCACTGGTGTAATCTGTGACTCTGCATTCATGACGGCACAGGTGTGTCTCCATGATGGCTAAATTGAGGCTACTGTTATTTTTTCTATTTTTCTTTAAAAAAAATTACATAGAACATTCTGTGACTATTTGGGATGCTGGGATGCTGGAACTCTGTATCCTAACTTATTCAGAGGCTGTGCAGAAACTTGGTGATATGGGCATTCTCAAAATGTAAAAGACTATTTGAGGAACATTATTATAAGGATGTATTGAGAAAATATTATTCTCCAGCATATCAAACCACTGAGAAAGCTGTTCCCTCTTTGTGGGAATTGCCAAGAAAAAGAGTAACAGATATATCAACAGACCATGGTGGATCAGTTAAAGTGGAAATATTAACCAAGTCCTCAGCTAATATTTATTATTGTTAATTCAATTAAACTGCACTGTTTACTGTAGATGAAGATTAGTCCATAGGAATACTTTTTATAATTCTCTATATCCTATATGGATACCACCAAATTTTCTTTATCTTATAAGAAATCCTGCAGAGACTTGCCCCAGTCATTTTTCTTCCTCTAAACAATAACTTCTTTTTGTTTAAACCTTTGCAGTTTTAAAGGGGCTGAAAAAAAGGATAACAGAATCAAAGCAATATCAGATATCAGAATGTCTCTCCAGAAATTTGGAAATAGGGCAAACAGCAATTATAAATGCCTAGAAAGCACTATAACAGAAAAAAAAATGTTAAGAAATATGTCAAGAACATACACTAAGACAGATCATCTATGAACTGGATTTCATAGCTAATTTGGTCTTGAAGAGAGATCCTATCTAGACTTGGCCTATATACCCTACATGGACCTTTGTTTGGGACATCATCTCAGCTATAGACATCTGGTCAAAACAGTCTCAAGCTCCCAGATGGAAAAAAGGTTTCTCACTTCCCTGCTCCTGTTTGTTGTGAGTAAGAGATAGGGTTTATTTGTTGGTGTCCCTCATTTTGACTCCTCCTCTCCTGTGATTATACTTTGTGTCTGCTGTTGACAGTATCACTTTGGCATGATTTTTGATAGTGCTCACAGGCAAATCCACTTCATTTTGCTGCTGGAAGCCCAGAGGCACTGACCCTGATTTCATGTGCAAGGAAACAGAACTGCATCAGTCTGCATAAATAATGGACCAGGGCTTTTTTTCAAATAGGGAAAAAGAAAGGTATGTTCCTTAAAATATAACAAGAAATCCCAACTGTTCCATAGGGAAATTAAGGCAAACTAGATAAATGAAACACCAACATAGAAAGGCCTGCTGTGTTTAGCATTATGTCAAAAGGATGGATGCTGTGTTCTAATCAGTAACAATATTGTGATGAGGAATTGTTGACATCCCTAGGCAGCACTGACATAAATGATAAATGTAGCAGTTCTGTAGCAGTCTACCCCTTAATGACTTGGAGAAGTAATTGAAGGACTGACTAAGCCTCAAGGCCCTTCAAAAAGCATGGCTCCCCATGTAGCCAACCAGAGCTGTGTAGAGTGGTTGGAAGAATCTTGATATGACCTTGTCCGCAGTGCAAACCTTCATTGCAGCATCCCACAGACCCACCTGTGCTGGTGTGACCTGCTCATGGCACACTGAAGGCTCCCATGGGGCTTGGGCCATTTGCCTGCTGGGAGGGAACAGTTTATCCATGTGCTTGCCCAGCCAGCTGGGTGAAACTAAGGAAGGCCAGGTTTCGTAGTGCTGCTTATTCCTCACCTCTCTTTCCCAAGGCCTCTCTGAAAGGGGAGGACCAGGAATACAGCAGGCTTCACATGTTCCCCTAAAGAAAATATTTGTGCACTGAGGAGGAAGATTTTTGGTCTTACCCTCACTGATTCTCTTTGACTCAGATGGGACCTTATGGATGAAAAGGGAGACCAGGTTTTTTCTTCTTCAGAGTAATTGTGGAAAAGCTTTTGCAAGGAGAGGGACAGAAGAAGGTGTATCAAGAAGTCTAAGAGAGGAGAAGAAATTAACTCCTGAGAAGACCAAAGAGTAGACAGAGTTCCAGTGGCTGACCAATGATAGAAAAGTCGCTGAACAGGCATGGAGTTTGCCCAGCGTCTCTTGCAGGCCTCCTTGCAACTGGAAGTTTCTGGGTTGAAGGAAGGAGGTGACACCTGTGTCTGCTGGGATACAGCATGCAGGAAGAGCAAAATTGTTTCCCTACTCATTTAATTTCTATTTATCTTACCCATCAGAAATTCTGAAACAGAGAAACTCAGATATTTATGTCTAATATTTGAACTAAGAAAACGTGTACTTTCAAATTCAAAGCTCTTTTATATTTCCAGTGTACTTACCTCACAGAAAATATGTAAACGCTTCACTTCTAAGCCCAGCCAGATTTCTATTCCAAGTAAAAATATACAAGAAGACTTTGAATATCTTTATCCAAACCTTTACATTGGAAACTTTCTTTAATAAAACCCTATCAGCATGTAAAATTCCCTGCCCTGTACCTATGCTTTATGCTGTATAAAATTACATGGTATGAATATTATCAAGTTGCTGATATTTAGGTAGATCATCATGATGATATCTTTTAATTATTGGAATAATCTGAAGTGGTATCAGATTTTCCTGTGAACTATTATATATTTGGAAATTTTAGTATCTTTTCATGCTACCATCAGAAGTACTTTCCTGTGATGAGTTGCTCTATCTGCCTACATGCTACTTGTGTAAAGAACCTCTAGCAAAATTGAGGGTGAATTGTCTCTAAGTGATATATCAAGTGTTAATGAGTGAAATACATGTTAGTAATGACTAGTCAATTTGGGTAAATAATCTATAAAATATACCAGGTGGGGATCCTGCACAAATCCTATGGAAAAATGAAGTGTTGCAGAATTCATATGGAAATACACATACTGCCTCAGAGAGATAACCCCTTCTCTAATGTAACTGCTACTGCTTGCTGTGGAACACACATTTATTCTATCACCATAGATGGATAAAGAGCAATGAGATAAGAGAGGAGTGGGAAGAAGTTCCAGTGGCTTAAACTGCAGTGATATAGCAGTTACTTGAACCAGCGTAAACCAGGATCTGTGCTAGCTCCATGGTAGTTTTGTGCATGTTGATTCCAGAATTGTTTTTTTCTAATATTTTGAAATCTTAAAGGAAAAAGAACAGAAATTTCACTGCTAGTGTAAACCTGATGTCTGGAATTGTTTTATAGTGAAAAGATTCAAACCAACCCAGACTGTTTAAACAGAACTCCACTATGACATTTCAAATCCATTCATGTCACCCCATGATCCCACATCATGGTAGTCCTGTTATTAATGCAGGAGGAAAAAAATATAGTTTGTTGTTCATGTGGTTACTCACTTCTCTGTCATTTGAGGTACAGAACATTAACAGAATTCACACTGAACAAGGTAAAGGTAACACTTCTTGGCCAGCATCTCAGCTACGGGTGCTGTTTTTTCTGCCTCCTGTAAAGTCTGGGGTGAGAGGCACTTACAGATTACAGAAGTGAGTATTTAGCAGATGCCAGCTCTGCCTGAAAGTGTGATGGCTAAATGAGAGGGCACAGGATTTTACATGGGGGAGGTTACTTCAGAGCTCCCTCTGGCTTGAAGCAGTCGCTGTGCTGAGCAGAAGGGCAGTGTCAGCCAACGGGAGCAGCAGTGGGAGAGGGGAGGCCCACAGACATTGACTGTTGATTCTCTCAGCCATACCACGGGGAGCAGCCTAAGGTGTTGGTGTAGAAGGTTGTGTAAGCAGTTGCAAAATGTTAATGGCTAGGAAAAAACCCCATAATTCCAGACTGAAAGGTTAGGGGTGGGGGCAGCAGAGGGAAAAGGCTGCTGAAAGAGCTTTACGATACTCCAGTTAAAACCTGAGTTTGGTTTGTTTCCCAAAGGGACAGGAAGAAGAGAGAAAGTGGTAGTAACATAAGATAGCATGGGGGAAATAACTACTTTCTTCAGGAAAATGATTAAAATATTACTTTTTTCATTAATTCCTGTAGCCTATGGTTAAACTCTAAGGTTATAATGACAAACCTCTAATTACTGCACAGGCATGCAGAAGGGAAGGGACATTTTCCATGCTGCCCCACCAGAAAATTACTGCTGTCTACAACAAAGAGGACACTATGATTCATCTTTCCTTAATCCAAATAATTCCTTTGTATCCTGGTACATTCCCCGTCACTATCTGAGCACACTCATGATGTCCCAGCACCCTGAACAGAAGCAAGGAAGTTGCTGACCAGAGGCTATCCAGGTGTTGGAGGTGGATGTGCCAGAAAAAATAAAGCAGTGATGATATTTTTTAAAACTTTACTCCTGCATAATATGAGAAACCAGATTAATTTATGGAACAGAAAGAAGATTCGGTCAACTTTACTGAAAGGATTTTATGTTTCTATTGCCTGTGCCTACTGGTTGGGACTAAGACCTAAGGAAATATTGAATGAAAGCAACATTCTCCAAACACTGCAGCCCAGTTCTCCATTGGAAATGTCCTACTGGGAAGAAAATGTATCAAACCTGCTAAAATGTTAACTTTTAAATAGACTTTTTGTCATCCAGATGCAATTAAAACTTTATTAATATTTTAAATCTGACCTATGTAACGTGATGGATTAGAGCATGGTTCTTTTTTTAGTTCCTTAAATTGCACTTAAATTGAATTCTACACTTCCCTTATAGTTTTTCTTGTGGCAGATAATTGTGGAATATAAAGTAATAAGAAATTTTATATTTTGTATAGGGGATCGGATTCTGGGCAGTGTCCCTTTACACCAGACCGTGCTCAGGCCTTGTGTGATTAAAAAGCAATGTAAGATGAGGTGAACTATTGACAAGTTTGCTCATTCAGCAAGTTGTGACCAGGCTGTTTCCTCCTTTGAACAAAAAATTTCAGACTCTTTCACCTTATTTTTTTTTTCTTGTGTCTTGAAGAGATTAAAGATTATTCATGACTTTTAGGACTTTATGTAGTAATTCACATTATATTGGAGATCTTGAATTTCACATCCTCTGGTTCCCTGTCATCTTTGCATGATGACTGCACTGAAAGAAATATTTTAATATTTTATGTTTCAGCAGATAATTATTTGTGGATAATTTGGTTTTGGGAGTTCTAATTTGTGTCTCAGTGTAAATATCCTCAGGGGGAAATAGAATCTTGTACTTTTGTTTTAAGAAACATTTCTTATTTCTTCTACAAGATTAGTAGTGCAATAAGGGCTGAGATATACTTCAAGCAGAATTTTTCTTTTCCAGTTGTCTTGACAAAACTCTCACCAATGAGCCTTCCTGAGGTCTAGTCTCCCATAAGTTAAGTCAAAATGTCTGTTTTCCCCTGGAAGTTAAAGTGATGATGGAGAAGTGAGCCTCCATGCTTCCAATTCCTCACTGTTTTTATTTCCTTTCAGTCAAGTGCACATAGTATTGCAGACCTGCTGTTGCTGCACTGTAGTAGCATATGAAATTATCAATGAAAGTCAATGAAATTATTTGAGATCTGTGCAACCTCACCCTGTGCCATCAGCTTTCAAGGGATGTTCTCCCATTACCTTATCTTTTAAAACTTATAACTTACATCTGGATGTAGACTGAAATAGAAGTTAATGAGATAATTCTGCTGTTGAGAAGCAGCAAAGACATGAACAATATTTAGCTCTTAGAAACAGATTTTTTAAGAAGGATGTTTAAAACAGAGAGTTGAAAAATAACTATTGACTTGAAATAAACATTGCAGCTGCATAGAGGACATAAGAGGGATTCTATGATTAAATGGAAGGAACGTATCTATATAAATATAGATATATATTTTCTGAATAGAAATGTCAGTTTATTAATATGCTCAATCATCGTTAGTGCCAAAGTCACCTGTCATCTGACAGAAAACTGCTTGTACTCGATACCAAGTTCAACCCAGCCAGTGGCCGTTGTTTTCAGAAACTGAGTTTGTTCAATGTATGTATTTTCCAACAATGAAATGCAGTCATTTCAGCATTATAACACCTGCATCATGCCACTGTGTATTATGAACTCTAGCTCAGCCCCGCCTTCTGAAAACTGAAACAAAATGAAAAAGAAAAACAAAGCAAGAAAAAAAACCAACACAAGCCAGAACCTACATCTTCTCTACTTCGGTGAACATTTATTACAGTTTGAGTTGTGAATAATGCAGCTACCAAGCCCCAGCTACCTTATGCTCCAGGCTGGAGTCTTTAAACATCAGTGAAAAAGGCTTGATATGCTCTCTTCTCAATTTATCGCCACTCCGTAAGTCGATGGTGTGCTCTATTCGCTTGTTAATTTCCTCAGGCCCAGACTGGACATGCAAAGCTTGTGCAAGATGGTTTGGAAGCAGATTTATTGAATTTCTTGTTAGGGCAGCCAGAGTCTAGGGGAAAGCACATGCAAACAGAATAAACCTGCTGGTCCCCTTGGGTTAAAAATGCAATGTTTTAGTTCATGTTGCATTGCAAACCATTACAGCATTCCATGCAATTCATTCAATGAAATCTATAGAAGTGTAAAATAGTAAGTCTGTTCCACTAAACACATACAGTACATTTAGGGGAGCACTTTAATGCCTTCTTTTTTATAGACTAGGAAGTTTGTTGCTGCACTGAGAATTAGGACTATATTCCCCTTTTCAAACATGATATTTAATTATTAAAGCATGCATAAGGGGAGTACACACACCAAAATCACAGCAGGATATCTGACTCAATGGTGTGTTTTAATAAATAAGAATGGAAGCCATATAAAACAAATGCCACAAAACAGGAGTAATGAAGTTTTTCTTATCTTAAAGTTACTGGATGTGTGTAGATAAGGAACAGATCAGTTAGTCAGGAGTGAAGAAGGTGACATTTCTGATTACTTCAGCATGGGTTTTCAGATAATATATTCTTCTTCACTACTGGTATATTTCAGCCAATCTAGATTACAGTTAGGCTATATGATTTAACTGTAATTCATATTATTTTTTAAAATATTGTCTCAAATGCATTATTCCTTTGGTATTTCAATAACTAATCAAAGAAAAAAATTGAAAATACTTTTGCTTCACAAAGGAATTCTAGCAGAGATAGTATGAAGGGTGTTTCATCTTCAGCAAAGAGTTAAGAGTTTGCTTTCATAAAGAGAATAACTCATTCCCATTTCCTGGTGTCATTTAATGACAAACCACAGTGAAGCAGCTCTTTCCCATTTGAATGGGAAAATAAAATCTACTACTGTAATATTCCCAAGGGTTAAGAAATGTTGATGAATGGAAAGGATGTAAAACTTCATACATCATAGCAGAAGACATTTCAGCATTATCATGGATGGGAAATAAAATTCTGCCTGAGAAAAGTTATTCCATAGGTCCTTACTGAAAAGATCTTCAGCTGCATCTCCTATAGCATTGTTGAAACAGGAGTTTAGGATGTATTGTCACCAGATACACCAGAAAGCCTTTTGTATCATGGGATTACATAGGGCAAATGCTATAGGGAGGTTTCCCTTGTTCAGATTCAAACTATAATCAACAAACATATTCTAATAAATCTTGGACAGCACATTAAAACATGGGAAGGATCTCAGGTACCCACTGCCAAAGCTCAACTGACAATTTTCCTTACAATCCTAAAATCAAGTCCACGGACTGTGAAGTCACAGATAGTATTTCATCCATCTTATTTCTGGTAATTTAAGATCCAAAAATACAGTCAATCAGGATTGAAGTCTTCTCTCTGTTTCAATGAAAAGAAGTTTTCCTGTTTGTTTAGTAGAAAAAGGACTTCAGTAGAGAAAGTTTGGGAAGATACTCTACTCAATTCCTCCCTTCTTCTGTCTAGAAAATTAGTATCATCAACATAAGTAGAACAAAACACTATCAAAGAAACTTTTCTCACACTAAAGTTCCAGATATGACTGAATTCATATCTTGGCCTTGGAGAAAACAATCAAGGTAAGTGGATAAATGCTATATTACTACATGCTGTGATACTACTTTGGTTTAAGTACTACTACCTCTTTTAAACTGAGCTAGGAAGAAAAGCTTTTATCAATTTTTGGTGGCTGAAAGGGCACAAGTGTGTCTGAAGTCCCTGTTAAAGGACGACAACACATCAGATGGTGGTGTGTAAATTGATTCCTCAGAATTACCTTGTATTTCTACTTCTCCACTGGAAATGAGGGTGGAGAAATTCCCTAATGTTTTTCATGGGCATTTTGTTTTATTTATATGAGAAAAATAATCTAAATTCATCCTACCAAGATACTATATTTTGGTTAAAATTCTATTTTAAGCTGCGGTTGATATGAAAGCTTGTCTTCTTGCTGAGTGTATGAAGTGTATTACAACTCATGGTAGATGAACATGACATAATATCACCACTCTGGCCATGGTGCCTGTAGTATTGGTGCAGGAATAGACTCTGAATTTGCATCTATATTCAGGATATAACAAGGAAATTCACATTCGTGTTTCATAGAGTTTTCTCTCCCTCACATACATATACATACTTTAGAAAACTGCTTCCCTGTATTTAGAAATAACAACAATGAAAAAATGTGCAAATTATTCCCTCAAGAATATGTTCTAAGCACATCTTGTCTCTTATCCCCCTCTTTGCTCCGCATCTTTTAAGACTTCTTTATGCAAACACAAAAAAATATTGATTCTTTCTATTATCTCTCCTACAGTTTTGTGAGCAGCTCTGTGGAAGTCACAGTTGTGAATTCTACAGTGAGCTTTTGAAGCTTTCTGATGCTGACAATAACCATTCATCATAGAGGAACAAACATAAGGTTCTATTAAAAAAAAAGCCTAGCCAAACTTGCATCTGAAACTGAAAGAAGATGAATTAAAACAAACAAATAATAAAACTCAAGCTTTAGACACGTTTTATAGAAACTTTAAAAGGTAGCTTAGATTAGATTTTACTTCTTTCCTGCAACAAGTCCAAGCATCCTGCTGTCAAAAAGAAGGGAAATTTTTAATCAGTGCCATTTAGAAAACCCTAGGAAGGTTTCAAATTTTTTTTTTTTTCATACTGCAAGGACCAGGTTTTGGAAGGAAAAACTGCAGGTGGGATTCAGTTCAAGAGGAAGACGCCTAAATGAGGGTGTCTACATGTTTGGTGTCTACATGCCCGGTGTCTAACTTCTGTTTCTTCCAATACACACTCCAGATGCTTTCAGTTGCCCAATCATATGTAGCTGTGGTCAGCTGAGATGCCTTAGGGAACTGGACAATAGTCAGGAGCCAGGAGATGTGGCAAAAGACACAGGGACACTACATGCCACTGGTCAGTGGTGAGGACCAGCTGGGGTGGGCTGGGGTGTGCTGGGGTATCTCAGCATAGAAGTAACAATAACAATGGGGTAGCTGCAACAGGCAAGTGCCTTGGTTTTGAACTGAATTCCACCTTTTTGTCTAGACTTCTCTGTCATCTTGGCAGTCTTTTAGTATAATTTCTGTGCTCACTGTTTAGCCCCACTGCAACCACTACTAAGGTACACCTACAGCAGATGGACATTTTATTATGCTGTTTTTCCTAATTCGCATCCTGACAGGCCCATCAGCTGCCTCCAGCAGCACACACAGTGACCATGTCACGCTTTCAGCTACTTGTTGCAATGTACATGGAAGAAATTCAACTTTATCAGCTGTTAATTCATTCTAGAGGAGGAGACCTTCACTCTCTTGATACAAAATAACTTCTGTCCAACTTTCTTTGCTATAAGAAAGAAGCCCACACACTAGTTTCAATAAATGAAACCTCCATCCATATTGAGCATGTCTGAATTTCAGACAGGAACTTGCACCCTTTGCTTACCTCACGATCAGAGCAAGGGTACATAGTGATAATTGGGCTGTAGACAGGTGTAATTTTTGATAATATCTATGACTGCTTACATAAAAAGTGGTTATTTGTTACTTACTCATATAAACATATCTACAATTCACTGATTTAGGCAGTCCATAGAACATGAGTTTGAGGTAATGAGTATGGATTGGGATAAATTAGAGTTTGGCATAAGAACTCACCAGAGACTTCTTTTCACATGCTTCCTAACATAACTAGAGTTAAAAGTAATATACATGTGATCAGTTGCTCAGATTCTGTTGTGGCTTACATTGGGTAAAAAATCATTTAAATTCTATTGCCAAATATTCAAACATAGAGAATGATTCATTGTTGGGTTGCTGCTACTAGGATTCTAAAAGCCTGCTGCTTACAGTGACCTTTAAGCTGCTTAATTAGTGTTATTAAGTGCTTATTCTGTCCAAGACTGACATACCTCTGGAAAAAGCTACTATATCCTAGTATAATTTAAATCTATCATCTGAATTTTTTAGCTCAAATACATTATTTGTGAGCAGTAATGCCTATTGCCTCAACTGTAAATTAAAAATTACATAATAATTGAATCATACATGGAACAGCAGATTTTCAAAATCTTTTCTCCACCAAAAGGCTTATTGTAAAACTGTAATATAAAATTACAGCTTTTCCCACCACCACTCCAAATTCTTAAAAAAAACAGCGAGAAACTATTCTAAAGTAGATTGTTTATTGCCATAAGAAAAAAAAAAGTTTTAAAGCAACTGTTAAGCTATGCCTATTTCAGTTACTTTCAAGGCCTTTTTACTAGTATTGGGCAGGAGTTGATCAATAATAGAATAAACCCACTAATCCTTTATTTCATTCATTGTCTTTGTCAGCATCAAGGTCAGGTTTAGCTGAGAAAAGGGCCAACAAAATGATAGCCTACTCTGCATAGATTTTTTTGGACTACAGAAATCAAAATGCCTTAAAGGGAAAGAAAAAGAGAGAGAGAGATCAGAAGATGTTTACAGCAGCATGCACCCATACCTCTATTCCAAATGAAATGACAATAGAGAGACAGGTCAACAAAATACAGAGAATACTCTAAGGCAGTGTACATGCAGATACACAGATGTACAGGACATATATAAAACAGGTGTTTTATATAACTGCAAACTGAGCCATGCTCCAATTCAGTTTGAAGAGATGAAGACACTGCTGTGGGCTGATTGATTGTGAAATTTTATCACTTCTGAGCACATTTGTAAGAAGCAGAAGACAGTTGACGAAAGCAAGACCTCCACACAACAATGTTTAAGGTTCAACAGACAGTTCAGACAAGTAGGAATAAGGACGTGCAGCAGAAGAAAGGATATATCACGTCGTTACGGATCCCTCAAAGAAAATGAAAGAAAGTTTCAGCTGACCTTGCCTCATAAAGACTCATCAATCTTTCAAGTGCAGTGAAAAGAGTGGAGTCTGAGGCCGTATTAACCTTTCCATCTTTAATTCCTCTAAACAAGCAGACTTCACAGAACGATTTTTTTTACCGTACAATTGTTGGTTCCCAGGTTGCTGGCAATCAGCCATGCAGTGCTTTTGGAAAACATCTGATTAGGAGAAGTTGCAATTATCTCATATTTCTATTGAGCTACAGATGTCTTTAGAATCTAACTCATCTGCTAGTGAACCTTAATTATGTCCTAGAGTATGAGTTTTTAATATTTTTTTGTTAAAAAAAGTGAAAAATGCACAACCTTATTTCACAAGGTGCTTATTTTTTCTTTCTTCCCTTTTATATCAATAAACTACTTTATACTTTTTCCTCTGGTAAAATGTCCTTTCTCTCAACCCTTTAATTTTATGGCACTGCAGTAAAGCTATTCAATGAGATATACTCTCTGACTAGAATGTTCCTGCTAGTTTAGTGACATTAGATTATTTTTAATTACTTCTTCGTGGACTGGTTCAATTAACACTAAGCCATGCAGTATTTAGTTTCAGTTGGGAAAAAGGAAAAGAAAAAAAAACCAAAAAAACAATGAACCCAAAATCTCTGGTTCACTGGCATTTTCCCAGTTTGGATACGTGGGTTTTTTTGCCTTGAAAAAATTTGTTCAATCCTCTACTGTTACAGTACATGTTAGAATAAAGGTTAAGATGAATTTGTCTCCTCTGAGGCCTCCATTATTGAAATGCACTCAATCATGCATTCATACTCGATGACATTAAAGGAAGTTTGACTTACGTTTTGTTTTCCCACTATGTTATCAAATGGAAGTTCAGGGCTCCAGGATCCTTCAGTAAATGTAGCTCCACTGTTTCTCCTGTCAGAGGAGCTGACAGCCTCTTTCACAATATCTTCAGGTAAAGTCAACAGACTCTCCTCAGGTTGTTTAATTAAATAAGTCTCAATGTTATGTTTTCTCAGGAATTCATTGCGTTCTTTGCCATGCCCTTCTTCAACTTTATAATCCCCATTCAGGCAGTCCAGAGTGGCTTTGGAGATGTGAATCCTCCTGCATAAGCGAAATAAGTAGTAGTAAATACCGATTTTACTAGTATACTAGTGCTCTAGTATACATAGCTTCGAAGGAGGTTTTGAACTCTGCATATTATTTAATATCATGGATAAATAGAAGGTTTTCTACTGCAAATGATGAAAATTAAATAGTGTATTCAAAAACATGAGCTTTATTTGTGGTCAAGTACTCTCAAGATATGTTTACATCAATAAGATGTCATTAACGCACAAAGTTCTGTCACAGGATAAACACTGTGACATTCACATCTGAAACCTTTGCTCATAGTTAATAGTTTAATGGGAGACCTTCCTGAGTAAAATGCTATTCTGAGTGAAAAAAAATTGTACTTCAGGGAAATATATTGAGAGAAAAATAAATGGTAGGCATTAGAGCAGTTCATATGAAGGCTTTGATTTCCTTCAGTTTCCTGAGGTAGCTTAGACATTTGAAATTAATGGTCTTATTGTGCCATTAATTTCACAGTAGGGAAATAGGGGAACTGTGCAAAGGCAAGTGAGGTAATAATTTCTATTAAGACTAAGCAATGAGTTCAATAAGCTTTGGCTGAAGTTGAATTTAGATTACATAGAAAAGAACTCAAATTTTGCAATAGTATGATAGGCATTTTGTTGTCTTCCAACCAAACTATTTTTAAGAAATCTTCAAGTTTCTACATGGAGGGTAAATTGCAGACACCTCTAGAACACATCAACATGGTCAGCCATGCTGCACTGTACAATGCCACATCATGAATGCAGCAAGAGTTGTTCATTAGGCATTTATCTAGCCCAAGCAAATAGTTGTAGTGACTCTTTAAACCAGCTAATTTTTTAAACTTTGGGTGTATGTCACTTTCTGAAAGACAGACTTGCGTACAGATTCCTAGAATTCAGAGTGAGCTAAAATTCTTGATCTTGATGACACATGCTGAGGTGCTTTTCTCAGGGAATTTGGCTTCCTCCTGTGAAGGAAATGGTCCTTGCATAGCCCTTTGGCAACTTCCTTCTGGAACTCAAAGGATGCCAATAGAGTGTTGAATTGCATAATATTTTGATGGAATACAAGACTATAAGTGCATATATGATGTGTATGCATTTCCAGAAAATAAAATGCTAGTTGCATTTAAGCAGTGTGAAGTGCCCAGGAGTATCAGAACTTGGCACAAACTGTCTATGTGGAGCATTAAATATCAGCATCTAATTAAAAGATAAAAAATTTGTATCTGAGCCATTTTTTAAAGCTGCCTCAGCTTCCCTGCTCTTTCCCAGGTTTTGTACAACTTTCTGAAGTCATGCTGGTATAATGATCACAGAGATTAGTAGTATTTTGTAGTAAAAAAATCAGTAAAACTCATGATAAAACCCATTAAAAATGTTTCTCAAATATCAGCAATTTTGGTCTGGACTTAAACAGCAAAGCATGTGACCTCTCAGAAAGATGATGCATTTCCTAGTTCTAAGAAATCCAAATAGGCTAAAGTGATTTAACTAAGGTACTAACCTAAAACTAAAGAAAAACAAAAAGAAAGAAAGAGAAAGTGATACACCAGTTGCCAAGGTGACTATCTCTGTGTTTAGATTCAACTAGTATAATTTGGGAAGATTGTGTAATAAAGCCCTGAAATAAGGATTTTATGATGGATATGATAACAGCTTTAAGCAGAGTATGGAGATAGCTATTAATGTAATATCCTTAAATGGGTCAAATATTAATAAATAGTTGGCAGATTAAAAGTATTTTCTGGCTTCACCTATTGTACTGCTTGCTTAAAAAAACTTAAAATGTGGAGAGATATCTTTTAATTTTATACAAATATAGTACCTTGGGAACCTGAGTATTGAAATCAAAAATGTGTTGCCTGACCTACTCTTGAAAGCATATCAGGCCCACAGTGTTAGATGATACCTGTCATTGAGACATAATTGAAAATTAATTATTATGTAGGTTTTATGCAATTCAGTACTGGAGATTAATACCTACATACACTAAGAAAAGACTATTAGAAAATGGGATCATGGCAGAAGAATGTCACTGAAATAACACTGTAGGATCTTACATGGTTTCCTTCCCAGGTGTTGTGGACACATTTTTTACTCTCAGAAAACTGGAAATTACCATTTTTTTCTCAGTGCTCCTAATTGCCTTCTCTCATGGCAGCTGGGCTGTTGGTATGCTCCTTCTGTCAGGTGCAATCTCTCCCTGCATCACCCATGCTCGTGGGGCCTCAGGAGGACGCGCAGGCATCGAGTGGAAGAGCTGAGCCCCTTTTTTGCTGCTGTCAGAGTGGGTGAAAGGATGTTCCCCATCCTCAGCTGCCTCCCTCCACTATGCCCTCAGGAAAATGGTGCAGTTCATCTTTGCTCTTGTTTCACATGGTGAGAGCAGGACTGCTCACAAGCCCAGGGCAGCTTTCCTGATGAAGCTGATCTAGGAATGGGAATGACCTCGGTATTACAACAAGTAGGGGGATTTGAATGCTGGTGGCAGGGAGGAGTAAGGAGAGGCTGAAATCGACTTAACTGCTCTATTAAATCTGCTCTGCACACTAGGAAACTCTGATGTAAATCACTATTCTGAGGGGCTTGGTTCATTGCTGTCACATACAGGCTTTGTTCTACTGGCACACTGCTATCCAGGAAATCACTCTGCTCTGACAGACTGAAAACCTGCCAGGCATTTTTTCTACAGCAAGGCTGTGCATTTTCTGGGTTATTCTGTACAACTAATAGCTGTACGACTTGCACACATTAACAGCAATAGACTCTGCTTTTTTCAGATGTGGATGGTGAAACTTGAGTGATCAATTTGCTCATGGTAACAAAGCATCATCTTAGTCATCTGGGAGTATCACGTGGGATAAGCAGCAGGCAATGAAATTTTTTTCTGAAATTTTATACACGGGTGACATATGCAGAGTACAGAAGTTGTTCTCAGAGCATGCAGAGTTTCATTTTCTGCTAATTCCAAGAATACATATTAGAATAAAGGTTTACTATGTAGAACTGTGGAAGGGGCCTGCATTTGCAATATATGAAGCACATTTCCTTCCAACTTCCTGGGAACATGACAGCTCTGACAGATCCTGATGTGTTTGTAGGGAGTACAGCACATGACTCAGTTTTGATGACTTAAAATCTCTGTCACTCAAGGTGACAGCACCACTTAGACTTTTTTCCACATAAAGATGTCTGCTGCTATTGCTTCTAAATCCCATAGCTAAAAATGGAATTGTATAGGTGATCTTTCGTACATCTTTTGTCAATGGAAGGTGGAATGGAAAGTGAACAGAAGATTCCTGCAATCACTACTGTTGATTCAAATTTAGGATTTGCAGCTTCCAAATCAACATGATATACAGGTCATATCAGGCAGAAATAATATTCAACTTTCAGGTGAATCAGACACATCAGATCCACATTAAAAATACTAGGCAGCTTAATGGAAAACCATACATTTTCACATATAGACAGTTGAGATAAATATCTCGAAACATCTACTGAAGCATCAAATTACTTAAAAGACTTCCTAGAGAGCCTGCTGTTCATAACAACTTGTTATTAGCATATTGACCTATGAACACATAACTCTTCCCACATTTTGTGCATTAGGAAATAAAAGAAATTATAGCTTTGTACCTCATGATAGCATTTGAATGGAAAAGGTGAGAGAATGTAGCCTGGAAAATCTAATGAATTGTCAAAACCTAACTGGGAAATTTGGTCTACCTCTGAGGACTATATGGGCTGGAAACAAAAATTGATCTTTCTCAGAAAATCAAGGCTGACAAAGCAAAATAAATATTTTTATCTTGTCTTTTCAAATGTCTCTGCAAGCTGACCATTTCTACCCTTTTTGACCATAGTCTCACTAACCCTTGCCAGCTGCAAAATAGCAAAAAACAGGTCACAGTTGATGAAATAACGTAAGACAGTTAATCTGTTGGCAAGGTTCACAGTGTAATGTGCTGGCAATTTTTTCTGACTGTGGGAAATACACACTGCCTTACCCAGGAATTCCACCTGACTCGAGTTTGTTTGCAATATCCACGTCCCATGACCAGACATCAAACTGCCACTTCCGCAGGCCCAGCACTCCGCACAGAACCGATCCCGAATGAATCCCTATTCTCATGTCAATGTCATGCTTTGTTCTTGATCTGACATATCTGTTAAACAAAACACATAAAGAAAAAAGACTAGGCTTATAAAATATATGCCACGCTTTTCCATATCTTTTTGAAAAGGGTATGTTGTAAAACACCATGTCAATTAGCTGTAAAGTGCAGTCTAGCCTGTAAAATGAAGAGAGAACTTTCTAAGTATCAAAGGTACAGGTAGTGATAAAATTACTCTAAAAGCCAGGTTATCATTAAGCACTTAATTGCCTGCATGGTTCAGTGGCACACTTATTATTCCAATCGGATAGAAAGAGAAAGAGAGGGGAAAAGGTGTCTGAGTGAAAGTATTTTGTTGGACTTATTGGGTGTTTAACTTGGAATTATAAAATACATTTCAGGAATGGTATGCAACTGTTGGAACAGTATGGAACAATCAGAAACTGCATGGACAGTTCAGAAACAGGAACTATTTCCATCAAACCTGTGTATTCTTTTATATTCTACTGCCTTTTTTGAATAATTTTAAGTTTTTCAAAAATATTATTTTATTGACTGGGATTTTCCAGAGTTACTTTTTGTCAAATGATTAATTATTTTCATTATATTTGGCCAGAACACCATTTGCTGTGTTATGACAAATAACAAACTCTGTGAGTTTAAAATCAGTTTTGTCCATTCTGTGTAATGGTGAGGACCATTTCACCTCTCAAAAATAAACACATATGAGCATATTTGTTAAGAGACTGCTTTTCCAGTTCTGTTTGTGTGACAATAAGTGTTTGCACCAGAAATAGTATTAAAGCTTGTATTCATTAATCTTTAAATTGTGTGCTCCGGATAGGAAAAGCACATTGCTACTGGTGGTCTACAAACCTGCTGTGTCTCTGTAAAGGGCCTCAGCTCTACAGTCACTGAAGTCAATAGAAGCACAGCAAGATCACGCCACAGAGCAGGCAAAGAACAAACAGCTCTATTTCACAACTCTGAAGTTAACTACCTTTGCCTCAGATGCCTCAGATACTTGACAGATACTCTCTAGAGGACAAAAGGGTAAATTGCTCTCTGCATTCAATACTTGGGCTTTCATTGTTGCAACCGAGCATCAGCTCAGTTTGTAAGGGGGAAAGAAAAAGAGTTCTAAAGTGGAGAGAAACTAATTGTATAAAAACGTGAAGAATTGAAAATAAGAAATTAATCTTTATATCCCTTTCCCGCGCATTATGAAAACTTGGAGGAAAGCAGGCATGTGGTAAGTCTCAGGGCAGTAGTTTGCCTACAAGACCTGTTTATCACATCAGGAAACCAACATAATTCAGATATTTAAGAGAAAGAGGCTTTAAATAGTTAATCATAAAATAATAAAAAAGAAGCTTTGAGAATGCATTTGTCTGTGTTCTTAGAGTTTATAGTTTTCATTTACAAATTTCTTCATTGCTTTTCAAGCAAGAAGGCTTGAAATACCAAAATTAAACAAGCAATCACCTTTCTCTGGAAGATGGGATATGCAACAACTCCTCAACACTGAAGTACTTTAGGTGCTGTGAGAGCAGATAATAGAAGTGAGACCACTGTGATTTTAATTTATTTTGAATAATTTTTATGCGTTACAAAAAAACCTAAACTGACACTCATAGCTGTCAGAGGAATTGTCACACAGGATTGTTTCCTCAGTCTGCCTTTTTCTTTTGTTCAGATAATTATTTCTCATATTATGTCTGATTTCCTTATCTTGAAATAAAAGATAATTGTATCTACAAGAATAATTGAGTAAAAAGCTTTTCATTGAAAAATGCACTCAATAAGAGGACTTTGAGTTTAATAAAATGTTTTAATAACCTATATTTTTGTAATCTTTCTCTATACATACATAGACACACATGCTATTTTTCCAATTTCATTTCTATTTGTCATGTCCTGCTCTAGGTTTGTCTAGTTTAGAGAAGAGGAGGCTGAGGTGTGACCTGGTAGCTCTCGAACAGCTTCCTGAGGAGGGGAAGGGGAAAGGGAGGTGCTGAGCTGTTCTCCCTGGGATCCAGTGGCAGGATGCATGGGAATAACTCAAAGCTACATCAGTGAAGGTTCAGCTTGGACATTAGGAAACATTTATTTACCAAGACTGTGGCCAAACAATGAAACAGGATCTCTAGAGAGGTGGTTGATGCCCCAAGCCCATGATCAAGAGGCATTTGGACAATACCCTTAACATGCTTTAACTTTTAGTGACCCTTGAATCGGCGGGCACTTGGACTAGATGGTCACTGTAGGCCCCTTCCAAATAAAACAGTCTGCTATTCTATTCTATTCTATTCTATTCTATTCTATTCTATTCTAAATTTTAAATACTGTAAATTGTGGTCTTGTATTTGTACCTGATATGAGAACTAACACACACAGGTTTCGCTGGAGAGACCAGGTACAAATGATGGTGCAACTGAGAAACTGTGCCCCTCTATTTCCAGAGTGTTCACTAAGGATTGCTGGATTTAACTTTTCCTTTGTGATAAAAATGTGCTGATGGCCAGAGAAGGCTTTGGCATCCTTAATCAGCCACATAGGACTTCTGCATTTGTCCAAAACCTCACACAGCTGTGCTGTCCACACCACCTCCTGCAGTGTGCTGCAGACACTAATCAAGGTCCTATCCCCCTTGCCTTATCTGTTGTCTTTCACAGTCTCCCATCGACTCTTTATGTGCTGCTCAGGTGATATTTGATCTCAGCTCTTCATCAGCAGACAGAGTGGATTTGGCTTCCTGCCCACACCCTTTGGCTGAGGGACATTTTCTTTCTCTGCTGCAGTGCTGGTGCACATGCAGGGCTCTGTCTTTGCATCCTCCTCTTGTCATGCACAGCAATGTGCTCCTATGTTGATAAGTGGGAAGGCAATTGCAGGAGGGGACCTGATCACATGAAGTCACAGTCTGAGATATATTTAAACAGGCCTGTCCAGGACAGGAATCAAAGCACAAAAGTGATCTAGTCTCATTCAAATTACTTTATTATTTGCAACACAAGATTGAAAGCAGAAGTGTTGAGAACCTGTTATGGAAACATCAGTTTTCACAAAACTGCAGTTGTGAGATATTAAATTGAAAAAAGAAAAACAATAGTTTAATTTATTTACAAATTTCTTTGCAAAGACTAAAAAGTTTAAAAGTGAGATGATTTGTTAGTGTGTAAAAAGTAATGGAATTATAATTATTTTTTTCCTTTAAAATTTGGAGTGATGCGGGATGAAAAAGATTTCTGAATTATGTAAAAAGGGGACTTAATCATGGTCAAATCCAACTCCCTAGCAGCCAGACTACCACATACTTTAGGAGGTCTTGTTTATATACAGGTATAGGAAAAACAAAGCCTGAAATAGCAAAGTCTGGATCACCTTCATCAACACTGGTAGTTCTAACTTATTCAGAAAAAAACTTCTGTTAAATAATAGCATGTACTACATAAAAAATGTAGAGATAAAAAAATTAAGAGAGTCCATTTTGCATAAGCTCAGGTGTTCCACATCTTTTAATTATTCTCTCTCTTAAATTTATTCAACTATCAGTGAAACTTCTAATTAGAAAATTTATTTTCTTCAACTACTCCACAGGCTCTCTACGGATACATTGACAAAGTGCATTTTAGAAGATGAATTATTGATGATCTATAAAGCAGCCCTCTTTACCTCACAATTGCTTTGATATCTTATCCAGGATGAGGTAACTGTGACTGATGCTATTGTTGCCATTCATCTCATTTCAGTCTAGCCAGAGATAAAAAAATTCAATGATTTTAATTGGACCTTGGCATTTCCTTCTGGTCAGCATTCCTTGATGGGTATTTGATGTTTGTGGTGTTAATTGAAACCTTTCCTATTTGCATGAGAAGGTGAGCTAAAAGTCAGAAATTTGCTTTTCAACCTTTTCTGTAGCTGTCAAAAATCGGAATGCCCTGGAATTCAGGCCTTGAAGATTGAGAGTGACACACTGGCTGCTTCTGTGCTGACCAGTTCAACTGTGCAAGGTTCTGTCTATGCTTTGAGATACTTAAAACAACCCCAGAATGTTTTTTCATTCTCACAAAGCCCTCTCACAACCTGTTCCAGGTTCAACAGTTTGCATGTGATGAAGACCATTTCTAGTAGGTAATTTGAATGCAACTGCCTGGTTTTGGAATCAAAAAGACTTCAGAAGAATGGAGCTGGCCAGCCTGTTCCACTTTTAGTGACAGCTAAAATTCTCTGGGGTTGTTCAATTTACCCATCAAGATATAGTCATTATCATCCTCATGCAGGTGAATTAAGAAATTCTGTGTATTCTGGTTGAAGTAAGTAAGGATCTTAGCTGACTCTGCTGTGAGCAGAAGGATGGACAAGTGATTTCCTGGTGTCCTCTGCTAACTGAACTGTCCTTTGATTGTAAGGTTCAGTTATATAGAGAACGTTTTGGTTGGACTCAAGAGAATTATGGAATTTTCCTAATGTAATGCAAATGCTTTTTGGTGCTGACATGAAAGTGTAGTAGACGAAGTGAGGTAAGTGACCTTTTCAGTATGACTCTGGGAACTGTCATGCTTGTGAAGGAGATATCCATTATTTTAAAAAAGCTAGGTAACAGGATACACTAAACTACTGAAAAGTTTGAATAATACAGCACAGGTAATGTGACTTATGAGCTGTAACACTTCACAGATTAACTTTACATAGGTTGAATTTACAATTTAACGTAGATATTTTCCCAAGGTTCCTGTTTAAAAAAGCACCTGGATGAGTTTACCTTGGAGTTAGAACTGAAATCTAATGTCAGCAGAAACCATTATCTGGAGAAGTTTCATATTGCCAGACCCATCACTAACATAACTGACTTGCTCTGAATTCAGATAGATACTGTAGTGTCCTGCGGTGATGTTATGAAACTGCTTTATTCCTTAACCATCCGCTCAATGCCCAAGGACGCTGTGCCTTCAGGATGGACCCGGGGGCGGGGCCGGAGCCGCAGGACCCGAGTGCGGGGCGGTTCAGCGGCTCAGCCCAGCGGCTCGGGGGCTTGGGGAGCTCGGTGGGGCTCGGGAGGGAGCGCTGGGAGCTCTGTGCTGCTTTTCTGGGTTTCCTTTGTGCTCCAGCTAGCTGGGAAAAGGTTCTGTTGGTTTTTCTCTTGGTCTTTTTTTCCTTTTCTTCCCCTTGCCTCACTGCCTCCCTTCCCTCCTCGCTGGTCCAGGGAGCCTGCGGGGGTGGCCCCGGCTGGTCTAGCCCACGTGTCTGTTCCCTCTCAGGGAATTTGTTGTATTTTGAGGGGTTTTTTTTATCCTGTTCTACCCTGTTTTGTTTGTGTGTTGATAAACAGTTTTGTTTCTTTTTCGCACTTTCAATTCTTGTGACCCATTTGTCTCATTGACAGAGGAAGAGGGTAGGCCCTTTTTCCTTCGGAGGAGACACTCACTCTGGAGTGTTTCTTCCTGAAGTTTTGTCTCAAAAACCGAGACGTGGCTACATGAGCAGAGGTAATACTGCTGCATTCCTGTTTCTTATGTCAATCTGCTCTGAGAGGCAGGAAAATAATATAGTACAAGGAACTACGCACAGTATTATTAGAAGTCTGCTTTTTCATTTAAAAATTGTATTATAAAAATCGATATAATTATATACATACATACATACATATATACTTACATATCTATATATATACACATTTTCCAATATGGCCTTGATTGTGTTTGGTGGTGCATTCAAAGGAAAGGGGTCTCAGAAGTACATGAACCCATTAATCTCTACCTGCTTTAGTTCATATCATCATCCAACAGCAAAAACAGGGAAAGACAAACTGTCCTGGTGCTCTGTCCATTCACAGTCAGTGGCTCAAATGGACATGTGGAGGTGAGGATATGATCAAGTTTCAGTGTGAAACCTAATCAATCTTAGAACTGTCTAAAAAGTTCTGGCTGAACTTGTGAGTATGTCACAATATCCCTTTCTACCACCGCTCAGAAATGAAGGTAAGCCTTAGTTTTTGGGTTTGTGACAACATTCTCTCTTCTGTGAATTGGAGCTCATTGCATCATAGGCAGAGCCTTGTACATCATAGGAGAAATAATCTGTGGAAGGAATCCAGAACTGGATGAATGATATTATTATATAATTACATAGTTTAAAAATCTATTAATAATGGAATATGAAAGCAATTCCTGGCTCTTTTACTGCCTGAGTAACTTCTTTAACAAGCATCAATCACTTCATGATTTTTGTTAATACTCAACAGATGATGTTAAAAGCAGTTTTTTCATGCTAAAAGCAGGAAACCTGCCAGGGCAATCAGGTATTTTTGGCTGTGGGTTTTGTTTGGGTTTTTCTAGTTTTCCTTTTTTTTCCCTCTCTCATGAATTTGCCTTAATATTAGTACTTAATTACAGACTTTTAATGAAGACAAGCTGTTATTTAATTTCTGGAGTTTAGCCTATATTGCATGCTGGGACCATTTATTCTGTCATAATAGTTACTTTTTCAGATGGTATTTTAGTGGGAAATGATCCAGCAAATGAAACAACTCAGGACTCCTTGATTTACCAAACAAATATACCAGCACAAAGGTTTGTTTGAATTTCCACTGTTATGTATAGTGTGCCATTTTCATCACTGCACCATGAAAGCGAGTCCTTGAGGAGCTGAGTCTCACACAATCTCCCTTTGCCTCTCCTCCCAGTCACAGAGATTTCAGGAATAAGAACGTCTGAGAAGGTGGTGTTACCCCTGACAGCCACTTAGCTTGGGTCATAATTGTTAAAATGAAACTTTATCATCTGATGATGAAACATTCCACTGGTATCCAATTTCCATCATCAGTCAGTACAGACAAGCATTGATACAATAAAATTAAACACAATGAGAGTTATGCTGCATGTGAAAAGATAGGAAAACCAGCTGAATAAAAGAACTCCTCATGAAGAGCTTGTCTTTTTTACTTTAATTCCTATTTCCAGCTGCAGCTAAACAGAATTTACAGGTCCTTGGGTTTTGCAGCACAGATGGAGTTAGGATTTTTTCTCATGCCCAAATGTAGTGGAGCAAAACTGCCTTACTTTGGAGTAAATACCAGATTCCATGGAACCTTCCTGTGGTTAAAGGTTGCCCATCAATTGTTCTCAACAGTTAAGGGAGCAAAGAACAAGAAGACAGATTGGAATAACAATAATAGTGCTTCTTTTATGAGATTTTTAACAAGGCATGGTGATATAAAAAAAAATTACAGAGAAAATAATGATCTTTCTTGGATTATTTTGTTGAGTTCTGAACAGTTCCTTTCATCTGCAAAAAGAGTAGTGGAGCTGCAAGACTCAAGCTTAAAATCAATTTGAAGAGTCTCAATTAACAATAAATTAACAATTCGGCTGTATGGATATGTGCTGTATGAAAACACTTAGAAGTCCCTCGTGAGAAAATCTCTCCATAGATTTATTTTACATGTTGTGTAAAGAATGGATTTGACATTCTTGTTCTATTCCCTTTGACCATGCAGTCATCAAGGACAATAGAAGGAATATTCAGCAATTGTTCCTGAGATCATAGGGGTTTTTGGGCGCTGCCTCACTAGTAGGGTTGTGCTGATCGGTGCAACGTTACCAACCACCTGTTCTCTCCTGTCAGTGGAGAGAAATGCTTGTCTGTATAACTTCAATGCAGCTGTCAAATCTGAATGATGGTTTCTCATATCTTGAATCATCTCCCTATTACTTTAGACATAAAAAAAAAATATTTTCTGAAGTCTTCAGATGAAGATAAATAATTTTTTAATCATCAAAATACCATTTCCATCACATTTTAAATATGGTAAAATTCAGTGGGGACCAATGTGATAAAAAACTCACTTTTCTAAAGAGGGAATTTTTTTTCATCTTAACTGTGAGAGATATCTACTTCTTTAATTAATAGACTGTAGATAACTCCAAATTCCCTCAGAAATGTGGGCAGAGGTATTTCTAATATTCCATGGCAGGATTGGTACTCCCTGTCAACTGTATAAACACACATTAAGATAAGCAACATAAGGCTCCTATACTCTGAAAGAAAAGGCTGGGGGAAGAATCATCATCATTGCATAGACAGAAAATCAGATACTGGGATTATCAAATAAATTGGAGGTAACCTGAACTGAATTTATCTGCAATGGATGACACAAGTCCTGATGGACTTTGGTGTCATGGCTCCAACTGACAATAACTGTCATTTAAGATACTGAAAATAGAGCACCATTTCTGGATTACTGCCTTCAAGACCCTGTTCATAGAAGGGCATGGGGTGTTACAGACTTTCACTTGTGTAAGGAGATGGAAAGAAATTTACTCTCTTAGCAGAAAAAGGATTTACAATGAGTTGGCTGCAGCAGGTGTTACCAAGGAAATGCAAAAGATTTGATGTGTGTAGCCAAAAAATTTTAACAATGCTTGTAGATTTTTTATCTCTGTATTCTTTAATTCATGGTTCACTTTCACTGTGGGGATTCCAGAAACAAAATATTGATTGCTTTGTTCAACATTTAGCCTGTGATAATTGAATCCAGCCTTCTTAGATATCACTGTTGCATAATCATTATTCAGTTACATTTTCCATTAATTAATTTTAGTCAAATTCTTTCTCTATTAAGAGCTCAGTAATGCAGCTGCAGTGTGCATTAACTGACTGATGTATGTCAAGAGCAGACCCAGATAAAAGGGGCAAAGAGGTCTGGAAAAGAAGCAGACAAAGAGATTGGACAGCAAAATATCCAGGGAAAAAAGAGAATGCTCGTGTTAGGCAACACTGTTTTAGGGAAAACAGCAAAAGAAAAAGAATTTGGATATGAGAAACTCAGTAATTTTTTTATTGATATATCACTAAAAACCCATAAGTATGAAAAAGATGGACAAAACCTCTCTTGGACTATTACATATTAGCCAGTGTCATGGTAACTCATTGGATAAGCTCTACCCACAGGCTGCTGAAACTTGATTATTATTAATTGTAATTGCATCCAAATACAATAATCTATCACCGACATAATTATATTTACGTGATGGGAACACATTCCTTCATTAAAACACTTCCATTGCTTGTGGATTTAAGCAACAACCTAATTTAGCAGGTAAAATTAGTTCATCTGGCAAATCTCAGTACTTATGAGTTTGTCTATGAGCTAGTTTCCAAGCTAAAGGATAGCCAAAGCTGTCTATTTTGTGTTTATATTGTTATTTAATTTTATTAAAAGGATTATAGGAAGCAATTCAGATTCCTCCTCTTCAATCTCCTCTTGAAAATGACAACAGTACAAAGTGAGAACTGCCAAGAACTGTGAAACCTCTCAGTTGTACACACAGCTACTGTGTTACATCTCTGCAGTAGCACAGGTTGATAAAATCATTTAGTAACCGTTCCCATGCATTACATGGATCAAAAAAGTCCTGTTCTTTTCACAGTGATAATGCTGAGATTTCTGAACCAACATAAGAATTGTCTAGTAATAGCATTCTCCATAAAGAAGTTCAGGACACTGGCAGAAACAGTGAATCAGGGGGAAAAAAAGGCATTACCTGATAGTTTTGATCATGCTGAGTCCCATTTCAACACAGCAGTGTGCATGGTCCTGGCGAGGTTCTGGGAGCCCTGACACACAGTAGTAACAATCCCCCAGGATCTTTATTCTGAGACAATGATGTTCCTACAAACAAATGTATCAAAGAGAAAGAAAATATTTGCATTGTTTTTTTCATAATTTTAATGTGAAAGTAAAAATGGTTGAAAAATTACTGTAAAAAAACCCCAAACAACAAACCCCCCCACCTTGTTTCTGGATGTTTCCTTCTTGACATTAGTACAGTTGTAATTTATATCACTTTTGAAATAAAGTCCTTTACTTTTGCTGAAAAAAAAGGTATAGTGATTTTTCTTTTATGGTAATTAGAGACGTCCTTGCTGATGGGAAGAAAGGTTTCATCAGAGCTAGGTGGAACATAGGCCAAGGATTCAGAAACACCAGCTGAGATAATGAATAACCCAATTTAGCCTATGTTCCTCCAGGGCATCCTTTCCTGCCCCATTTTTACACTGGAAATAAATGAAAAACCTCTTTCCTCCCACTGAGAATTCCTTCCCACCTAAAGTTTCCACAGTCACACTCGAGTATTCCCAACAGCTATAGGAACTGATCAAGTATCTGCATGTCAAGGATGTCAAAGGTGTCTTGCATCAGGCTCATGCTGGGGTGGAATGATGTTTCTTTGGCATCCAGCTAGAGACATCCTTTACCCTAAGAGCAAATAGGGAGTTTAATTTCAAAAATACATATTAACGGTATCATTACCTACTGAAAGAGAATATTATTTTGTGACTTGATCATTATTTTAGAAGATCCTTTTCTCGTGAGAAGAAATACCTGAGTTGGTGAAACTTTTGTAGTTCCTAGCCCAGCATGTGAGACCAAGATTACCTGTAAATTTGCCCTGTGTATTCTGCTGGTTGGGCCCTCACAGGAGGTAATCAATTCACAGGACCAGAGAACATTACAAGTTGCATCAAGGAAGTGTTGTTATGATGGAGAGTAGTAGAAATATTGAGTCTAGTGTTAATAATCAATCAGTAAAGGCTCCAGTAACAGACCATTAAAAAGAAAAAATTAAGTAGGATCTAGGAGCAAATGTGAATGCTGGTTCTCCCAGGGATTGAGTATGGGTCCCCTTCAAAGTTTTGCTTAGGAAGAATGAAGCTTTGTGGTCAGTGTCAGATAAGCCTTTCACAATCCTGGAGTGGCACAGGGAACTTACATACTTGTACCCAAAGCTTTTTGTGAAGTCAGCTGAAGCCTTAAGTATACCAGTGAGGGTAAAATCTGCTGTGGGCACACGGCCAAAATAAGCCGATTCACCCTGAAATCTCCTTAAACCATCAGTAGGAACTGACTGTGTTTGAAGCTTTGGTTTAAGTCTCCAGCTAATACCAGTACTGCCTTTCAGAGTGCAGTGCCTTGCTATCCAAGTTTCACACAAAATTCCAGCGCGAACTCAGGCTTCTAAAATGTCAAAATTCATATGTAACTCTTCTCTTTCATCAATCCCTTCTTTTCACCCCCTCTTCAGACCCACACAAGAACATTTTTCATATGGCTTCAAATGAAACTGTACATCCTAAACCCCTCTGAAACATTTTTTTTTATACAGTTTCCCCATCAATGGAAAGAATTAGAGATTTGATTTTTTCCACTTATGTTTTTACTATAGAGTGAAACTATGAAACAAAAGTTAATTGATAGATACGTAGGACTCAATGGCACAAATCAGTGCATGTCAAACAGTAAGTGGGCTTCCTTAAGCTTCTCTCTGTGCTCCTCATTAAGACAAAATGCAAAGAGATGAAGATATAAACCACAGATTCTAGAGGTTTTTCGGCTTTTCTAAAGGTCCTGTTCAATTGTTTCTTACTCTAAGTGATGTTTGCTTTTACATCTACAAAATAAAAGGATAGTGTATAATGTAATATTGGTTTGACTGAGGTGGAATAAATCAAAAGGCAGCATTTCAACTCTTCAGAGCCACTACAAATACTTTACAAACAATAATCTCATAGTAGAATAGAGGAAAAAAAAAAGGGAAAACCAGTCAATTTCTAGGAAAGAAAGAAAGAATGGAAGAAAGGAAAGAAGAAAGATATATCTCAAGTATTATTATATTTTAGTTTTTTAATTGCATTTTTACACTCAACATTTATTATACCTATCTGATGATATGGAAACCCCTATTAAGTGAGAATTTCAGCACAGTTAAAGGCCATAGTCTACAACAGGACAAGACTGTTGTCTGGTTTGTAATACCTCATTTAAAATGGTTAAGTGCTGATTTCAGTTAATTCAGATGAGACTTACATCACCTTGCTGTATATCTGAAATTCCGAACAAATGAAACAACTTCAGAGGGATGCGCTTTTCATAACAAGAATCTTAATGCATGACAAGGCCTGATAATGAGGGTCTGATATATGCAAATGTGAGTGCATGTGTGTGACACAGGAAATCCATTCAACTAGTCATGAATGTTTTCTTTTTCTTGTCACGTGATGTCACCTGACTCATTTGCCAAAGCTCAGGAAGTCATCTACGGAGTGCGATATCCAAACGGAGATGACTGTGTCAGGTGTCCCTATGCCAGCTAGCAGTGGAGCTTGCCATTGCAGCCCAGGGAGAGCCAGGCAATGCAGTCAGGGGGGCCTGGGGACAAATTCAGCTCACAGCTAAAGCAGTTGGCTGGGCTTCAGTTCAGCTGTCTGTACCTAAACTCACCATGAATCTGTGAGACACCTGGGTCTGTGAAACACCCACACAGGACTAACAAACATGACATAAGATTTATGTCCTGTGGAACATTGCAGGGGTCAGGCAAGGTGTCTCTGCTGGCACAAGAAGCCACAGGGAGCTTTTAAATGACTCCTTGTCTTCCTATTTTTTTGCTGTTAATCATATTATTATGACTGTTAAATGCAATCTGTGCTACAGCCTGACTACATTGCTTTTACATTTGTTATTCTTCCCTAATTATTCCCATCATACTCATTTCAAAAGTAAACTATGGGCTTTTTATCACTGGAAATATTTCATCTAGAGGAAGATAATTCTCAGGAAGAACAGAGGGGTGATGGTATCTGCCTTTGGCAGAGGAGAGCTGTCTGGTCTCATGAGGTTCCCTGAGATAACTCCGTAGTTTAATCACATCTACAATTTAGACTGGAGGCTTTGTCAGACTGGTAGTATGAGAGCATTAAGGTTAGATTAATGAATAATGTGGGCAGCCATGCTACAGTTTTAAATCAGAGACTGAGTTTTGTAAGGGCCTGCCCACTTTTCAGTGGTATAAAATTATATTAGTAGCAATCAACATTTTCCTCACGCTGTAGAGCTCAAGCCCACTTCCTAAAATCATCTCACTGCAATGGTATCTAAGAGTAGCAAGTTGATATTAAATGAAAATGAATGAAAAATCTAAATATGTATGAAGAAACTGTAAAATGAGTAAATTATTTAAATTGGAGAAAATTGTCATACGGGAACTTTGATACAGGAAATATTTTTCACCACGGTGTTAATCCTTACACTGTTGTGAGGCTATTACCTCCTCTTTAATTTATTCTATTCCTCTTTCCTTTTTCATATGCAATTCTAGAAGTTGTCCTTGGACATGTAAATGACAGCTGATATTATACAGACATTCACATCAGTATCCATCAGCCTCACACCCCTTCCAATACTCATTCATTAATAGCATTTACTGAAGGGATCAATTAAATTCTCAGCATGTCACAAATAGGGGCTCTTTTCTCCCCTTATTTGCAGCTTTTCTTTTGCATCAAGTGGAAGATTAAGGGGCCTGATTCTGCCAAGATCAATTTAAATCACAATTTTTCCTGGGGATATTGAGCAGACTCAAACACCCAACTATTTTTAATAATAATTCTAGATTAATTCAGTGGCAATTGACAAGAAACCTTTTTCCAATTCACCTAAATCCAGAGAAAAAGAAAATATGCAGATTTTTCATAAATAATTACCTTGTATGTGGTGAATGATTTATGTTTGAGCTTATTAAATATACCCCTAGTGACTGGAAAGGAAGCAAAGTAAATTGGCATAAGGTGGAGCTGCAGAAATGAGTTGCTCAAATATCAAGTTACTGAAAGACACAGTCATAGACTTCATTAATATTTCTTGTTTCCTTCGGCTAAATTTCTGACATGGGGAAAAAAGTGATTTTGTTTTATAAGCTACGCCACTTTTCCAATTCTGCCTGTGGTGAATTAATCATTTCACCTAGTTTTGAAGGGATCCCCATAGGCTAGCAAACAGACCACAGAAAAGTCAAAATTTTTTTCAATTTTTATAATTTCAAGCTAAAAGTTTAGAACATTGGGGATGAAAAATTACTGCAACTGAACTACAGGACACAGAGAAGTCATACACATAAGTCTTCTTTTAAAAGGCAGCTGGAGTGGGAGGAGGCAGGGACTTGGCCTTTGTGTACAATAGCTCAGTTCCTGAAACATGTGCCAAAGGTAGAGGAAACCTGGATAAACCTCATTTCTCAGCATGAATCGGGTCTAGGCCAAAGCTCTTAATCAGCAGTCTGTTTTAGGGTGGGTTGGTGAGAGAGATCCATCCATATTTCTTCTATTGCAGCTCTGTCACTTTGGAAAAGAGAGCTGGGGCCTTGAGAGAGCCAGATGGAGGGGAGTTCCTAAGCCTGGTCATGTAGGCAAAAAGGAGTCCAAATATGGGACACAGTTACAAGGATTCTTTCTAATTTTTATACATAAAATAAAATAATTTTTTTTTTTTTTTTAAAGGGAAAATGTGACAGTCTTTCATTTGCCTGAACTAGGGAGTACATAAATATGGTCCTATGTTAAACACTTTCTACATATTTTAGCACACCATATAAGGAATGGGTTTTTTTTCTTTAGAAAAATCTATAATGGGGTGGTTACAACTTCTCTGTGCTGCCAGAAAAAATGGGTTTTGGGTCTCTTATGCTGCAGAAGGAATTGACGTACGTTGCTGAGTGAGTTTTCTAATATATTATATCAACAGCTTTGTTCCTTAACATACTGTAGAAGAAAACTGCTATGATTGTTGCATCTGATGATCAATTTGCCTTGCCGGCTCATGTTAATTAGAAAATTATGCTTTGAGTGATTTCAGAGGCAGAAATCCCCATGAGAAAGATTCAAGGTGTTTCTTTCCAGCTAAGGCAGGAAAAATTCTGCATGGAAATTCTGCTCTTAGGATCTTCTAGAACTTAATTGCTTCAGGTACATGGGACACTGGTTGACAACATTAGAACATGAGTCAGCATGTGCCCAGGTGGCCAAGAAGGAGGCTGTAGTCAGGTGGGGGTTGGTCTCTTCTCCCAAGTGACGAGAGACAGGACAAGAGGAAGTGGCCTTAAGTTGCACCAGAAGAGATTTAGATTGGATGTTAGGTAAAATTTCTTCATCTAAAGGGTTGTCAATCCTTGGAACAGGCTGCACAAGAAGGTGGATGAGTTGTCAACCCTGAAGGTATTTAAAAGACATGGATGCGATACTTAGGGTCATGGTCTAGTAGTGGCCCTAGAAATGTTAGGTAAATGGCTGAACTCAATAATCTTAGAGGTCTTTTCCAACCTTAATTATTCTATGATTCTATTAAGGATGAGCTGGAGAATTCCCAAGAATATACTTGTGAAGCCTAAATTTAATTCAAATCCTAATTTAGTCACAAAGTGGGGCTTCTTTTTGGGGGAGGTTGAATTTGTGTAATTCTTAGTCTATAAATCACTGGGAAATTTTAAAACAAATTTTATTTAATCTGTCATTTTCATCTGACTTTTTTCCATAAAAAGCCTGTATACTATCACTTCTTAAAGTGTTTTGTGGACTGGGGTTTTACTTGACTGTTTAGGTTTTTGATGGGCTCTTTACTATCTGAAAAACTGTAAATGTAGGGAGAACATTGTGAACAGGGTCATTTATTCATTATTATTAGACAATTTATTATTGACACTGGTTAGGAGAAAAAACACGTCAGAATTAAGCACTGCAAAAAGAGCATTCACTCCATCCCTTTACTCTAAATTCATACAATGTCTTTATAATGAGATAAATATGATAGATCCATATTCATAATCCAGAAACTCTGCTTCTTGCTACAGTACCCCAAACATATACAAATGAGAAAATTCACACCTGGCATATATGTTTAAACAGGGGGTTTCAGGATGTCTGGAACCCTGTGGGTTACATGCTTGGAGATGATTTCACCACGGAACAAAGCTCTGCCAGCTCAGAGCTGAAATGTGGCCTGGGACAGTAAAGCTCTGCAATGGGAGTGTATTTATCAAGGAAACCAAACAGCCTTCAACACCCTCTAGTCTTCCCTTCCTGATACCAGTTGGTGCAGGTATTGTACTGGGGCTATGGCGTGATGTGTTCTTGTGGAGCCTGGTAGTCAGGTTGGTTTCCACCCCTGGAAACACCACTCACAAGTAAGATTGATAATAAACTGTTGGAGGAATTTTTGGCAGCTTGTCTGCAACATCACAGGAGAAAATTTAACCAAGGTTACAGAAGAAGATTATTTCCTTAGAAAAAAAATTTTAAAAACCCCATCAGCCCTTTAATAAGCTCCTTTATTTAGGGTTTTACTTTTTCCTCTTTGTAGTATCTGAAACTGAATCTAAAAACTGTAGATGAATTTAGAAATATGATAATTTAAATCATTGTATTGGCTGACATCTAGCACTGCAGAGAAGGCAGAGGAAAAACAAACATCAAAAATAACTATTATTTCACCAAAGCAGGACTTTTTTTAGGCTCAAGTATCATACTGAATGTCATCTTGTTTCCCTTCTCTCCTCAAAATTTCTGCCTAAGGAAAATATTAATATTAATTAAGTTTCTGTTTAGGCCTTTCAGTAGATGAGGCAGATATAAGGAAATGTTTTCTACAGTTCTGTTTTATGCCAACTTATTTTTCTTCCTTTGTAAATGTCACTATTCTCTTTAATAACTATAAATCTTTGCAAACATTACAGAGTGATTAGAAATGGGAAGTAGCTGTACATAACATATTACCTTTTTTTCTTAGAAGAAATATTGAACTGAGTTCTAATTTTTATTCAAAGTGTTCTGTGGTAATGATACAGATATTATGAACTTTTTGTTATTAATTATATGCATCAATGTATGCCATAATACTTTATGTAACCTAGGGAAGATTAAAAAAACATCTCAGAGTTCTCATTACTTCTGTTTTTCTTAATAAAGCTTAATAAGAGAAAAAAGAAACTAAGCCAAATTATATTTTTCAGTATGCTGTAAAAATGTCTTCTTTAAAACTATATGATTTATATAAGATGTTAGAGCAGGTCCAACAATCCTTTATATGGGATTATAAAGTAATACTTTTATTTAGAAGTAAATAAGTATTTATAAGGATTTTCCTTAAAATCTAAAGAAACTGCCTCAAGTTTTCTTTCACTGATCTCTTTGCTTTGATGGTAATTCTTAGCAAACTCCAAGAGTCTGACTAACAGTGACTATTTTAAAGAGTTATGATAACTCTATTTAAGCTGATTGAGAACCAGTTAAGTGACACATCTGAAATCTAGATGTGATTGTGTATTCCTCCTTAGTGGAAGATCCTTCTAGGGAGGCCTTGAAAGGGCCACTTTCCAAAAGTCCTATTGAGGATTTACAGGCAAGTAGGATAACATTTACAAAAGGACTCAGACCAGTAAAATGAGCAATTACCATGCAGACATGGTGGTGGTTACAACATGACAGCAAGACCATAAAAACACAAATAATATTTTTCAGTACAATAATGTTATCACTGTATGTTCAGAAACACGACATTTGGACAGTGATTGAGGAAAGTGATAATAGGAGGAATGGTGATGATCTGCCTCCACCACACTAATGGAGATTAGTCCAGGAATACTGGTTTTTGTGCTTTAAAAGGGATTCTCAAAAACTGAAGGTGTTCCAGAAAAGTAGTCCCTAAAACTATTTGAAGGAATAAATTTTACAGAGTAAAAACCTTGCCATGACTTTGGTCTGTTTCTTTTATCAAAAGGAAATCTGAGAAGCACCTTGATCAAAGCACCCAGATGCATTCCTGGAGGAAGTCAGTGGCTACAAGACAGTTCTTTTTTCTGGGATTGTTCATAGCAAGAATCAATAGATGTAATTCCAATTCAGAAAAAATCAAATGGGAAACAAGTCATACTGAATAAACAGTGAGAGTGTTAAGGCACTGGAATATGCTACCAAGATAGACAACTATTTAGACAAGACCATCTCTTGGTGCATTCAGATGAAGACCAGGAATTTTTCCAAAAGATACACCTTTACCAGGTGTGAAAGCTTTATGCAATATCAGTTGGGTATGTTGAGAAGTCCATGTAATTCACAAGTCCTTAAAATTCAGGATCTGTCAGTATCCATTTCCAAAATTTTCCAAAGGCACAGGCTAAGTTCAATACAAGATTTAGACCGTTTTATTTTATGCAGCTGGTCCCCTCCATAAGAGTCCAGTGAGGAATCTTGGTTTCCTATAAAGTGCAGAGGGACAATTTGTCTCCTTGAGTGGGACAGAAACACCAAACCCTTTCTAGGGAACCAGGAGAGGTTCCTCTCTGTTGGGCGTCTCTACTGTCAGAGCATCAGACAAGTATTGTGACATCCAGGTTACAGAAGCCACAAATAAGGAACACAGTCAAAATGCCTTTCTTTTTACTAAATTTTAATTATTCATGATCATACCACTCTAATCTTTGTAAGCAAACCAGTTCAGTTTCTGCAGTGATTCCTCCCTGTGGCTTCCACCTTTCAGAGGATTGTTCTAGACCAGTGGATGTATGGATGTTCTAGACCAGTGGATTAATCAATGATGTGTTAAAAAGAAAATCAAATACCCAGAGTAGGAAAGAAAATGCATGAAGGAGCCTAGAACCTTGAATTTACGGACTGGGACATTCACTTGAGAGGTGACCATCCTGATGATCAGGTTTTGCAGACACAGAAGTTCTTTCATCCCAAACCACAGATTTCTGGATAAGAAATTCTTGGCTCTGTAAAAGGGACTGATATATTTATTACTGTTTCTTTAAAATAAATTCACCTACATTTTTGGGATACCTACTCCTGTGTGGCACATTCAATGTTCTCCATGAAGATTTGAGTTTAGAACTGCAACAAAAAAATCTCTAGAAGGTTTAAGTAGGAGATGTGTGACAAGCCACAAAGAAGGGGGGAATGTCCAGGCATTTAAAGAAGTAAAATTTTCAGTTCTCATAAAATTAAAAAAAAAAAAATACAAGAAGGAAGTTGAATTCAGAATTAAGTGGCAGGTGAGGGAGAATTCACTGGATTAGACTTAAATGTAAATGCCTTCCTTGTTCCTAACTCCTTTATTGCATATAATCTTTCTATATGAAGTCAGTATTGGTTAAATATAGCTTATGGAATGATTAGAAAATATGGTTAATGATCATGAATGCTAGCTAAAACTGAAATGTAAAGCAAGGCAATAAGGCATTTTATATACATAGTCTTTCTAAAATATTTCTGTGACGTACACACACACATTTTATTTGGTGTAAAATACGTTTCTTCAGTTAAAGTAGCTATTTTTATCAAGCCATACAAAGCCAGACATTACCCCTATAAGCTTTCTAAGACAGGACTGAGGTAATTCTTTCACCTGGCTTGGTTTACAATGTAGACCAGAGTTGATGAGGGTTTTTTGTTTGCAGAGCAAATATTGTAGGTTGCATTTACTAATTTGCCAGTGCCCAGTCAATAGGCTGTGGCATCACTATGTACATGAGAAAACACATTACTATTTAAGATAAAAATAGCTGACTCAAAAGAAATTTGAATAATTACAGAAGTCTTGTCTTTTTTGGCTTTAATGTGTAAGCTGAGAGAAAACCACAAGGGTCCTACTGATACCGTGCAATAAATGTACAAATACCCCATAACCTTGAACCATAAATGAGTAAAACACAGTGAGGGATGTAAATCTGTACATCAGACTAAGCCACTTTAGGTTCTCCTTATAGTAAATAGATAACATGGTCTATGATATTCAGAGTGCAATTAGCATTTTCCTGTAGTAGGTACCTACATTTGGCTGGATAAATGATAAGATAAACTCCATTAAATGTACTTCATTGCCTCCACTTAGAAGCCTTATTAGTCAGCTCAGATATTGACACTTAAAGATAGTCAAATTAAATTTTGACCAAAGAAACATAAAAAAAATGTAAGCCTAGCAAAACTGAGCATGTGTTCTGCTTGTATTTTTGTGCTTCGCTTTTTTTCCGATGAGTGCTAACTAAGTAGCAACTACTTTTCCTGATGTAATAATTTCCTCTGCTGTGTTTAATTAATTTCATTGTTGAGTTCGATAGAATCCAGCCTAAAGAGTGTAAACCTTGCTAGTAACTAACAATGGCTGTGGGAACTGATTAGATGACCTTAAATGAATAGGTCTTTTAACCTTCCCCATTTCACAGAAGAAAAGAAAAAATAAAGCTATGGTCTTAAAAAAAAAAAAATCCAGCAAGTACCAGAAGTATGAAACTTCCCTAGAAAATGTGGTGGGTGGTCTGCTTTCCTACAATTCTTTGTCCAGCACTACAGAAGCCCAAAGTTCTGACAACAACATCAGCTTTCACTTGCTATCAGAACTCATCATCTTTCATAAAACTTTATCAGTGTCTTCCAACCTCAATGGCGATATACAATCCCTGTGGGGAAAATCTGCACATATATTGTTCAAAGTGATCAGAGGGTATTTCCCAAAGCTCCCAAATATAGAATTGATTTTTTCTTTTTGCAAATAAACTGTGTTTAACTCACATGTGCTAGTCGATCAAATCTGGCAAAGAGTTCATTCAGCATTCGGACCAGCTCCTGGGCTGACAGAGTTGTGGAGAGGTTGGTGAATCCTTTAACATCTGCAAAAAGAATGCTAAAAAACGAGAAAATATATTAGTGTTTCAGTTGATTTCACTTAATTACTGAGTGTCTAAGTAATCTTGTATTCTACTAGTGGAAGGGTCATTTTACTACATTTGAAGTCATACTACCTTTGTTCTAGACCTCTGTACATTGTGGAGTACTGAATATAAATATTGAAGGGATTAAAAAGATACTGCTAAGGGTGAGAAAAAGTTTTGCCAAAAATGGGAGTCCTGCAGTTCTGTATTTTCAAATCACATAAGACTCAAATCCTAAGACTACAGACAGATTTGTGACAGTCTTGATACACCTGGCTAAGGCCAGTTTTATTCCATCTAATTTTAGGCATTTGACAGAAGTACCTGAGTTAGAGCTATAGTGCTCCCTTTTTAAGGTACAAATCTTTAATTGGTTAATTCCTTTTTCATTCTACTGAATTTGCATGGAGCCCAGTGCAGTCATACTTTGAATTTAGGTGTATCAACTTGTGTGCGTGCAGTTGTGGTACAATCTCCATTAACAAACTACTTGCAAACAGACCTCTAACCTGTGTTTGAACATCCAGCTATTTTTCTAGCCTTTTGACTGCTCACTGTGCCTAAAATGACCACATGTGAATATAGAGAAACATAAGCACACACAAAGTCTCTGGTGTGCAAGATACCACCCAGACCAAAGCAAATAATAGCTCAGTACTTTTTAGATAAAGAGAGTATTGGCTACTTTATAAAGTAGTGATGTTCAAAAATACACATATCATTCTGGCACAAACCTTATTAGCACTTGAAAGTCAACTAATAACTGGTGTTACAGAGTAGCAGAAGATTTTTTTTCACAAGTCATCACTTTAGGTGGTGACTTGTACAAGATCACAATTTGACAACGTCTGAGAAATTCTAATATAAGCAATAATAAATACAGTCATGATCATGTTGTCTACTCATAATACAATTGATCTTCAAATTTATGGACTGGTAAAGGTTTGGCTGAGGATTAAACAAGATGCTCACAAACTCGGTAAGATTTTTACCGGTGAGAAGAAATAAAATTAAAAGGTAAAATACCAAGTGACTCAAAGAGGAATGAATAGTAATAATAGACTAAATTTATAAAGATTAAAATTTTTCAGCTACTGATTTCTACACTTTTAGTTATCAAACCAAGAAAAATTTCTAACAGGTTATTAATTTTAAGGATTCATATAGCACTGATTTAGGTAGTGTTCAGTACTCAACATTTAGGGGAAAAAAAAAAGGTGAAACCTAGTTTTGAAAAGATCTAGTTTCTAGAAGCATTCATAGAAGCCAACCAGTATCTACATTTTAAAACACGCAGAATCTTAATTTCAAATCTATTTCAAGCATAAAATATGGTTCAACTTCTCACCCTGAATACAATCCTTTTGCATTAAAAGAAAAAGGCCATCTTTTCCATGTTTTGATTCTTCTACAGCAACACTTTGAGTATGAAAAAGGTTAATGGAAGAGGTTTTAATTCAGTGAAACCCAAACCTTTATGAGGGTCCTTGACACTTTCAACCAGATTTAATAAAATAATATGTCTGAGCTACTGCATGGCCACAGAAGCAGCAAATAATCAATTTACTCTTCTGCAGAAGTGCAAATTATTTTTATTGAACTTGTCCAGACAAAGTTATATTTTGGTTTCATTGAAAGGCAAAGTACATGCTTTCCTAGCAAACTATCTACCATCATATCCAAGGATGCTTATTTTTCACTTTCTTCAATGATGATTTTAATGATGGTCACTCAATATTTTGCCCTTGTGTTTTTGGGAAAGACATATTTCCATTTAATATGGAAAACACTAGTGGCTTAAAAAAAATTTTGGTTTTTGGGAACTACAATAAAATCAAGATTATGTAATGTCATGGAGTGGAAGTTGATCATTCTGGTGTAAATGTACAATTAGGACTAATTACTTCGAGTAGCAGCTCATAGGATAATTATCACCTTTCTGATAACTAACTTCAGGAAAAACAAAATTTAGAGAGAGGAATAAAGAAAAGAAATGGGATTAAGAAATTAATAATAAGACTGATTAAATGAAAATGGCTCCTAAGCAGAGGAACCATATAACAGGTCACCATCTTTGAGAGCATCTTACAAGTCTCCATCTCATTCTTCAGTGTGTGGGGTGAAGCAGCAGGTTGTGGCAGAATATGTGTGCACATGTAGGCACATTCCTGTGCAATCCTGACCACTTAATTAAGTGAAAAAAAGACACAATTGGTCCAGGCTCATTGTTTGGTTCAAATGGGTCTTGCCATTGCAGTGGCATCCAGCCATCCTGATGAATACAAGAAGGCACCAAAATGCTTCTCTGCTCAATTAAACAAGGGTTCACTCATTTTCTAATTTATGAATGAATAAAGCAACAGAAGGGAAACCTTCAAACAAGAGTCATTTAGCAGCATCTGAGACCTTAAACATTACAGAGAGGCTACTCCACCCACCTGACATTCTCATAACGATGAATGTAGATCTTATGGAACTGGTGCTGCAAATGTTCATCTTCTACATTGGTCATATCATTTATCATTTCCAGGACTACAAACCGTGGTAACACAGAGAGCACCAGCCGTTCCTAAAACAAAGAGGAAACCAAAGTCTCAGTACCAATCTGAACTGGTATTTCACAATGCCCTGTTTAAAGATCTGGATAATTGGTTATTTAAGATGTGACCCTCCTCTCTAAAAATTCTAGCTCAGACCATTTGTGATAATTCACCTTTTCAAACTGAGTCCAGAGTCCAGCATGCTTCTGGTTTAGGTAAGGAAGAACAAAATGAGTACACATGAAGCCATTCAAACTGCCCTCTCAAGTAGGAAGACTGGAGAACATATTCAACATTTTTAATTAGTTTTGTCTGTGTTTCAAGAACACTCAGGAAGAGTAAACATTTGAGATGTGTTTATATACATACACATGCTTATTTATAATGTAAATCTTTAATGTATATTAGTATAGCATTCAAGTATATTAGTTTATTATTAGTGTGCAAACACGGTGTTATCAGAGCATATTAGTGCACATGTACTTCTAATATTAGTGTATTAGGAGATATATACATATACACACCATTGCTGTTTCCAGCCCTGTTATAATATAATTAACCACAGAATTTTCACAGAATTTCACTGGATATTCTGATTTGGAAGGGACCCACAAGGATCACTGAGTCCAGCTCTTCTGTGACTGGCCCTTTTGGGGTTCGAACCAGCAATCATGGTTATTAGCACCATGCTCTAACTAACCACCTCTAAGTACAGTCAGGCAAGCCCTCAAAAAGTAATCAAATTCTTTTGTGAAAGCCCTAGATCATCCCCTGAGAGATTTTAGAATGTCCCTGCTTCAGTGATTCATCAGTTTAATGGCTTTGACAGATTTTGCAAGTATCCAACTCAAATCTGTTTCTCTGCAAATTAAACCTTCTTTTTATCCTTCCAAATTGCGAATGGATAATTATTGATTGCTCCTTTCTCTGTAATAATCCTTCTGTATTAAAATACTGTTATTGTGTCCTCTTGCCCTCAGTCTCTCTCTTTTTTTTTAGATTAGAAAGCTTTGTCCAGTATTGGAATATATCACTCCCAATCAATCTGAAGCAAAGCTATAATTTTTCAATTTTCTTTTACTTTACAGGATTGCAAATACTGAAATATTCTTGAACTAAAGAACAGAATGCTAGCTATGTAAGCTACTTATCACCAAATTTCAAACAACGTTTTGGGGAATAGTATATATCTAGGGAAAACGAGATTTAAACTTCCATATCAGGCGCATATGTGGACTGTAGAACACAGATAAAGTTCTCTCCTCGCCTCTCCTCCGCTCCCTTCCCCTCCCCTTCCCTCCCCTCCCCTCCCTTTTCTGTCAAAGAAATTGATATTGAATTTGTTTTGAGGTAACTTGATATTAGGAGGATATAAAATAATCTCATATTATACATGCTGTGGGTTATGCCCCTTCTTGAGGGTGAAAATTTGTTGAGAGAGAACAAGAAAAACCAAAGAGGGATGATGGGTGGAATGAGAGAGACGAGCAATACAATCATGACAATAATGATTTTTATGCCAGCAGGATTCAATGTCATGGATGAAATGTAGCCATAGATGAAACATCTGAATAAATGAAGGAATCCCTCCCTAGCTTTCATAGGAGGTGATATCATTACTAACTTACAACTTTCACAGATCATGAAGAATTCTCACTCTGAGCAGTCTTAGTCAGTAGTTAGTAAAACAATCCTCAGCTCTCATGGAAACACGTTTTGGGTAAACACTTCCATTTGTCTAGATGGTAGCCCCAGCTGAGTTGAACTATATGTTTGCTAAAGAGGGGAGAACACAAGCTGCCAAAAGCTGCACTGGAGCACAGGAGTGTTTCACCACTGGAGCACACCTGTTACACTCCACTCCAAGAAGGCAGCTTTCTCCTGTGCTCCTTCCTGCATAACATGCTGACAGAAGACGAGAGAACCAAGACTCTCCTAATATTTAATCCACCTATTCTACAAACCTTTACTAAATCAAGACCTGCCTTTGTGAGGAAGGGACGAAAAAATTATGCAAGTAATAGCTGATGCAGAGCAGGCTGTGAGTAGTGAGATCATCCTTAATTCTGGGAAATAGCCAAGCTCAGACTTTCTGTTTTCCCATACAAGGTGGTTCCAATTTTAGCACATTTGCTTTGTCTTGACTTTCTTCCATACTTTCCACCTGGGAATTCTGCTATCCTTCATTCTTCTGATGTGTAAACACTGGATGTGATGCTTGTGATAGCAAGAAGAAAACCAGTCCTTCAGGAAGTCCTTTACACTCCTGGAAACCCAGGTTTTCACAGGAACATCTAGTCCTCAGGTAGCTTCACTCACAAGCGAATGTCCTATGGCTTCTTAAGAGGGCATGTTTGCAAAGAGCTGCTCATTGGTAGTCTAGGAACCAGAAATATTTTTAACGTTTTTTGTCCTTAAGCCTCCTATAACTGAAGGCACTTAGGCTATATATTCTCTTATTCCTTCACTACTAAGATACATAGCTCAATATAACCAAAAAATAAAGCCACCTTCTGAACAAATCAGATCAGTATTTCAGGGAGTTGTATGATTAAAGTGTTCAATGACTTCTTGTGAAGATACATTCAGAATAATACCAAATTTTTTCACTATAGAAAGAAATATGTTGTTTCCTACCTTATCCATGTAAGATGATAAATTGGAATACAAATAATAATAAAAAAGGAGATTAAACAAAAAAGAAAGAAAGCGGAAATCCTTGTTGTTATTGAGCTGTTTATAAAATCTGTGATAAGAGAACATTAAAAAAAAGGTCAGTTCCTTCTTATATATATGGCTGAAATAGAGAATGGGTTTTTTTCCCCAATAGGAAAATCTTACATTCCTTATTTGCATTTGCCCAAGGGGGTATCAAGCAATGCCTCTAGAAAGTTTATTTAAAATAAAGCATAGTTGACTTGGCACATGTTCACTAAGCCAAGAAAATTGTGCTTAGTACATTTGATATCTTAACCTTCATGCTACTCATTAAGGTAAGTTAAACGTTCTTGTCTGCACATAATATCTGGCAGTGACCCATAAAACTGAGGTTAATTAGTTTGCCTCTGTAGCAGCCCTCCTCCATTTATACTGAAGCATGTGATGAGCCTTTGCTGGAATCACAGTTGAAGGCTCATATACAGCTCATGTCACTACTTGGTATGATGTATGTTGTGCTAAGGAGGAGCGCTGCAAGAAAAGCAGCATTGAAGTGTGTATGTGTGTGTCTACATATATTTTTATGAGGCACTTCAGCTACCTTCAATTCTCTGGTACTGAAATATTGAAAGGACAGAAAATTTTTCCCTCTACGAGCATCAGCTGTCCTTTGCTATTCCAAGCTGCTCTTACATCACACTACACTGACAAGGTGGTGGGGATGCTGAACCAGGCTCCTATTTCACAGATTTAGATACTGTGGTGCAGAAGAACACCACAAATGTGTGGAGGTCATATAGAAAAGACCAGTAGCTAATCCTGGAGAAAAAAATTGCTATTTTTTCATAGTCCTCTGTACCTTACTATTTGCATGATCAAAGAGTCTTCACATTTCTAGTCAGTCTCTCTTGGAAGGCATTTTTAGAGCTGGAGGGGAACACACAAGAAAAAATTCCTTCTCTTACAGAGAAAGGCCTAATGAAGTGTCATGAACTCTAGGGTGAAGGAAACTCCATTGTTGCGGTTCTTCCCCCCGCCATGGGGTCCTGGGAGAGGGGCCCTGGGGCAGAGGCACGGGGTTTCCCTGCTCCCTGGCCAATCTTGTTCCCCACTGGTTGTTTTGTGTTCTCCTGGGCAGAGAGGACCCTGGCGGTCCCGTGATTGAGCAGTTCCTTGGCAGAGCTCTGGCCATGCGGCTGGAAAATAAACACCTCTGAAAGCATCTACCAAGAATCGGTCCATATTTCTTTTCCATGGGCCTCACTGTCTTATACATGTTGCATTAATCCCCACTGCAACACTCCATTACCCAGCTCTGCTGAAAGCTTGATAGTTGAGCAGTGGACTAAGTGGAGACAATTCAAAGGTAAGCAGCAGCAGTGGTAAATGGTTTGAAAAGGAACAGAGATACATTTGTTCAAGAGAAAAGACATAGAAGAAAGAAAATAGCAACAAAGGAATTCCAGAAAAGAGCTGGTAAACTATTCTTCTAATAACAATTCATGAGATGAATCAGCCCTCGCCTTTAAGATGGAGCAGAGTTTAGAGTAAATAAATAAAAAAAAGTACCTTTAACCCAAAGAATAACCCTGGTAAAGAAAAAAGACCAGTAAAAATCACTAAATGCAACAAACTGATGGTAGAATTCAGGTCTGCATTCAGACACCTGAGTTTTGTGACTACAATGTAGTTATGCCCAAACTTCCATTTCATCCAATGAATCTGAAGAGATACTCAACAGGTCAGATGTAAATGACTCCTTTGTTGTCACTATGGGTCTCTCTGGGTTCTGTTGCCTGTATTGACTAGATCTCAGTCAGTGGTAGTAGGAGCCCATAGATGTAAAGAGCGTGCAGTCACCTAGTTTAGGAAGTTTTTAAATATGGAGCTGACTCCTACCCAATCTACTCCTTCAGGAAAATTTAGCAACAGTGAAACAAATCCTGCAATGATAAGTAAATTAACTTAATGAGTCACACACATCTATTTAAAGTATCAAGACTGTAATTTAACACTGATACTGACTCTAAGGCCCATTTACTGTTTTATGCATCTGTAATAGTCATTCTTTGTTGGACAGCTTCGCTGTGGTCTGCATGCACAGATCCCTTGGGTCACTTGTACTGAAATAAGGGGGGGCCAGTGCTTACAACTGCACAAACATAGCTAGGCGCATTCATGGAGAAGTGGGACATGTCCCTGATGAATAAATAATGACCTTTGCAGCAGTTTTTGAGAAGAGTCAATTAACCAGTGCACAAGGTCTCAGTCTTGTGAATAAAAACTGGAGACCTTTCCACTTGGGCTGACCAAAGAGAGCAAAAGACCAACAAGCACAAAACATCAACAAGCGATTTGGGATCTCAAGGAGATTGCTAAGATGAATATCAAACTCCCCAAGGTTTCCCTGTAGGTGATGTGAGGACATCACCCCTGCAGGGTCTGCCATCTGCATAAGCTCCCTGCACAAGCTCCGCTTAGGTGGTATAGATTTTCCTTTGTTTCACATCACCTTTATTGGGGATGGCTTTGCCAAGGCATGAAAAGCCCCTCTTGACTGCCATGTCAGTTCAGATTCTGCTCTTCCTCCTCTACATGTACCACCAAATGGGGGAACCTACACAGATGTCATGGATGTCTTTGGATTTTGAATCATGCTGCTTATGGCTGTTCCCAAGACACTTATGTAAACCTGGAGTGGGCGTACCCCAAAAGTGTTTAACAATAGATGCTCTAGAGAAACTGTTTCACATTTTTCATCTTGATTTTTAAGAATCATTTTTCTAGAACCATCAAGTTTGTCTTTAACAACATCTCCAATTAATATCAGGGAGGTTTTATTGTCTTAAACACTGAACTTAATAGGATGTGAGAAGGGCCATTCAGAGCAGGAGTTTTAGTCTTTCTGGAGCACAAGCTTTTATTACATTTAAGGGAAGTACATAAAAATGGTATTGTTTTCTACTGAAACTCTGACAATGTTCAGAATAGATGTAATTATTGTAGATGCCACTCTAGAAAATGGAAATTAGGACCTCTCATTAATGATGAACTGCTCTGAAGAGAAATTCCTTCGTGCTTACTTAGTGTACAATGGACAGTCTATTTGCAGCTGTTCTTTCTTGTGTGTCATCGAGACAATGGGAGTTAATTAAAAAATATTGAAGGAACTGCAATACCTATTCAGACTTGTGGGGTTTTGAGGATGCCTGTTAGCCTATTTACTGCTGCAGTGTGTGATATGAGCTGTATCAACTTTGTTTTATTTTAATCACTCAGTCAATTACTATTCCAAATCATCCCATCCTTGGCTGCATGTTCCATTCAAGCATCAGCTGTTTTCAAAGAGAAACAAGGCCAGATCACACAGGAGGTCTTGGGGTCTCCTTTTGTTTAGCTTTTGTCTATGAAACATAGCTAGAGTCTCAACCAAACTGATAACACAGTATTTGAGTCATGACCCTTTATAACAGTGTCTAATCAATTATTAACTGAGAAGTGTTGCAAAGCTTGTGGCAATGAAAGAAGGAAAAAGCTTTTTTACACACACTTCTCATAGGAAGAGCATGTTATCCAACTGTTTCCTCAATGCTATTATCCAGAACAGCATAAAACAATATATGTAGCACATGATGAAGGGAAGAACTGCAAGGTACTGCTGGTCCTTTGTTTTGGCTGGATGGTGAATGGTTTGATGGTTCAGGTACCTGAAGCCACATTACAAAATTTTGGCAGGGCTTGATGACTAACAGTCTACTGCCAGGTGTAAAAGGAGGTGTCTTTTTTGTTACCCAGTTGGCTGTTTAAGGGGATAACAGTTTTAGTGCCTTAGTCTGAAGTTCCTGAGATGTAGCAAGATGATTCCAAGGCTGCCAGTTTTGTTGTTATGCCTTCCCAGTATCATTTTGGCTTAATAAATATTTAGCTCATCCTGTAACATGCTGGGAAGTCATGGAGCAACCCTCTCTGTCATTTTTCTTGGCATGGTACCTGTTACTGCTGCTGCATGTATATTTAATTAAAAAAAATTATTCCTCTACAAAGTATTTACAAAAATATTTATAAAATTAAATTTAGTAGTAACACAGTTGATCATGAAACTGACTGGAGGCAGTGATTACACTATGGCACTCGTACAATGAATCAACTCGTCGTAAGTCCACATGAGTACCACTAACTTGCACGGGAGTGGGTGGGAGCACACCATTAAATAGTCTCCTGAAAGCGCTTTGTTGGTTGAGTTGTCTTTTAGCTTAGGCAGTAGGAACTACCGGTCTCAGATTAAGTGCTCTCAAATTGAGTGTCTGTATTGAGTACACACAATGGTTAATAATTACAGATCCTCTGAATCCTTATATATGACTTTTTGTCTCCTGAATGAAGATCATGTTAGATTTAAATTTCATCGTGAAACCCAAACTTGTTAGAAAGATGAGTGGTGAAAAGCAGGAGTTACAAAACAATTTGTATTACCATCCTATCCTGTAGATGTGAACATTAATCACAGAATCATAGAATGGTTTAGGTTGGAGGGGATGTTCGAGATCAGTCAGTCACCACCTCTCTGCCATGGGCAGGAAAACCTTCCACTAGACCAGGCTGATCAAAGTCCCATCCAACTTAAACATTTCCAGGCATGGGGCAGCTACAACTTCTGTGGGCAACCTCTTCCCGTGCATTACCACCCTCACAGTCAAGATTTTCTTCCTAATATGTAATCTTAACCTACTCTCTTTCAGTTTGAAGCCATTGCCCCTTGTCCTACCTCTCCATGCCCTTATCAAAAGCCCCTCTCCATCTCTCTCTTAGCCCTTTTAGGTACTGGCAGCTTCTATAAGGTTTCCCTGGAGGCTTCTCTTCTCTAGACTGAACAATTCCAGCTTTTTGAACTGGTCTTCATAGGAGAGGTGCCCCAGCTCTCTGATCATCTTCATGACTCTCCTCTAGACTTGCTCCAACAGGTCCATATCATACTTATGCTGGGGGTCCCTGAGCTGGACAAGTGATACTCTCCAGCCCCACAATAATCCATTAGACTTGTCTAATAATGGAAAACCATATTTTATAATTTTGTAATTTTGTTTCTTCCAAATATCATGATGATTTTTTTGTTAGTTATTCCTTATTAAACAGTAGTAGACAAGACAAATATTCAGAAGAAAAAGATTTATATGGAAATAAGACACATCGGACAAAAACCTTTTTACTGTCTTCTGGTGTATTTGCTTCCATAAATTTCAATTAGTTTGCAAGGAAAACAGGAGTCAGAGCTAAAGAACAGGAGAAAGATAACTACTTTCAAAACTACTGGGGAATGATTCCATACAAGCATAATCTTAAGCTTTTCCTTGTTTTACTGGAATAGAAAATGAGCAAAAAACATCTCCTACAATTCAAATTTGTTCTAAAATATCAGAATAGCACCATCTGACTTTAATGCTTATTGTGCTGTTTCTCTGGAACCGCTTTGACTTATCTGCTGTTAAATCTTCATTTAATTCTTCTGCACTGTTTCTATTTTCTATTGATTTAGATGTCTCTTTTTCCATTTTGTTAGGTTTTTTTGGGCTGTTTTGAAAATTGCTAGACAACTTCAGTAAAATACACATTTCTCAAGAGTAGTCTTTATGGCAACTAATGACATGGAAAATATCAGAAAGAAGGCTTTCATGCCTTGTACTGTTCAGCTTTATATGCCTAAATCACTGCAGAACACCAAGATTAATAAGAGCTACAAGGTCATTTATTCTGGTCAAAACAAGGGATATACTTTGTCAGAGAATTTTAAGACTCCAGTACTAAGCAGCACAAGCAGGATAAAATTTCCTTTCAGTAAGCGGGAGCAATAGTCCTCCTGAAAATCAAACCCCTCTGAACAGGCTTGTAGATGGGCACTTGAATACTGATAGTGTGAAAGACCATAAGTTTTTTATAAATATTAATCCAAATATTTTATCTTGCCTTAGATTATCTCAGTAATGGCATCAGTAACTTTGTCTATCTTGGAATTGGTACTGCTCATGGTCAGATGATTTAAAGCCCCTACCTGGACCACAGAGTCTCTCTGTTAATTGAGAATCTTGTAAGGACACTAATTTTAGAGTCCTCCTACAGTACTTTTAGGGCACAAAGGAAAGTTTCTTAGTACCCTAAGAGTTCTGATCCTGAACTAGAAAGAAAGATGACCTTAAAATTGGTAAGTATATTGAGAGCAGAGGCATTAACTTGCTGAATTTGGAGCTTGGAGCTCTTTATTAAGCAGAGATAACTGTATGGCAGCCCAGCTGGTAGAAGTGTCTCATCAATTTAGGGGGCTGAAACTATTTCATTCCCCTTACTCATTCCCTCTCTGTCCACTTCTCTGACACATCAGCAAGGGTCACTAGTCAGTGGCAGCTCTGAAAAAGGCTTTTTTTTCAGACACCACTCTCTTTAGCAAAGAGCTGAAAACACAGGAGACACAGGCCACCAAAATCCTGTCAGTCTCATTCACTGTTGGCCAGCATGACAATTGAACAACCTAGTTTAGAGATCAAAGTACCACACAGGAGTTTCATCTTTAGTAAATCCAAAAATCCATCTACTAGGAACGAGGTTTCCTTCTCACTAATTTCTTCGAGGGGAAGCTCCCATGCCTGAAGAGCTGACACTCTGGGATTTTTTCCCTATATGAATTGCAGTTCAGGGGTCTGACTCCCATGTCTCTGGCATTGGCTGTAAATCTCATTATTCTGTTCGAGTACATGTGACCACTCTGGATTTGCAAGGAATGGAAGAGAAGGCAGCAGATAATTCTTATCTTGATTTTACCTTAGACTTCTATTTGAAACCAAAATGTGGGGATTATGCTTTGATGACAAGAAACAAGCACCAGCAGTGAAAGTGAAGGCACAACATTTAAATCTGACTTTACAATGTTTGGGTTTCTACTGCAAATGGGTTAAGTAATGGGTTTTTTTGAGACAAGATGTAGTAAATGTACATCCTGGTATCTACAAAATCATAAGTGCATGTAAATATTTCTTTCCCCCAAAAATGAGGAAGAAAAGTCTGTTATTGGACTTTAAAAACAGGTCACTTACTAAATCAGAATATGGAAATGGATTGGGAAGAACAATAGAAACTTTTCACATTCCTTCATTTTGCTAGATTGACCAGTAAGTTATACTTAGAGTTTGATCCTCTAAGTGCTAATGGAGCAACATCAAGAAACACTTTTTGTGGGGACCATGGTTCTTTAGAGAAAGATACTAAGATAATAGAAAGTCTGGATAAATGTGAAACTTTTCTTAGAATCTCACAGTCAACACATTGGTTCCTATCAAGAGGGAAAAAAATACTCAAATGTAATATTGTCTCGGTTTTGAAAGACAGGTGTCTGCTAAGGAAGGCAGAGGCCCCCCTTGAAGTGGCAGATATAACCCCTTTTCCCTCCAAGTTATTATATTCTGAAATCAAGGGCCTTTAGGCAAAGATGTGGGAAATAGGAATAACAGTTCTTTACTCTCTCTATATATATGTATATAACCAGTCAAACAAAACAACAACAACTCTGGCAGTAACAGCAATCACAAACCCAGTCCCAGCCTTCTCGGCTGTCAGGCTATTTCCCCTCGGGTGCAGTTCCGCTCGCAGCCGGCAGGGGCGCTGGCGGCTCCCGGTGAGCAGGGCAGGTGCGATGGTTCCCCCGCGGCTGCAGGGGGCGCTCCGGAGCGAGCTCGGGAAACACGCGGCACTGGTGCTCTGGGATCCCGGGAAGGATGGAACAAAGGCTTCACAAACCCCTGGGCAGCCGATCCCGGACTCTCAGGAACAGCGGCTGAAGCGGCAGGGACGGACGCAAATCCCGGGTGGCAGACGAGATGTATCCAGATGGGAAAAGCCCACGGAGGCCCAGGCAGGCAGGGCGAGCAGGGCTACAGCGTAGCGGAAGCTCAAAACAGCAGCGGGGCAGGGCAGCCACAGCCCGGTCTCCAGCAGGGCAGGGAAAGCGGCTTTTGGGGTCCCGGCGTTGTTTCCAGCAGGAAGAAAGAACGGCCAAAAAGAAAGAAGCAGCAGCTCCTTTCTCTGCAGCTTCTCTCTCTGGACGCTCAGAGCGAACTGACCCCACACCCAGGTGTAGACAAAGGGGTAGCCAGGTCCGCCCCACTCCCCTTTTGTCTTTCTTAAGTACAGCTATTTGTCCCCTAGCAACATGCATATGGGAGAAAATTCCTTGAACAGGAAAAAAAAATAGACTAAACTAAAACCCCAACAAATATCTAACCAGATGATTTCATAGTTTTTTTAAAATTGTGAGTTTATTGTTTGTCTTTTAAAAATAAAGCCTCAGTTATTGTGATCATAATTTTTAAATATGGAGCACTTTAAATCATTTTTATAGAGAAAGACTGTGTGCTGTCTAAAATTAAGATTATTCTTTTATTTTTTAAACTAAATCTGGACTTTATCCTCATACCAAGTCAGAGAAATTTTAATAGTCTTACTACCAGTGTATGTATATCTACATATATATGTATGGATATACACAAGACTTTATGGTGTTTAACCCTCTTAAAGTGTCCTTTCCAATCCCAGTCCAATCTGCTCTTATTTTAGAGGTTGCAAAGTACTGACAGTTGATTAAATTCTAGATTTGTAAGAGCTTGATAAAACCTACATAACATATAAGCTGCTTTAAAAAATTTAAAAAAAAAACAAAACCAAAAAAAACCCCAGAATTCATCAATCTGCAGAGAGCTTCTTAAAGCTGTGGGAAATAGGGATTGTTGCAGGGGAAAGTGTGAAAAAAAATCCTCTGGAAGTAGAGGTAGAAGGAAGCAAATGATCAAAGAGAACAGGTTTTTTAATGGAAAAAGAGATTAAGGCAGGATTACAGTTTTTCCAAAGATAACAGGCAGAAGAGACTAAATATGCCAACAGCAGATTGTTCTGAAGACTAAGGGCTGTCTTCTCATTTTACAGCCCTGATACCCATACTAGAAAGATAGAATGTGTGATCATACCTAGAAAACAAAACTATCCTCTTCTCACCTGGACAGACGGTTCTTTCAGGTGGTGAGCTCTAATCCTTTATGCAAATAAAATGAAACAACATCCAAACTGTTTTGACTTTCTAAATGAGATTTAATTGGATTTGTGGAATCCCCTGTGAGAAAGAGATTACCTGGAAAGTAGGTGTTCAGTAAGCCAGTGGCAGAACTCGCAGGGAGGAATTGACTGTAGGGTATTCTCTTAGGGGACTGTTCTCATTACACCATTTAATGTAGAAAGGTTTTTCTTCTTGCTCCCCACTGATCTGATCAAACCCTTCATTAAAACTTGCAGATGCCCATCTTTGTCCCACCTTGATGGGAAGCATCCCTGGAAGCCCAGTGGATCAGGTTTCATACCAGTCTTGACCTTCTGGAGCGAGTCCTCCTTGCAAGACTGGAGGCAAGCAGTGCTTGTGCCCCACCAACCCTTCTGCCTTCAGCTCCATTTCTTCTGCCAGTGTGTTAGATGCCCAAGAATATTTTCATAAGGATTAAGGAAGATATTAAGAAGGAGCTTTATTTCCACATGAGAAGACCTTCTCTTTGTGGAATTTGCGATTATTTCTGCATAGAAAGGGATCTGCTTGCTGAGGACTGTCTTGGAGAGGGATTTAGACATACAGCTAAAAAGACTAATGCGTTGTGGCTCTAGTAACTTCTAGCACTAGGTAACTGTACTGACACTGCACAAATGTAGTGCTGAAATAGACTAATTTTCCCTAATTGGCTTTTCAGAACATAAAACCTGGAGGATTTGTTTCTGATTTGAGTTTACTCCCTCCCAATAGTTTATCACAGTAGGAGCAGCCTTGTTGGTGAGCTCTGCACAAGAGGTAGAGAGTTTCCTTTTCATGAATGATGCATAACCTGCTACATTGAGAACAAGAATGAACTCTGGAGGACGAATGTAAAAATCAAACAGATAAGGACTGTTTTCTCCTCTGATCTAAAACAACTTCTTCATAAAATGTTATTAGGTTCTCTAAATCTACTAGAAATAATGCAAATAAAATGTTTCACAGAGGCTATTTATTGGGTTTTTCTGAACATTAGTCCAGACTCCAGGTTATTCATGTTAGTAAGATATATTTTAACAACTTTGCTTAGTTTGAAAGCAGCCTCCCATCCATATTTTCCTATTGCTTTGTCCAGGCTTCATTAGTCTCATTGGTCTAGAGCAGCCTTGGATAGAGAGCTGAAGTGTGGCCATGACACAAGAGAAGTTTCTGATTATGGCTAAATGCCTCTTCTATGAATAGCTGTCCTGTAGTGTTGTGATCTTATTACAAGAGAAGGGGTAAGGGCTGGACTGATTTTTATAATCTTATAGCTATAACTTTACTTATTTAACTTTTGTGATTTTCCCTGTCTAGTCCTTTTAAGACTCCATTTTTAGCTTCAGCTAGTCAAATATTCCTGCACAACTTTTATTGCCCAACAGTATTCCTGACTTCCCTACATAATAATTTTTTTCAGATATGTATAATTTGGCATATGTATGTGTGGTGCAGGAAAAGGCAGCATGACAAAATTATCTGAGAGACTCTTTATAATTAAATTATAGCATTTCAGTATTTAAAATGTTAAAAAATTTCAAATAAAGATTGGAGAAAGAGTAAGTTAGGACACCTGACGTATATATTGAATGCAATTCTTCATAAAGTCATAATTTTAATATGTGTCTGGATTTAATATGTCATTCATTTAAAACTTAGGGATTTTGTATCCTGAGAAATAGAAATGAAAAAGAAATTTAGTTCAGGTTTCTGCTCTTCATTTGGGCAATTTCACAGCATTTTCACATTGAGGGAAATCACATACTCATTGGTTTTGAAGGGTTTTCAGTAGCTAATTAAGAAAGTGAGTCAGACTATCTATTTTCATTGCCCAGATAAGATGAAAGCAGAATTACCTGCTGTGTCCTTACAACAAAATCAAAGTAAAAACAAAGATAGTGTCTTTGGTCATTAACAAAGCATAACACTGCTTGTCAATATTTTTGAAACACGTAGACATAAAATGAAAATATTAAATTAAAATTTCAAACAGGTAGTGTAAAGCTATGATACTGTTGGAATAAAATAGATTTATGAAAACAGAGAGCCTCATGTTTGTTTTTTGTTTATAATTGCAATGTTTTGAAAACAAAATTGAGGACATTTTGTGGTGGCCATATTTGGTTGGCTGGTATAAATACATCTCTTAAGAACAGGCCACTAACTACGATTAATTAGAAACTATTTAAATTGATTATTTTATCAATAACTGCTAAACTGAGGCTGTTTTTGCAACACATTTGTCTGTGCTGCCTCCTGCAGCTTGCTTCTCTGATATTTTCATCTTTTGATGATAAAGTCTTTCTGGTACTCATCAACAGTGGAGTCTCTGTTAACTATGCCAAGCTCTGAAATGTTTTAGATTTTCACAAAAGTTCTAATTTTTTAATGAAAATTGGCAAATAAGTAGACACAGATGTTCCCTCAGTTTCACAGGGTGGTGGGATTTCCAATTGGTGTCACACAGATAATACCATATAGGTAAGTGCATAAACATAATTAACAATGACTGCAGGAGTAATTCTCCTTTGTAGCTACACTACTGTTCATTTTCATAATAGAGTAATTAGAATTAGGAAATTCATTGTAATTGAAAATGCTAATATGTACTTTTAACTACCCCAGGTGCTTAAAATCAAAAGGATAACAGTAGAAAAAAATCAGATCCTTGATGATCTGAAAATACAACTGAAAGTCCTCTCTTTCTGAAATACTTCTGAAAATTTTCTCTACAAGTCTTGTTGAGAGTAAATGGGGATGAGGGAGGCAGAAAGAAAAAAGATGTCGGAGCTTTATTGTATATAGACTTCTGGAAACGGACACTGGAAACTGAGTCACTTCAAAACTGGAGTCAGGTTACCCTGGATCAGCCAGGCTCTGTAAAGTCTTTTGCATTATCCAGGTCTGCACTTCCTTCTCTTCCTTCCTGTGCAGTAACTGAAAGATTTGCAACTGGTGTAAAAGCTGAACTTGCACCTGAAGATATTTTCTGTGGAAAATGAGTCTATGGAGCTAATTCAGATTTTCAGACACCACAGGCCCAGACATTTCTGAATGACAAAATGGCTTTGAGTGTTAAACTGGAAAACTTCACAGCCAAAATGAAATAGCGCAAGGAATTCTTGAATCCTGAAAACCTACAAAAGGGAGACACTGCTGGAAAATAATGACATCTGGAAAACACATTATGACATCTAACTGCCCAAATTTCAGGTCAGAGTAACATGAAGATGTGGCAGGGCATATCCCGTCTCCACACCTCAGGGGGCCAGTGCAAATAGGAGCGATAACCCAGGTGGGCCAAAGGCCCAGCAGGTATCATCCCCTGGTGCCAAAAGGTCTGCCAGCCTAACCAAGAATCAGCGTCTTGGTATGGAGAGCAGATGTGGGAAGAGATAAAAGAAAACAAACATAGGTGACCAAAAGGCCTGCTTTACACTATGAAAGTACTATGAATTATCACGGAGGCAGAAGTCTCCTACATACACCCTGAGAAGCATGTGAGACTTCTTTCCAAAGTTTGGATGCAATTCTGTGGTTACTTTCCTGGAAATTGAGGGAAAGGATTTCGATGTGTGCTCCATCATGAATTGGATGGTACGAAACATCGGATCCTAAGTTATTCCTTCACTAGCTCTAAAATTGATGGTACCTTTAACCCTGCGTGTAATACTAGTTGTCTCTTTTTGTCTTATTCCTGTGTAGTAATGTCTGTTTTAAGTCTTATGTCTGTTAATTTTGTGTCTATTAAATAAATAATTCATTCTCTAATAGACTAAATCAGCCATTATTAAAGAACTTGCAAACAAGAGTGGGTTTTGGGGTGCTGGCCACCTCAATAAAGCTACTGCCTGCTGCCAGAAGCCTGGGCAAAAGGCAGGAACTTATTTAAACCCCCACATCTAATTCATAACAGAAGAACAACAAAAAAGTTTTTTCATCCCTAGTGGGATTTTGGTGGTTTCACCTCCTATTTTCATTGCTCTTTATGCAATGGTTGCAAGTGAGTGAGTGAAACTGCTTTCACTGAAAAAAAATCAGCTCATATATATGAAATGTATCTGGAAATACAGAAAAATCTCGATTATCCCTGCAGCAGGAGCTGACATAATACAAAGTTTATATTTGTATTCCAGAAAATCCACAAATACTCGTTAAAGGGTCCTTAAAAACCTCTGAAAACAAGAGATCCTTCCTTAGCAATATCACTGTTTCCTTGTACAGCTCCACATTTCTAATGGTACCTCTTGCTTATCTCTAAAACACAGATTATAATATGTTTGGCTCACACTTGTGTGACTTTCCACAACTGGCTCTTTTAGGCATTGCACAATACTGCATAATGATAGCAGTAGCATTTATCATTATTAGAATGACAGAGGATTAGAGATTATAAATCTAAGGGATATTAAGAAATTGGAAGGATCATTTTGAGAGAGCAGAAACTTGATTTCTTATTTTTAACAATACACAGTAATCAATAGAAGTATATCTGAAGCATTTATATAGCTTCCATGATTGTATAAACTTGGTGCCTCATTCTGCAATTGCTTATGGACAAGCATACCACTCCTTGTTGTAGGTTAAAACTCGTGTTGTTTCATGAGTTAAAACTCATGAGTTAAAATTCATGTTCTTACTTTAATTTTACTGGTCTTCTGATTTAAACAAAGTAAAGACAAAAACAGACCTTACAGGACCTTTCTGGCAAGCTGTCACATTTCATATGACATACCATACATATGACATGTCAATACACTTTAATTTTCTATTGCTTTCACTTGAAGAAGAAGAAGATGTGTGGAGATGAAAGGAGCCTCAAGAGATTTAAATTAAGTAATCCACTACTATAAAAAGTAGCAGTACCACCGCTGAAAGCAACAAAAAACTTGACCCTGCTATAACAAACCTCTAGTTTAGACAGTTTTTGGGAAGTGAAGGGGAAATAAATTGAAGCGGAACAAAATTTTGAATTCCTGAAATTATTGTCTGGAAGAATTACACAAATAATTATTACTTTATTTTCTCTGCACATTTTTAGTTCCTCAACCATATTTTTCAAATTTTCAGAAGCTACATTTCTTCGATTGTCCTGCATACTCATTTTCCACCTTTTTTCTCCCTTTCATATATTATAGCTATTTTGTAGAAAGTCATAGAATTAATTTAGTAAACTTTATCAAGATTTAATCCTTACTTTTTAAAATGTGATATACTTTAACATGTAGTAAGATTTTTTACATTCATGTGAACTACAGATTCCATGTGTCATGAAATGTTTATCTTCAAGACAGAAAAATGCTAGCAGTCACTGAATTGGTGCATGTGTGCTGATTAAGTGCTAAAAAAAGTGGTCGCCTGAAATGTGACCTTGTCAGTCTTCTTAAAGCAGATATGTTTAAAAATTGCTTAAATGAGATGCTACTTCAGAAGCAAGGGGAAAAAATAGAATGCTGAGGGAAAGAAGATCTCCATTCCTCAAGGTGTTCCAATATTGGAATATTTTTTTAATGTTGTTGTTCCATATACAAATGAAAAGCTGAAAAATTTATTAAACATATTTATATATGTAGGTATGCATAATAACACAATTTCAAAGTTCCAAGAAAATTAATCAGAGATATTTCAAAGTGGTTTTTTTCCAAATTTTTGAGTTAGTTTATTATTAAATTAAGTTTTAGAAGAGATCTTTCATTTGGTGTCCTGTTGTCTGTATTTTTCTCCTGTGGGCATTTTCCTTGGCTCAAGGACATATTCCCTTATGCATTTTCAGTCATATGATGCCTGTGACACACTACTTTGTTTGGTTATAGATGAATCTCAGCTGCAGTGAGGTAACACTCCAGGAAGTTCTGCCCTCAGGGAACAGCACAGCCCTGAAGACTTGCAAGGCACTGGGCCAAGATAAAATGCACAGGTCAACCTGACTTAATGAAAACAAATATTTCAGATCCAACCACTACTTCCCCACTCTCAAAAAAAAAAAAAAAAAAACCAACAAAAAATAACCTGCCCACCCAAATGGAAAAAATCTGTTTTTATTTTCCTAATAGAAAATACAAGTTCAGCAAAATTGAATTTCTCAAAATATTTGTCTTTGTACAAGCTTCATTTTACATGAGAGGATAAAATAATTCTAATGGGAAAACCTTGTAATAATATGGAACAAGGGAATCTTTTGTTAGTGTTTTATAAAGTTTTTTACAATGACCTCAAGAAAACTATGGTGAAAGTAAAGCTTACAAAATAATAGTTTATGAAAGATTAGACAAAAAGAAAAAGGGAAAAAACTAAACACCCCAAAATCCCCAAAAGGCATGAAAATATGATCCTGCAGTTAAAAAGAGAACAGAGCATCCTAGATAATATCCCTCAAAGTCTTTTCAGTCAGCAATGGCTGCAGAGATGTCCTGGCAGAGATACCTGGCATTACTCAACACAGTCATGCATACTGAGTCATTAGTCAATGAAGTCTAGAACATGACATCTTCCTAGAACTCTGCATAAGAGCATGACTTGCAGGGGGCAAATTAAATAAATTTGAGTAGTAATATACATATTTATGCAGCAGGGCAAAATGAAAGGCTAAATTCATCTGAGGATGATACAGCAGTGTAACATATATGATACAGATGCTGCTCCCTTGGTGCAAAATAATAAGCAGCAAATTTCTCTTTATTTGATAGTTCTTATTTTGGATTCGAAAAGATGATCATCGAGGATCAACTATACCTATTCAATCAAAAGTTCCCCTAACCCAGTGTGCTAATGTACACAGTGGCCAAAAGCTGATTTTTCAAGAGTTTAAGAACAGAGAAACAGAACAGTGATACTTTGCTGTGGTGGCCTCCTAGATACAAAAAAATCCATCCATGAGCCTGAAGTGATGCTTTGGTATTTCCTCTGTCTAGAGAGAGTTCATTTCCATTAACTTGCTTAGTTTTCACAGACTCACAGAATCTTGCAGGTTGGAAGGGACCACAGTGGGTCATCTGCTCCAGCATCCCTGCTCAGGCAGAGCCATCCTAGAGCACGTGGCACAGGATTGTGTTCAGATGATTCTGGAATATTTTTCACTTGACTAATACAAGTTTTAATATCTACAACACTCTGAAACATGAAGTTCCCCAGCTTAACCCCTCTTGTGTAAAGAACCATTTTTAAGCACCTGCCAGTTGCTGTTTCATTTGATGGGCTCTTGTGTGGGAAAGGATGATGAACAGCCACTCTATTCATTCTGTTTCCCAGGGGAAATCTTTTAGATATCATATCAACTCAATACACACCAGTGCAGCAACAGCATAAAACTCACTTAACCTCCACAAATCAGGTGGTATCACACTGCGGTCAAGTCTGGAAAAGCCTGGTCTTGTCCAATTATCAATACCAGTTAATACAAAAATAGGAATTTTTTTTCTGGCGACCATACCTGTCGCTGGTTTTCTGTTTCTAGTCTCAGTCTGGCTTCCACGCATCTTCTGGTTTCCAGGAAGGCTTGACGTTGTGCCCTGTCTGATAGGTAGCTAATGAAGATTCCTGCAGTGTTCATACACATAAATAACACTGCCTGAGCTGCTATCTGCAATGAACAACAAATAGGATTTGATTAGACAGGAGAAGCAAAAATATCTGTCTAAAAAAAGAAAGAGAGACAATGACAGCTTTGTAGGCTGCAAAAATAGCAGTTAGGAAACTTTGCATGAAAGAAAGTCTTGGATCTTAAGTAGAGACATCAAATTTGTAAATTTTCTCTGCCTTGAGGATGAGATATGCAGTATTTGGGGGCATTAAACTCTGGTTGAACCACAAATTATATTTCCAAAAACTGACTCACAGAGCTCTAGCCAGGAATGATTACAAACATAATTAACAAATTGTTTTTGTACTGCCTTTTCTGCAAGAGCAACTTTGTGATTTGCTCCATGGCTTTAGTTTGGGAAGCAAGCCATATTAAGAAAAACAAAGAATGTCAGTTAGCTAAGAACTAATATCAGTGATAATAGTTATTGTATTATTATTGATCAAATTAAATAAATTTATTTTCAGTTGATGCCAAAGCACAAATTTGCACAATCTGAATTCTGAACCATTCAACAGGGGAAGCTGAAAGGACAACCAAATTCTTGCACAACCAGTGCCTGTGTACACAGACTTTTTCTTTGCTGAAATCTACGTAAGGGCTGAACTGGTTTTCCTTGTAGAAACTGCGTCATGGCTTCTTCCTTTTCCATATGAACTCTAGAGAGCCAAATGGGAGTGGATCCTTGGAGAGTGTAAATTTCAGTTGCTTATTTGTTTGTCATTGACCTCTCTTTGTGTTCTGCATGTTTGTAAGGCAGGGTGCATCAACGCCATTGAAGTGAGGATTGTTTGGGAAAGTGAGTAAGAAACTGGCAGTATTTGACTGCACAGAGACAGTACAAAGTTCTTTAGCCTCAGTACTTTTATTCAATGTCTCATCCTTGTTATTGATTGATATTTCAAAGACTCTGATAGCTATGGGTGATACCTACAGGATCATAACAACACCAGAACAGCCACACCAAACAGATCAAGTGTTCATCATTCAGGATACTCTCTCTGGTAGTGGAAAACAGAGAGTGCTCAGGGAGGAGTAGAAGGATAAAGCAGTAGTTAATATGTACAAAAGTACAGCGAACATTCAGTGATGCTTTGTCAAACCAGTATTGAACACTCCAGCAATCTGTGGTTGCAGAACACCGCGGGCTAGACATTGTATTTTCTTACTATTATCTAATAATCAATCTTCCTAAAATCCAAGTGTTGTTTGTCCTAATAGAAGACTCCTTAATCTCATTGGGATGTTTTGACTCCGATCTGCAGGTCTCACTCCCCATAGTCATGAGGGTTTGAAAGTGAGATCTGATATCAGACCAAAAGCATCTGGCAGGAATTTTGGCTTTATATGTTCCCGTATTTATGAATATGAAGTATTGTTCTATTACAGTACAGGGAATTAATTCTCAGTTTATATGCCATGATTAAATAATAATGCATATCCTGGCTCCAGATGAAATTTTGTTTAACCTTTTCCAGCAGTAGACGTCTAGACAAGGCTTGTGAGAAGTAGGACATGATTAGCATGATCCTTGAATCTCCCTGGCTTCCAGGATCCTCTGAGCTGGAGGTGGGATACTCAATGCACCTGCACAACTTTTCCTGATGCCTTTCTCAAGTTAATAGTACATTTGGATCCTATGTCACTCAATAATAAGGATTTTTTACAATCTAATTAGGCCCTTTGTGATAAAAATGTTTCCTTTTGTTTGCTTTAATTCACAGCTTTATCATTTCTTTGAGTGCAGCACCATGTTTGTAAACAGTGACTAATCATTTCCAATTAATTTGCTTGTCACTATTTCTGACTATACTGACTTAAAACATAACACCTTACTTTTACTTTTTAAAAGAGAGGAATTTGAGACTCTTTAATCACTCTGCATGTATCACTATTCTCCCTTTGCACTTACCGTTTTTTTCCTGTTATCTACCATATCCTGTTTTACTGGAGACATGTTGCCCTGGACCAGCCAGCTTCCCCCAGACACTGTCTGCCTTTGCTCCAAGATAAATCAGAGAAGGCAGTAATTTATCTATAACTCCTTTCTGGTGCAGGCTACTAAGAGGTGTATGATGAGCTGACATGAGATTGAGACTAGCACAGAACTGCATTGTTCATCAGGACAACTGAAAGCAGCTGTGGGAGGTTGGAGGAGTCAACTTTTCATGCCTTTTTCACTGACTTTTAAATTTGACCTGGACTGTATGTTCGCACATAGTGGGAAAGTTAGAGTACAGGGTGAAAAAAAAGAAAAGCCCAGTTCAGTCACCCATCTCTCTTAATGTTCAGGATTTGTTCCACTCACTTCAGCAGATCTCAGAGTAAGTGCACTAGAATTTGGCCTTCAATTAGATTTCATGAGTACATAATTTGATTTGGAGAGAGGGAATAATGGAAAGCATGTTACAGGTAAAACAACAGCTTATGCAGAGGCAGAGCCAGCTTTTCTTACACATGGTAGTCTGATTGAAACCATTCCAAAGAGTAAAGCAATATGACTTGCAAGGCATACTAATCTGGGGCTCTTGTTAATAAAAGAATAAACAAGACATATAAGACTTAAGTCTCTCATTGCTGCTCCTTTTTCCTAGAGCTTATTGGGGTTCCAGAAGTCTTGGAGAATTTTCTACAACCTATCAGGACTCTGTTTTAGAAGATGTACAGAGTTACATTATGTTTTTGACTGGCCTGAAAGTGATCAGTGTTCACACAGTAGGGAAGCTGAGGCATAATGTGAAAAAAGAAAATATTTTCACAGCATTTATAAGGCTATTTGTACCTTCCACAGCACTTAAATAATGAACCATAGTAGACACAGCAAGTGATCTTAAAAAGCCATGAGTGATATATTTTGATGTTAAATATGGCTCTGAGGAGGTCTGCTTCTTGAATATTTAAAAAATGCAAAGAAGGTACCCTTCACCGTACTGCTTGGGAATACCTGTAACAGGAACATCACTGTCCCTGCTGAACCTGCAGTTACTTGTAATTACAAAATAGGATGAACAGAGCTAAAGGAAATTACTTGACAAGATCACTGAAGTAGTAGAATCCCAGAATCCCAGAGTCATCAAGGTTGGAAGAGACCTTCAAGATAATCTTGTCCAAGCATCAACCCAGCAACAGCATAATCAGCCCTAAACGATATCCCCAGGTGCCACATCCAGATGCCTCTGGAACACTTCCAGACTCCACCACCTCCCTGGTCAACTCATTCCCATACCTGACTACTCTCTCAAAGAGAATTTCGTTTCTAATATCTAATCCTGGCACAATTTAAGGCCATTTCCTTTTGTCCTTTCACTTGAGACATGACAGAAGAGACTGACACCCACCTCACTAAAACCTCCCCTCATGTAGTTGTAGAAATCAGTGAGGTACCCCCGAGTCTCCTCCAGGTGAAACCACCCCTGTTCTCTCAGCCACCCCTAACAGGACATGTTTTCCAGACCCTTCACCTGTTTACCATTCTCCTTTGGACATGCTCCAGTGCCTCGATGTCCTTTTTGAAGTGAGTGGCCCAGGAAAAAGCAGCCATTACAATTCTTACTCCAAAACTCTGCTCTTATTTTCTTGTAGGAGGTGATTAAGAACTTAATTCACATAGAAACCATTAGTCAAATAAATTGTCATTTATAAAGTGTCCTCCATACATGCACCTCAGAACCCTTTTCAAAATCAATACGAAAACTAGCAAAAACCAAAGGATATGAAAGGAGAGGATGCAAGTCAGACAAATAAGTTTAGTTTAAATTTGAAAGAATACATTGATTGAAATAATTTCACTTTTATCTGCCAGTCATATAAAAAGGGCTTTGCCAAGAGAGCTGAAACCAAGAAAACATTTTAAGTTGATTTGGGAACCCCTGGTCTGAAAGAAACAATTCAAAGGCACAGGACATGGCTCATCAAGAAGTTATAATCAAATCAGGTACAGTATAGTAATGCAAGAGAACAGGACAAGGAAAATTCATTGAAAAGATGGTAAAGTAACTCTTAAGTCTGTTGTGAAGTGGTAGGTAATCACCCACAGACAGTGTTCAAGGCAGAGTTGAATCTAGTTCAGGAAAAAGGAAATTCAGATGGGTACAAGTGAGATACTGGGATAAGCATAACAAGAAATTTTAGGCATTTCTGCTGTTAAGAACACCTAATTGAGTTGGCCTTCATTAGGAGTTTACACAGAATCCTGTGAGTTTATGAGTGACTGAAAGCAAGCTAAAGAAGGTTTAGCAAATGCCAGAATTTTCAAAATTCAAAAATCATAACTGAGCTGTGTTTTAGTTTTATCCCAATTTTCTTTTTTGAAATATGCAATTGTCCATCAGGGAATTTAGAGCCATAAGGCCAGCCATTAACAGACGTTTATGGAGTGTATAGTGATTGACTGAGTTTAGCACTTCCAAGAACACATAACCTGAGGAAAAGTGAATATTTGTGAACATTCAACAAACCAGATGGATTGGAAATATGCAGATTGATAGATGGCCCTAAAAGATTGTAACTGACACGGGCTATCTTCATCACGAAGTTGAGACAACAACAGCATATATTCACGTGGAAAGCACAGTGGAGGCAGAAGAGAGAAAGCTGGTAAAGTTTAGAAATTATTCTGAAATCCAGAAGGACAATGAATTTGTGTGTTACTACCTCAAATTCAGAAAAACACTCTAGAATGTTTAGCAGAAATAAACTTATTATTAACCTCTTCAGCAGGCAATTTTGTTCTGCTGCATAGAAACAGAGCAGCGTTGGGGCTGTTGTCACCAAAACACATGTAAGTAAAGAAATGGTTTTCAATGTAATGTCCAGCTAGACATTCTCAGGGCTTTAGCAACAGATTAGAATATTTCTTGCCTGTTTTGAAAAACTGGGAAAGTAAACTTGTGCTTCTTAAAGAGTGTTTTCAGCATTTACCATGTAAGGAACTGGTTGCTATGGTAATTATTATTGGATAATTAAGTTTGGAGAAGCATTTTGATTCTTCAGTAGTTGTTTAACTAAAAACAGAAGTTCACCACAAGGTTGTATTTTGTAATTAAAATCTCTCAGAAAACGCTCTCTCCCTTCTTGATCACTGTCTTGCTTGGGTTATTTGAGGAAAAAATAAAATGTTCGTGATCACCAGGAATGAACTGAGAGTTGCATGAGAAGACCAAAATGCTCTACTTTCTCTAAAACAGGAACATCTGGCAGCACATACTCTACCGCTCTCTCACTGCTGGGCTGCAGCAAACCTCTATCTCCAACTGAGAGTATGGTTTTATGAATCAAAGCTCTTGGCAGAGAAACTAGTAAGTACCTGTTTCTCTGTACTGCCTCATGCCCACCTTGATCCCTCAGTACAGCTTCCCCTTTGTTATGCCAGATCAATTATTTGTGGGACCATACTGTGAACTATATCAGGGAACTTAGCCAACTTAAAAAACAAACATTTGGCGTTGGCAGTGATTTTCGTATCTGGAGCAATCGTCTGATTAAGTTCACAGCACAGCCTCCACAGGAAGAGGAAGCATGTGAACATTCATAACTGGCACTGCTGCCAACTCATTAAACTGAAATCATTGCAGCCTTATTGTTAAATCACCTTGTAAAGAGTGTTTTATTCCCCAGGTTCACTCATTCTGACTTCTCCTGGGTCTAACTTCTAAATCCCCAGCCATGATAAGAGGGAATTTTGTTTGTTTTAGTTTGTGGGTGCTTCTTCAGTAACTTTTATTGGAAACCAATCTGGCCCACAAAGGTGCCCAAACTGCTGCCATGACTTTCCAGAAAGCTCACCTGTCTCTGATCCTCTCTATTTTCCCACGCATAAGTACAACAGCTCTTTAACTCCTACTCACAGCAGGAGTGAGTGCTACTCTTTTATCTGATCTACATACACATACTTTACTGAAAGACAGAGATATATCATACCCCCAAGAAGACAGGGATGGAGAATAGCATAATGTTTATTTATGACAAAGTTAGGCAAGCACAGACTATGATGGCTAAGAACAGATTTACCCCACCCACCCTTGATTTGCTACATGTGAAAGGAGCCATTTGTACCAGTGTCACCATCTGATTTTATGTTTAGAACTGAATTTTGTGGTTCAGCTGTACACAGCTCCCATGGGAACATTGGCTGATTCTTCAAAAACTCAGATCTTGTTTATGCCTCTAGGAGAGCTGAGACCTTTTAAGAAGCCTGGTCTTGCTACTTCCAGAGCCATCATGAAGATGACTGTGTGCTTAGGAACAGTCTGGTCTTTAAGGTGCACGAAATGTGCAGCCTGCAAGCAGATTGGCCCTATCAAAACATAGGGTGTACCACAAGAAATTATTAGGTTACCTTCAGTGAAAACAACTGGTTTCAGACAGAGTTTTCTCCATCTGGTAACAGAATAACCTAACATGAATTTTGCTCTTGTCCTGTTAGTGATTTAGAAAACAAAAACCATTTTCCCTCTGAACAACGACAAGTTTGCAGAAAATCAATTGTTCCAGTTCAAGACAGAATTTGAAAATATGTATCTTTAATATTCAGAACAGGAGTCTAATTTGCTATTAGAAAAAATAGCTATATTTTTTTTTGTTCTTCCTCTCATTGAATCCATTAGAAATGTAGAAAATTAAATGTCTGATTAAGTTGCTTATAGATAGTTCAAGCCACACAAATTTGGTAAGCCAGCTACCAACTGTTTTGCATCATGGTTTGGTACAAGAGATCTTTCAAGAAAATTGTATCAATCATATAATATATTATATCAGACACATAAGGACACATAAGGACTGACATAACTGAGGGGTGCACAGAGGCAGTCAAGCAAATACATAACCCTCCTAGTGCCATCGAGCAGCCCCAAAGTTTCAGCACACCTCCTCTGACTCCCCTTGAGTTTGTCTAAAATGTAGAGTTCAGGAATAATTCTAATAATAAAAAAAATCTATTTCGGGACTTTGGATAATCTTTCTTTGGTACTTTTCATTTTATAGATATTAAAGTGACTAGACATGACTGGGACAATGTCAGTGGCAGGGTCATAGCCCATGCATACAGGGGAATGAACAGGGATGGGAAAATGACCACTATTTAGTAACTGTTTTTCATGGCTATAAGGTATTTGGCTGAACTCTCTGACCCTCACCTAGGAACTGATCCTGAACTGTGCAATGAAATCTGGTGATTACATCTGCAGTTCAGTGAGCAGCACAGCCCCTTTTGTCATCATTTTGTATACAGGATGCCATCACCTCCAGATATCTGAAATGCTCCCATTTAGAAAAAAACAATCTTATCTTTTTGACATGAATAACCTTCTCCATTCAGTGTTTTCTGTGTGCTGGTTGGGTACCTTCTCCCTCTGCTTTGATACAGCTGTATTGCAGGGAGAAATCTAAAGCCAAACCTTCCAGATGTCATTATTTCATTGTCAAAAACATCACCTCGTTTGGTGTGTTTCTAAGTTTACATAAAAGGCTCAGACAGGAATCTCTTTTCTTCTCCAAATATATGTAACCTTGAAACCACAGCACATGTACTACAGAAATACCTTAAATTACTTTAAGTTGCTGTCTAAGCAGGAGTAGATCCTGCAACAACACACAAAACAACCACCAAAAACCAAGGCATAGCACAATTGCCTGTGCAATAGAGAACACTGGAAGCAGCCTGTGGCAGTCAGGGAAAATTAGGAAACAAAGAAATAGTATTTCCCAGTTCATTGCTCAGAAGGGAGTGCAAAGCAGCTGTTTCTCTTCCTGCACTTCCATATTTCAGACTCATGAAGCTCTGTCTGACTTTGAAATTTTCCCTATACTTTTCTATTGCTGATGACAGTAAGTTGGGAGGAGCTGTGGATCCCTCGAAATCAGAGAGACCCTGCAGATTTACCTGGACATATTAAAGAGCTGGGCAATCATCAGGTGTATGAAGTTTAACAAAAACAAATACTGGATTTTGCACCTGGGACAGGGCCATGGAAAAGGACCTGGGGGTCCAGGGCTGTGGAAAGTTGAACAAGGGTCAGCAGTGCCCTGGCAGCCAGGAGGGCCAAACGTGTCCTGGGGGGTATCAGGCACAACATCACCAGCCAGGCAAGGGAGGGGATTTTCCCACTCTGCTCTAAGCTGGGGTGGTCTCACCTTGATTCCTGTGTACTGTTTTGGGCACCAGAAATATAAAAAAATATAAAGCTATTAGAAAAGGGAGGCTATTCAAAGGGAGGCTATGAAGATGGTGAAGGACCTAGAGAGGAACACATATGAGGAACAGCTTTAGTTACTTGAGGAGACACAGTCTGCCGTTTCCTCATGAGGGGAAGTGGAGTGTCAGGCACTGATCTCTTCACTCTCCTGACCAGTGACAGCACTCGAGGGAATGGCCTGAAGTTGTGTCAGGGGAGGTTTAGGTTGGATATTAGGAAAAGATTCTTCACCCAGAGGGTGGTTGGGCACTGGAACAGGTTCCCCAGGGAAATGGTCACAGCACCAACCTGACAGAGCTCAATGAGCATTTGGAAAATTATCTCAGGCACATGGTCTGATTGTTGTTGTCCTGTGCAGGGCAAGAAGCTGCACTTCAGTGGTCCTTGTGGGTCCCTTCCAACTCAGGATATTCTATGGTTCTGTGAAGAAGCTGACCTCCATTGCAAGCTGCGTATTTACTGTTAAAAACAAATATTGAAGTAATTATGTTCAAAGGAGCCACATTCCATTTAAAGCCACTTGAGAAATAAGTTACTCCAATAGAAAGTTATAGCATCTAAACAAAGATTTACAAGAAATTAATCTGAAGTGGGGAAGTACACCCACGACTTCCTGGATATTGAGAATTAAAAATAATGCCTGGATTTTTTTTGAAGCAACCCTTACAAAATAATAAATTGTCCCTCTGCATTACATGCATGGATATCTGAATTGTAAATAACTGTCTCCCAGTAGAGTTGTACCAGTATTTGAGGACCAAGCATTAAACATCATCTCACTGACAAAGAATTCCAGCTGACGCCTCGTCTGGAAAAGTCTGAGAGCATCACTGAGTTTAGGATGAGCCTGGACAACCTAAAACTAGGATGCTTAAAGTGAAAGTCACTTTTGGAAATTTTTTTCAAATTATTACAGTTTTTTTACCTAAGCCAGTGTCAGACAGCCAAAGCAGAAGAAATCCTAGTAGTTCCCTTATTAGATTATGCAACTGATTAGGAGTAATGGTAGGAGAAGAAAAAAAATTGTAGCTGTTTTACAGCATTGGAAAGAGTTTAACTGCATTTTAAGGAAAACAGAATTATGTAGTGTGCATTTCTGCTAAGTGGTTTTAGGGTGTTGTACTGCACAGCTGTTTTTATTGCTCTGGATAATGGCTCTTATCCAAAGTAAGATGTCAAAATGGAGTGAGCAATAATTATGTTTGTAGGGCTGACAGCTGTTCATCTCTTCTGACATACCTCATTGCTCTTTTCATCTGACCAATTATATTCATGTCCCAGAAATTACCTGCAGGACATAGTCCATGTCTCTTCCCACTGGAACTGGCAATTGTCATGATTTGTGTGCAGGTGACCCTGCCTCAGCACATTCTACAGAGCTTTAACAGCAGACTGCAAAAGAGAAGCTTTTCATTATTCTTCCTAGCTATATTAGGCCAGGTCGCATGTATTTTCCCCTGAATTATCAAGCTATGGCCATAAGACAAAGAAAGAAACAAGATTCTGCAAAACATTTTGATATTATAATGGAAAAAAAGAAAGTAATAGCAAAACATAATGTTCTTAAATTACTCCTGAACTCTTTATGAAGAAATAGACCACCTTTGAAAGCCACTCTAGTCTGTGTCAGAGTGAGACTAATACCTATTAAAAAGTGAATTAGTTTAACTGAAATAGTGCCAAGAATAATGGCAATGAAAAATACATGAGGGATATCACAGTGCTGAGTGTCCTTTTTCAAACAAGCCCTGTCCTTCAAAGCCTGCTTGTATTCTGATGGGAAGCTCTACTGATCACCTATCTGTGTTAATCAGTGATATCTGCTGGCAAACAAACCATTCCCTACAGCTGTTCTTTCTTTAAACTGTTCACTCCAAAAAAAAAAAAAAAAAAAGTCAAACCAGTGTTGGAAACAAGGCACTACACTTTATTACTAGCATTTTTTACAGCAGCCCAGTCTCAAGGCTACCTTTTCCCCACAATTACATGTATAAGTGGCTGCCATTTTGCACGGGTGTCACTGGTGATGGAGTTTGCCCACTGAATTTACAGCTGATTGATGTGTGAGACAACAAGAATAAACTCCAGATCAGGCTTTAGGTATTGCTAGCCCAGAAATAATATTCTCTCTCCAAATTTCCCATTATGGATACTCTGCTTCCATTTAAAATTACTTTTTGGAGGAAAACACCAATAAAAGCAGTTGATATTCCTGTCTTTATTTTTTTCCCTCAGTATATGCTTTTGTTGCCAACTGTGATGATCTCCTGAAAACCAGGAAAAGACAGAACTCAACAATTCCGTTTTTAGAGTCCTTTCCTAGCAAACCCTTGAAAAACTCCAAAACAATCAAGAAAATTCCCCAAACACCTATTTTCTTAGCTATCCCTGTTGGACTGCAAGCATGAGATGTACTCTTACTTTGGAGAAATCTTGGGGATAATAAAGGAAGTCGTTGTTGTCTGACTTCAGTGTACACAGAGTTTCAGGCATCCTTAACCACACTGGGAACCAGTGCTGATAAGACCTTGGGAGACTTCAGGAAATGGAGAGCCCATGAAGATATGGATGAACTTGCAAGGAAACCTTGAAGATGGCTGGGGATTGGGTAACATGGCCCAGGAGACTTTGTCCTCCAGGGCTGAACTGAACACATCTTAGGCACAGCAGAGGACATGAGTCACTCAAGGTTAAACAGGAATTTTATTGATATCTAATGTCACTTGATATTTTCTTTGAAGTCTGCTTTTTCTCAAGTTTTTTAAACTATCATTTGAGGGATGTCCTGGACAGAAAATAGGGAAGGGACATGGGAGCAAATGGAAATGTACCAGACAAACGCCGTGAGAGGTTACAACATTCCAGACCAGCTGGATTAAAACTTTATCTCAGAGAGTTAGGCTAGGACAAACATTTTCCTTTGTGAAACCTGTGGGTGTTGTTCTGCTATTAGTCATGGTGAACGCTTCAGTGCGGTGAGCTAGAGGAAGTCAAACTGACATCAAAAGTACAGAGAGTGCTGTGGGAAAGAGTTGATTCAGTCCTTGGCTGACAGAATATACCAGAGACAAATAACGAAGGATTAGGCTTCTCCTGACACTTTGATAGCAGAGGAGACATATAGAGCAGGATTCATTTTGCACGGACAGGGGTGTGATCTAGGTCTAATTCCTTTGAAGGCAGTGGCTTATTCAGGTTTAAAACAAGGATGGGATTAATATCAAACCCTGATATTTACCATGGGCCAAATTCTTCTTGCCTGATAATACAAGCCATGCCTTTGTTTTCCGTGCTTGTATAAGCACGAGAAAGAGAAACTGGACTGTTCATGGAATATTAAATAAATGACACAAGGCAAAGCAACTGCTATCTCTGATGTTGAATAATGAATCCTGCTGATTCAAGGAATACTGCTGGAGACTGTTAAAACTTGATGGAAATAAACTAACAAGAGAAGCCCCTCAGATGATTTAAAGCAAGACGGCTGTGTACAAGGTTTAATACAATGCACAGCCATGAATGATGCAGACTTTTTTGCAGTTTGGGTTGTGTAAAGATACCCACTAAGGAGCAAGGTCAGTCTTTACCTGCTCACACAGAAGCTGACTGCCTTCAAAAGAAAATTTTCTTGGGCAAAGCACTGTTTGGTCTTAGTATTTAGCTCACGGATTTAATATTTAAGTCAATATCACTGCGGTCAGGATACGTAAATACTGTGCTCTTAGGAGCACTCAGCAGACCAGTGCTTGAAAAGAAACTGGGTGTGGTTTTGGACATGCTGGCGTATGAATACCAAGGCTGATGTCGCTGTGTTTTGTGGCACAAAAACCATCCCAGAATTTCAACTAAGAATTAGCTGATAAAGTTGATTTCTTACCGGAATTTCAGGCAGTGGAGAGAACATTACTTGTGAGTTTTAAAAAAGAAAACCAAAGACAATCAATTTATAAACTGATCTTCCATCTGGTTAATACTTTTTGAAAGCCAGACAGCTCTAGCAGTTAAATCTATGAAAGGGTTGAAGGAGAAAGGTCACAGGTAATGACAGGATGAGATACTTCATGGAGTTTAACACTTGATCCAGATTTCCATCTGTTTGATAAGAGATATTCATCCCGGCCCTGATGGTTTTTTAAGCAGTCTCTTCCAACAATATTATCTGTTAGATATCAGAACATGAGTGAAACAAAGCGTTTCAGATACCCTAGGGAATCACTTACGGCTCTTTCCTGATACCAGTTTTGAATATTTTGGTTTCCCTTCAAGGATGAAATCAGCTCTTACTGCACAAGTTCTGCCACTCAGACAGTTAGCATTGGTCAGATTGTTTCAAACTGAAAAGAAAATGAAATTTTCTGTTCTTAAAGTAAAATAGGGCACAACCAAGCTCCATTGTTCAAGCTATTTTCTTCTTGTTTAGATAGTGTGGTGCTGAAAGCAATTTAAGCCATGTCTGTAGACAGCACTGTGAACTCACTAGTTGTTGATATAAAGATGATATCTCACAGCTGACACTGTACAGTAACTGTGTGTAACCTATATTAAATTCTAAGTAAAAACAAGAACAAGTTCAAATTACTTCTTCATGGTGTCATCTTCATGAATATTCAAATCCATTTGTTATAGTCATCGTGATTAATTGTTGTATGAATACAAGCCTAACCTATTTTTCCAACAAATACACTGTATAGTATCATAACTTTTTCCAGGCATTCTGGTCTTCTTTCTTACCTTCTGACATGTTCTTATCTAGTATTTTACACAAAGAGTATAAAAAAAGACAAAGACTCTAAATCATGCCAATTAATATTTTTTAAGCAGAAAAATGTTAATTATAAAAATAAAACACTGTGGCTAAATACCTCACAAGATGATGTTAAAAAAAAACAAGTATTGGAGAACAATGTCTGGAGACAAGCAACACAAATCTAGAGAACCAGAACAGTTTTATCAAGTGCTAATTTTTTTAAAAAGTATGTGTGTTTCTATGTTAAAAATTTCAGTTCTCGGCGGAATTAAAAAACCCCCAAACATGACCCTCACACTTTTTATATTTCCCTAGCAAGTAGTAAAGTGGTGAACAGCTGCATTTCTGAGAAACTCAGACTTTTAGGTGTGCAAATGCCTTTCTTAGGTTGATACATGTCTGGTGGCACCCAGAAGGGAAGATGTGGCTATGTAGAGATATTTAAGATTCAGAACACGCCTGCAGCATGTGGCAGCCTGTGGCAGCCTCAGTTCAACTGGAAAACTGAAATGGAAGAGTCATTGCCACTCAGAGCTGCAAAATCCCTCCTCTGGGAGATGTCAGCTCCTGCTGACCTCAGTATTCAATAAAAACTCTTTGCTGGATCACAGGACATCACTGATCTGCAGGACTTGTGAGGTGGTAGCTCAGGAGCCAGTCCAGTCAGAGCTCTCAGGAACACAGCAATACCACTGCATTTGGAAGGGATGATCCAGACATTTCTGGAAAAATGCATCCTAAACCATACACTGTCAATGTGCACATTTTAAAAATTATTACAATGATAAAAAAACCAGGATGTCCTACCTTTACCTATGACCTGACTTCCACTAAGAACAAGCGTAACTGTATTTTGCCTGTGTGTTTAATACCATCCTCTCCCTTGAACAAAAAATCCAGCATAATTTGCAAAGTATTCATTTTTCAAAGATACTCTGTGTCTGGCAGGAGTAGAAAAGGTTGTCTGAAAATATTTCATTAAAGTTGTCTCTATAATTACCCTGAATGGCTGATACTGATTTTGTAGTCTGTAAATGAAAGCATTTTGCTGAAAGACTGAATTGCCCTTCACAACATGAGAAACATGATTAAAATATCCTGCCAAGGTAGGAGTTTATTGCCCTTGAAGAGAACATTAGCCACCAGGTTCCCTGAGTTAAAATTGTGTGCTACTAAGGCCTTTCTCTTTATTGGAGAAGGAAGGAAATATTTTGTGTCTGTTCCAAAGTCCAGCTCCCTGTTCCTGTCAGAGTGGGATGCTCAGCCCTAAGGAAGGTGCTCTGTTACTCCAGAGACAGAAAGCAGCCTCTGGTCTAATGGACCCACTATGGGTGTCACACATAGAGAAACTTGGCAAGAGAAAAGCTGTTCCATGAGCTTTCCCAGAGCTTAGGATGTATTTAGATGCAAAGTTAGAGCCAGGACTCTTCCACCTCTTAATGATGGTCCAGCTACTCAGAAAACATGAATTAATCTCTATATTTACTTATGTATTGCTATATTTTTTCCATTATTTTCATGTGTACCACATCTCTAAGAATAGTCCTAAAGTCAGCTGTAGTCCTAAAGATTTCTGAGACATATCTTTTAATGTTCACAATTACTGGCATATTTGCTTAGAGCAGGAACAACCAGGAAAATTCGTATTCTTTGTAAGTGGTATATGCACATTTATACAATAGAGAGAATCTAAAGTGACACTGGTCCTCTGAATATATTTATATATATACATACATGAAAATAAATAAATCAGACCAGGTTAATGACATGAGATGAGGAAGATTAAAGGTGAAGTAAAATGAGCTGATGATGACCTGAAAAATACTTTTCACTGAGCAAAAATGGCCCCTATTCAATCAACAGATTCACTCTTCTCTGTTTCTTTGTCTGCAACATGACTTTATTGGCAATACCATCTCTTCACCTGTTGTTACTCTCTTGGAAGAGACAATAGGATTCTGTCATTTTCTTGCAGCATCAACAATATTATTGGCTAATTTTTGATCCAACATGTCTGTAGCAAACCACAAATATAAATACCTGAAGCTGTGGCATTTCAGGCTACATAAATGAAAATAATTCAGTCTAATCCATCAGCCTCAGAGCAGCAGTCATAATATATATGAAATGGCTTACTTCTTTTGAAATGGGGGGTGAGAACCCTTTGCATCATAGTCAAAATTAGGAGCAAGTATCATTTAATTATAGAAAGTAGGGCATGAGAGGACCTTGAAAAGTCATTTAACCCATGCTTCAGGGTCCTGGATATTACCTAAATCACTCCTAAAAATTGCCTCTCTAAACTGTTTAATTATACCTCAGGGTAAAGCCTTCCAAGCAAAATGACATTATTTAAGATATTAGGTGGTTTTTTTCAAGGTTTCTCCTACTAGCTAACATAACTATTCCTTAACTTTACCCATCATTTCATGATCTCTACAGATCAAACAAAGAACAATTAATTTCTTCCTTTCCATAGCAACCCCTTCCTTATTTGAAGGCTGTCACAGCTGTCTCTTCATTTGCCTTTACTCTAGAGCAATCCTCTGTCCTATGGAAGTACTGAAAAGAAGCAGGATCCACTGCAAATAAAAACCGTATGTTTAAAGATCATCAGTGCTTTCTCGGGAGAGGGTTAGTTTCTATTTTTGTTTTTGTTTAAAGGGTAGTATCTGTTGCTCAAAACATTGTTCTAACATTGGTAGACTGACTGCCTAAGGATAAACCTGCCTCCAGCTTTCTTTGGCGCTTAAGACTGCTGAGAAAGCTCCAGGGAGACCACAGTACACACACACATTTATATCACATATCTGAATACTTATGTAGCAACCTGACCATGTGAAACTGAATGGCTGGTACTGGTAGAGGAATTTTTTTTGCTAGTGGAAAGAAAGGACATGTATTACTGATATTCTTCAAACTCTCCCACCTCTAATACTGCACAGACCACAGAGATCTAGGAGGTGGAGACAGAATTGTTCCCCAAAAGAAGCATGGAGGGAGTATGTGCTGATGTGTGCTATAAGCTTGTGCTCTGGCAATGCTCGATGTCACCAGATGGGGATGGGGAAGGCAAGGTTTCTGCTTTGACCTTTGAACCATATGATGGTGATAAGCCCATAGAACAAATCTCATGAAGAAATGAGAGCTGATGACATGTGGTAGACTCTGTAGTTTTAGGTTTATGGTTGAACTTGATGATCCAAAGTGTCTTTGTCAGCCTAAATGATTGCATGATTCTATGACACAGGCCTGCAGGCAAGTCCCTCCCAGGACCTGAGGCTAGAATGGGCTGAAAGTGTGTGCAGAAGGCACAGCACGTAAACCAGTCTCACCCTGTGATCACAGGAGGTGTGCCTTGCACATGACCATGTAACCATGTTCAGTCTGGATTCACAGATGTTAGTTCTGCCCTCCAGATCCTGAGTAGATTTTTGTATCTATGTTCTTGAAACTATACCTGTACTGCTATCACAGAATTAGTGAGTTTGGAAAGGACTTCTGGAGATCATACTGTCAGATCTTCCTCAAAGCAGGATCACCTGCAAGTTGCTTAGGGTCTTGTCCAGTCAGATTTTTAATATTCTCAAGAATGAAGACATCACAAAATCTCTAAGAAACCTCAAACAGTGCTCATTCACATTTAGAGTAAAAAAAGGTATTTAAGTGGAATATACTACATTTCAGTTCATGCACATTCACTGTCCTCCTGTCTCTGGGCACTGTTGAGAAAAGTTTGTCTCTGTCTCCTTATTTTAGAATAATCTGTTTATACATAATTATCAGATTCCCCCCCCCCCCCCCCCCCCCCCCATTCCATCTCCAGCCTGAACAGTCCCAGCTCTCTCAGCCTTTCCTCATTTGGCAGCTCTTCATAGGCCTTCTCTGGACTCCCTCCAGCATGTCCATGTGTCTTCTGTACTGGGTAGTCCAGCACTGGGCCTGGCACTCCAGATGTGTTTCAGTAGGACCAAACAGGGGAAAGATTGCCTTCCTCAACCCAATGAGAACGTTCTGCCTAAGGCAGCACAGGAGGCCGCTGGCCTTCAGCCTGTTGGTTCATGGTCAGTTTGGTGTCCACCAGGTTCCCCAGGGCCTTCTCTGCAGAGCTGCTTTCCATCTGGGCAGCTGCCAGTCTCTTGTGGTGCATGAGGCTTTTCCCACCTAGGTGCAGACAGTGACATTTCCCTTCTGCTGAATGGAGCTGGAAAAGGGGCTGGAGCACAGGTCTGATGAGGAGCAGCTGAGAGAGCTGGGGTCACTCAGCCTGGAGAAAAGGAATCTCGGAGGGACCTTATCACTCTCTACAACTTCCTGAAAGGATGTTGTAGACAGGTGGGGATTGGTCTCTTCTTAGGTAGTAAGTAGAAGGACAACAGGAAATGGCTTCAAGTTCTTCCAGGGGAGGTTTAGATTGATTATTGGTAAACATTTCTTTACTGAAAGGGTGATCAAGCATTGGAACAGTTTGCACAGGGAAGTGTTGGAGTCAGCATCCCTGGGACTCTTGAAAAGGCTTGTGGATGTGGCACTTGTGGTCATGGTTTAATGGTGAAAACAGTGGTGCTGGGTTAACAGCTGGACTCTGTCTTAGAGATCTTTTCCAGCCTTAAGGATTCTGTGATTCTTTGACTCCATGATGGTCCTGTCAGTCCATTTCTGCAGCCCACCGAGGTCCCTCTGAGTGGCAGCACAGTCATTTGGTGTATCAGTCACTCCTCCCACTTTAGTGTTGTCTGCACATAAGATTATTAAACTCTAGTGAGTTTGGTGGGAGTCAGTGAGCCCCACAAGACACTTTTTTAAAACTACTGAGTGATTTAAGAAGTCCCTTGGCTTGTGGAGTGTTGAAATTCTCCCTCAGTACCTTGCTATATTTTTAAGCTCCTAGATGACTTTGAAAAATGGACTTTAGGCCAGATATCTATCCTGGGAATCATTTCTGTGACCACCTATCCTTCTGTGCTTTGGAGACCACAGGTTTCACACAAAGTCTGTAAGAAAATCTGAGGTTTTTTCTGTCTATGTATGTGCTTATGGTTTGCATTTTTAATTCTTTCCTTATTTGTAGGATGCTCTAGCATTTTCTTCTTCCTTTGTCTGAGATTCCTTGAATTGTCATTCTGTAGTAAAGGGCACTAATCTTTGACCAAACACCTTTCACATTCTCTTAAAATCTGAAGCTGCTGAATCCATATTGCTGTTAGCCACAATATGAGAGTTTGATTTTCAGATTATAGTTTAATGATTGTAATTAGAAAAAAAACATCTCTTAATTAATGGTGTGCATATTTTCCATTTTTAAATTGCACCTATAAACCATCTTCAGATATACACAAACTTTAGGGACAGACTAAATATTATTTTGACTTGCAAATGTAATTACTGAACCTGAGAGCAAGTTACAAAAAAGGGAATAAAGCATGAAATTTCACAACATTGCTTTTGCTGAGTATTTGCATCATATAATAAAAATATATGTAAATCTATGAATCTGGTTTGAACCTTTAGAAATTTAAATATGGAATCTTACTAGATATATATGTTGCTTTTAGATTAAAAAAAAAAAAGACTCTGTCAAGTCAAATTACAGAAGCTTTGCATTGCAGAAGAAAACCAGAAGTGACCTCAAATCCTCTTCCTTCTTGTACACCATCAGAAGTGCTTTTTAATAAATGCACTTGGATAGAACATTTGTAAACTCAGTGTGGAAGTTAGCACGTTCTGGTGTCATGGAAAGCAATCTGGCCAGCAAAGTTCTGTTAACTGCTTGAAGAGGAAAGGAGCAACTACCTTAACAATCTTTGCACAAAGTCTAAGGGACACTGAACAACTTAAACTTATACCAATCTTTGTGCATATGAGTTTTTCTTAAAATAATTGACATGTTAAGGTGCATTCTTTTACACTCCTTCTCCAAAGTCACATTACCTCAGGGAGTTCTGTACTTAAAGCTTTTAGATTTTATTGTTTTGATTGTTGATGAGATTTGAAGTAACTGAATGATTGTGTTAGATAATCTACTGTGCAGTGTTAGCAAAGAAGAGTGACTGTCATCAGAAAATGTACCCTAAGAATAACCAGACACAAGTACATTTTTTCAGGAAAGAAAGTAATAAGTCATTAAAAAAATAATTTCTAAGCATGAAGAGTTATTGAGGTTATAAGAAGATTAATGGAGGCCCCACCATCCTGTGCCATCCCATAGAAAACGGGAACACTTCATGTGTACTCCTGGTATTTCTTACAGTCTCTCATGTGACTAATGAAACACAGCAAACAAAAGCAATCACATTGGCTCAAATTAAATATATATAATAAATTCCTCTCTTCCAATTGGTGTCAACAAACTGCTATTACTCTCACGATTGCAGAGAACATGTAAATTGTCATAGCATCAATCAGAGTGACATTTGACTACATTTTGGAGGTCAAAAAGTTACAGCAACTTGTAAAACTTGTACAATCCTTGGGCAAGGTTCATATGACTTAAGTTCTGCCTAAGTCTCAAAAAAGAATTTTCACTGGCTTCTCTCAAGGACCTTAAGATCTTCGAGGAATCTACCATAAATCTTTCTGATCATTTTGAGGTATACTACACCCTTAATGTTTCAAGAATAAGTTACTACAAAGAATCATAGAATCTTTTAGGTTGGAAAAGACCTCTAAGACCATCAAGTCCAACTGTTAACCCAGCACTGCTAAGTCCATCACTAAACCATATCCCTAAGTGTCACATCTACATGACTTTTAAATCCCTCCAGGAATGGTGACACCACCACTCCTGTGCACAACCTGTCCCAGTGCTTGACAATCCTTTTGAGGAAGAAATTTTTCCCATTATCTAATCTAAACTTCTCCTGGGGAAACTTGAGGCCACATCTTCTAATCCTGTCTCTTGTTACCAGGGGGAAGAGACCAACCCCCACCTGGTTACAACCTCCTTTCAGGGAGTTGTAGAGAGCGATAAGGTCCCCCCTGAACCTCCTTTTCTCCAGGCTGAACACCCCCAGCTCCCTCAGCTGCTCCTCATAAGACTTGTGTTCCAGAAACTTCCCCAGATCCATTGCCCTTCTCTGGACACACTCCAGCCCCTCAATGTCTTTCTTGCAGTGAGGGGCCTAAAACTGGACACAGGATTTGAGGTGTGGCCTCACCAGTGCTGAGTACAGGGGGACAATCCCTGCCCTGGTCCTGCTGGCCACACTACTGCTGATACAGCCCAGATGCCACTGACCTCTTTGACCTCCTGAGCAAACACTGACTCATATTCAGGCACCTGTTGACCAGCATTCCCAGGTCCTCTTACTCTTATATGGCACCTACTTTTACATCCTCTCCATACAGGTGGATGTTAGAATCACTGATGATCAGGCTGAAGTAGAATAGAATAGAATAGAATAGAATAGAATAGAATAGAATAGAATAATTTCAGTTTAATGGGATCTACAACAGCTTTCTAGTCCAACTGCCTGACCACTTCAGGGGTGATCAAAAGTTAAAGCCCATTATTAAGGATATTGTTCAAATGCCTCTGAAGATACTGAAAAATTTGGGGCATTGACCACTTCTCTAGGAAGCCTGTTCCAGAGTTTGAGCATCCTCTGGGTAGCAAAATGCATCCTAATGTCCATTCTCTGACTTCCCTGATTCAGCTTTGAACCATTCCCACATGTCCTGTCAGTGGGTCCCAGGGAGGAGAGCTCAGCACATCTCTCTCCCCTTTTCCTCCTCAGGAAGCTGTTAGAGAGCAACGAGGTCACACCTCAGCCTCCTCTTCTCCAAACTAGACAAAACCAGAGTTCTTAACTTCTCCTTATAGGACATACCTTCCAACTCTAAAGAGAATCATGTGGAACCAGGTATTTAAAGAAAGAATAAAGTTAAATGCATGCATTCCCACTAAATTCAATGTATTCATATTTCAACAAAAAATGTGCATGGCTGAAAGAAGCCAATGCAGTATTCCTCTTTTGTTGCATCATAGAAGATGTTGGAATGTTTTACACAAAAATCTCAAAGCAATTGAACATATTAGTCAGAGATTACAGCAGCTGAGAAAGGCAAATTTTCAAATCAAATGAAGCTCTGAAATGTTTAATGATGTGTGTGGGTGACCACAGACCAATGATTAATTAAGTGATGGAATGTGCATGATCCTTCTTCCCAATCCCTAGCTGAAATTTGTGGTGACTATTAGTCCTTCCTCTAAAAGAACATGAATATCTGCACATTAAATTAGACTCATACTGAGCACATGTGGGATGATTTCTATGTCAATTATAACCCTGTCTAGCATGCTTATGAAGCTTATTAATATTAATAAGCATTGGAGTTACTTTCCCATATGACAAGACAATCATAGGATAAAAGAATGTGTATATCTAGACCTTATGCATTATTTGAATAATTTCTGGGAGATCTAAGTAATTTCTTTACCTAAACTAGCTCCAGAATTACATAATCTCTGCTACACGGTGTAATATAACTTAGTTCTTCTGTGCTGACTCATTTTCCTGGTTAATATTATTTCTTCTCTGCATTGTGATGATAGTTATGGATTTATGAATGAGCCTTCTACTGTAGTAGACCTAAAGCAACAGAATAGATAGCACTATCCCTGAACAGCTGCAAGGTAAATGAAGCAGGAGAGCTGGAACAAAGGAGAAATAGTAAAGTGCCTGAAGATTAGATCCATCCAAAGAAATAAACTGATTTTCAAAATTAAGATTCTGACACTGTTGAATTTTTCCATTGCTTTCATTAAAGAAGGATTTCTGCATTTTATTTTTAAGGGAAAGGAAAATAAGGATACAGGAAAATACAAAACTGCAGTGATGATTAAATCAAAATTGAAAAATCGAGGTAAAAAATTGTATTAGTGAACTCAGACATTATTTCATTTATACTGGAGGCTACTGTTATCTAGATTAAAACTAATGCATCATACAAAATTATAACACCAGCATCTGGAAGAAGTACAATTATTTGTTGTGATTGTGGAAAAAAAAATTGGCTGGTGTTAGTTTAGATTTTTTTTACACTGATATGCTTCAGCTGCTTCTCAGACTGCAGCAATGGTTAATTAATGAACTCCGCAGCCGCCTTCTCTCCTCTAGGGCTAACTGCATGAAACCTTGCAGCAGAAGAATGACAAATGAAATAGCAACACTTCTTAAAATAGTTGCTAATAAATACAACTCGTATGATGAGATATTCCTCTGTCAGCCAATGGCTGCCTGGCTTTGCACTTCATCCTGTGTACAGTTCCTGATGTTTTTTGTTCTAGATTAAGCAGCACCACACTGATATCTCTGTCAGCAGACCTGGCTGTTTGGAGAGATAAGCATGACAGAGCTCATTCAGAGAGATTCCAAGAGGAGCTGTATGTCCACATTTGTGTTCTCGTTCAGAAGAAATGTGGATTATGAGCAAAACTTTCCCTAAAGAGAGTACTGAGAAGTCATCTTCATGGTTCACCTAAAAATCCTAATATCTATGGGATTCTTTATATTACATTCTGTGGGCTTTAAATCAAGGAACTAAATGAAGTTGTTGGAAGTCTGTGAGTAAGTCAGGCCTTAATAATATCCCTTAGAAAAATCTTTAGTTTCAAGAAATGCCAGGTACTCAGGATTTTTTGTGCTTGATCGCTTTTGACGAGCCAAGTCTCTTCCATCCCTGGTTGGAATGAGTGAGGCTGCTAACAAAATGCTCAAGATTCACTGCAGCACTAACCAAGTGATTTGCATTCATCTCCCTCCTTGGGCCAGATTGAAACTCTACAGTCCTTTGTGCACTGGAGATAGGTACAAGCTGCACTGCACCAAGAACAGAGCAAGTGACAGAACTTGTCTTTGTAAGAAAGGCAAGATGAAGAAAAAATGGCTCATAAGCCATGAAGCAAGGTCCTTGAGCATCTCATTTGCAGACACACAACTACTAAAGTTTAATTCAGAAGCCTACGTTGGCTGCCACCATGCTCTTACAGATCCTTACACAGTATGCAAAAAGGCTCTGGAACTACAAAAAAGAGGGAGTATGTCTAAAACCTCGGTTTTCCCTAGCATTTAGAGAATCACTGTGATGTTTTCCCCTATATAACTGGGCTTTTCAGCACTCTGAAAAGGAAGTTCAAGATTCATCATATCAGAGTGGAGATCAGACTGTACAGTCTGCTGGCTGGGACCTGTGCTCAAGGGAGTGATTTAACAACCTTATATAAAACACTATAATATTGACCAAGGACACCTCCAGTGATGAATTCCATAATCAGTTGGTTACAGAGCCAGGTTTATTATTTTTTTAATTTTTCTTTTTTCACATTGAATCTTAAACTTTTATCTTCACAGAAGAACAGTTGTGCTAGGAATGGGGGGACGATTTGCTTTGGAAACTCTCTGGTGAGGTAAGAGAGACAGATTTCAATCCCCTCTGGGGAAAAAGGCATTCAAACCTTGGTCTACCACATCCCAGGGACATTTTCATTACCACATTTTTTTACACAGAGGAAGAGCACAACAACCTTCTCTACTGACTTTGACACCAGACAGGTGGTGTGTGTGTAGTACAGCTGCAAAATGTGTTCCAAGTAGAACAGTGTCCTGTTACCCAGGATGCTGGGTAGGGTGGGCTGCTGGTAACTTTAACATAGAGTTATTGAGGTACTTCATGGGATGCACAGAAACAGAAGCACAGTTAAGGGCAAGAAGGCTACACTTAGAGAAATGTGATCGTAATAGTCTGTGATAATCACAGACTCATTGAATGCAAGGTTGGAAGGCACCTCCAGGATCATCTGGTCCAGCCTTTCTTGGCAAAAACACAGTCTAGACAAGATGGCCCAGCACTCTGTCCAGATGAATCCTAAAAGTGTCCAATGTCAGGGAATCCACCACATCCCTGGGGAGATTATTCTCATTGCAAAAATTTTTCATCTTATGTCCAATCTGAATCTCCCCAAGAGTTACTTGTACCCATTACCCCTCACATTTTCCATATGACTCCTTGTAAAAAAGGAGTCTGATCTTTGTTGCCATCCTTTTAATACCAGAGGGTGAAAATGTCTCCTCTAAGCCTTCTTTTCTCAAGGCTAAACAAGCCCACTTCTGTCAGCCTTTCCCCACATGCCAGGCTTTCCCCTTCTTTGCTCATCTTTGTGGCCTCTCTTTGGACTCTGTCCAGCCAGTCCACACCCTTTTTGCATAGCAGGGACCAAACCTGAACACAGTATTCCAGGCCAGGCAAGTGCTGAGTAAATTGAGATAGCAAATTCTTGATCTCTGCTGGGGATGCCCTGGTTGATGCAGCCCAGCCTCCTGCTGGCTTTCTCTGCCCCAGCTGCAACTAGTCACTCATACTGAACTTCTTGTCCACCAGGACCCCAAGATCCCTTTCCATAAAGCTGCTTCACTGGCAGGCAGATCCAAGCCTGCACTGAAATTCTGGATTATGTTTTCCCAGATGCAATACCTTACACTTGTTCTTGTTGAACTTTACTGGATTCTTTCTAGCCCACTCTTACAGACAATCCAGATCTTCCTGCAGGGTGGCTTCTCCTTTCCTTCCTCAGTTTGGGACCATGGACAAACTTTGTAAGGGTATGCTTGATTCCATCTTCCAGATCACTTACAAAGATATTAAGCAGTGTGAGCCCAAAATCAATCCCTTGGGGACCCTACTTGTGACAGGTTGCCACTTTGAAAAGGAGACATTTTCCACCACACAGTGGGTGCTGCCTTTCAGTCCATTCCCCACCCACGGCACTGCCCACTTGCCTGGACCCATAACACGTCATGTTAACATGATGTTAACAAAGTGCCTGCAGGAACAGAGGGCCAGGCAGGAGCTGAGTAAGGATTTTCAGATTTGGAGTTTCCATCAACACAAGCACTAATTAAAAAGTATAATTTCTGTTTACTAAATTTCAATTTTTATGTGAAACACTCTAGTTTATCTCATGCATAGCCAGATATTCTGGAAATAAGGAAAAGGTAAGGAGACGCTGTTCTACCCTCCACCTTCTCTGCCTCCTGAAAAAAGAAGAATCCCTTGAACAGTTCTAGTTTTGCCTCCTTCTCTTCCCTGTTCCAATGATGTCATCGACCGTGTTGAGAAGTGCATTAAGAAGCTGAACTGGAGATGTTTATCCCCTTCATTCTTCTGTACAGGCTAATAAGGATCATTCAAACATGATCTGCTGTGAGCTGTAAGTGCAGTGCTCTCGTATGTGATTATTTTGCATTAGATGTTGCTGTTTTGGAGCATATGCCTCTTTCTAGGCCATGAAAAACAACAAACAAGCAAAAAACAAACCCTTGAAAACAACCCAGAAGTGTTCTGACAGCAGAAAAAATGTCACATTAAATCTAGCAAAGTAAGTTTTACTGAGAACAAGCACACTGACTGTTGTAAGCTGAAACTCACTGATGAAAGCAGGTTTCATTCATAGTTTTGCCTGAGTTCCTACATATTGGAGGCAATTAATCATCAAATTGTAAATATACTTAGTGCATTTGCCCTACTTAGCACAACAATGATGCAGCTGCTTCAGAGAAAAGTGTATCCAATGTTAATCTAATTATGCTGTGACCCACTGATACTGGTCAGGTGATATTACAGGATATAAAAGGAAAGCAGTTCATAATCCAGTCTAAAATCACACACTCAAGTTATAAGTTGCCCACAAAAGACTATGGCACAAAAACACATAGCAAATAATGCTGCAAAATCAAACATGAGGATAAAGGTGGAATGCTTTGATTCTGCTTCTCAAATGGTAGCTAACTTTGGAATGTCCTTATATTTTACAGATTGAATAGATTTTCCACAAGCATTTATCAGAAATTTCGAAGACATGGGTGTGTTTTGCATGTACTCAATACTGATATCTATGATCAGATTTTGGAAAACATGTAGCTGAAATACACACGCAAAAACTGTCAGTTTCCATTGTAAAATTACACAGATTTATCTCTGTAGGGCTCCTTGTGACTTCATGAACCCTGCCTTTCCCTCTATTAATAACCCTGTGAGAGGATTTGGGGAAAAAATAAGCAGGGAAAAAATTAATTCACAGAACTGCCTAGGCTTGGAAAGACAGAGGGAAAAGAATGATTTTTACCCAGTCTTAGTACTACCAACTTCAAGGTTATTTCTAAATGTATTTTTAGAGTTTTATTTAATACGCAAAATTTAGGACTTGGCTCTTCAAGGTATCCCTTATATATGTGATTTAGTAACGAGAGTAGTCTAACTGACTCTGGTGGAATTTGCTCATGTGAATGAAAAGTGCAAAGGCAGAGGATTAAAATCCAGAGTATGTGTGTAGCTTGCATAATTTCAAGCCTGTCAAAATTCATATCTATATTATCATCTGCCTATGTTACATAACATGAAGGAGCTCTGAGTTGTTTGTTCTTCCCCATATTTCTGAAACACATATGTGGTCTTTGAAATTTTGGATTGCATACATTATTACCCAGGAAAAAGTAAGAATGAATGCAATACAAATAAAACTTTGATTTTGGGGAATGTCAGAGACAAACAGTACCCCCAGCATGGTATCTGGTCAGGCACACAAATCCATGCGCTGCACTTGTTTACCAATAAGATCTTTTATTTCTCATTTGCTTCCTGACCCAATCGGAAGTCAGTAGTGGTGCAGCCTTTAGCTAAGTCATGGTATCAGTCCCTTTTTCATGGTTTCTCTCAAGCTGAGCCACAGCACATTCCTCAGCATTTCAGGTTGGGGTCAGTTGGGTCAAGAGTGGTCATATCCCCCCAGAAACACTCAACATTTGCCATGATTGAAATTAGTGAGTCTATGGGGTTTTTTTTGGTTCTTGTTACTTTAAGAAAATCTAGTTTCAAACCTTTCTCCTTCACCTTTTTCTAGGATGCTTGTCCAAATTAATTTTGAGATGCAAGGGAAGAAAAATCAAGTGACATCTTAAGTGTTACTGCAAGAAAAAGAAGATGAACAGAGAGCACTATTTGTATTCATGGTAATGCATGAAAACTACAACAAATAGTGAACCAGGCGGTAGTACTGCATGCTTGTGTGCAGCAATACTAATGGTTTGAACTGCTTGTGAACAAACTTATCAATGAAAACAAAGCTTAATTAAGAGGTTAGGGGGAAACACATGGAAGCAATTGATTTTCCTCTTGTGTAACTGTTGCAACTTCATGAGTTTAGATAAATGTACGGCTGACGTATACCTGCGTGACTGAGAAGAGGATCATGACCATTTTGTCCATGGATGCTTCTGGGTACAGTACTAAACTGATTCCAGGGCAGACATTTTTTTCTGTTCAGAATTGATTCAGTATTTTCCCTGTATGAAATCCTGATTTCAAAAAAATCCATGGAAAACCCGTTATTTGTACCATGACCAGAGTTTTACCATTTGCTTTTTCTTTCATTGCATACTTTAATTCCTGGTTTTAGTCCAGTGTAAGCATCTGTCTGCATCCTGAGGCAGAGCAAGATGCTCACAGATATTGCTACATAATCAAATAGTTCATTTAGTCTTGTAAGGCTTCTTTGAAAGGAAGATGCTGTATGTTACCTGAGAAAATAAGCCTTGTGATAAAAGAGAGTGTTTTGCTTGCAGGAGGAAGAGGGCTTTGTTGGCCCAAAGATTTCCTACATAATCTTGATGACACAGTCATTTAAATTCCCCGTGTTCACCTGTGAAGCAATAGCTATATATCCTTCAGCCGCAAAAGCCCTCATTCACTAACGCGAGAGAGAGCTCAGCAATCCTTTGCAAAAAGTAAGAAAATGGTGCAACAATAGAAAGTGCCAAAGTAGGAGTGTGCCTCACCCGGGCACCAGATTCGGCTCCCCGGAGCCCCGGCGCAGAGCCCCGGCCCGCCCTGCAAGGGGGACGCGGGAGGGTGCGAGGCCGTGGGGTCGGGGCCGTGGGGTCGGGGCCGTGGGGTTGAGGCCGTGGGGTGCGAGGCCGTGGGGTTGAGGCCGTGGGGTTGGGGCCGTGGGGTGGAGGCCGTGGGGTCGGGGCCGCGGGGTCGGGGCCGTGGGGTTGGGGCCGTGGGGTGCGAGGCCGTGGGGTCGGGGCCGTGGGGTTGGGGCCGTGGGGTCGGGGCCGTGGGGTTGAGGCCGTGGAGGGGCGCGGGGCCGCGGGCGGGCTCGGTCCCTGCGGGGCCGCTGGAGGGAGCCCCCGGGCCGCCTTCAGCACCGCGCGGGCGGACAGCGCTCGGAGGCCGCGCTCCGCGCCCCGCGCATCCCCCCGCGCTGCCCTCCGCGCCCGAGCCAGAGGCTTTCCGACCCCTCCAAGCTCCCCTGGCACCGGGGTGGGAGCCAGCCCCGGGGCGGGGAAGGATCCGGCCTCTCCCGTAGGGACTGGAGGCAAAGGGCCGAAGCGGCGGGCGGTGTAAAGTGGTCCCTGGGCAGGCGGGAGCCGGTGTTAATCATCACCGACGTGTGACCAGCTGCGCGGATCCTGTTAAGGAGATTTATATATGTAGTTCATGAAGGCAATCATCTGGCTGGTAATCTCTCATTGTGCACCGCTCCAAGGCAGTTCGTTCACACAACTGGCTGCAAAATGAAGATATTACTATCTCTCCTGGGAAATGTCTGTGGGAAATGTGTGTGTGTATGTGTAGCAGCTAAACAGCTGGGATACTGGTGCGTAATGAGATAGCAGAGCATTACTCATAGCTCCAGGAGAGGACATGGAAGTAAATTAAGAAATCAGCGTAACTCACACAGCTTTTGACCCACCACTAATAGCACCAGCAGTGCATGGGAGTAGGACATGGTGTGGCTGCAGTTCATTCATCAGCACATCACCAAGGGCTGGGCAACACCTCTGCCACAGCTCAATTGTCTCACATCCACAGGGCTCAGCCAGGCACAACACACCGGGGCAGCTTTTCCCAAAACAGGGTGAGCCCAATCACGGGGACATGAGGTCAGGCAGCCCACAGCTAACAAGTGCATGTAGTAAGGGGGTGGGGCAGGGGTTTCAGGAGGACCAGAGTCTAAGACAGGTAGATGTGCCCCAAGAATCACAGGCATCAAAACTTCCAGGTGCAAGATCAGTCACTTTCGAGCTGCACATCCCAGCACTCACATGCCACTGACAACTAATTCCTCTGCACCCTCCCTCCTTTCAGGGTTATCTGACAGTACCTCCACCCTTTTCTCCCAGAGTCCATGGAGCAAGCCAAATGGAGATGATAATCTGCTATGAAATATTGGTAGCACTGAGCTGTAACAGTCTGGGAAGTGAAGGGAAAAGGGAGCAGCAAGAATCTCTGGGATCAAGTTGTCCTAGTTACCTACTGTTTTCCTGCCTTGCAGGGATACGGGGAGTTTGTTGCATTCTCACTTTTCTGTGGAAGAAGTCATCTGAGTATGAAGTCAGGTGAGACCTGGTTTTAACCCCTAAGGCCCATCCTGACCAGTGCCTCTCAGCAGTCTGCACCAGACAACACTCCGCCATGTAACCAGCACTCTGTCCTAAACATCGCTCATAAGGATTCAGCAAAACAGTGTTTGCCCTGTGACCACCAGCAGAAAAGGGTTCTTAGCGTCCTCTAAGACAGCCTAGGATCTCACATCAAATCTCCTGGGGGAGCTTTGCTCTGGTTTCACTGAGGTTTCACTGGTTTCTCCTTGCAAAAGAGCAGCATGCTTTGTTCCTGTTTTCCCATAACTCAGATCAAGCTGCCCCTCACATTTTAAAAGCACCTGTTCCCCCAGCAGATTCAGAGTTAAAAGGCATGAGCAAGTAAAATGGGAGCACTGGGAGAGTTTGGCCAAGACAGAGTCATCTCAAGCCCCAAACCACTGCTAAAAGTCAGGGAGGGGAATAATAAATGACCCATCCTCCCCACTTCCCCTAGGAACTTCTCTCCCCAGCACTCTTTCAAGGGACAGCAATGTAGTGAATATACAAGCAGAGGGGACAGAGTGGTTAGAAAGTGTCCCAACTCCCAGCTTGAGGTGAAACACTGGGATGGGCAATGGGAGACTGAAGAGGAGGAGGCAAGAAGGTTGATTTTTGCCCATGATCTCCTCTCTAGGTAATGAACTTCTGAGCACCTGATTAAAAGGGAAGGGATCTTTTGGGACACCCCACACCTCCTCTCACTCAGGGAGATGGAGAAAGAGGACTGTTCCCACCCTCTCCTCACTACGGTACCTGGTTGAGGGAAGTCACGGCGAACCTGGGGATAACCAGCTGCATGACAAGCTGCAGGACAGAGGTGACCAGTCCAGCCAGGATGGCCCAGGTGAGTGGCAGCGGAAGCATGCTGTAGGTCGCAAAAAGCGTGAAAAGCACATAGCCAATGCCATCCCCAAGGAGGCCACAGCCCAGTCCTGCCGCCAGAATCTGTGTGGCCATGGCCACCCAAGTGACAACACCGCTGTACTGCAGGTAGGTATACGAGGTCGTGTCCTTCCTGACCACCACTAAGGCACAGATCACCACCTCGATGCCAGTGAAGAAGCCCAAGAGGATGCCCTTAATGGGGTCCATGGGAGCAGAGGCCAGGGTCAAGTGGAGGAATAGTAGGGTCAGCTTGGTCAGCACATCCAGGATGTTCATGACCACCTCAGATTTGCGCCGTTGACCCAAGAAGTAGCGCTGGTAAAGGCGCTCCAAGTCCCGAGACTTGAATGAGTTGCGAAGAGTGGGGAAGATCACCCCGCGATACGTATAGCCCCAGTTGAGGAAGAAGTCGGAGTTGCTGGGGGCACAGTCCAGGGGCAGAAAGCCCAAGTCTCCGCTGCTGCTTGTGCCCTCCGGGAAGACTTTGGTGCCTCCGTTGTTGTGGCGCTCGCTGCCCAAACTCCGTCCGGCCGACTGCCGCCGGAGGTGGTGGTGGTGGTGCGGCGGGTGCGGGTGGTGGTTGGGGCAGCAGGTCTCGTCGGAGCTGAAGCCCTTGCCCCCGCCGCTGCTGCTGCCGCCGCTGCTGCTGCTGTGTTCTTGGATGAAGCGCTGCTCGGTGATGTGGCGCACGGCCGTCTGCCACAGCAGGCGCTGGGGTCTGCCGCTGCCGGGGGGAGTCCTGTTGATGGTGTAAAGTTCATCGCTGTCGCTCAGACACCGCACCTCCGAGAGCTCCATGGCGGTGACTGGCGGGGGGCAAAGCACTGGCGCGCGGGGGGGGGGAAGGGGCGGGGGGGCACACACCGTCTTTGGGGAGGGGAGCAGGGGGAGGGATGGAACCGCGGGAGAGGAGGGAGGGTATGTCGGAGGGCGGGTGGCGGCGGCGGGGTGGCGGTGCGGGGATCACATTTATAGGCAGGTCCCCGGGTCTGGCGGTGCGGCTGGCTACGGGGCTGGTTGGCCGCCGGGGTCCGGGGGGCGGCTGCGCCGGCTCAGCGCAGGCTGCCCGAGCCCCGTGCCCGCGGCACCCCGCGGAGCCGCATCCCGCGGAGCCCGGCTGCGGCGCAGCCCCGGCGCCCCTGAGGGATCGGTGCGCGCCCTGCTCGGGGTGATGCGCGGCGGGGAAACCGAGCCGCAGGTCCGGAGAGGAGGTGGAAGAGGGAGGACCGGAGCATCTACGGGAGCAGCCCCGCTGCCCGGTGGGCGATCCTCGGCCCCATCCGGAGGCCGGAGGCACGGAGTTGTGGGGGCAGCCGCCTTGAAGTGCCGGTCACAGCGGGCAGCTCCTCTCTGCGGGGATCCCGGGGCTCCGCTCCGAGGTCTGCTTCCCGGGAGCTGCTGTAATTCCCGCGGTTGCGGTCAGCGGCAGCGCTGCGAGCTCGGGCAGGAGGGGAGAGGCGGCCAGGTCTCGGGCATCCTCGGTCACGGCGCTGAAGCCGCCGGCCGGGGGCTGCCCGCCCGCTTCCCCCCGGCGGCGGGTCATGCCCCTGGCTTACGAGGCTCCTCTGCCCGGGGGGATCTCGGGGCTCCCATCCATCGCAGCAATCGGCTTGCTTGGCAACGGGAAAAAAAGGAGGGAAAGAAAGAAAGAAAGAAAAGAGGGGGAAAAAAAATCACATCGAAACCCAAATCTAAAAAAAAATAGAAAGAGCGGGGAATGAAAATCCCGCCCTAAACTCAGAGCTCTGGGAAGCCAGATGGGAGCATCCCAGCTTCTCCGCAGGTCGGGGCAGGGAATGTCCCGGCTCAGGGGCTTCCCCGGCGGCAGGGAGGAGGAAGGAGGAGCAGGAGGAAGGGGCGAGGGCAAAGCGCAGGGATCGCGGTGCCTGCGGGGCTGCGGGGAGCTGGTGGCGGACGCTGCCCCGGGAGCCGCGGGACCAGCACGGCGGGACCAGCTCGGCGGGACCAGCTCGGCGGGACCAGCACGGCGGGACCAGCACGGCGGGACCAGCACGGCGGAGCCGCTGCCGCCGCCGCCGCCGGAGTGGAGCTGCGGGCGGGCGGCCCGGGAGGAGGCAGAGCCCGGCGCGGTCAGCTGATGCCCGCCACGTCGGCGGGGCTGTCCGCACCCCCCCGGCCCGGTTAAAGCAGCCGCAGCCGCGGCTCTGGGAGGGGGCCAGGGGGCGGAGGTTGCCGCAGAGCAGGTCCCTTGGTTCCAGGAGTCTCCTTCCAACGTCACTTTTGGTTTCTCTGAGCTGCTCTGCTCTAGGTGCCCCGGACTGTCCCGCATTGCCTGACAGGTGCATCCATCCCCCGCGCTCAGTGAGAGCTGATGCTGCAGCCGGGCATCCCTCTGCCCCGGCACAAGGGAGATCCTCAGGCCTTGCTTGGAGCGAGCGCATTTGCCCAGGGTGGGGGAGCCCTAGGCACCCCTCCACCTCTGCCTGGGCAAGTTCAGACCCTCTCAGAAAGGTTCTGTCACTGCCAGGACTGTGGCTCTGACCACACTGTGTTAAGTGTGTGTTTGATGATGCTATCCTGACAGCATTTACATTAAAGATACTGGAGAAATAACAGAAACTGTCCCAGGCACAGAGCCTGGAGTTAAAGCCAATCCTCACTCCCCATGCTGGCAGATGAGATTGCTCCTACTCCTCTGCTTGTGGAGTCACTCTATGCCAGCAAACCTGGATGTGTTGTGCACAGTGGCACAGCCTGGAGAAGGAAAAGGTATCTATCTTTACCTCCTCCGTTCCCCCACCGCCCAGAGTAAACCTGGTTAAAGTGTCTGAACCCAGTCCTGGGGGAAAGGCTGAAACCTCCAGTTTTGGAGCTGAAACCTCCAGTTTTGGAGCTGAAACCATGCTGCTACAAGCAGCTGAATCAGATATAGCCTACAGACTAGACTATGGCAAGTTAAGGGAGAGGTGTTTTCTTTGTGCTTCAAAAGACAAGAGTGATGCCTGCTGAACTCCTTGATATAAATATGCAGCTGCCTTCTGACAGCAGCAAGGATGTGTGAGGACAGAGGCATTGCCTGGAAGGGAGCTGTGCTACTCCACTAGGAGCTCTGGCTTGTTGGGAATTGGGGTACTTAAAAATGGCACGTGATGCTTGACTTCCAGTGGGCCTAAGCCTCCATGAACACTCCAGCTGTTGTTGCTTAATTCACCTTTTTTTATTATTATTATTGTCAGGAAGACATGGCAATTTAGGAAGGATTTCACTGATTGTTTCTATATTTGCACTACAATAGATTTGGGGACTCCAGCCAAGTCTGTGTCCCGCGTGTGATGCAGGTTTTGCACAGATATGAGCAGAGGAAATTCTTGTTCTCCAGAGCCCAGATAAGGAAAGAGTGGCATTTTTGTGAACAGAGATGGGTCTTTCCTGCGGTTCAGCATGACCCGGCTTAACCTGGAAAGGGTTAATACTGGTTTCACAATAGTAATAGAGACATATCCATGCTCCTAGATAAATCCCATGGAAATTGTAGCATTACTTCAAGATGAAAATGTTACTATAAGCAGAGAAATCTTATATAAAGACTTATATATTTCTTTTATAATAGAAATTATAATTGTTAGTGCTATTACCCCAAAGCACAGAAAGAAAGCATCTTTCTCATTTAGATCGCTCAACCTAAATCATGATAAATCAAAGGAAAAGGAAACAAATATATAATTCAGCTTAAGGAGACATCCACTCAGAAGAGATAAGATGAAACCAAGATAGGTACATTTCAGTTCTCTAAAGTTACTGTGTGCACTGAATCACAGTGCTGGCAGGGTCCTTTGCCTCATGGCAGAGTGAGCTCTACTCTCATCATTTCTCCTGTGATAGAGGCTCTGTACCACCCCAGGCAGTCTATTTTTATGCTTCTCCATCCTTATCTTTTTCATATCTAACCTGAACATTCCTTGCAGCATTCACTAAGCACATCACTTCTTGTCCTGTCCACCATGAACAGGGAGAACAGATTATCCTGGCAGTAGCCTATACATATTTAATGAACGTCTCTTCCATCCATTCTCTCTTCCCCTTTTCATTTCTTAGGCTAAATAACATAATTTCTGCCATTTTTTCACCCCATGGGTCACATTTTCTAGGACTCTGGTCTTTTTTGTTTGTTCTGGATTATATACTCTTGTTTCATGATTTTATTTTCTTTCTTTCTTCCCCCTCTGTGAAATTCATACAAGTCAACTTGGTTCTACAGCAGAAAGTTGTCTTGTATCTAAGACTACCTTCTCTGATGTGCATTCCTATTTATACATCCTGGGACATACCTGTTGTCCTCCCAACACAGGCTTATCCAGAACAGTTGGCCTACTGAAACTTTGCTGTCCTCAAGGCCTGGGCAGGTGTCACTTGCTCCATATGTGCATAACAGCCTACATGAAGTATCTTGCATTTGCCCTCACTGGAATGCATTGTTTTTTCCACCCTGTATGCGAAATTTGAAATAGAACATGTTGAAAACTAAACCTGTCCTCCTCCATGCCAGCAGCCCTCCCCAGCTCTGTGCCATCTGTGTGTTTGGTGAGCCTACTCTCTCTTCAGTGGTGATGGCAAAGCAGTGCAGAGCGTTTAGGTAACAGTCAGTGTGTTCATTTCTTGCACTTATTTCTGAGTCAGCCACAGAAGTACTGGGAACCTTTGTGAAGGGTTACTGAGAGGGGACAAGATCTGAGCATTGGCACCCACTGCAGCAATGCTCTTGGATCTGCAGAGCAAGGAGGAAGTCTGACCATCCTGGGGAGCAGGAGGGGGATGATCCTGCCTAAGCCCAGGTTGCCAATGCAGGCTGGATGAGCTGGGGGTCCAACAAGGTAAATTCACACATGCACACAAAGTCCTGTAAGTCCCAAACTCAGTTGGCACTAGATTAATACTGTGTATTATTCAGTTTTTGCTGCTATTGGATTTCTTCTTTTTTTTTTTTTTTTTTTTAATAGAGCTAAATGACTTGGCAGTGTCACAAAATCACTAAAAGCCATTTAAAAATAATACTGTCACTAGAAGGCTTTTGAAGGATGAAATCAGGCAGAATTCATTCCTCTTCTGTCACCTGAAAGTTTATGTCACACTCCTCTCCTCCTTCCCCCTCTCTACCCACAGCAGTAGCATTTATGTACAGTTTAATGTTATGATATTTAATCATGCAAATAATGATCTCATTCACTTTAGTGGGACTATTTATGTCCTCAGGATGGCAAACCTGGCACCATGCTCTGCAATGCTCTCTAGGGTTCTGCAATAAAGATGGCTTCGTATCCAACACATTATGAAGGAACACTTGTGTTATTATTCGTCTTTTTTATTTAAATGCAGATTTGACAAAACAATTCAAAAAGGAAAAGTGAACAATTGACACAAAGCCACTGTATCTCTTCATGCCCACATGAAATGTGAAAGTTGAGTAATGATGAAAATGATGGAATATGAGCAAATTAGCTTGGAATTGTCTCCTTACCTGTTTGGTGGTTTGGCTTTTTCTTCCTAAAACTCTGTCTTTCTTTTTGTTTTCCTCTTCTCCTTGGCAACAATTCAAAAATTTAGACATTCTAAGACTACCAAAAAAAAAAAAAAGAAAAAGGAAAAAAAATTGAAAAAAAAATTCTGGCACTGACTGAGTCTTTTAAAAGCCTTGTCTATCACTCTCCTCAGATGAATGCATATATGATGTCTTGTACAAAAGCAAACACAGGGCATAAGGGAATGGATTGAAAATTGTAACACTGGTTAGTAAAAGCATTCAGACTAATTAATGAAAGCCATGGTAAAAGAAACACAAGGCTTCATGGACTGAAACATCAGAGAGAAAGGGGATGAGGGCACATAGCTTAGCAGATGATGGAAAAAATCAACATTTGCTGTGCTTTGCAAATAATTTATTTCAGTACGGTAAAAATATCAATGAAATATTTTAAAGTTTGCTAGCAATGAAGCTAAATTATTTCATACCCCAATGATACCACAAAGAAAGCGAAAATAAGTAAAAGGACAGCAAGAAATACCAATTTTACTGCTTCTCCATGTTGTGAAGCTGCAGTTCCTCACATGCAAATAAGTTTCTTATCTCTTCCCTCCCTTCATAGATACACATACCCACATAAAAAAGGTCAGCAGATGGTCTAAGCATGGGGATTTTATGAAGGGAAATAAGGAATTGGAAATTAATAACACACCTTCTAACCAATGTTTGGAGCCGTGTTTTCCCCCTCTCTTCCAGGTCCGCTCTTTCTTTACCCATCCAGCTATTGCTCTGGTTTTGAAAATGGATTAGCACCTGTGACGGCTGCAAATCTTTTACTCAAGACTTTTTAGGCACTGCTGCTGACCAGGAATAGCTGTTTTGTACTAAAAAAGAGGTCTGTCTATACAAGCAATTGTAAAAGCAATGGAAATTTTTAGGTCTTAGAAATAACCCACATTTTTAAGACAGTGAATTTAAGTCTTTCATTTACAAATTATTATTTCGATGTTTTTTCTGTGGATGATAGTATTGTTGTTTTTTTCCATTTTTTGGTTGATTAGGTTTTGGTTTGGTTTTTGTTTCAGAGCCAGAGATGAAACATGTTGGAGCAAAGTAAACAAAAATGACTAAAAAAGACTGTTCTTCCTTGTTAGGAAAGGAGGGCCTTTATCCAAATTCAGAATCAAGTGCAGTTTCAAGAATTTGAAAAAAGAACCCTTCCCAAAACAGAACTGCTGTCCCTCACATTGCCCTCTGGGCCACCCAGAAATTTCCCTCAGTTATTTTGCCCTTTCCCAACCAGGTTTTAGAGAGCAGATGTTTCTTGGCTCATCTCTCTCCTATACACACCACTACTCTCCTGTAATGCTGTTAAATCCCCAGAGCACCTGTACTGCTGAATGAATCATACTTTTTGCAAAGCAGTAGATGGTTCTTGATACTTTATGGGCTTCCTTTGAGGAACAGAATTTTTTTTCCTTTTAATACAGAAGACCTTTGACTTACATGTTAATTGCAGCAGAAATTAAAAGGAAATTAATATTAAATTCACGTCTAAAGTGAAATCTTTATAATCCACAGAAGACAATCCATTTACAAACATTTTATTCTCAATTTTCTTGAAGCAGCAAGTGCTAGGAGTGATATCCTGATTGGTGAAACTACGATTGAAATTAATACTAGAAAGGAGACTTGAGTTTGAGACATTTGAAAGAAACTAAGACCATAAAAAAGCACACATAAGGCTATTCTATATAACTTTTTCACTTGGACTAATAATTCTTAGCTTGATTTAGAAGGTTTAACAATCAGATCGCAAAGTGTTTTTCTTGTTACAGGATGGAGATGTTTCCTGTGGATGTATACAATAAATCTAATTAGGCTTCAAATAGGGAAACGTTATATTGTATGAGATTTTAAATCCATCCAGATCAGTATCCTGCAGTTACTGCAGCATAAGACATATCCTAAGAGGAAATCCCCCTGTCAGCCACTTCAAAGAGGGGAAAGTCTGTTAGGGTTGTGTATGCATGTGCTAATGTGCATGTATTAAACCTTGGAACAGGAACAAAACCTAGAAACCTTCATATTTCCAAGGGAAAGGAAATTCCTTTTGTTTCTTCTCCTTTTTATGTCTGGGGGAAGGGAATTCTGTTCAGTTTTTAAATAAAATATGAATCCAGTTATTAGGCTCTTGAGAACTCCTTTCTTTGCATCCCTGTTTCGTGAGCCAGGGAAGCTGGAAGCCTTGGGACGGTCACTTGTGTTTCCAGGCATATTGGGGTTCAAGGATGGTAAAACTACAAAAATGCTGGGAGTCTGGGCCAAAAAAAGACTTTCACCTTGTCATGTTAGAATCAGACCCCTGAGCTGAGTTCTCAAGCAGCTCAGGGTTGAATTGACAGGGTGCCAGGCAAGTTTTTGAAAGACTCTGGCTTATGTTTTTGAAACATTGCTTCATCAGATAGTTTGCATACGTGAATGTGTAGGACTCCAGTTTGCTGGCCTGCAGATAAACACAGGGTTTAATTCAGCTGGGTTCCTATGCAATTCTTTCCCCCACACAACTCTTGCCTGTCACTCTCTTATCTTTTTTATGAAGGTTTCTTGCATTAGGAAATGGAGAGCATGCAAACTAACCCTTTAAGTGACTGGCTGTGTGGCAGAAGAGCACGGATGCCTGGTGTGCTGCTGTTAATAGTGATTTATTTCAAACTGAGCTGCCATCATAGCTGAAGCATGTTAATCTGCTCATTGCCAGTCAAGCTGGGCTGGTAGATGTGCTTAGACAAAATGTTTAGGAGGAATCGTTGACTCATGGCAATCTTTAGTCATTCTCTGAAATGATACTATTAATGTGTATGGGCTCAGCAGAGTACTTGTTTCTCCATTCTATTATCTTGTTTTTATATTCAGTAACATCTTCCTTGGCATAGGGGGAGGATAATAGATTCATGATTGAGCTATGTGTTTGATATTGAATTTCTCTAAATCACCAAAACTTGTCATTTTCTAGTGTTGCAGGATTTGCTGTAGAAGATTAAATCTGGTTTCCTTTTGATAGCATTGGCAGGTTTTGGGTGCTTCAGATGAAGATTTAAGAATGGTCTGTAGGTGGTCTACCCTACACAAGAGATTAATTTGATCTTCTATGACATGACAAGAAAAGGCAATGGCAATCTTAAAGCCTGCATCTACTCTGCTTTTAACATTGTGAGGTTACTTAGAGCCGAGGAGAACATCATCCCATGCCAGGTAATACAGGGATCTACGGAACACCCAAATATCTTTTCAAGGAAACAAGCATGGAGAATGCCTATGACACCTGTAGGGCTCTAAATCCAAGTTAAACAGCTCCACATGAGAATCAAGCTATAGGTAATGTTATTGCGATTAATATTATTTACAATGGCAACAACAATAACTTACTAAGGGAATGGTTGTGGCTGCTCTCAGTTGTATTACGAAGCACACAAAATTATTTATTCTGGAATCATAATGGGAGACAGTATATCCTACATTCCAGTGCTTCGTAAGGAGGAAATTCCACATTTCACTACAGTCTGCTCTAAGTTTTTTTGGCATCTCTTGAACCAATATATTTCCAGTGGATGTTTCCAGCATGCAGCAGCTCAGACATTTTCTTTCAACAGTAAAGGAACACTGGGGTACCGCTGCCTGTTGATCCCAAGTGTTATCCCAATACAATTCACTTTATAAAGTGAGAGATGCCTCTGAAATGAAAGGCCAGTGTGTTTTTGATTGCTCTAAGTTTTTGCACATGAATTTTTCTTTGAATTCAGCTTGTGACTACAACCCATTGCATAACTCTCCCAATAAATGTATATTAACAAAAAATTTCCAGTACCAATGGATTTGCAGCCCAGAATGGGATGCACCACTTAGATATAGTGAAGAACCAGTGACCACTGTGTTAAGCAATGGTCTTTATATATAGCACTTGACCTCTTCTGAGATTTCTTCAGGAATTATGATGAGGAAATATTTAAATATTTAGGGAGAAAGACAGTATCTTTCATAATTTTTACAGAGGCAGGAGGCTGGCAAAGTGGTGAAGATTTAGTGCCACAAACTCAAGATAGAAAACGAAGTCCTTTTCCAGATTTGGACTGAGAGTTGTCCAAAACCACTCCAACAGCAAATGTACTCCTGATCATTCAGCTTCTATATTTTAGCCAGCTATATTCAGAAACTCTTAACAAACATCCGGGTGGACCATTTTGTCTGTTTTCATAGATCATTGACTTTTTTTAACTTCAGTAGCATTGCATTGTTTACACTTTAAAATGCCTACCAGAGTTAAAAGCTTGTGTGATGGAATATGTGCTGTACTTAGTAAGCTCCAGGACAAACAGTGGCACCTATAGTTGAAGGGCATAACCAGATTTAAAAATAATATTGGCTAATTCAAGATATGGGCAAGAAAAACAAAGAAAAGAACAGAAGATGCAATTCACTAGGGGCAAGTGGAAGGTACTGCATATAAGCAGAAATAATCGGTTACACTGGCACATGATGGGGAACAGCTGCTTAAATATCAGTTCTGCAAGAAATGATCTGGGGCTACTGAAACTGAGCCAACAATGTCATGTTGTTGCAGAGAAAACAAACATTGTGGTGCATAAGCAGAAAGGTATTCTTGCAGAATAATCTTTTCCACTCAGTTTGATACTGGTAAGGTCGTAGCTGAGTACAGCAAGGGACAGAGACTCTCTAGGGGATGGGTACAGGGGACACTCCCTTTGTGGGGCTATGCAGCCCCATCCCAGGTCATCAGGCACTTCTGTGGGTACAGAGATGTGCTGAGGCTGAGACATCAGCCTGTGGACCTGAGGACTGGCATCTTATGGCCTTGCTGGAGAAGGGACTGATGTCCTTGAGATGGACTGGGATAGGGTCCTGGGCCGTGGGCAGAGGTTAGAGAGGCCCTGGGAGAGTGCATCAGAGCCAGTAAAGAACTGATGATGGCTTTGGGGGATCGGAACCTGTTTTGGGACACGCATATCAGGAAATAGTGGATCTTCCAGAAACAGTTATGAGAGACACTGGTCTGAGATGCAGGGAATGTAACCAGCAGGAAGGTTTGAAAGAAACATTTGTTTGGTTGTGTTAAGGTGCTGCCTTCAAAGGTCATCTCCTAAAAAAATATTAAAGAACAGTATAATAAGAACAGTAAAGAAGCAAAGCAACACAAAGCAAGTATTAATGTTTTATAACTGTAGAGGATATTGCTATTTATCTGACTGATGCATGTTTCACTAAAGAAAGCAAGCATTCAAACTGCATTAGTGATTTTCTAAAGTGTGGTGGATGTTATTTAGATGTGATGACACTTGTCATCACCATATGTAAAGTTTATTTATAATGTATTCTTGACTCATTTTCACATTTGCATTTCAAAACTTCATTTATTCTGTGTTAATTTAAATTGTACACATAGCACGTGGGGGGGACAAGCTAATTTCCTTTTAAAGAAACATCAGCTTCTAGCAGCTCAATTTTAACAATTTCTGCAGAACAGGGAGGAATTATTTTTTTATCCTTGATGGGCTCTCAACAGTTGAAATGTAGCTATTCATCTTTCTTTATTTCAACAGCTCAGAGTCATAGGTGCTGTATATTTGCTCTCATAATGCTCTGTATTTTTGCAGACCTCAGTATTTTGTATGAAGTGAACATACAAGGCCACGTTCTCATCTCATTGAGACTCTCTTGACTCAGCAAAGAGAAGCTGGCAGAAGTTCAACCACTTCTCTCCAGTTCTGCTTGGCAAAAGGCCAGGCCCAACGTAGTCACCCATCCTTGCATGGAAGGAGTCTAATACCCAGAAGGCAGGATTCAGCCTGTAGGGTGCAGTGTGTGTCTCATTGTAGTTTGTTTCTTGCTGTATCTTAGAGCAGAAAGAATGACCATTGAGCCAGACCTCTCTTCACTGCCTCTCATTTGCTGTAGTGGCTCCTCAGGAATGGCAGAACAAAGGCTGCTCAATGGCAGTGCTGAATGATTTTGCTCTTGTGAACTTACTTGTTCCCAAGTGAGCTCCACTGACACCTATTCTGGTCTTTTCAGTAAAGAAAAGCTTGCTGTACTCTCCCGGGAAGCACAGAGTCAATATATTCCACCTTACCAGCTTGTCTCCCAATTTATTTTTATACAGCCATAGGGTATAACTGCTATGCTGAACTCCAGGTGCCTGAAACTACTAAATCCTGACAGTGATATCCTTGAATGATTAATGCCATTACTGCCACTCTGTGATCTGAAACCCATCTGCTTGGACACTGTGGAATGGGTCTCTCCCATTATGGACAGTGCCCATAACCAATGAAAAGGACAGAAGGGCTTTTACTGCCTCTTTGCAAAGTAAGAGGTAAAGTCAATTTTCCCTCATATTCTAAAGTGTGACATCAGGGAATGCTTGTGACTTGTGCATCCGTGTTTCAGGCTGGCTCCTCGCTGTACACTGGCTGAGAACACTCAGGGAATGACCCACTGGGGTAAATCTTAATCTAGAAGAGAACTGCTATTTTGCCTCCTGCTTTTTGATTTGGAATGGCATTTCCTGCAGAAGTGTACTAAGGAGGTGCATTCACATTAACTTATTCACCCCAAGATCATGTAGTAGGTGTTACCTTCTTTTCATGTCTTTTTCAGTAGTTGATGGTGTGGTGAGACCAAAGCACACATGGAAATTCTCACTCCAAGGAACTCCTGAGTCATGCACCGTTTCTTGTTTGATTCCAGAAAAGGAAAGAAAGAGAATGGCAGTGATAACAACTAAAAAGATGGACGCACTGCCAGATTGGGAACATCTTTGTCCCTTGGGAGAAGCCAGTGCTAAGAGCTTCACAAGAGAAGGAAGTCAGCCATATGTACTTGGGCAACACTACAAGTAAAGAAAAAAGCCCAGAGGAAAAACTCCAGAGTCAACTGTCCTTTTTCTAAGAGAGGAATTTGAGGAAGGTGTAGTTCAAACCACTGATAGAGGTAGATCATAAGTGAGGAAATATCAGAGAAGTATGACAAGTATTACCAAAGACAGAAACTGGAGATAACACAAAAGAACAGCGCCAGTCATGTCTGACCAAAGATTATTTTTCCCATAAAACTCTACCAAGAAAAGGTTTATTGACATTTGTCCAAATGAGAAATCGTTTCAAAGACATTACTAGTAGGGATCTAGTGGCTCAGTTACTCCTCTGAAATACGGGAAATTACATCATTCTATCTGATGCAGAGTGGGATTTGAAGCTACGTCTTCAGATGTGCTGTGGGCCCCTCATCACATAGGTGCTGGAAAAATCTTTGTCTGACCCACGAAGTGTGGAACCATTTATACAAACCAGTTATACAAATATCTGCTCCAAGAAGAGCATGAAACAGACCTACACAGAGCAATCCACTCATTCCAAAATATGGGTGGCTATGTCACACTGAAGTAGTGAGTACCAGGAGCTGCAGGTGAATACCTCTGTGTCATTCACTCTGGCCCTTAGAATGCAGGCTTCATTCACCCAGGCTCTTGATTCACATCATACAGATAGTAAGGACTACCAAGATGATTTTGATAATGTCTTTTTGGAAACCACTTCCCTCTCTGAGTCCTTTGGATGTAGGAAAACCTGCTGTGCCCCCTCACAAATTTCTCATTTATATTAGAGAAGCTCCCTCAGAAAAACAGAATGACCTTTACGTTTTTTTCCCCCCTAAAATACAGTGCAGCCAGAGGAATGCTAGATGGGCTGGAGACAGAAGAATTTATAATGGTTCGTGCCATTAAGCTTGGTAAAAACAACAGGGATTATATACGCCTGCAGTGTCTTTCCTAAAATATAGCTTTGACATCAGAGGTGTTTGCTGTCCCCACAACAATTGGGAAGGCTTGAGCTGTACTGTATTAGGCCTTTGATTTCACTGCAATGACAAGGGTGAAATAAATGCATAATTCTAATGCAGAGTAATAATAGCTTTAGTTGGATGAGCAGTAAACATGTAGAATGATCCAGTAGGTGGATTCAGCAGAGCTGTGGAATCCTAAAAACACCAGAGGCAGATTTTCAAGTCAGCAGATTAGAAAAAATAAAATATAATTATCTATGCCACAGTTACATTCTCCCATTTATTTGAGGAGGGCTGGTTCTTAGGATCTGAACTGCCAAGGCAGAGGAAACACTCAAGAGGCCCTTTGGCTAAAGGACACCTGAACCTACATAGTTCCTCCATGGCTTGATGAGTTGCAGGTAAAAGCTACACTGCTAAGTGGGCTGTGAGGGTTAACTGAATGTCCAGGGAGAATGGAGTGAATTTCTTACATTTCTGCCTCATACTTTTAAGGCAGAAAAGGGTGATATTTCTCTATTCAGAGAAATGAGACTGCCAACAGGGAAAGAGACCCCTCTGCATTAAGAGGAGCAATTAGAGAAGGTTGTTGGCTCTCACAGAGGCCAGGAGCACAGAAGATGGGAGGAAGAGTTTGGGTGAAGAAGCGCTGCACAAAGAAGGCAGGTGCAAAAGGATATTCTTGTTTGAATGCTTCATGACATATAGCTAGGATAAATTTGTTCTCAGGAATGATTTTTTGCTTTTCTCTCTCCTGGGGTTTGTCAGAGCTGCTTGGAGCTGTGTTGGAGAATGGGCTCTTTGGTCAGAAATATCCTGTACTTGACTCTGTCTCTTTCCAGGTGTCTTGCTGATGGCAGCTTACGTGTAGTGACATGCTGGCATGTCACCCACCATGGTGGAAACATCATCAGGGACTCCCTATGCACAGCTTCCAACTTGCTTTGCAAGGCTGCAATTTAAGGAATTGAACTCTATGATGCTTGTATGTTCCTTCCAAATCAGGATATTCTATGATTCTCTTACCTCTGCCATCTACCCCAATTAGGCTGTCTAGTAGGCAGAGGAACCCAGACAAAACAAGGACCAGTTCAGCTACCACACAAAGTTCATTACTGCATAGAATTAAGGATACCATGATTAAGGATATCATGAATTTTAAGTGGCAGAAACACTAGCTCAGCCCAAACTATCCAAATATTTCCCTTCAGCTGCTTATTGAAAGTTTTTCTTCTTTATTCAGTAATGATGTGCAGCCTGAGCTCACGGGGATAAGCCCTATTATCAGTCTCCTTGCCTACACTGGGAAACACAGTCCTACAAGCACATTTAAGGCTGAACCTCAGCCTGGCAGAGAGGTGGGATGAACATGGCTCCAAGCTTACACCACTTTGGCATCAGGTCTTGCAGTGCCTTTAACTGGTCTGTTTTGACTGAGATCTAGAAACTTTTCTGACTCAGCCACAATGAAAAATCATCTATGTTCTTTATTTCCTCTCTTTGAATGAGTTTCTGTTTCCAGTTGCCAAATACAAACCCAATCCCACACACATCCTCCTGAAGACAATGAAACTTAGCAGATATTGTTCTACATGCCAGATTTTTAAGTCAGAGATAAGACTGAAGGGAAAGTTTTGCTACTGAGTAACCTTCTTCTTCTCTCTGCTTATACATAATTGACTACTTGTTCCATTTTGCCCGTTTTTGAATGACTAAAATGAAGCACTGCCTACATGGGCATGTTTCTCTCTAGGTAACAGACATTACCATGAGTCTGTTTCTTAGAGGCCGATCTAAAGGTATTTTTGCTCTGTGTCAGTCTATATCTTCTGCCATGTAAAATAAGTCTTATTCTATCTCCAGAACAAAATAACACATATTCCAGCAGCTGTGTATGTCAATAACAGCTTAACTTTCCATTTCTCCTCCTGCCAGGTAGTCTTCTAAAGCCTTTCCCTTTTTTCCATACTGGAATATTTAAGTTAACCTTGACATGCTGTTGTGTTATGAAAAGATTTTTCTCCTCTCATGTCATGCAAAGAGCAGAACAGGACATCAGCACTGAGTAGTTGTAAAGACATGCTAGCTCACAGGTACTAAATCACTTTTTTCCTTCAGTTATGTTGTTCCTGGCTTTCTGTAGTCTCAGACAGAATGAGTATTTTTTGTTGAAGGTCCTGGGAGTCATCCTTATGCAGATAGCACCATCTCTAATAGGACAGAACCCCACAGAGTCTTGACAAGATAGACAGATTGGGGGGGCTGATAAACAGGGTTTGCTTGCAGTCCAAGACTTGGCAAATGATGAAACAGAACCCAAGTCCCTGCAAGGGTTTCAGTCATGAGCAGAAGATGATGGAGTGAGGGATGGGACTGGAGATTGAGCAGAAAAAGATTGGGCCAAAACAAGATTGGGCCTGTAAATTCATCCAGTAGAGACCCCTAAAGCCAGGACTAGGGACAAGTTCAGCATACATCTGAGGGGTTGGATCCATTCAGGATAGAAGTTACCTACACTGTAGAGTAGAGTCTGGTGGTCCTACGACAGACCACGAGCAGGGGCTGAAGCTCCAGGTCTGAGATAAAAACCTGGGCCCATGGGCAGAGACATGAGTGGAGTCTCCAATTGATGCTGGTCAGTGAGATTTATACCTAATAGTGCTCCCAGGGCTCCAACACTCAGCCACTCAGGGTGACAACTGATTGAGGGTTATGGCACCCAAACCTTCTTATCCATGCTCACATGTGATAGCTGAGCTCCATTAGACCTCTTAAGCATCAAAAACTTAAAAAATCTACCTGAACGCAGGCCATGGGTTTTTGACCACACACAGACATATCTGAGACATCCACCTGAAGCTGGCTGGAGACCATGGGCACATCCCTGAAGTACTGGAGGCCAAGTGGGAGTCCCTAGGACAACTCAGCTGGCCCCAGGCATCCCTGTCAGACAGTCATGTTGTCAATGGCTATCGCAGAGGTAGGGAGCTGGACAGTTCATAGCATCCAACTCAGCGGCATACTGCCACTAAGTTAATTTTAGATACCATGGAGAACCTGTCTGAAAAACTCAACATGGAGATGACAACTTTCCAGGATGATATGATAATATTATCTTTTTTTTGCTTGTCATGCTCAGCTCTGGAAGACTCTATCTCATAATGATTTTTTCAGGTAAGTCATGTTCTTCCTTTTACCTCTTCTTTCACTGCATGGAAGAACAAACCTCTGAAATCAGGGAAGGACAGTGATTTTATAGGAACATGGGCAGTAGGTGGGAAGGAAAACAGTGTTTATCCTGAAAAATCTTTGATCCAATCTTCTTCATTCCTTGTCAGTTATGTGCTCCAGCCTCATTCTTGTTTCCGTGCTATAGCCCTAATCCTCATTTTCAGAAACAGCTGTATTACATTGGCAGTACCTTCTTGACTATGGAAACCAGGATGCTGACAGATAAACTTGTCCAGAAAGGAGAGCAGTGCACTTAAACTATAATCATCATGAGTCACTACAGCAGCTCTTTAGAACCAAGGGAAGTGTTTTGATTTGTGCTCCATTTTCAGTAAAAAGCCAGAACGTTCTGCAGAAATCAGACACCATAAAAAAATAATTACCTCAGTAGCCCAAATTTGCTTCTACCAAGTGGTTTTGATGCAAATTTCTCATCTAGCACTAGGAATAATCTTGTTTAAGATATGATATTTTGAAAATTTTAACAGCAGGAAAGGTAAAATGGAATAATAATCCAGTCTAATCCGTGGTAGTACAATTATGCCATAGTTAAACACGTAAAAAAAAATGCAAAGCTGTCAATTGGTCTTCCCTCGGTGAAAGTTTTTGTAGACCACGACAAGTTTTGGGTTCTCTTTGGTAAAGCTCATTTGAGACAGAGGGAAAAAGAACAGTCTTCTTAAGAGCTGTAAAGTACGCCATAAGATGTTTTAAAGAGGAGACAACTGTGTTAGTGTCCTGGGTTGCAGAGTATTCTATTACCATCCTCAGGAGCCGTTGAAATCAGGTGGGGCAGTGTTTCTGTGCCTCCTCCCCCCAGACTATCTTTCTGTTAATGGCCCATCATTGTCCTGCCCCATGACTCAGAGATAACTCCCTCCTGACCATCTTCTGTTAATGAGCCTAATCAACACTTGGCCTCATGACTCATTACCCCATTGTGAGATGCTCCACCCAGAGGGAGGAACCAAGCATCCCATCGTGGATATAATCTGAGATGCTGAACACCAGAGACAACCCTTTCCAGATTTCCAGAGGACAGGAGCTACACAGCCACCACTGGACCTTCTGAGGAAGAGCAGACCCTTTTTCTACAGGATCACTGCTTCAGAGGACTTCAGCCACCATTCTACCAGACTGCTACCACCACCCTGACTAACAGGGTGTCCGGTTGTATCTTGACTCTGTCAGTTTGAACCAGTGTTTTCTTTGAGGTTTTTTCCTTTTCTTTAATTTCCCCATTAAATTGTTATTCTGACTTGGTGCCTCCCACTGGTTTGTTTTCAAAATAGTACAATTAGTGTAGCCTCTAATTTTAAAATCTCTTCCTGATAAACCTTGAAAGATGACTATGAATAAAAAAGAAAAAAGTTGTCTGCAATAATATATAGAAAGCACATAATATAAGTGGAACAAGACTGGAAAATGTCAAAAAAAAGAGCAGTTTTAAACAATTTAGAGCACTGGAGAAGGGGTAAAAATTGATCACAGACTGTGGGACTTGCTTTTGATGAAGCTCTTCCCCCATCTCATCATGTTTGATGCCACATGCTCAGTACACATAGGTTCATACAAGCAAACTGCATTTGCACTGGACAATGGTAGTGGGTTGACCTGGTGGGATGCCAGGCACACACCAAAGCCTTTCTCTCATTCCCCTTCAGCTGGGCAGGAGACAAAATATAACAAAGGGTTCATGAATTCAGATAAGGACCAGGAGAGATCACTCATCAAATACTGTCATGTGCAAAACAGACTTGAAATTAGAGATATTAATTGAACTTATTGCTAAGAAAATCAGAGCAGGATAATGAGAAGTAAAATAAAACTTTCAAAATACCTTTCTCTCATCCCTCCCTCCTTCCCCAGCAGTGCAAGGAGACAGGAAATGGGGGTTGTGGTCCATTTATTACACGTTGTTTCTCCCCTGAGAGAGAGGAGCTGTTCCCCTGCTGCACTGTGGGATCCCTCCCATAGGAGACAGTTCTCCATGAACTTCTCCCGCATGGCTTCATCTCATGAGCAACATCTCCCTGTGACCTGCTGCAACATGAGTCCATCCCACAGGCAAGAGTCCCGCTCAAACTCCTGCAGTGTGGGTCACTCTGGCACAGGGTGCCGTCCTTCTGGGACAGGCTGCCCCAGCCTGTGTTCCTCTCTCCAGGAGCCTGCTGTGGGGTTACAGTTTCCTCTCAGGCATCCACCTGCTACGGTGTGGGTCTCCTCCATGGACTGTAGGTGGACTTCTGCATCCCTGTGGATCTCCATGGTCTGCAGGGGCACAGCTGCCTCACCATGGGCTGCACCAGGGGCTACGGAGGAATCCCAGCTCTGGCACCTGAAGCATCTCCTGCCCCTCCTTCCTCAGTGACCTTGGTGTCTGCAGGGCTCTTCCTCTCACATGATCTAACCCCACTCTGGCCAAAATTACAACTGCGCAGTAACTTTTTGTTTCTCTTTCTTCTTCAGTGTTATCACAGAGGTGTTACCACCCTTTCTGTTTGTCCCAGCCTTGACCAACAGCACATCCATCTTTGAAGCTGCCAGGGATTGGCTTTGCTAAACATGGAGGAAGCTTCTGGAAGCTTCTCACAGAAGCCACCCCTGTGATCCCCCGCTACCAAAGTTTGGCCACGCAAACCCCACACAACAATCTGTAAGCTGTACACTGGCATAGTCAACAAGGTTTCACCCAAATGTCTGCAAAAGGACAGGGAAAACCCTTTGCAACTTCTGCATTGAACACCTAATAAGATATAGAACCAGCTGCAGTCCAGATTTTAGATCATTAGTTTTAATGGTCTGTTCAGTTAAGATCCTGAAGGATAAAAATAAGTCTAGAAGAGCCTCAGATACTTACCTAAGAAGTGCAAGGCACAGCAAACCAATTGGACTGAAACAGGTGCATGGCAGGACAGAGCTGCTTTGATGTGAGATAATCTCTTGCCATCACAGATCACCTCCTAACATTCACAGTTGCCCCTCCAAACTGCTTGCACCAGATCTGGCTGCTTGGTTCCTCCTGTACAGCCAATATCTGCAGCAAAGCACAAAACCTGGGAACTGTTAGGATGGAAATGAGCTAATTTGGGAGTGGGGAGCTAGTGCTTTTTTATTATTTCTTCTGCCTTCACTCTTATCTATTTGTGGCAGAATTGGTGGATTTTTTCACCCATTCTTCTTAGAAAAGGACAGTAAAGCTTATTAGGTTTGTACATGTCAGTTTCTCTTTTTTCAGGATTTCTATTCTTAACCTCTTCAATTGTAGAATGACAAAATTGTCAGGCTCCTACTCACCTTTTACCAGTCAGGTTGTTTTGTATCATTAGTGTCTTAAAGCAGTCTGGAAGTTGGAAACATTGCAATAGAAGTTGTGACTTTTCTCTCAGAGGAGCTTAAAGGAAATGCTAATGTGTTTGAACCAGATTTAATTCCTCCCAGTTGCACTGCTACCTGAGGCTGTAAAAGCCAGTGAACAGATAAATCACAGAATTATACACTATCCTGAGCTGGAGGGACCCACAAAGATCACTGAGTCCAGTTCCTGGCCCTGCACAGGACATCCCAAGAATCACACCATGTGTGTACCTGAGAGCATTGTCCAAATGCTTCTTGAACTCTGTCAGGGTTGGTGCTGTGACCCCTTCCCTGGAGAGGCTGTCCCAGGACCCTCTGGCTGAAAACCCTTTATCTAGTATCCAACCTAAACCTCCCCTGACACAGCTTCAGGCCATTTTCTTGGGTCCTGTGACTGGTCACTACAGAAAATAGATCGGTGCCTGCCCCTCCTCTTCCCCTCACAAGGAAGTTGTTACTGCAGTGAGGTTTCCCCTCACTCTGTTCTCCAGACTGAACAATCTAAGTGATCTCAGCTGCAACTGCTATGGCTTCCCCTCCAGACCCTTCACCATCTTTGCAGCCCTTCTTTGAATGTGCTCTAATAGCTTTATATCTTTCTTGTATTGTGAGTTAGGCTTGTCCCTGAGAAAATTTCCTCCTGCCTCCATAGGGGGAATGAACCTGCCTCTTTGCAATCCTTCAGATGACTTCTAGCTGTTTTGAAGACAAAAACTCTTCCATATGGCATTCTAATTGCACAATAAAAATGATCTAATTGGAAATAATTACTTTGTTTTCAAAGTACCATAATTATTTCAGTCCAGAGCCAGCTTTTGGAAAAGTGCTTTGTAAAAGAGTTCACAGATGATGGAGCTGTCTGGTTGATTTTTAACTATTGTCTATATCCTTCAATTTACCTACTTGGTATTGTTTATATAGCTACAAGGAACAAAGACAAAGGGTTGTTGGTAAAAGCAGTCAGAAATGAAATGAGGGCAGATAAAAAATATCTTCAAAGAAAATATCAGAAGGCCTTGAAAGAACAAAGAAGGCTTGAGGGAAGTGCCTATTTATCTGTCTGCAGCCAAGTACACAGACATGTTGGGTTTTTTTACAATTTGTGGGTCTAAGATCAAAAACTAAAAGAACATTTACAAACCATTTCTATGGACAGTTTGGGGGAGAGCTGGAGCTAGCATGGGGGAATAAGTGAGGCAGCAAAAGAGCTATTTAAGGCAGATATTTCAGGAGTGAACCCAAGAGAAGCAAAGGAGGATGAGGAAGCTTGAGGCAATGAACCTGGCTCTTTGAGTCAACCAGGAGCATCTAAAACTTATGAGGAGATTGTGAACTTTAGTTAGACTTGATGATGCTTTGCTCTTGGGCTAACTCTCTCCTCTGACAGCTATTTGAGTAAATAAGCAATCCTTCATTTTGACAAAGCTCCCTTTCCTCAACAGCTGGTCAAAAGCTTCCCAGAGGAGTCTCTTGGAGGTGGAAATGTGGCTGAGAGAGCCAGACCAAGTTACAAAGCAGCTGGACCTTGACAGAAATGAGAAAAAGAGTGCTGGTTGCCTGACAGAAGTGTTTAAAAGGGACTTAAGGGGTGTCATACAGTGTATGGTTTTTATGATGATGGAGGTTTTATTTTGGGACAGCTTTGATGTAAGAGCTATTCCAAAAATATGCTTTTCAGAGCCAGACATAAGGTAGTCTAAAGTAAGCAATTCTGTTTCTGAAATGCATACTCACACAGCCTTTGAGATTACATTAATGATCCAGGTGTGACTCCACATTAGCAGCTGTACTGATGTGACTTTCACCTGTAGATCAGTTTGTGGTGATGTCTCTACATTTCTGCTATCATTCAGTACATCCAAGCTATGCTTTAATATCCCTTCAGAGGCATGATCTCATGGATTCAATTATCCTGGTGCGATGCGAATTGCTCAGGTCCTTCTGCTGTTAATTAATTGGTCGTACCACATTAAAATAGTCTCCCTAAAGTCCTCTGCATTACAGATTAATGTGAGCTTCTCCCCAGACCTAGCAGTTTGAAGTGTCTCACCAGCAATCTAAATGACGCTGACATGCTGGGTTGATAGTTATTCTCTGTATTGCAGGAGGGAAAGATTTCAATAACATTTCATCTGTGTTTGGATGTCTGTTGGAAATGCTCTCCCTGAAATACCAAATGAAATCCATGTGCCATAAAGAGACTAAGTAAAAAAGTGAAGATCATTTGGCTATGTTTGAAGAGCTCATGTGAGCCTACAGTGTTAGAGAGATGATGAGAAACAAAGAAACTATTTTTTTTTAGAAACATGGATGATGAGATTCTGGGAAGACACTTGTAGGGAACCTCTAAGTTCTTGACCCCACTGAGCAACTGACCATATTGTTTTTAATAATCTTCAAATGTAAACCCGGGGAAGTTTATTCACAAACATCGTTGCAATTTCCTTGGGCAACTAATCATTGCTATTGTCATTGTGCTCAGCTGCAGCTGCCTGCAGCTAAAAATGGAATGCTGAATATTTTTTTTTCCCCTGTAGTTTGTTTTGGTAATTAAGATTTTGATAATTGGAGCATTATTTTGAGAGTGAGAAGTACTAAATCTTTGCAAAGCTCACCTTGTGATCAAGCTTTGCATCTGAAAAAAATTGGCTCAGAGCCTACTGAGAGGCAGGATTATTCCCTGAATCCTCTACTGCTCTCATTCTTGTTTTGACATTTCACTGAGGATCCCAGAGTGCTGATACAAACGGCTGTTGCCATTATCAAGCAGTGCTTCAAGCCTTTTCTCTGCACTCCATTTGTCTAATTTCTCTAATCAGCCCCTTCTCATGAACCCCACTTGTCTTCCTGATCATTGGAAACTCCGTGTTCTTCAGTTAGGATATAAGGAACATAAGAACATAAAAAACCAAAAATCACCATGAGTGTAGTTAAACACTGGAAGAAGTGCTCACAGAGATGGTGGAAGCTCCAGCCTTGGGAATGTTCAGACCTTGACTGAATGCTAAATCAGTCTCTGAGCTGCCTCACCCAAATTGGAAGCTAGCTTTGACTTGAGCAGAAGAGTGGCACTAGATATTTCCAGTAGTCCTTTCTGAGCTAAGGTTTTCTATGATTATGTTCATATCCTAGGGTATTTTTTCCATTTAGTGCTGAAACGCAGAAAGGGTCATTCATTCATTTAATTGGAACCCCTGTAGAGTTTCGGCTATGGAAGTTCTGAACTGAATTCAAGAAGAAATACAGGCCTCGAACAGCTTTGTACATTTAGATGTTGTCTCTTGAAACCTACATCTCTGTACATATATACAACATTTTTCTAAAGCAAGTGGAAAATATTGTCAAACCAGATGGGGACACGTCTTAAATCCATATCTCCAAGAAGTGTAGGCAGCTCCTGAGCATGGACTGAGCTGGTGCTGTGTCAACACACCAAAATTTCAACTGCAGGTGTCTGGGAAAGGAAAAGAATTTTCATTTCCTCGGGAGACATGAAAGGCCAGTGCTGCGTGAGGTTTTGCACACATGCCCTCGCAGCAACAGTGAGACACTCAGTTGAATCAGACAGAACTGACAGATTAAAAAAAGGATGTTTCTGTCTAAAAGTGCATGTTCCCAGGCACAGAAGCTGTTATATTCCCTAGAATCTTTGGAAATGCCTAAGCATGTTTTACAAGACAGTAAAATAATGATGGAATTTAAGGTTATGAAGTCCCTAAGCCCATGGAACGAAGCCTGCAGGTTCCTGAACTCTACAGACACCTTTCCAAGCAGCAAAAGCCACAACCCAACTGGGACCCTCAGAAGAGGAGGTTTCTTCAATTTTGTTTCCTGGTAAACTGACTGTGGTGCCCATCATGGTCCTCTTTGGCTCCCCTTATATACAAGGTGAATTGTTAGAGAGTTTGGCACAGAACCAGGGAGGTTCAGATTGCATTTTCTCCTCCACCTTAAAGGTTTTGAAGTTAATTGCCAGTCAGTCATGAATTCTTTCCATCCTTCCAAAGAGGGACCTCTGGTCCTAGAAAAAAATAAACAAATGACATAATTTTGGTGGTGTGGTTACAGCACAGAACTGGGGACAGGAAAAAAAATTGGTTCTGTTCCTAATTCTCAAAAACTGCTTTAATGTTATATAACGTTTCTGTAGTAGCAATTGCTAGGCAAAATACAGGGAACTCTTACTACAGTAATAAGAATACTATGTAATTCAGAATGTAAATCAAACACGTGATTATATTTTGCTTGGTTCGTAGGCTGCTTGAAAGACATAAATTAAAAGCTATGTGAAGCCTAAAGATGAGACATTAAGATTCAGTTTCAGTTCTTTCCAAGATTTTTATTAAAAAATTACTTGGAATAAATGAAGATCAGACAAATTAATTTACATAAGGAATGAGGTCTGCCTGGAATGCTCTGATATTTGCGCTGCTGATGAGATAGTTCTTTACAAAAAAAACCAAAAAAGAAATACTTACAGAAAAAAGTTGTATCTCTTTATTATTTCAGCTGATACTCTTGAAAAAATAAACAAGTTCTAAAAAAACCAAAACCTTCTGCAGAACTGTAGACAGTTATGGCTACAAGAACATTATTCAAAATAAAATGATAACAATGAATTTTTAATTGTAATTGCCTGAAAAGGTCAACTGATAATTGTTGGGGGAAAAATAAATGAAAGAACTACAAAGTGGCTGCATTTGTCAATATCAAAAAAGGAATTTCAATTTTTCTTTTTTTTTTTTTAAATATCAGAGAAACTTGTATTGTTTCAGAAATTAGAGACTTTCTATGTTTGTTTGTTTTTAAGTGATGGTGCTGGTGAACATTACTGAATAATCTTGAAAGAAAGCACAAACAAATCCAGCAATCTGTGTATGAGATAGAGATCCTGAAGGCAATGTGGGGCAAGAGATGGGATTAGCAGAGCAGGAAGCTGCTAACTTTCATCCTTATTTTACATGGGGTAATTGGGCAAGGTAACGCCATTATTTTCAAAAACAACCTGTAATTTTGGATGCATATGTTTCAAGTTATTCTTAATTAACACACAATTTTCAGAGTTAAAGATCTACCTGATGTGGGGGTTTGAATGGTCTTGGAATTTGATCTTCCATTTCTAAACTGTAGACCACCCACATTGTGGCATAAGATATAAATAAAAAAACAGTTTTCAATGTTTGACCCATGATTTTTCCTAGAGTTCTTAAACATCCCAAATGTTCACAGCTGTATTTCCACTGAGCTCGTTAACAGTACTCATTTTGACTTACATTCATAGATTGACTTTCATGTGGCATGGACGTGTGGTAGAATTTCAGTTGTATCTTTATAGTAATTCAGAAAAAATCTTTCTATATCTGTGTTCAGTGGTGCTGGATTGGTAATTCTATTCCCTGAAGAACAGTCCAGGGCATTCTTTATTATTTTCCTTTTTAATTTAAACATTGTATTAAGCATCAAGATCTGTTTTCTAGTGCAGACTTCCATTTGATTAAAATCAAAAAATTCTGTAAGTCAGGTTTGTCTGTTTGAGAGCTATTTCCTATGGCCATGCAAGCAGGTCTGTCAAACTGTGACCCTTCCTCTTCCCTGACATGTTTACTTTGGCAAGGTCACAAAGAGGGACATAAATTGTTTGGTTTAAATAAAAACAATCAGAACATTTAAATCACAAGCAGATCATAACCTGGTGACATGGCAATGGAAATCTCTCAAAGTGCTGCCCACATTTTTTAAATGAGATGCTGTTATTGCATTGATTTATCTGCAGTTAGATTTTAGCAAAAGAGAAGCTTGAAAATATCTGCATCTGGAATTGGTTAGGGGATGTCTGGAGGCAGCTGGGGCTGATCCAAGCTCCAGTTACATCAACTCTAGTAAAATACCGGTGTCTAAAATTGCCATTTTGTACTCTGGCTGACTGGCACAGAACAATCCATGTCCATACTGTTAACTTTGCTTGCTCTCTAAAGGATGACTGTGCACAGAGTACTGAGAGTTTCTGCCCTCTGCTAGGTCCTAGGGGAAGTTCTAGACGTCCCAGACCAAAATTATGCTGGTCTGAAGAATACAGCAGTACTTACAGTCGGGGTCTGGTAGCCATTGGTGTTCCCTCATCTTTATTCGGAAAGTAGGTATAGCCTATGAAAGTTTCTTGCTGTGTCCAACAACTTTCCTTGGCCCAGATTTATTATATCCAGTGGGAACTTAGCTGAATGATTTAATGTCAGGCAGGAGCTGAGAGAACTCCATGTTCCGTCAAGGACTCAGGTGGAATCCATCGTGTATAAGGTGGATAGACAACACTGCTTTCACAGAGATAACTGTCTCTTTCCAGAACACATGGGAGATTTAGACTGACAGCTCCCTGATGGGGGCACCTCTTACTTATGCTGCAGTAAGCCAGGATGAATCTGGGGCTTTCTGTTTCCATTCTTTCTCAAGGGAGTGGAAATGTATGAACGCAGTGAAGTTTGAAGCTCAGGAAGTTGTGGTCCAGTATATTTTAAGGGCTCAAAAATAGTTATTCTATCAGACTCAGTTTTAAGCCATACATTTTTAGTCTAATAATAAGTCACAAACCCTGACACCATCCAGACTGAAGGCAAGATCAATGTAGTCTCATACAGACTAAGAAAATTGAGTGTTCATAAAAATTGATGATTAATAAGTGTTTGCCATCAACATTGCATGAAATACATAAAAAGAAAGACAAGAAGATTTACATTTACATGATTGTGCATGACATACACTTTCTAGCAAGTGTCCAGATTTGCATTATTATCCCCCACTTTAAGGAGGATAATGCAGTGGTTTAATGCAATTAGAAAAGCTTAGCAATTTCTCTGCATGCCATCAGAAACAGACAAGGGTTGAATACCTTCACTGGCCCATAAAGTTCAGGAATATCTTAAAGCCACAGGACACATTCATACACATAAGTTTTGTCCTGTACTTCTAATGAACAAAAAGGAGCAGGACTATAATACCACAAAGTTGAGTCAAAGTGAGCAAGAAGTCCTTGATTTTTGGTTTACTTTCCCTTGTTTCAGCAATCTTTTTGGTTCTTCTAATTTCAGTGGCCTATGAGTTTCAGGACCAAAAATAATGGGAAAAGAGACATCATCCTGTTAGTCTGACAGTAAAATATTATTAATAGCAATACCAATACAGTCACTGCTCACACTGGAATCTACTGATTTATCTTCTAGGTGGGTAAAGAGTCACAGGGCAAGGCTAAGTGCCTTTTCCAATGAGAAAACTGTCTGGACTGCCAGAGCTCACAGTTAGCTGCAGGGAGGGAAGAAGATTAAATCTGTTCAACCCTCTACTCTGAGAGTGCCTTTGGTTTAAAGAAGAGGGTTTGTGGAAGCAGAAAGAAGTGATCCCTGACACTTTGCCTGGGAGAAAAGAAATGGAGAGCAGGAGTGGGGCAAGCACTGGCCTAACCTAGTCCTTTTAGTGCTCTGTAGCTTCCCTACATGATGGATCATCCTTTTCTTATACGTCTGCCTGGTCTTCAGGAATCAGGAGACTGACAGTGGGAACATACAAGACTAATTTAAGCAGCAAGATATTTTAAAACTGAAGGAAAAATAATAGCATTGAGATTTTAATTCTTCTTCTGATCTTAGAAATATACAGCACTCTTCTCTGTTCAGAAGGTCCCTTTTATTACAAAAAGAAAAGCAAAACATAATCCTAGGAATTAGGGCTTCGGGAAATACAAGATATTTTGAGACTGGGAGTCAAAGACTGCAGTTGCTAATCTTGCACACATGTTGCAGATGTGTTACCTACACTGTATGAGGAGAAAGACAAAGCCTATGAACTTGTCTCTCTCTGATTTGTGGAGGTTAAGACCCTGGTGCTTCTGCAATGAAATCTGGGCATGGAGTCTCTGTACCCATTAATCCTACTATTGAATTTAAAGTCTTCCTGGATTTTAGGCCTCAGTTTTCTGCAGTGAGCAATCAAACAGAATATCCTTCTATAAATCCCTGCTGACATGGCTCTGGATCTTTTGAACCCTCCAAACTGAGATTCTCCACTTACAGTATCCTTTTGCAATTTTCTGTGAGACTTTTGGTAAATCTCATCCTCTAACAATACGACAAGATGAAAACTCCAATCAGCAACTCTTGTTATTGTGAAATTATTGGTACAAAGACAAGATTTTATTCTTATACCACTGGCTAGAAGAGAAATTGCTGCTAGACGAAATCCAGCACTACCTGTACTTTCCAAACACATTGTGGGTAGAGAGCATTTCCATTTCATATCAATATCAAATCCAGAATTGTCCTTGTTTTATCTATTTAGAGGGTTCAGAAAAAAAAAAAAAATTTCTTCGTCTCAAAGCCTTCCTTTCTCTCTCTTCCACTCAGGATCTTCTTTGTGCAAGAACTTTTCTCATGCTTGAAAAAACTCTTCATTTCTCTGGCTAACACATTGCCTTAAACCTCCCTGACAGTTGCTTTACATCTTGGTTTTTTTATGCTATTTGCTTTCAGCACATGATTTACTGCCAGAAGGACCAGGGTTCTCAGCCATCTACTACAATAACAAAACAATACAGAAGAAAACAAAGCAAAAACAAACTCACAATTTACAAGTAACTGAACTTTCTTTCCACTTTCATTCTATGTACTTGTCTGTTAATTTAAGAGAAGAGACCTCTGAGACAACAAGGAACCCTGTAGGGACAGCTGCTTCCACAGCCCTGACAGCCTCAGGAGGTCACTAAAGGACACATCCCAAAATATGAAGTGTCTATTGCAAAGAACTGACAAAGCATCTCGTTTCTAGGGTCCTCACTCCTCCTGGGCCTGATCCTTTACTGCTGATTGCAGTGAAATAAGGGTCCGCTTGTCTGGCATTTACCCAGATGACCACTTGGCTCACTCCAAGCACACCCCACACAAAGGACTGAGGCAGCTGGGATCTTCAGACCAAGTGTGTTTCCTTCCCTGGAGCTGCACATTGTGATAAAAAACCAACCAACCAAAAAACACTGGAAAGAATAAAAATTATTACAATATGCAAGAGATTCCATCTTTGATTCACTCATCAAGTCAACATAATAATAATAATAATAATTAAAAAGATGCCTGGATGGCTTTTTTTTATTTTCCCCTAGATAAAAGTAGGTCTATTGTGTGTTGAAATGCCACTGTCAACTGAAAAATATCAAATGTTATGAAAAAATGCTCAGACCCAGAAAGAACAACAGTTTAATTTTTGTTTTCATTGATTTTTCTAGTTAATGTTAGTTGGCAGAATTTAGGTTAAATTTGCAAATAATTAAATTATTTACACTCGGGCCTGCTAGTTGGGGGAATTTTTTTGTGGTTTTGTTTTAGGGTTTTTTTTTGTTTGTTTGTTTTTTTTCAAATAAGATACCCAGCTAAGCCCTTTTGCCTGTCTCTGGACCTTCATCACACAGCCAAGCTGTTGATGGATGAGTTAATCTGACACAGCCCAGGAAAACTGAAAATTTGGACCTCATAGCTTCACAAATGTACTAAATGAAGCTTATTTAGATAGAGGCACCAGGTTACCTTTCAAGCAGAAGTGGAGGCTGGACAGCCACCACAGCTTTTCAGCTGTGCTGGACCCAGGTTAAGCTGGCTCCCCTCTTGCTGTTGCTAGGGGGATGAGAAACTTCTCTTTTTTAAAACCTTGTCTGCTCCATGAGTAACTTTACTCTTTCAGTAAATTACTGGCAATTCCTGGAAAGATCCTCTGGGCAGAAACGACACCTATGTGCCAGCAAAAGGCCACCTTCATCGGTCTTGCACTGTTCTACTTGAGGACAAATTCTGGTTTCAGAACATTTTGTCGTTTTAGTTCATTCTTGATTGCAGAGCATACTTACACAAGGCCAGATCTTAGTGTTTGGAGTGTTTATTCGCTCTCTTGAAGGCCTAATTGCTTGTTAGTCACCTCCTAATTGATTGCTGTGGAATGGTGATTAGGAAGGCTCAGACAGAGGATAATGACTTCAGGTGGGATGTATGCTAGAAAGCTTGAATAATAGCAGGCAGTCATGTAAATCACTCTCTTAATAAACAGGAGTTAGGTCAGGGCCAGCCTGGGGAAGGCATGGCGTGGTGAGGTGAAGGACCTTTCACTGATCATTTTACCATGTGAGCTGAATGACAGCTCCAGGAGCAATTGGAGCCCCAGTGACATCTGTCTGTGTGGACAACTGCTTTCAACGTCTCTTTCTAACTATTTTAAGGGGTTTTTTTAACACTGCCTGTACCACAGGCTATGTTTGTTTATGGCCCTTGTCCAAGGCAAAAAACCAAACGAATCTGACTTGTTTCCCCTGGAATTCTGTGTTGAGTTACCAAGCCAAGAGGGGCAGAAAACTGCTGCTGACACCAGTACAGGCAGAGATGTTATTTCAGGCATTGAGACAGCTCAAACTGTTTGTCTTCTGCAAACAGAGGAGCTCTAGGCAGGAGTGAAGGACCATGCGGACATGGCAAGCATCGATGTTCACAGAGAGCTCTGCCCTGGTGAGCTGTTCACCTTTCCTGCTGCACCTCTGTGGCTGGGCTGGGGGCAGCAGGCCGATGTCCTGAGGAGAGGGAGTCCTGTCTCCACACAGCTGTCAGCATCCCCACTCCCTGAACCTTTTGAGGGAGAAAAATCAGGAGTGGAAGGGAGAAGGTAGGCCTGGGAACAAGGGCTGGAGACAGTGCTTTGGTTTTGCCTTTTTTCTCGCTAGTAAAATCTATTGAAAGTGACAATAAATTAAATTACTTTTCCCCATGTCAAGCCTGTTCTGCCCATGATGGTAATTGGCAAGTGAATCTCCCCATATATATCTCAAACCATGAGCCTTTCCAGTTTATTTTGTCGCCTTTCCTGCTGAGGAACGATGATGGAGCAGCTGGGTGGGTATCCAAGGTCAACCCAACAGTCACAGCCCCTGTCTTGCAACCTGAAGCTCACTGTAATTTGACACAAGAAGCCTGTTCTCTATGAGCCCTTGTTTAGCTCTTAGACAGCTATAATAAATTCATAGTGCAGGCATTATGGTGTGTAAACATAACCATGAGATAAAAAATATTTTATTAAAATAACTGCTAAAACAGGAAAAACAAACCAAAAAAGAACCTTGACAAGTGTCTGGCCTTTCTTCAGCTCGAGTGTCTCTGTGTCAATAAGCTTGTTCTCTTTTTGTAAAATAATCTAATGCTTGAATAAAAGACAATCAAGATCTAAAAAGCCTGACTCACTGTCTGAGATCATCATCTTGCCTCCCCCTTACTCGTTGAAGACAAGTAACTATCATTGGTGAGTGACCCAGGCCACCTAAAGAATGAAGTATTATAGCAGGGATCAATTGCTTTTATGAATTATATTTTTTTCTATCACTTCAGAGGAAAGTTAGGCAAACTTAAAAAGGCTATTTAGCTTTAAGTAGGCTGAAGTTAGGTGTGATGTATCCTACCCTTAGCTCATGCCATAACCGAGAAGGATAACAAGGCAGACATTTTGGCTGGGATAGAGGGCAATACTCACACCATCTGCCTATTTTAGATGCAATGCAGGATGAGATGCTGCATGTACTGCAGATACCTACAAGGAGCACTTTCAAACTCAAGTTACCTGCCAGCAACATACAGGGATCCACAGAAATATGCCCATGGGTGTCAGCACTCCTGAAAGAAGTGACCTGCTGCAGTGCAGAGGCCTGGACACTGCAGCTGTTTGTAAAATGGGATCTTCCTGCAGGACTGTGGAGTCTTAAAGATGTCTGGAGCACTTGCAAAAATTATCCATTCAGGTAAGACACTAAATCTTACAGAAGGTAAAGGGGAAACTCATTTGGATGCTTTAATAGCTCTCCCTTAACACCTCTATATATTTAGAGGTCTAGATACCACTGTAAATCTTGTCTGATAGGCTTACAACCACACAGGGAGTTAGTTGGGTGTGATAGTGCTTCAGCAGCAGCTAAAATTAGAGTGTATCTTTATTTTCTCAGCCATTTCTGAGCTTCTGTTTGTCTATCCATTTAAATTTGAGGAATTTAAATTTGCAAACTGCCATTTGCCTTGTCCTTGCACTGGTTTAGCTGCTAAAAGTTGATACCTCCATGGCAAATGGCAGCCTGAGCCTTGGTAGCCAGGGAGTCCAAGCAGACTGAAAGTGTGTCCATTTCCTGCATGGGGGAGAGAACGGTATATCAGTATCCCAGGCTGAATGAGCAGATGCCCATTTACAGATGAGAAAATCCAGTATAAATGAGCACATATGCTGTGGCCAATAGCCACTGCTTTATTCCCAGCCTGTGAATGTGCCAAGCCTATCAACAGCACCATGGAGAAGTTAATTCATAGCTACAGATAGCAGATGCTGAGGCATCCTCCACTCCCTGAAGCATGTTTATTTCTCACCAAAAGTAAAGCCTGTGCTGTGCAAAACTCAAGATTCCTGAGGCAGAAGGTCTCAGCAGGTATGGCTTAAGCAAAAGTTCCTGGTTCAGAGAGCACCTGGCTCCAGAGAATGCAGCATAGCTTCTTCTAAACTTTTTTTCTTTATCATAGGCATCGTTTTAACACCTGTCTGCACAGAATCAGAAGCTATTTTGGTAGAATAATGAATATAGCTTCATGATAATCTATCAAGATAAACAGCAGTTCCTTTTTCAGAGGCAGAAGAAGAGATTTGGAGTGAGAGCACAAGGGAAGACACAGTCACCTCCAGGATGAGCACATGGAGTCCATACAGCCACCATGGGAGGCACAGGAGGGAGACACACATAGTAGTAGTGACCAGTTTACCTTGGTCTCTGTTTCTGAATCTCAGGGGAGAATGGCCTTTTCATCTGGGCAAGATTGCTCTAGGTTCTTTGTGGCAGAGTGAAACTGAGACTTGCACTTCTTCCCTTCTCCACTGAGATTTGTACTTACCCATAGGTTCCTGCCTCCAGGTTCCTCCTCCACGAGGAAACTGCTGTGCTGTGGGATGCAGGTCAGTGCAGCACCAAGGATCACTGAGAGGAGCCTGTCCTCTGCCCATGCTGCCAAAAGAACATCCTGGCTGCCCTGGCTGAAGGCGTGTGGCTGTGTGTGCTGCCACCTCACCCTTGACTGCTTGTAGACACTTTCTATTTTTGGCCATGTGCTCCAGCTGTTCCCCTTCCAGCTCCATTGCACCTTTAACCCAGCACTGAGCTAAAGGATAGAAAAGGATTATCAAGATCTGCTGGTCATAAAGGCTGCACTCTGATACCTGCAGTTGCTTTTAAAAAGGAATATATAAGTGCTCAGTGACACTGCCTGTGCATCTCTTTTTAACAGCAATTTTCTTAGTCCTTGTTTCTCCTCATTTTAAATAGCTTGGATTTGATATTTTTCCCTTTGGTCTTTCCCTTCTGTGTGCCAGCACTGAATTTACAGCTTCTGTTCGTGTCACCACAGACTATTACCGTAGGAAAGTGGCACCTGAATGTTGGTCTTTGCTCACATATAATTGTATCTGACCATCGTTTCATTAAATTCACCCATATTTGTTATTAAAAAACATCAATGAATACCAATACATAACTAATTTGTAAATCATAAGAATGGCTTGGGTTGGAAGGGACCCTAAAGATCATCTAGTTCCAACCACCCCTGCTGTGGGCAGGGACATCTTTCACTAGACCTGGCTGCACAGAGCTCCTTCCAACCTGACCTTGGACACTGCCAGGGATGGGCATCCACAGCTTCTCTGGGGAACCTGTGCCAGGGCCTCACCACCCTCAAAATAAAGAATTTCTTCCCAATATCTAATTGAAACCTACTCTCTTTCAGTTGGAAGCCATTCCCCCTCATACTGTCACCACACCCTCTTGTAAATAGTCTCTGTCTTTCTTGTAGGCTCTCTCCAGGTACTGAAAGATGGCAATTAGGTCACCCTGAAGATTAATCTTCTTGAAGCAGAGCAACCCCAATTCACTCAGCCTGTCCTCATAGCAGAGGTGTTCCCTCTCTAATCATCCTGGTGGCCTCCTCTGAATTCACTCCTCATCCTCAGGTGATATCTTCCTAGGTCTGGTTACTGGTCCTGTGTGCATTTTCTCAGACCCAGAGGCATGGGTTTCATTTGTTGTACAGTTATTCATTTATTTATGAATCCAAGAAGAACAGATGAGGACCATGTCCTACCCCCAGCTGGCAGAAGGCAGTTGAGTGCAGCTGAAATCAACTCAATTAATTGATAAAATAACAGCTGAGGACCAAGCTGGGTGAACCTCTGTGAATGCTTACCAGAAAAATGTTCTTTTCTCTCATATCCAAATTTCTACTTCAGTTTTATATTAAAGCAGCCAAACTTTCTGAAGCAGTGGACATGAAGTGGGAAGTTAAAATATTAACCGTTACAGTATTTTTCAGAACACTGAATGCTTCTGCACTTCATCTGGGCTTCTCCCTGACCTGAATTTGGACCTAATTCAGAACTAGTCATAAACAGATATTGTGGCTGGCTTTACTGTAAGTACTTGTATCCTCAGGGCTAGAGAGATCTGCTACAGTCTGGAGAAGTGGTGAGCCACATAAGGGGAGAAGTATTATCTGAAAATCAGGTAAAGCTGTAGTCTCTGATGTTTGACCTATGATGCAGGGAGAGGCTGGTTGTTCATTTTCCTTTGGTAAAAAAGGAAAGTAGGACTTGTAATGTCAAGGCTGATTAGGCAGCTGTGAGTAATCAAAGGAAGTGTTATTGTGTTTAAGATCCTGGGAATGTAAATATGAAAAAAAGGGTGGACAAAATCATCCTCAGCTGTAAGGAAGACAGGTTATTCATGTCGGGGCTTAGCAACGTGCTAAGATAAGTTCCAGGGGGGTTTGGCTGCTCTTCTCACTACATCCTGGTGGGAAGGCTGGGAAGGCATGGGGTGGTCAGTGGGGCCATGTACAGCAGAGGGTCTCTCCTGGCCATGACACAGGAGGAGGCTGCATAGATGGATTCACACCCACATATATACACAGACTGTTTAACCCTGTGCAGCATCAGAGCCAGATCTCCCCACAAAGGTACGCTGTGGTTCCTTGCCTGCTCTTTATTAATCCTTGGTTTTGGGGTACCAGCTTTACTTCCCTGTTACTAAAAACTGTTTTGTCTTACAGGGATTCTTTCTATTCACAAATTCAGGACTTTCTTTCACTTGTAGCTCATAGCCTAGAAAATCAATTAATTGTATGAACCTCAACACTTGAATGTTTTTTTAGGAGCTGTGGTGAACTGAATCTTTTGTCAAAATCTTTTGTAAAAAATTGCTACCCTTGAGCTCTGCTCTGTGTGAGAAAGAGAAGTGAGTGAAATGAAATCATATGTTCCATGTAAGCAACAACTCTTTGGTGCATTAGCAATTCAGGGATTCAGTAAGGGGTTCTAGAAACTGCAAAACTTTCTCATGAGACATTTTTCACGGTAGTTGTTGGAGTGATACCATAGAATTCTTAAGATAGGGTATAGTTTTCATTATTAACAAGGTAAAAGCAGTATGACCTCACTAATTTCTGGAGAGGTCAACAATATTTTTACATTTGAAGGAGAAAGGTGAATAAAACCCAGGAAGAAGCAAATATAAAACAGCAAAGATAAAGCTAAACATCAAAATTCCATAAATTTATTGTCTGACAACCCCCATAGAGTCAGAAAGGAAAAAATATGCGTAAGTGCTTGCTGGGCTTTTAGTGGTTATTTTATAATTAACCAGTCAGATGAGACAGTTAAATTCCAAACTGAACATTCATTATTATGAAAATCAGAAAGTGGGTAAAAAAAAGAGATAAAATATAGCAATTACCCTTTATTTTTATGCCAACAAGGCTTTAAACAGAATCCTACTGGAGAGATAACTTTTCAGCAGAAAGATAAGATTTTATTGCTTCCAGGCATTTATTCTAACCCTGAGTACTCTCTTGCTCACACTGTTTTAAACCTACCCAAAATAGAGACCGGTGCAGCAGAGTGGTTCACAGCTCTGGAGTTCAACTACCTCTCTGCAGTCTTGAATTCCTCTTTCTGGAGGACACACCACAGCAGGAGCTCAGATGATCTCAGAGCAATGTGGTAGCCCTCATGAAGATTTATTTCCTAATCCTGATGCAGTATCAGTCTGCACAGCTGAAGACCAGCTGGCCTTGGTCTGCTATCAAGCGGTGGTTCATATGAGGAGAGGCAAAGGGTAGAACTCAATTGCTATAATACAAAAGAAAGTTGTCATGGAAAGAGGAGGGACCCACACAAGCATTCTTGCTGCTCTGTTGAGGCTCTTCTGCAGATCAGAGGTTATCTCAGATGCCCAGATCCCAGACACTTCTGCTGTGCTATGGACGTGTATTTATAGTTCAAAGGGACTGGCATAGCAAGCACCCAACCCCAGTGCTGGTGTTGTAGATACTCTTGACTCATCTGCCTTCTGACTAGTCCAAGGGAGACATTTCATGTCTTCCTGGTCTGAGAGTTTTAGATTGTTTTCTTCGTTTCTCTGTTAAAAGTGATTTTGGTAGCAGCTGTGAGCACTCAGCATTTGAGTAAATTAGACCCTGGGGTCTGCTGCTTGACTCCTTCACAGTAAAAGAGCAGCTCAGAGAACAATGACTTCTGAAGTGGTTTTGTCCAGCATCACATGAAATCTGTAGCAGAGGGAAGTGGAAAATCCAGTTTTTCAGTTCCACCTGTCATCCTACTGAGACTGCTTTTCTGTTGCCGGAAACAAAGGAGGTTCTTGCAATAAGCCAAACAAATTATTCTCCTGTATGAGTTTGGCTCAATTCAAGGACAAGGAAGCAAAATAATTCATGATCAGGTACTTAAATGTGGTATTGTAATGCTTATATACAAATCACCATTCCCAGGGCCATATTGACTGTGATGTTTCCTTATTTCTAAGTGCTTTACTTTGTACCCTCAAGCATTCATCAGTCTGCATTAAAGTTATTTCTGTACAGGCAAGGAAGGAAGAAAGTTATTCTAGTTTAATTGCTTCTACCGTAAGGACTGATATGTATAAAGCATATCAAGGGAAAATTTATATCTGCCAGAAGTCTATAGGTAGTTCAGGGCATAGACTTTTTGAGCTTAGGACTCCAGTGCTCAAAATTCATGCTCAAGCAAAATAAACATCAGCTGTGCGGAAGATTGCATTGAGATATATGAAATTATTATGTTTTCATTCTTAGTTTAGAAACATGAATTTCTAAGGGCCTTTGGGCCTGGTTTCCAGTTTTACTTTTTCTGTCTGCTTGTCCCACCATGACTTTCCGTTAATACACAATGTTATGTACTTTTGAGAGGATTTTACGGTATAAAAATAAATCTACAAAAATGTAGAGATGCAACTCAATATAGGAAAGAGTAAAAATAGCACAGTTTCACCCTTCTATGAGGCTAAATTTCAGGAAGTGTAATAGAGATGTTTTAGCTGCACTAGTTTCTATAGAAAATGCCAATAAATACTGCAACACTTCTGTGAAAGCAACTCTTCCTCCTGGCTTGAAGATAGACACAATTAAGTGATGTCTTCCTGATCTCATGGGTGTGATGCCAAAGAAGACACTGAATAGCTTTTAGAGCCAGCAACATGCCATATGTCAGTACTTTTGGTTAGGCTGTCTCAGGTGTAACCTCTCAATGCAGGAGCACATTGCAGATTCTCAGGTCAGCATTAGCTGCATGCCCCTGCCCCAGTTTCTGAATATCCTGAAAGAGGAAGAGGTAGAACACTCACAGCTCTGCTGCATTCATGGCCAGTAATAGGAATGAGAAATTAACAGGCCATAGCAGGTAAATTTACCATGCTGAACTATATACCTCCTTTGTGAGAACAACCTCCTCCCAGGGCATTTAGGTTTCTTCTTCTCATGTGGCATGTGGTCTTCATTCTTTTTCACTTGCTTCCTTTTTTTTTTTTTTTTTTTTTTTTGAGAAAGAGAAATGAGGAAAATAAATCTTTCTCAGGTGGTTGTTTACAGCAACAGAAAAGAGAAATGCCATTTGCAGGTTACATAGCATAACAGAATAACTGATGTTGGAAAGGACTATATCCCATCCCCATGTCTGGTGCTACAGCCTCCTGACCTTCTTCATCTTCTGCTCAACTTGCTGCTCTTTGTCAGTGTCTGGGGAGCCCAAACGGGATTCCTTGCATTCAGTGTCATCTACCAGCTTGCAGTGAATACATTCCCTCTCCAGCTCAGCTCTTTTAGAAGAGGCAAAACCACATCAGCCTCAGCATCACACCCTGGAAACACTACTTGTGACCACAGGTTTGCATAAACCTCGTCTGTTTCACCGAGGTGATCATCCCCCTGTGAGTTCCCAGTGTTGATTCCCTATCTGACATCACTGATCATCCAAGTTCCCTTTGCTGGGAAACAAATTACACTTCCCAAAGTGAAATTTCCAAAGTCACAATCACCCTCTGGAGTGAGTCACAGCTCACTTCAGTGAGCTGATCATCTGAATCCTTCACATTTTCATTACTGCATATTCCTTAATGAAAACGTTAATAAAATCTGTGAATTCTAATAGCGGTGTACAAAAAAGATGAAATTTCCAATCTGGGAGAAAGCGGCCTCATTTTAATCCTGGTAGCAAGTATTAAAAATGGAATTATATAAGAAAGAAAGGAAAAGTAAGAAAATGTGATTATATGTACTCAACAGAGCTAGAATCCATATAATATTTCTAACTACTTTTTGTTATACTTCTGTGGTGAAGGGCACACGAGGTTGGCAGTGTACTTTGCAAACAGTTTGGCCAAAGGGCATCTGTTATTTATTTCTACCAAAATGCTCCTTGCAGGGTAAGAATTTAAGTAATGGCAAACACAGCAGTAAAAAAATTGTAAATCAATGTATATAGTGACTTACTGCAGATATAAACTCTGTCTTTGGAGAGAAAACATGTATTCAGTAGACCATTGACCTATGTCCGAGCCTTTAGAAAATAAAACTGTCCAGAGATGATTTATTTTGCTTTATTCAAAACTTGTTATTTGATATCAAATGAGATCTTGGACTTAAGCCATACTCATTCATTCCCTGAACCTTCTCGCATGTATACCTTCTGCTTACACCTTTACTGCAGAGAGGAACTCTCCAATGTTTTAAATTAATTTTTCCAGAACAGGCAATACTGCACAACATTCAGATTTGTGTTCCACTGATTTAACAAGGACGTGAGCAATGGCCGGTGGCAGTGTGCGACCTAAGCAGATGAGATTGTCAGAACCAAATAAATGAGATTTGTGGTGGTTTGTTTGTTGTTTGTTTTTTTTTTTCTAAATGACTATTTTGCTACTGCAGGTAAGAAAATTGTAAGACAGGAGATGTACTTTGGAAAGCAATTGCTGCTGCAGGCAAGAAACTATCAGTGCAATGCGCATGTACTGCAGATTTCTTTCCCAAAGTCCTGTTCTGTTTCTAGTGCTAGTTTCATGGACCTTCAAATTGCACATTACAGAAGAGTGAGAAAAAGTTTTAAAAAATGGTGCAACCACAGACATTGCACCACTTAAATAAAACTCCATTCATATATTATTTTAAGTTCTACTTTACTATTTCATAATGCCTAAACCCATATAGATTGAAATACTTATAAAATATCTGGATCAAATATCCCAGGAAAACTTCAACTAGTAATTAAAAAAAAGAGGTAACAACTATGGGGGTAAAATAAGGAAGAAATGATCCTGGTTTTTAAATTTCCACCTCTGGAAGAAGTCCCACCATCTGACTGTGGGCACCTGTACCTGGGTGCCTAAGGTAGAATATCTTTCCCTGGAGGTGAAAAGGTCTATAAAGGTGAATGGACTCTTTGGTGTTGGACGATACATGCATCTTGAGCTATAGCTGCGCATCACCTGTTGGAATAGGTGACTCTTCTTTCTGTGTATAGAGCCTGAAGGCAGGAGGATTTCCCAGAGTGGACCACTGAGTTTGATGTCTAATGTGAGGAGGTGTGAATACACTTATTTGAATGGATGAGGCTCAGCTGACCTACTTTAAACTTCTACACATGACCTGGTTCTCTCTAGTGTTTGCACAGGCAGTGAGAGAACACAGTACCACACACCTCACACAAAAAGGAGGCATCTGAGAGTGAACACAGAAATTTTATTTCAAAAATACTTTGTCTCTCCACTGACTGAATCAGGAATCTTAGTTATTTTTAAGTCAGAGATATATTTATTTTATGGTGTGCATAAGTTTAGCATAAGCTAAGGGTTAAGTGGTGTGCACAGCTGAAGTCCATCCTACATATCCAGAATGAAACTCCCTGCCTAATATTATCAAACTTTTATTAGCTGGTTTTCAGTCAGGTTACAATGTAATCAGAAACACAATTTTCCAAAGACTTATTTATTAACTGTGATCTTTTCACTGTTGAACAAAATCTTTACTAAAAAACGAGTTAACCTTTTCTACTTCCATTGTGAGAAAAAGACTTGGAAACTGCAAGTCTGTTAATGCAGTGATAATATATATTAGCCTTGTTTTAAATAATTATATATAAGATCTGAAAATATTCCCAGTTAGTTTCTAAAATAACTGTGAGAGCTCTATTGATCTGCCCAAACAGAAAACTAAATAATGACTGAGATCAACCACTGGTTCTGTTAATTTTTCAAATTTGGATACCTAAAGGGTGGTATAACATTTGCATTCTGATAACTAAATGATTTATTGAAGTACTTAACCAATTCAGCTTTTTAAACATGATCCATCTGCCTAAACAGCGATATTGTCATTTGAGACATACTCTCAAGGCCTCAGAGTGAGCCTAACTCCTATGCCACAAGGTTTATGAGGATCCCTGCTGTCCCAGCTGGATACTGGAAACCAAACACCACAGTCCAAGGTTGGGGAAGTGATCCTGGTCTATGGAGGCAACACAGAAAAGAGGAGGGTTTTCTCCTAGGACTGGAAATCACATCCCTCTCTGTTGGTGCTATTCTGTAAGCAAAGAAGTTAGAGAAGTTTAACCTCAGCTATTGGAGTAATGCCCTTAATGGAGTAATGTTTTAATGTAAGGCACTTTGGAACACTGTGTGGTCTCTCATACTAATGGAGATTGCTGGTCACATTTAATGTCTTTAGTAAAACATCCAGTCTCTGTGGGATTGCAATTATGAATAAAGAAGCCAGAGAATGAACAAACATCTCACTGCAGGCAAGTGAGATCAACTCAAGTTTGTTAGAGGTAATGAGTAAAGGGGCTGCAGGTACAACAATGTGCTGCACTTTGCTACACGAATATCTCGTTCCACTGTGTTATCTCCCACCACACAGGGTAGCCAGACCTCACAGGTCCCAATATCTGCCAGTCAGAACACAGTTTTTGCTGGTTCCCAGGGATATTTGGATTCTTGAAGGAAAATGCTGAATAAGCCCAGTGGGTACAATGTGTTCTGGACACAGCTGGCAATATCCCTGCAGCAGTCCTAGTGCAGGTGTGACATTCACGTGTACAGTCTCACCCATCCTCACTGTGTCAGACCCACTAGTCACAAACTGCAGCAGATTTCACCAACAGAAAGGAGGGAACAATAATACTCAACTCGACATTAGTCAGTCAAAGCCATGGCACTGAGTAGCACTCAGCCCTGTTCTTCCGCTTTGGATCCTGGTCTTCTTCCCCTACGGATTCTGCTTGTTCCTGCTCTCAAAATATTTATCAGAGACCTTTGATGAGTCAATATATATGTCATTATCAGTATTTCCTTTATCCACTGCACTAATGACATATAGAAAACTCCAAGGGAATAATAGGGTGATGTAACTTTCTTCTGCAAGGGTCAGGCTGGTTGGTCCCTCTCTTGAGGTACCCTCCAGAAATTTTTTATTCTGGCTGCAGTTGTTTACATATGATATTTACTACCTTCTGGTTTGGAAAAATGGGTATTTTGAGGACAGAATGCATATTTTTGTAGATTATTTTTCCCCTCCTTTACCCTCCCTTAGAATTTTCAAGTGTATCTGATTTGTGTCTGATGAATTTTATCACTCTATGAGTTATTATTTCTTTTCCTGAAATTTCAATATCTAAGAATGTTTCCTTCTCCATGCCAGTAAATAACAAGTACAAGGTAAGTATTCACCGAGAAGTTTCCTTCATGAAACTTCTACAAAAAAAATTGCTAAGCCTCTCATCAATATGCTTACATTCCTTCATAGAACTCTTCCACCCCTGATGATTCAGTGAAATTATTGATCTCTTTCAGACACCCTGATTTTCATTTGTTTTCACACCATTAGTTATTTATTCTTTGAAATCCATCTTGGCCTTCCTAATTTTCTTCTTACTTAACAGCTGTTTACTTATATTTCTGTTTATTGGCTTCGTTAGGGTCATATAATAAAGGATTTTTTGTTTGACTCATTTTGCTATTTGGAAGTTGCCATTTAATCATGCCAGATAACTTCTGGCCTCCCTTCTGTTCCTCCTTTCCCCTTTTGTTTGTGCCTCCTAATTCCATTCTAAACTTGATCTGTAGAATGTTTTTTTTTCCATAATCGATTTTGCCAGTTGATTTATTTTTAGCTATGGAATAATTTGACTCATTTTGCAGGTTTTTCTTAATCTTCCTTATAAAGTTTTGTGCCATGTTGCTCCTTTGTGATTACTCCCATGTCCTTGAGTGGAAAAGAACTAAGCTGTGTTAGCAGTTAATTTAGAGGCTCAGGACTCTGACTGGTGCTGTCTAAGAAGGGGGTCTCCATAAGAGAGTCCCCTCAGTGCCAGAGCCTGCCCTTCTGAGGAAGGAAACCATCCAACCCCAAAATCAGAGCAGTTGAGAGAATGGCTAAGTTCCAGCCACTGAAGTTCGCTCTCTGAGGCCTCAGTAAATATTTACCTTCTTTGGTGTTTCAAGCTGCATCTTTTGACTACTGGACTATGAAATGAAATGGTTTAGTAACATTATCCTTCTAGAAAGATGAGAAAGGGAGGTAAGAGATAACAAATAAATTATGGGAGGTCACCTCTCAAAGTCTTTTCATACTGGCACTTTCTGAATCATTTTCAATATGCTGCCTCAAATGAAGACAAAAACCTGGAAGGATGAGGATGCCACTAGCAGGTCTGCATATTCCACTTCCCCTTCTGTGACTCACATTTTAAAGAGACTATCTACCTGCTGCCTCAACAGTTTGTGATGTGGACATGATACACACCAAGAGTGTTTGGATGCATTCTGTGTATTTCACTGAGCAAGTCTGTCTCTCCATTTCCAGCCACAGCTAGGTTTGGTGGAAACTGGGAGGCATTATTTCCAATGACAAAGTTAAAAAACAAGCTCTGACCTCATGGGTCACTAAGGCAATACACTGCTTACTGCTCACATAGTGTAAATATGGTGATGTTGCTGTTCCCGTCCACTGAATTCTTAAAAATGCATTTCTCCTTTCTTATGCTTGAAAAAGTTAATGGTCTTTTTCCTTTCTGTTTTGAAGTGGGAAAATATGTGGTGGTAGTCTCCTAATGGTCATTCAGAATGACATGTTTGCTTACAGTAATTTGTGCAAATTGGAAATCCACTTTTCTCCTCAGGAAATGAAATCATTCCCAGTGTTGACACATGTTCCCGGACAGCTGAAATAAATGGACAGTTCACATTTCTTGGAACCATGCTGCAGGCTGCCTGAAAACTTATCTGTTATTACTTACAGGTAGTCAATCAGTTGTGAACCAGTGTCACACAAGGTGAATGAAGGCTTTGGAGTGGCTGTGTATCTGCTGGTGCCCTTACAAAGTCAGCATGAATCACTGCAGAGAAGGCTGAGTGTAAGGCAGTGGAGCAAACCCCCTTCCACTTGGGCAGAGAGGGAGCACTTGTCTAGGCTCACCTCCATCACTGTGTACTTGTCTTATGTAGTAATTTTGCCTGGTGTATGCAGAAGATTGGTTCATATCACTATTAAAAATTTCCTGACTCATCTTCTCCTCCCTCTCAGTTTAATTTTATTTTTCAGTCTCATATAGTTCATCTCCAAAGGTGTGTTTCATTACCATAAGTGGAAAATATTCTTATCTGATTATGTCATATGTAAAACAGAAGACAAACGATAGTCATGCATGGAATCTCGTTATAACAAACCCAACATGTGTCTGGAAAGTTGTTCATTTTCAGTCCTAGATTTCTTATCATTTTCACAGAGACTACGTGGAGAATTTCCAAATGCAGGTGGTTAATGTAATTTGACAGGTACTGCAAACAGTGAGGTTTGTTTTTTTAAGAAAAACATTAATTCTATTTCATATAATTTTATCTACATATAGCCAATGTATAATGAATTTAGTAACTTCTTAATATACTCTAAAATCACTCTTTTTTTCTGAACGGGAATAATGAAATGGAGAAGCTATGAAATCTGTAAATTTTATATATTTTCAGTGACATGTACATAATAATTTTCATATTGTATATCATTAGCTTTTTGGTCTTGAATTACACTCTCCCTAAATGTCAAAATAAAAACCCCAACCCAGAAACAATTTTGTTGCATGCTATTTCTATTAATGAATATGAGCATGATTATAATTTTATGTTTTCCATGAGGGAGTAACAATAGTTCTGACCAAATATCTTCAGGATATTAGAAAAACTATTATAAATTATGCATAGAATAAATATAATTAAACATTACACAAAGGCTTCCTATTATGACTTTCAGACTCACCTCTCTCCTCACAGTCTCTGGCCTTCCCATATGCTTTCATATCTCCACACACAACAGGTTATTGATAAACCTGGACTTTGCTTGGATTGCAGCAGCCATTGAGCACTGCCTCCATCCTCAAGACTCTTAACCAACTACCACAGGTTATTTGGCTTTGACATGTAGATAGCTAAAATAAGGATATCGTGTTTTGCTTTGTGTTTTATCTTTTCAAAGATAGCATGCTTTGAAAATTAAGTGATGGCTCAGCTGTTCTGAACAGGGATTCCCAGGCCACAAGAACATGGAGTTTCCATCCATTGAGCACAGCACAATGGGCTCCTCTTGTGGCCCACAAAAGCCAGTGAGTACTCTGGAAGCAGTGGGGAGAGGTGGATACATTGATTCCCCTTGCTTTACTCTTACAGAAGCATAAGGCTCAGTGCAGGAGCCCCTGAGTGAAACTCCATGGCCTATACTATGCAAATGTTTAGTGTAGCTCATTGAATGGTCTTTTAAGTGAGCAAAGAGACTGGCAGCATTTCTATTCTTCAGTACACAGAAGGATAAAAGGCATCTGTATATATGAGCAAGAAATATATCCATCCTTTAAGAATTTATTACTCCCATGCCTTGTGAAATTCTGCTTTATATATAAAAAATAATTTTTATTCTTAACATACATAGAGGAGCAGATAGAAAATGGAAATGGAAATGAGGGAGAGCTTCCTACATGTCTGACCCTATAAGAATTACCCTCTTTACCTGCTGCAGTGCAGGGATCCTGGTCTCCAGCACCTATAACTGGGAATAGAAATCATTGCAGACTGCAGCAGGACACCACCACAGGCAGGTGTACCGTGGTGTCCTGAGCAGGATCATGGGAAGGACAGACAATAACAGGAAGATGTGCTTCTGCACACATCTCTGTCCACAGCCAACCAGACTCAACAGGGAAATTTGCTGCATGTTTAAAAGGGAATTGTAGCACCATTTTATGGCTATAAAGGAACCAAAATTAGGATCTGTCATTAAGAGACCAATGTCTCTCCCGGGGCTGCTTTTAGATGGGGTCAAGAGCCTCCTTTTTTTTTTTTTTTTTTTTTTTTGCTTGGAGACTTGGATTAGTGCCAAGAAAATACTAATACTACTGATGAAAAAAAAGTAAAAAATATTTTGAAAGTGCGTTGGTCTTTCCCACATTTTATTTTCACTAAGTTTAATTTCCATGTGATTTTTAAAAAGCACATAAGGAAAATCTTTATACTCTAGATTGAATTGAATTGAAAAAATTGAAATTGTTATACAGGGAAAGGTACTCTACTTTTGCTGGTAGTCCACTTTTGACAGGATTTTTGATAAATGATGGAATCAGTTTCATGCATAGATTGTAGGGAGAATTTTTATTTCAAAATGAAAAAAATGCAAACCAAAACAACAAAAAAATCCCAGAGAAATTAAAAAAAAACCCCTTGCAATCACAAATAGATTGACTCTTTCCTGGTCTATTTATTTAACCTTTGAGAAATTCTCTTTCTTGTTTTAAAATTAATTTTGTGAGATAAATAGTGCTGATATTATTCCAATATAAATAAAAAAAGGAAATACAAAATATTAAACCCCTCTACATCTAAAAAATCCAAGATAATTCCAGTTTTTCTTTACAACCCTTCAATAACAAGCTCAAAAAAAATGTCTAATTTCCATAAGGATAATATGTCACTTACTATTTGACATGACTGTTTTATTATCACCAGAATATTAGCAAATTTGCCCTTCACTAAGGGTAAATCATGTCTGACAGGCTTGGTGGCCTTATACAATGAGGTTACAGCCTCGGTGGATGAGTGAAGAACAGGTGATGTCATTTACCTCCATGACATCACTTGCTCTTCCCTCATCACATTTAACACTGTCCCACACATCATCCTCGTCCAGAAATCTGGAGAGGGACTTTTTACAAGGACGTGTAGTGAGTGCTCACTACATGCTCACCTCAAGGTACTTCACCTGGGGTCCTGTGTGCAATCTTGGAAGCCACAATAAAAGAAAGACATAAAGCTGATAGAGAGTGTCCAAAGCGGGACTATGAAGGTGGTGAAAGGTCTAGAGGAGAAGCCCTATGAGGAGCAGCTGAGGTCACTTGGTCTGTTCAGCCCAGAAAAGAGGAGACTGAGGGGAGACCTCATTGCAGGTACAGCTTCCTTGTGATGGGAAGCAGAGGGGCAGGCACTGATCTCTTCTCTGTGGTGACCAGCGACAAGACCCAAGGAAATGGCCTGAAGTGGTGTCAGGGGAGGTTTAGGTTGGATATCAGGAAAAGGTTCTTCACCCAGAGGGTTGTGGGGCACTTGAACAGGCTCCCCAGGGAAATGGTCACAGCACCAAGCCTCAGAGAGTTCACGAAGCCCTTGGATAATGCTCTCAGAAACATGGTGGGATTCTTGGGATGTTCTGTGCAGGGGCAGGGGTTGGACTCAATGCTCCTTATGGATCTCTTCCAACTCAGGATAGACTATGATTCTATGATTCTATTATCCTGTGATAGGACAAGGGGAAATGGCTTTAAACTGAAACAGGGCAGTTTTAGGTTAGACAGGAGGAAGAAATTCTTTACAGTTAAAGTGGTGAGGCACAGGCACACTTGCCTAGAGAAGTTGTGGATGCTCCATCCCTGGATATGCTCAAGGCCTCGTTGGATGTGACTTTGAGCAAACTGGTGTAGTGGAAGGTGTTCCATCCCATGTCAGGTGGGATGGAATTAGATGATGTTTAAGGTCCCCTCCAACACGAAAAATTCTATGACTATGAAAGATATTTACTTTTCCCAGTGTTTTCTTATAACTGCAAATGCCTCCATGGGATGCCTTTTGCATAGAAAATTTTCAACATTTAAACAAAGGAATGGAGGAGAGGGATCTAAAACCAAATGTAGTAAATATGAATCAGCCAATTGTTCACCCAGCCAAAGCAGCATGTGCTCTCCATGTGCCCCCTACACGAGCAGTCATCCATGCCCTCACCTCTCACTGGTGCTCTCTTGTAACCATCAGATCTAGCCCATGTGTGCTCAAATTTAAATGCAAGCAGCTGTGGAACTCCAGAAATGCTCCAGATGTGGAAGTCATGTAATTTCAGGCACTGGAATTCACAGCCCTGCTTTGATATAATGTCTCAGAAGGACTGTAAAACAGAGAGGGTAACTCCTGGATAATACAGCAGTTATCCCCTTACCCTGCCATCCTGCAAAGAGCCACACACATAAGGCACCTGAGCCTGTACCTAGTGCTGCTGGAATGAAAGAAAATTTACATATAAACTTCAGGTTTTGCAGAACTAAGCATCAGAAGCTGTATCTTACTGCCAGTATTTTTTGGTTAACTAGCTTCCCACTTGAATACCTGCCTCCTTCTTTCTTTCCTCCCTTCCATATTTTCTTCTCTCCCTCCCTTTCCCCCTCTCTTCCCTCTTTCCATCTAGAATCAATCCATCACTGTTTATTCTTAAGGAACACTCAGTACCACAAAATTTATGTGGAGCTTTCTGATATATCAATAATGAGACCACCTTGTAGCTGCAGAGGAAAACAGAGATAGCTTTGAAGATTAAATTGCAACAGGGCTGCAGAGTAACTTAGCTGCCTGTAAATTGTGCCTCCAAGCCCATTACACCATAGGAATGGAAGGTGAACTGGGACCCCTTCCCATTCCCATTCCTGGGAATATTGTAAACATGAAAACTTTCTGTGATGAATTCAGAGATTTCTTTTCCAGGTTGTTCTGTGATGAAAACTCAGCTGACCTGAACTTGGATTAAAGAGGAGTGCAGTTTTGATTGGAAGTCTGGAGAATAATATTTAAATTCAACTGAGTTTTGTTTTGTTTTAAATCCCTTCCAACCCTGAACTAAAAGGGAGTGCTAAGAGTAACTAATAGAGCTTTAAGGACACATACTGAATTTTAAGTGCACTTTCCTGTTCTTTCATTTTGCTTTGGAAATGCCACAGGTCTATGCAATTTATTGGAAAACAGCAATTAGGAAGGGGAATCCAAGGCACAGCAAGTTACCCAACTAGCCCAAGGCCACATGTGACCTGGTGAAGAAAAAAGCAAAACAATCAAACAACGAAGCAGTCCAGGTTTTATGTCCCCATCTCCTGCTGTAGCCACCAGAAATACCAGACCCTAAACATTCTCTTGTGTGTCTGCACTCTACAGCAAAACACTTAAGCTTTAATTCTGGTAGAATAATAGGATAGTTTGGGCTTGAAGGAAACTTTAAAGGTTATAAACTCCAACCCTGTTGAAGTGAACAGGGTCATCTTCAACTTAATCACGTTGCTCAAAGCCCCATTCAACCTGACCTTGAATGTTTCCACAATTGGGGCATCTAGCACCTCTCTTGGCAACCCGTGCCACGGGGTTTTTTTAAGAAAAAGTTTCTTCCTTTTAACTAACCAAAATCGACCCTCCTTCTCTTTGAAATCATTATCCCTTGTCCTGTGACAGCAGGCCCTGCAAAAATGTTGGTCCCGTTCTTTCTCATAGGCCCTGTTCAAGTGCTGGAAAGCTGATGTAAGCACTTCCTTTTCCAAGCTTTCTCTTCTTCAGGCTGAACAGCCCCAATTCCCTCAGCCTGCCTCCACAGGAGAGGTGCTGCAGGCCTATGATCATCTTCACGGGCTTCCTTTGGTCTTGCTCTGGCAGATCCATGTCCTCCTTCTGCTGTGGACACCAGAGATGGATGCAGTACTCCAGATGGGGTCTCCTCCAGCTATTTTCCCCAATTTTTTTTTTTTTTTTAATCTTTTAAAATGTTTATTAGCTTCTGTGTCTGTTTGAAATTATTTTGTACCATCCAAGAAGTCTTATTTGCATAGGGAGATTTGATAGCAAGAGGGAACATTCTCCAGAACAGAAGCAGAGCTGACAGGCTGGCGTGTCCTTTGCCGCGATTGGTGCGGAGCTGCTGAGTAGAAGAATATTTGTGATGCAACCATTCCTGTTAGCAACTGACCTTTCTTCCTGATCAGTCCCTGTGCTTTTTGGCTTTTCTATGAAATGTTGAAAAGAAAAGAAGAATCCTCAAATGTCTTTCCTAGCAGAGAATCAGGAATTATCAAAGGACTCTGTGACGATGAGAAAAATCTGAAAATGTTTAACAGCAAAGAAAGCTGGCACAATATAAAGTAGATTTCAGGAGAAAATGCAGTGTGGGAAGAATAGAAAAATTATAGAGCAACACAGACACACACACACAAAGAAGTTTTAACAAGAAAAATTAAATGTTTGGGGAACAAAATAAAGAGAAGGGAAAGCCCTGGTTGTGAAAAATGGCATACATATAAAGTATGTAAATGAATTAAATTAAGATTTTACAATAAAAGAAATTTTTTTTCCTGGCCAGAAAACAGGTTATTGCAAGGTTACTCAGTGCAGGTGCTACTCTTTATCATGCATCTATCATGAGTCTTTGAAAGTTTGCCCCAGCAGCAAACGGATGCTGAGATTAAAGGTTTGAGTGAAATATTCCACTGTGTTTTGGGTCAAGAAATCTGCCTTATAAACCAGAACATGCTCACACTCAGTTTGATCAAGATTCACTGGAGTTCAGGATTCTGTCCTTTGAGGAAAAAAAACAGTTCAAGAAGCTTGGCATAACAGTAGAGGTGTGATGTAGCAATACTTTATAGCACAGGCCTCTGCAGTGATTTGTGTGAATAAAGTCTAATCCAGCAGACTGTCTCAAAACCTGCCAGCTGCCCTGGTTGTGGAACATAAGACTTACCACAATGTCAGAAATAACATTTTTCAACTCATTTATCCACTTATGGACTAGGGCCAGAGTCAAATACTTCAGAATAAGACAAAATAACTCTCACAGGAGACAGCTATATGATAATCTGCCTGAGTAATGCTCTTATCCTAGATCTTAACAGTTGCTGTTTGTCTTGAGCTTTGTATCATAAGGATTCATCTGTCTTTCCTCATCTTAGCTGTTTTGTTTACTGTAGCTATTCTGTGTTATATTATTTATAGGTACACAGACTTCCTCCTTTCCTCTCTCTACATTCTTGGTCTCAAACACTTGCAGTGGAAATGTGCTGCATGTTGAAATGGTGTTCTGTGGGGGAAAAAAGTAAATAGTTGTATTGGCTTTTCTCCCTTCAAAAAGAGACATTTGAGAATCTTCTCTTGATGTCCAGAATGCCAACTTTTCTCACAGTCTAAAAGATGCTGCTGTGGTTTCCTGTTACGTGGGGTGTCCTGTGCCCATGGCTGGCCCCTGTAAAGGTGAGTGGTAGCATGACTCCATGCTGTATTTATCCTAAGAAGCTATTTTTCATAAAGACTAGTGAAATTTAAGGTATCATCTAAATTTGTATCTTAGCAACTCCACTCATGTAAAGACCTGCATCTGTGGCTCCAAGCCAAATCTAGACTTCTATGCAAACAGAAAAGAGCCTTTTTTTACATGGGTTTCATTATCTGACTGGTCAAGATGGAAGCAGAGCTGGTAATGCAATAGATAAACATTCTGATCTGAGACAAGTTTGGCAAAACCCTTGTTTACATCACAGATGACCTTTTATTTTATAATTTGACTGACATTTTTTAACATTTTAGGGCAGAGTTTTGCTGGAGCAGCAGTAACCGGACAAAAACATAAAAATGTGAAAGTGGATAAAGGCTGAGTGAAGGGAAAAGGTGTGAGGTAAACAACTGAACATTGCTGTTAGGTGGGATGAAACTCAGATGACAAAGTGGTGTCCTCAGCTGAGGTGAGGTGACACTGCTGAGACACTCAGTCCTTCACTCTCGTGTTGCCCCTGCCTTATCCCATTGATCTCTACATTCCCCAGCTTACCCAGCTGGGCAATAAGAGATCATCCTGTTCCTTGCAAATTCTTGTGGTTTTTGTCCTGGGAGCAGGTGAGGGTACACACAGGGAGAAAGAGGAAGATATAACAAGGCTGGATCATGATTGCTCTTTCTCTTCTATAGTCTGATATATTTTTCTTAGCCAGCTCTGCTGTGTCTGTGATGATACAAGAGCTACTTTTATCAATGTAAACTTTATACCTATTCCCCAAGGAGCATAATGACCCTCTAATTTTAATATTAGTCTCTCTCCAGTGGTGTGAACAAAACATGTCATGATGGAGGTTTTATTTAACCTCCTCACTATGGCTTGCTGCCACAAATTCCTCTGACATTCTCTGCAATGACAGCTGATCTCTGCTTCTCTCTCCCAAATGACTGCAGGCTTATAGGAGAAATCACAGTTTATTATTTTCCCCAAGAAAATGCAAAGGTTGATCCATGTGTTTGAAGGTACAGAGCTGCCAATTAAAAGTTGGCATTTTTTTAATGAAGAAAAAGGGTTTAACTTTCTTCTATAACACATTAGCACAATTCCATAATTTCAAAGGTTTCTTGAAACTATTGAGCAGAGCTGAAAATAAGACCCAATATCTTTAACTAGGTGTAGCTGCACGCATGGGAATTATTTAAGCATTAGTCATGTCAGATGACATGACTAATGTTCCATCCTGACAGCCTGCTCTGGTGCCTCCCTCTATTTTGCTTCTAGTCGTAGAGCTTGTGAAGCAAAACACTATTCTAAACAATGAACAGTTCCTGAAAATAAACTCAGTCTCTGGGTCAGATCCCTCTACCTTTCTTTACCTCTGTTTTCTTTCTGCCCCTTTGCCTGTAACAACATCAGCAGTTGATTTTGCTGATTGTTTTAGTTGTTTGGTTGTTTGAATATTTTTGTTTGGTTTGGTTTGATTTTTATAAAGAATTTATATTTTATAAGAATAAACATAATTGTAGAGAACACAAATATTTCAATTGGGAAATATTTCCAGAGTATTTATTTATTCCAGGTTTGAAACTTCACAGTATTGATACATGCATATCTCCTTTCTGTACATTAGCATGCTGTTTTATGTCTTGGCTGATGGATCATATGATCTTTATCAGTGTATTCTGGATCTTCCCAGCTTCAGTGAATCATGGGAGATGCAGTTTGTCAGAGAAAAGTGGAACGATGCAATTGGATCACAGTTACTGTAAGGTACTCTGACAATATTCTGAAAAGCAGAACTTTCAGTTATTGAATCTTTGGGAAAATTTTGTGCTTCAATGTTAAAGCTGCATTGAAAAATAAACATGACTTCCCCACCGAAAAATGCATTTTGAAAATCCAATTTACCGTCCGCCCTTACAACCAAGAAGCTTAAATACAGCACTTTCAGCCACCACTGCTTGCTATGGCTTTTCACAGTGAGTGGATCACCAGTCTCAGCCACTGCTCTATAAATAACCACACAGCCCTAATATGAAAGACAGGCCCACAGAATTGCACAGCAAAATTTGGAGGCAGCCAGGCTTACCAGAGATTCTCTGTGGATAGAGGGATCCAGCTGCCCAGTCTGCACACAAGCCCTAAGCAGGAGACAGTGAAGTCACAAATTCAGTTGTGCTTAACTCTAGATGTGCATGTTTTACAGAAAAAACTGGAAATTTAAAGCTCATTTCCACACAGGTTGGCAGATTAGTTTTTCAGAAATCGGGAGGAGTCAGGCATTTATTTAAACCTTTGGAATGCTTCCTTTGCATATTGAGTCATTTTAGATACCAAAAGACCCTGTCCAACCGGGTGAACTATATTCTCTAGAGTTAAGCAACAAATCACAGACACAGGTCTGACCAGGACCCCTTTAATCACATCTGCTTCTCAGAGCTTCTCAGATAAGGCCACAAATCATATGCCCTTTTAGTCTCCACGTTTTCCTCCCACCTCCCTATTGTGTCTGTGTTCCATCCCCATTTCTCAGCATTTTTAGCCCTTTGTGCAAATAATGCTAATATAGCAAAATAATAAAATGAAATCTTCAGGCAATATGCAGGAAGCCTTCCCTGCTCACACAGAGACTACCACTGCTATTCACGGGAATAGGAGACTTTAATGAGTGTCTCTCTAAGATCGTTACTCATATTAATCCCCAGTAATAGAAAAATAAAAGTAAAATATATTCTTTCATCAGTCATCTAAATGTCATGATCTAGTGCTTTAATAAAGAAAAGAAGAACTGAAAAGGCTTTATATTTGGAGCAGTATCAAAACAAGAACTTTCTTCTTCTCATTGAAATGAAGTGTGTTTTTTTTTTTATTCTTTGAATGAACAGCCACTGCGTTTCTGTGTCATGCTGTTATTTGCATGAATGACTCTGAACCTAGGAAACTCAAATGTCTGTAAGTTAAGGATCAGCTGCTATGACAAGACTAATGATTTCATTAATAGTACAAGTTCTACAAGGTTGTGCCTGTGGCTCTGAAACCACAGAAAAATTTTAAAGAAAGATGGACACTAGTGGCTGAAGCCATAGGCAGCCAGTGCACATATTGAAGCAAGTGGATAATCTGCTTGGATGAGTCTTGTAGCTAATTCCAGAACTCATTATCTGCCCTGAGATGAGGTTTAGTGTGTAGATGAAGGGACAGGCATCTCTCCCAGAAGAGTGTCTGTTTGGTAGTATTGGTGAAAAGGTGAGATGCCAGTAGGTGGAATTTAAGTATATGTAATGTTGCTCCATAATTTTGTACTTCCAATAAAGCTCTTATTACTGATTGCTTGGCACCCTTTGTTCAACTTCCTACTTGACGAATGTAATAAAATGAGTTGTTAAAAAAATCTCACTGGGGTTTTTTCACCAAACAGGAATTCTGTTTCCTCTGCATCATCATCTTCTCACTTCTCAGCTCTGTCAGGATGTACTCCTGGGCAGAGCTGTTTTGCCAGGCCAGTCATTAAGAAAGCCCACAACAAACAACCCAAAACATAAGCTGAATATGAGTTTGAAAAATACTGATATTTGGGGTACACAAGAACATTGAGGTGTTTGTGCTATTGTGTGTAGTCAAATCATGGTTCTATTCTTTTTCTTTGCAATTTTAGAGGCACACATCAAATATTGTGTAGTTTAAAATGAAAACCAAAGGTGCACTTAGCATTAGGTTAAAAGGCATGAGTAGGGTAATCATTTTTTCTTCAATCACAGTGCTTCATTTATCTATCTCTGAATTGAATCTGGTGCATCTGGCAAAAAAATGTTTATTTCAAAAAGTCATCCAAACTTGATTTGAAGATAAAACATGATATCATTGCTGGATCTGTACTACAAATGAAGAAGGTCTGATGGTCAAGAAAGATAAAAGCAACATTCATGGACATCTGTTCTGGCTTCCCTGTTATACAATACGTTTTTATGACCAACATGAAAGTACAGCTGAGAACAGAAAAAAGATTGCTTTTATGAGCTGGTATATGGTAACCTTTAACCCTTTCTACTGTGCCAGTTAGGGGCTCTGAGAGGATAACTCTCTGCAGAATTTCACAGATATTAGTCTTAGCCTAGACTTTCTCTGGATGGCAAACACACAGAAGGTCAAAACAGGCTTTGTTGCATCTGGTTCCTCACCATGCAGTTGGCAGAATTCTCTGCCCATCCTTCCAAGCTGAGATCCTTCTCAACTGGAAGTTTTCACTCTATTGCACTGCAAGGATCATAGGACACTGGAGAGTGGTCTAGCACAGCTGACACCAGCTGGCCTGGCTAAGTTCATGGAGCAATGCCTTCCACAACTGCTTCTCAGCTCACGCTGTGCCAAGGGGCCTGAATGTGCCTGATGCTTGGTGACCAGCGGAGCTGCACTGCCGCCCTGGATACTTGGCAGTTCCTCCTGCTACAACCTGCTGTCTCGGCTCATGCTGCTGTGGCTTCTTCAGAGGCCACCTCACACCTCATTAGACCCTCTCAAGATCATGACTCAGCAGGTGTGGCTTGGAGGTAGGGATAGAGTCATTACTGCCAGAGTCAAATCTGACCCCAGCTTTACTGCACTCACATTTGCATGTTGCTGTTTGCACAATAATTGCAAAATGAAAGGGGAGCAGATGACAACAGGATGGCACCAGGAAAACCCCTGGAAATGCCTGCACCTTCTCACCAGCTGCAGTTCATTAACTTACCCACAGGAACTGTGGGTAAGACCACACAGGAACTGTGTGAATACTAGTGAAGTAATCCCTGCATATTATTTTTTTCTGGGAAACCTTCATAGCTGTGGTCTGTAACTTGAAATTGTACACATGCAGGATTCAAGAAATAAAGCTTATTTTTATTTTACATAATTCAGTATTTTCTTCTGGTGTAGACTTGCAGGTCCTGGCATCTTAGCTCTTTGAAATTCCATCTGCAGAAATCGTGACTCTTCTAGCGACACCTTTATCATTTCATAGGCGAGTCTACTTGTTGCTGACTTCACAACACTGTAAACCATTTCCTATCCTGGATTTTGTTTTATCAAGAGAAACTTAGTAAATATGCACTGTCACAATTACGGGAAATCCATGTGTTTATAAGAAATGCTGAATTCTTGGACATGAAAGCATCTGAAGGGTAATCAGTATAAAATCTTAGCATTTTCACTGAATTAAAGAATAATTCAGGTTGGAAGGGACCACAGTGGGTCATCTGGTCCAACATGCATGCTCAGGCAGGATCATCCTAGAGCACGTGGCACAGGAGTGTATCCAGATAGTTCCTGAATATCTTCAGAAAGGGAGACCCCACAGCCTGTCTGAGCAATCTGTTTTGGGACCTGCCTGGAAATGCAGCATTGTTATCTGATACCTTACCCAGTTTTTTACTCCTGCCATACCAGTCGAGGATGACAAAGCACATAAAATCTGTCTGAATGACTAGAAATGTGTAAGATATGACAAAAGGTTGGAAAAAACCCCACCAAAACTGAAAAAAGCTCAGGTATCATCCATCCTAATCCTGCCACTCTGGTCCTTACTGGTGATAAATCACATAATTTTTTGGTAGCCATCTTTTCTATGGAGATCTAGGTGATATAAATTTCTTGTAAGAAATACCTAACCTCAGAAAAAGTATTGGGATGCTCCGCTTAAACATGCTTTTTTCCATTTGGGATGTCCTTACTGTGGTGACGTCGTGGTTTAACGCCAGACAGAAACAAAGCTGCTTGCTCATTCCTCACCCACCCCAGGCTGCTGGTGGGATGGTAGGATGGGGAGAAGATTCAGAAAATGGAAAAAGGCTGTATTAAGATAAGAAAAGTTAATTAATTGAAATAAATTAATATTATAATAATAATTATTATTAGTTGTTGATATGGTAATTGATATTGTGATGATAATGAGGATGATGATGATGAACAAGGAAAAGGAGAGAAAGAAACAAAACCCAAGAGAATCAATTGATTAGCAATAAAATTACTGACCACCCACTAACCAACACCCAGCCCATCCTTGAGCAGCCAGCAGCAGCTCCTGGCCAACTCCTCCGAATTTATACACTGACCATGACATTCTGTGGTGTAGAATATCCCCTTGGCCAGTTTGGGTCTCCTGTCCTGGCCATTCTCCTTTCTGGCTTCCTGTGGACCTGCTCACTGGCAGAACATGAGACACTGAAAGTCCTTGAGCTCAGCACCAACCAAGATATCATGATTTTGTCAACATAATTCTCTTACTCAATCTGAAATACAGCCCAACACCAGCTGTTAGGAAGAAGATGAACTCTATCCCAGCTGAAGGCAGAACACTAACTCTGTAATTAACACACTTGCCTTTCTTGCAGACCCTCTTTTCAGCAGTAATTGTAGATATGATCTCTTTCTAGTCCTTCTGGTGTTTACAACATAGCACAGATGGTTTTGCATATGCTGTTTAAATGTGTCCACTCTGTGGAATACTTGACCACCAGATCAAGTACTGCAGAGCAGTCACAACACACAGTTGGGGACTGCCTCTCTACAGTGAAGTTGCTCTATCTTCATTCCATAATTCTTGGAACAATCCCATAGGCCCCCATGGACCTAAGACACAATTTTCAGGTTTTTTGTCCTGGAGTGTGGCATGAGAACATATAATGATGCTGGAGGATGGAAAATCTGCTGGGATAGTGTTAGAGGGCTATGTTCAGTATTGCAAGTCCCATCCTTAGGAGAGGTTTCTTTGGAGCAATCTGGACCATCCAAGTGTGTTTTGTTTCAGCAGGATTTTGTTGGTCCAGTCTAAAGGAGAGCCTACCACCAGTTGATGCTCAAGAAAACAGGACTTGGCATTGAACCTGGTTATATGACAGTGAAGTTCAAAATCCCTGGTGTAGCAGAGCCCATCACTAATCACATCACTAGCAGAGAGCTTGCATAGCAACTTCCCTCTGTCACCTGAGGCTGACTATTTAATTCCTTGTCTTGTTGGGATGTCAATGGGTATAAATAGAATTGAGGTAACACGGGAAGTGCGCATGGCACTGGCCTGCAGGTTGACAGGTGTGACGATCCCAAGCCACGACCTTGCTGTCACATCAAACCCAAAGTATGAACCAAAGGTTAAATGCAAATGGAAAGTCCCATAAAACGTGGTCTTATGCCACATAAGCTGCAAGGTGAAGAAGGACCAAAGTTCAAAAACTCTTGACTAAAATCCTTTTCTTTGAAGAGAAATCTCAGATATGGACTTCTAGATCTGTATTTTAAACAGTCTTAATGACATCCAAGGACAGGGACTGTTGGGGGAAATGAGCAGATTGAGAAAGCAGTGGTGCAGATGGACAAAGCAGTGGTGTAGATGGACAAGGCAGTGGTGTAGACGGGCAAAGTGGTGATGTACATGGCCAAAGCAGTAGCATAGATATAAAAAGCAGTGGTGTAGATGGGCACTACCATAGACACAAACAAGCAGAATCATGTCCTGGCTCAGAGCTCACATGTCATGGCATCGGTGTTATTATTCTATGATTTAATGATCTGCAACTTGTAGCCCTACAGACAGTTTTAACTTATCATCCAACAGTAACCAAAGTGTGCAGCTTCTCCTTTAGGAGTTCAAAACTACTGGCTAATCAACTTCATTTTTCAAAATGTGTGCCAAATCTCTTGTTTCAATTTGTGTGGCTGAAGCCTATAGTCATTAATTCTTGTTATGCTTTTCTCCACTAGACGAAAGAGTTCTATTTTCTCCTCATTAATGCAAACACTTTGCAATCAATTCACCTCTCAGTCATATTTTGAAAAGCAGAACAGATTGAGCTCTTCAGGTCTCCCACAGGGAGGCATGTACTTCAGTCCTCTAATTATTCTTGTAACAACTTTTTGTATCTGTTCCAGTTTTCCCCAGTCTAACAGTCACATCGGGATACAGTGCTCCTCTCTTGCTTTCTCCTGTGATGTGTACAGACAATAAATTAAAAAAAAAAAAATTAAGTTAGGAAATAAATTTAAAAGGGGTCTATCTGTTCCTTCTCTATCACTAGACAGTACAAATTCCTACTAATGTATATTACCTATGGCATCAAATCTGAAGTTTCCACTGGCTGACTTCTGCATGAAAATGTCAGAATCAGTGACTTTTCAGGATATAATTCTACCTTCCTCTGCTCTGGTTTTCATTCCTCTTCCTAGATTGGCACTTGGATGTAATGAGATTTCTTTTTTTCTGTTTGGATGGTGTAGATTAGCCAGAGATAGAAATTGTTCCATGTGACAGCTTCAGCCTCACAGTTATATATCATTTGGGCAAGCTTTAGGGCACCTGGAGACCATAGCATCATTTTAAAGAAACACTTAACTTCAAGTGGAATTATGCTGGAGTGAATGGGAAGGGCAAGGAAACACATCTTTTTTCTCCCTTTCTGCTTCATTAGAGAATGGCTATTAGAGAATGCCATTAGAGAATGCACGCCTGAGAGCTAGGAAGGACTAAAACATAGTGGTCAACCTCATGGTTTTCATAGCTGTCCTCATTTAATAATGATCTCTCTTCAGGACCATTCTTCTGCCTCTCTCCCCCTCTCCAAACTTTCACCATGTCTTGCAAATATCCAATTATTACCAAGAAAATAAGGCACTGTGTAGGTCACAGACAATAAATCACTATGGTTCACAGGAAAAAAAAAATCTGTGCATGAAACCAGGATTTTTTTAATATAGAAAGGAATAAAAAATACTTGTCAGATTCAGGTCTTGTAGTGACAGAAGAAGGGATTCATTAGAAAGGTTAAAAGGCACCACTGGGATGCATCTCTATGAGAATAAGTGAATTAAAACAATGGCTTTCTTTGATTTCTATTTCTTTGATTCTATGCAAAATCCATAACCAAATAAATGAGTAAAATGCAAAGGTCATATTTAATTTTCATGTCTTTATTTTTGTTATGGAAAAATCCTGGAGTTTCATGCTTTCTTCTGCTGTCACACATATATTCTAATGATATTTTAGGTTTTACTGCAGTGCAGCGTGAATTGCTCTGCCTATGTGTGTTCAGCAGCAAATACAAAACAGGCCAGATCCGCAGCAAAACCACTCTCCCAACCATATTTGACTCTTGTATTTACAGCAGAATTTCATTCAAAGCAAGCAGGCTCACAAGACTGAATCTAATTTTCTCATATCACTTGGAGAGTATAATGCTCCAGTGTTCACATTTAGAGGAAAACAAATTTCAAAGATTTTCTAGCACAGATCAACCCACGTATTTAAATAGTACAATTGAATAATGAAATAGTTAAGCCAGTTCAGATGCAAAAAAGTTTGCAATAAGCTTTGCAGAGGGTAGGCTCACACAAGTACATTCACAAATACAAATTATTTTCTATATTGACAATATTTCCTTTCTGTAGATTTATGGTAAATCTCAAATATGTCTCTAGGGCTCTTTGATTTCAAGAGAGAGGAAATAAACAGAGAAATGAAATCTCTTTAGCACTCCTGTTTCCTCTCTGTATGCAGCTCCAAATCTTTTGTTTGCTTTATGACAGTAGTTACTTGTGTCACTGACATAAATCCCAGCTGGACCAAGAGCACCAAGAGCTGAAAAATTCTGCCTGTAAGACCTCCCAGCCTTACCAGACTGAAGTAGGCAGTAGAGTGCCAATAATTAGCCTTGGCTATGTAATATCCTTAGGAAGTTGGGTTATAATGACATTGCCACGATGATGTGGAAGTTAACAACATAACATGAAGGGCTGACATGAAAAAGGGCCAATAGATTAATAATTTGGCCTTTTTTCCACCTGTAGTAGCTGGCATAATGAAAGATATATCATCTTTCTGCCAGCCTTGTCAAACTTATATGCACCTCTAGATGAAAGAGCAGCAGAGTCAATAAATACTTTCCAGTGAATTTTCTCCATTATTTAAAAATCTTTTACTGTTGCTAGGTTTCCATCCTTGTTTCATATTGGAGAACTGCTCATTCTTACACTAATTCCACCAAAGCTATAGGATGTTTTTATGAGGTGCAACCAACTGAAGGTGAGAGCATTAATGGTTCAAAAGTTGGTTCAATGTTTCAAGTACAAGACATGTTTTTTGTCTTTTGTTCTGACAGAAGAACTCGTCCAGAATTTCATAACCCAGCTAACAATCTCCTTAAAAGCATGTCTGGTAAGGTTTAATGGTCTTTGCTAGGTTTGTCTTTCATTTCCTCCAAAGTTTTCTACTCATAGTAAATTTTTTGTTGTTATTATAAAGCAGCAGTTGGATTTTGTTTTCGTCTAGAAGACAAAGAAAGGAAACAAATGGAAGCAGTAGGAATGCTAATCTTCATTTCCAATTCCCATTTCCTATTTTATTTTTTGTATATGTGAAAGAACTCAAGCTATTCACTCGCCCTTTTAAAATAGGTCAAGAAGAGAAATGTTTGTTTTCTGTTTTGGAGCTTGAAACAGAGCTAAAAATTAGGTTTTCAATAAATCCTTGGTCTTGCTCCACACTTCCTGTGTGACCCTGGAAAGCTGCTGTAGGGTGTAGGAGGTGAATGAGTAATGACAGACTTGACTCATATCAATGTCAGTGAGGCTGACCTCCAACTTCATGGAGACTGTCCTTGACTTTTGCAGAGATTACTGGGTGAATGGTCATGATCCTGCAAAGGAGACATGAAGAAAAATAGTCTGTAGCTAAAGAAAATTGTTCATTTCCTGTTGCGATAAGGAGCGACACAGAGTCCTCAGGCAGGTGTAAAAGGGAGCTCATTTATTCCAAAAAACAGGCCTTTTTAAGCAATTAGACTTTTATCAGCTGCATACTTTTAAAATACAACAAACATAATTTAACCAACCACTATAAACCACAATGTAAACATGTGATGGTTATACAACTTGTTTTCTATTATTACATAACTTGTTTTCCACCTCTATTCCAGCCGAGTCCTTACCCAAAATCCTTTTCTACTTAGCTGAAGTAACAGGAGTAGGCCATGATTTTACAAAGGCAACAAGGCCTTCATTTTATAAGGTTTTACCTATACAAAACAACTCCCCCTTTCTTTGTTTTTTTTATGACAAGGGTTCATGTACCCTAATGCCAAAACAGTCTGCACCTGTAAAGCCATTATATTATTAGTACAATTACTGGTCATCTGCTGGACACAGGATAAGATACATGGAATACAGATCACAATCAATAAAAACCCATCAAGAACAACCATGCTACTGATGAGACCCACAGCATAGGAAAACAAAAAGATAGGGTCCAATGTCCCCAGAGAGAGAGAGCTGCTTCTGCACTTGGAAGTAAAAGGCTACAGTTCCAAAGCTCTTATAGCTGGAGCTCAGGGGTTGGGCTGTTTAGGCAGGAGGGAGTCCATTAGCTGGAAATGCTGACTTTAACATTACCGAATGTCTTTCTGGAAGCATGGAACAGGGAATAACTGAAGAAAGTCAGCTGGAACACAATAACATGCTAGTGGGTACAGTGGGACACAAGGCCTCTGTTGGCAGGCTGCCTCCGTAAGCTGACAGGCACAGCCATGTTCCTGGCAGCCCTACCCCTGCTCCTGCCTTAGCTACTAGGGCTGGATGGTGAATTTTTCCTTTCACTGGGCCTCGTCTTTTTGGAGGCGATCGATGTTTGTCCAGACGAGCACGCAACCACTTTAGACCTGTTGGCAATAAAACACGAGTACCTTCCCCCCTAGGTTAGCAGATCAGCTAGGCCTTGCCATTGCACACCCAATCGTGGATCCTTACATAAAGCCTTTTAGAAATTGGTTTCGCACAAGCAAATCTTCAGAGCAGTATTGCTCTGCTGGAGATCAAAATTAATGATCTGCTTTCAAAAACTTTAGTGTAAATATTGTATTATCTAAATGTTCCTGAGGAGCCATATTCCCCCTTTGTTTTTTGATAACATGCACGTCTCTTACTATGAACATGAAGGCAACATAAAGTAAGAGAATATATGTAATGAAACAGTAAACTCACGCCGAGGAAAAATAAGCAGAGGAATACATGTAATCAGCAGCACATGACAAAGAGATAGTGATTTAGAATGATACACCCTCAACTGCCTAAATACTGTACCATCACCCAGAGGCTGCAGTAGCTGGGTAGCCCTGTTTCACAATGAGGACCTGGAGAAACCTTCCCAGGCAAGGCTTGCAAGTTTACCTCAAAAGGGGGTCCAGCTTTTATAAGCCCAAATCGGCAAGTCAAAGTGACACAATTGCATTTTTAGTGCAGAAACACCTGGGGCTGTAAGTATACCTCTGACCAGCTAGGGCCAGGACTTGGCAAGAGCCAAGGCCTTAACTGGAAGGGTTTTCCTAACATATCCTACAAACAGCCTCTATTAATAGCAGTTGGGAAAGTTCCTTAAAATGATACATGTCTTTCAGATAGCTACACAACGGTATGTGAAAATCTGTAAAGCAACCTGCTTTGTCATTTATCTTTAGCTAAGTAGTCAATGGTACCATGACCAAACTGCAAACAGCCAAAGGAATGCATATATGTAACATCAAATAATATCTTCTGGATAATGCCCTCTATAAAACATCTGTGAATTCATGATATGACATTAAGAACATATTCAGAATTGTTAATACAGCAAAAGCAACTGATCTAAGAAATCGAGATTCTATTTCTCCACACATCTATATATATATATGACTATAAAGCAAAATAAAAGCAAGAAAGCAAGCACTAAACAGCTTACAGTCAATAATATCCATAACTTAGAACTACCACTCATTCTTCTGTGCTACCCATGAAAGATAAAACAGCAAAGATTTTTATGAATAATTATCTTTATTGACCAATGCAGAACACTTATACCCATAGAATTTTCAATGAAATTAATGATCTAACATACCACATCCTCACATATTTTTACAACTTATTATCTTATATTCTTAAACAGTTGCTTACCAATTCTTCATCATAATTGTTTCAATCTGTTCAATCTCACCTCTATAACAAATATCTTTCTCTGTAAATGTGATCTGTATCTTTCAATTTAAATGAGCATATTTCAGTGGAATTTAAACTTAACTTCACTCAAACTTAACGTCACTTAAACGTAAAAGAAAGTAAACCGAACTGAACTTAAAGTTAACAACACTGAAACAGAAATTAATCTTAAAAGAACTTAAACTTAACAGAATTTAAAATAACAGAACTTAAACTGAACACAATTAAACTCAACTTTGCCTAGACTTAACAACACTTAAAGTTGACAGAAATTAAACTCAACAGAACTTAACCTTAACAGAACTTAAATATAACAGAACTTCAAATTAACAGAATTTAAATCTGATATCACTTAAATTTAACAACACTTAAACTTAACAGAACTTAGCCTTAACAACACTTAAACTTTACAAAACTTAAACTTAGCAGAACTTAAAATTAACATCACTTAAATGTAACAGAACTAAAGTCCAAGTTAAGTGTGTTCCTTTAAAAGTTTCAGATACAACAGAATTTAACTCATATTGACTCCATCGTTACAAGAAAACTACCGAAAATTTGTCATACAACAGTTAAACATCAATGAACAATATGCAAGCAAACAAGTGATTTGTAAATTAAATAGCAGCAACATGGATTTACTGGAGAGATTATAAAGGTGTGGCAAATATGTTGTGATTTTACATAATTTAGTTGTGAGAATAGCTCGTGGTAACTATAAACATTATTGAAAATACCCATTCACAGTCAGGACTTTTCTGGTATAAGCACAATTTTACAGGATTTTCCAATTTGCAGCTGTACTCAAAAAAAAAAAAAAAAAATTACAACACTCTATGTCTTTCAGTACTTTTCTGGTATAAGCATAAGTTTGCCAGGGTTTTTTAAGGTGCAGCTTTACTCAGAATCGAACTTAAAATCTCACATTTTACAGATGGTAAGATAGCCTTTTGTGATTGTCAGTACAATAGATTTGACCTTGGACTACTAAAGGTAATGGGATATGAAAACATAAGGATAAAACATCAAGGACGTTGTTATATAATACTGCCCTGACTTTTGCACATGTTACTCTCTTAGGTCAGTGGGTGTGTAAGACTGACACATATAAAGCCATGGTTTCAGATGATTCTAAAGGAGTGTGCTATTGTTTTACTTTTTCAATAAGAACAGAGAATACTAGAAACTCAGCCACTGAGCAAATAACACATACTCATTGGGCAAGTCTGTTTTGTAAGGTGGTGTCATTTTTAGTCACTTTTCTGGTCCATCACTGTAGTTAAACTGTTTCGATATCAAGTCCAATTTCAATTTCTAAGTTGCAAGGAAGAATAACTACACTTGAACCACTAAATAGATGTACCTATTTGAAAAGCTGTCACATGTTTGTTCATGGTTAAATATTCATAATAAAATGACCTTATTAAACTATGGGGTAAAAGAGCAAGCAAACAGGTAGAGCTAGCACAATTCTGCCTGCCTTTACTGTGGATAGTCGTGAATAGCTTCTGCAGCTAATAGTAATGGGGGAGTGAGGAAAGGAATGCTACCATGGACCTCACCCAGCTAATTGCTCCCAGCAACTTTTGTAAATCATTCAATGTTTTTACATCAGGCTTTAGAGTTAGTTGGTGTTTTCAATAAGATATCTACTTAATTTTCTAAGGGGTGACATAATGATAAGTGATGATCTGAGGGTACCAGGATTGCAAATATTTTTCCAGGTATACAAGTTTCTAATTATTGTGGTAACAGCTAACATCATTATAACTGATGTTATAACAAAGAATCAGTATTCATTCAGTCCAATCAGACTTTAAAATCAAAATTCTTGAAAAGGCAGTATACATCTTACATGACAAGTCATACCAACCATGCAATATATCAGCATTTCTGTTGAAGAATTTAGACCTTGCTAAGCAGCCTCAAAGCAAGGAATTTCATAATGCTAGCGGCATGCAGCAAGACAGTACGTTCACACAGCTGGCCTTGAATCTCTCCAATAAACAATCCTGTCAGAATCCACTGCTTACTGAAAATACAAACTTACTTTCAACAAAAGCCAGAAATGTTCTCTTGATGTAGTAAAACATATTTTTTAATATGAGTAATTTGCATTCATAAAGACACTGAGGTTGGGACAAGTTAATTATTTCTCAGAAGCTCAAAATGAGATAGAAGTTTTCCCAACTATGAAATGGAATGCAAGCATACTGACTTGTTGTAGGTTATTTTTTGTCCTCCTTTCTAAACTGACACATACAGAAAAGTTTCTCGGCTGTCTTTGACACAAAAATTATGGCTGTACTCCTAAATATTACACTCTTCAGATCGTATGATCAGTACAACAACTGAATCACCTGCAGGAAAGCTAACAAAACCTAAATCCGGCCTTGGATGTTACAATTATGTTAACAGTAACTCCCTAAGTGGTAACCTTTTGCACATCACGACAGGGGAAAGGGGAGGACACACCACTCTCCTGTACAAACCCCTGTAGTTCTCTGACAATTGAATAACACAAGTGCCTGCAACCGGGTGGGCACACAGTAATAACTGACAGATCTCCGTGTTTCAACGCATCTTCTTGGCATTTTCCGGTAGCAAAGTGCCGTAGCATCAGGATCCCGTGTAGGGTATAATTCTGCCATCTGGTCATGATTTATGGTTCTGGGGTTGGAAGGGTAGCCAAGTCAGGATAGCTCGGAGTTGGCTGGTATGCTGTGGGCTAGCTCTGGGCTAGCGGGGGCCAGTGGTGCCATGGGGGGCCGATGGGGCCAAGGGGGCCACCTCTAGTGGAGCAGCTGTGGGGAGGGCTGGCGCTGGGAGGTCGGCCAGAGAAGGAGCCACTGTGGGAGCTGACAGCAGAGAAGCTGTTTGTGTAGGAACTGGTGCCGAAGAAGCCACTGCAGGAGAGGCACCCTGTAGAGCACCTGCTGCAGGGGAGCTGCATGCTTCGGGGAGAGCATCCTGCTCCCGGGGGGAGCACCATGCAAAGAGGCTACTCCAGGGGTGCATCAGTAGCGCCTGAGGGGGAGCGCTCTGCTCTGGGGGCAGCTCCAGGGGGGCTTGAGTAGTGCCCGTAACATCACGTGCGCATTGAGTCCATTACTCTAAGCTGAGGATTGATTCATTCCCTGGATCTTTTCCCTGGATTCATGTCCAGGTTCATTATCAGTATCTTGTCCAGCACTCGCTGCCACAGCTACACACAGGAATTTTTAACATCAAAGCCTCCTCTCATTTAGGAAACAGTTACAGGGTTTTTTAACCCATAATAAAAGTTGCTCCAATGTGGAGAATGTGCTCAATATCTTTAAGCTGCACCCACACTCCCGGGACACTTGCCCGGTCCCAGGATACTCACAGTCCCATGGTTCTTCGTTCAGTGAATACTACTGACCTAACCTTACAGGCTGTGCTGTCATCTTGCTCTCTGTCGGATTGTGGTCCGCAAATAAAGTCCCCTTCTGTCATAGCAGGGTCTGAGCTCTGGTTTCTGCTTGCACTTGAGGGGTCCAGGGTTGTAAGGGTTGTAAGTCCATCTCTTCATTGCAATCTAATATCCTGTTGTTCTGGGTCCATCAGGCTTCATTGCTGGTCACAGTCCTCCTCCTCACCGTAATCTGATATCCCGTCGTTCGGGCGCCAAATGTTGTGATAAGAAGTGACACAGAGTCCTCAGGCAGGTGTAAAAGGGAGCTCATTTATTCCAAAAAACAGGCCTTTTTAAGCAATTAGACTTTTATCAGCTGCGTACTTTTAAAATACAACAAACATAATTTAACCAACCACCATAAAACACAATAAAAGCACGTGATGGTTATACAACTTGTTTTCTATTATTACATAACTTGTTTTCCACCTCTATTCCAGCTGAGTCCTTACCCAGAATCCTTTTCTACTTAGCCGAAGTAACAGGAATAGGCCATGATTTTACAAAGGCAACAAGGCCTTCATTTTATAAGGTTTTACCTATATGCAACAATTTCCTAGATCAGGACAACTAAATTAGGAATATCTACTTAGCTCTGCCAGGAAATATTGCTAACTTTCTCTGTGAGTGAAACACAGGATGCTTTTTGGTGCTAGATCAATCCGACCATGGTCAAGGTACAAGTTTTCCAGAAATATCACCCTCCAGCAGGGAACAACTAGCAATGCAGAATAAATATCACAGATAAATTTGTATACCTACAGCTGTTAGGTGCTGCAAGGCACTTGAAACACTCAGAAGTGGCTAATTACTGATGGCAATACCAACACTCTCACTTCTATATTGAGTGCTTGTCATGCTGGACACTGCTCATATCATTAAGGGTAGCTCAGAAATCTCTTGCTGATTCCAGTTTGTGCATCTGTCTACTTCTTTTCTAAGCACTGTATCATAATATTTGACCATGATGTCAGCAGAAGATTGGAGGGCTGATTCAAGATCATTCATGTTTTACTTGAGCCACAATGATGGTACCAACATAAATATCTTTCAAATTCAAGACATGTTGATTTCAGTCAGTATCAAAAAATGCAACAAGATCATATCTATTATAGAGAGGTGTTTGTCTAAAAGAATGTAAGGGATTGTGTGTAGACTCTGACATTTCAAAAAGAAATTGTTTTCTCTTTTTGAGAGAATACATTCTGCTGCACAGAAGAGGATATCATGCCCTTCCTGTTGATCATACAGAAAGTCTATTTCAGTTTAATTCACCAATTCAAAATTTCTAGTAAGGTTTGAAAGCACTTATTTTGGGCCATTTAGCCATAGTCCATTTTCCCTTATAAACTTTGTGGCATTTGTTCCAAATGAAAGAGTGACTGCAGTAAGCACTTATTCACAGGGAGTCTGAAAGAAAGAATAACAGTCAGATGAGAAAAAGTTCAGTGGAAATAATCGAGCATTCTCTTCAGAAATGCTTGTGTGCTTGATTATTTCTTGCTTAGCACCTATCTTCATGGTTAATCTTCTCTTTTTAGAAAAGAGTGGAGAAGAATTTCCTAGAAAGGAAGAAACATAGAAGATAATTCCCTCAAGAACAGAATAAGAACACATGTTGCCTTTTCTAATTTTTGACAGTCATAGGGAGACATTTGTTATAAAACAGCAATAGCTTTTCTGGAGAGTTGGAAAGGAAAAAGAGAGGCAGGAAAAAGCACAGGCAGAGTCTTAATATTTTGATTATATTAGATACTTTTCTTATATATGAATAATGAATCAAAAAAGGAAAGGAAGAAGTAGGAAAGCTGGCAAGGCCCTTTAGTGATAACAGCAGCAGCTGGCTGACAACACTGTAGCCAAGTCATGGAGCACAACTTTCTCTGATGGACTATGTTTGTGAAAGGAAAGCTTCTTCTGAGCTAAGCAAAAAAGGAAGAAAGCTTTGAAATTAACTGGAGCAAGCATTAAAAACAGAGGGTGATAATCTAGCTTTAAAACACACAGGCATCAAGACAAAAATCTAATCTGTGCAATCCTCTCATCTGGAGTGAAATCTTCCTCCTACTCTCCCCCAGACCATTGGTAACTGGACTGATGGGATCCCTCACTGCTGGTCACAGCCTGGGCTGGTGCAGGAACTCTGGACACCCACACCAATGAGTCTCACCCACAGCAATCACAGGCAAATTGGTAACAGATGCTTTGCATAGAACAGCCTGAACGATTTAATGTGTTCACTCATGCAGCCTACAAGCCACACAACACGACTCACCCCTTTAAAGCAAATATAAGACTGAAAGAAAAAAGTCCTGGAGCTTTCAAAATATTACAGGGTGAAGAAGAGAGATGTCAGAGACCATGGCTGCACATGTATAGGTGTGATTTTGCTGAAAAGAGTCTTCTTCATTTTTCTGTCTCACTACTTAATTTCTTTTACATCCTACTGTTAACTCCCTCTTTCAGACCGTAAAAGCATAAGAACAGACCTATTAGTTAAGAATCTTGCAGCCTTCAACTATTTTCATCTGAAGGAATCTCCTGAAACTGACATGGTTTTCCATTTAGGAATGCCCTAGATACATCTCTAACAGCCTTTGGAAAATTTTCTTTATTTATTTTCTACCTTTTAATTTTGTTTGAAATTAAATTAGAGAAGATTTAAACATTTTATCTCTTGTTTGAGCCATTCAAAAGATACATTCCAGTTCTGCTACTCTTATTTTTTAATACAAACTTCAGAGATCAACTTTCAGAGGTTTTTGATTGACTTCAGAACCTGAAACAACTTGTTTTGCTTGAATAACACAGCTCCTTACATGTGTACTGGAAGTGGGACTGCAGACAGCCTTTCCCAAGGCTACTTTTCTCTCACAATATACTGCCCTTGTCATCTGTCTGCTTAGTCTAAAGCCAGACTCTGTATATATTTTGTTCTGGAGGAGAGTCATATTTGGAAAGATTCTTCTTTTTGATACTGAAAAACAACTAAAAATTTTTAGATGCTAGGTTGAACTAATGTAAGGTAACATAATGGAAAAATGCTTATGGCAATCCAGAATGCAAAGTTTCTTTCTGTCACGGCCAGTGAGAAAAGCAACAGTGCAATGGGACAGCCATTTCTCACAACTTCATGGCTACTTGTTCTGATACAGAGCAGCTTGAAGAAAGATGATTTTATCTGATACAGAGCTGTTTGAAGATTGTTTTATCTAATTTTTATTTAAATTACTTGTTCCTCAAACCCAGAAAACAGACCAGTCCAGGTTGGAAAGGAGGGTGAAATTTGCCTAATATATCAAGATTCCTTAAAGCCATCAAAGCATTGCTTAATTTAGCCTGTTGCTATGTTTCACAGTGTGAAACTCTGGAGGGATTGTTACAGAATCTTAAAAACTGAAAAATGATAAGAAGAAAATCAGCAGAACACAATTCCTGATCTTGCATCCCTGGGACTTCATAGCAAAACCCTTCTGCTCCTGTGATGAAAGCTGAGCAGTTTTTGTACAAATATCACTATTTTCTCACTAGATTTACAGGGAAAGGTTGATTTTTGGGAATCCTCTAAAAAGTCCTGTAACATTTCAAGGTAAGAAGTGGGTGACAGCTGAAAAAAATTGATCATTAAGATAAGTCAAAGTCAATGAACAATCAAAAGTGGAAATGCAGAAATCACAAAGTGACAGGACTTCCTCAAAGTCGTAGAAACCACTACTGGCAGCACTGGTCTCCTAATCCTTCTTAATACTTTCTCCACTTTGAATGAATTGACTTTGAATTTGCTTTCAATTCTTGCCTACCAGCTGTATTATTAATTTATTAGCATTTATCTATTATTTATGTATATTAATTATTGATAATAACTAACTTATTAATTGTGTTTTCTCAGTGAAAAATTGCAGTAGATCAACATTCAACTTAAACACATGACAAAAAACATTTGTGAATGGAATAGTAAGCCCAAAGAGGTGAATATTAGGAAGCAACTATTAAAAGGTATTTAGCATGTAATAATAAACTGCATGAATTGTTTATTTGCAACAAAATTGACTCACATACGAATTCCTTTGATTAAATTTTAACTTTGGTTGGGTCCACATAGCAGTCCCAATGCTTTTCATGTAGCAATCTAATACAGCTCAAAGGTCCAATACTGCAGTGAGCTGCTCATGAACAATTTATTAATTACTTACATTGTAAGATTATACACACTCTATTGAGAAAAAATTTTCTTAGTTTATTAGTTATAAATTATTCTCCTGCTTGTGTTTCAGATGCTTGACATCACAAGACATACTGATAATTTCATTTTTTTAAGAATTTCTCTTTTGCTTCAGTTATATACAACCTTCAGATTCATTCCTTAAATTCTTGAGTCCTGCCGCTATTATCCCTGTACCAGCCCCAGGAACTGAGAAAGTGGTGTAGTGTGAATTAAGTGCTCCCTGAGAGGTTTTTCCCTGACAGCTGAAAAAACAAACTCCTCTTTTATTCATATGGCTAAGCGCAGCATGGAAAGAATGCTACAGACTCCCTGAATAGTTCAGCAAGAGATGAGAGGATACATCCTTCATTTTCAGCGTCTTTTCCTAAATGTCCTTGATGACACCCCCAGAGTCCAATATTTGATGTAAAAGTGGTTTGTGCTGTGGTCACTGAGAGGAGAGTCAACTTTACCAGTTATTTCAGTCCTAAATGGTTTTTATTCTCTGTCCGTATGGACTGAATTGGATGCATGGGCCTCCTTTTGGTTCTTGCACTGAGGGTAAATGTTGTAGGTAAAGTAGATAAGGTGGGATACTCTCAGGATGTGCTTCTGTGAGAAGTGAATCAAATTAGCCCATTTGGGCAATTTATTTAAGCATCAGAATTTTTTGTATGCTTGTGTATTTAGAGGCTGGCAGAACTGAAGTCCATATCCCAATAACATTCTCATTTATTCCCTTCTGTAGGCAACCTTTTAAACAAGAAAAAAGATACAATTCAATCTCAGGGCATGTGCACAGATATTCTATCTCCCCTTCCCTCTTCCTCCCCAGTGACTTAATTTACTTTTTAAACCAGAATAAACTGCACACACAGAGGGTTGTGGATACTTTGAAAAGGAGGTGAACAAAGCAAGGAGAGTCCTTGAGGCAGCCTCAAGGATCTGAACCTGAGATCTGAACAACAGAAAGGACCTGACTAGATAGGGCTTCAGTCTTTGAAACTGGGACCCCATGACATTCCTGTGCCTCTCAACAATGTGCATTTCCTCTTAAATCCTGGCATGTATTCCTTTTACATCTCTTACACTTTTCCCTAAAACAAACCCCACAATTGATTTTTTATTACCACCTCAAGTGCAATCAACAGTGCCTGAAATGTAGTGCAGCATTTTGTTAAGCTTGGAAGTGGGATAACGATTATGTGCAGCCAAACATTGGGGCCAGGGCTGGTTTTCCCCTTTCAGATATGGGTAGAGAATGTTTCTCTCACATGCTAATATGTTGTGTTGCAACTTCAGGCTTGATCTAGATTAGTATTTAAAGGCATATTATTGGAAAGTATTAGAGGAGGCATTTCAACCCTACAGACAAGTGGGGGGATTTAAACATGTTATTTCTGTATATACTCCGTTAGAAATGCACCAGCTGATACCTGTAAAAGCACAACCTCCCTGCTCTCTGTGCTGCTTTAGAACACGTAAGTCTAATTTGCATTTAATTCTAGAAAAGAAATTCCTTGTTGCCACTTCCCACCCCAACAAGACACCAACTGCCCAGGAGGCTGCATGAGGTAGATGGAGGCCCTGCAGAGAGACCTGGAAATATTAGAGTGATGGGCAATCACCACGCGTATGAAGTTTAACAAAAAAACCTGCTGGATTCTTCACCTGGGGCAGGGTAACCCTGCATGTGTGGACAGACTGGGAATGAGGCACTGGAGAGCAATGCCACAGAAACTCTCCTGGTCAATGCAAAGTTAGACATGAGGCAGCAGTGCCCAGGAGGGCCAAGAATGTCCTGGGGGCATCAGGTACAGCTGGGCAGGCAGCTGGGCAAGGGAGGGGATTGTCCCGCTCTGCTGCAATGGGGTGGCCTCACCTTGAGTCCTGGGGGCAGTTTTGGGTGTCACAACATAAAAAAGATATAAAGCTGTTATAGAACGTCCAGAGGGCAACAAAGGGCCATGAGGGGAAGCCACATAAGGAGTGGCTGAGGACACTTGGTCTGTTCAGCCTGGAGAAGAGACTGAAGGGAGACCTCATTGCAGTTAGAGCTTCCTCAGGAGGGGAAGAGGAGGGGCAGGCACTGATCTCTTCTCTCTGGTGACAAGTGACAGGACCCAAGGGAGTGGGCTGAAGTTGTGTCACAGGAAGTTTAGGTTGGATATCAGGAAAAGGTTCTTCACCCACAGGGTGTCTGGTCACCAGAACAGGCTCCCCAGGGAAGTGGTCACAGCACCAAGCCTGACAGAGCTCAAGAAGCCCTTGGACAACTCTCTCAGGAACATGGTGGGATTATTGGGGTATCCTGTGCACGGCCAGGAGTATTCTATTTTCTGTATTCTATGATTCTATAATTCCTACTCTTGAGATGCCCTGCTCAAAAGTCAGCACACAGCAAAGCACAGTCTCCACTCTGCAAGATGCTGCAGGGCCAGCCACACTGCTGGGAATCCTGACCTTGGGGAAGAGGCAGGCTGACAGGTAGCTGGAGGAGAGAGGTCCTGGCAAGCCTAAAGATGGTGCAGAGGTTGAAGCAAAGACTGAGTCAGAAAAGCCAAAATGGCAGATCTTAATTGAACTTGCTTATGATTTATGCTCATGGTTTCCCATGGTGAAGCATCCAGCCCCTCTCCACGCACATGCCATGCTCCTTCCTTGCATGCTCTGTTTAGCAATGAAGTCACTGACCTTTTCATTGTCCTCATGATGCTTCCAAGTATTGAATGTAGGCAGTTTCCATCTCCCAAATGCTGGCAGTCCTCTTCTTGTTATTAACTGTTTTGGGCTTATAGAAACTTTGTAAGTCTGCTGCAGGAGGTAAGGAATAAGTGAAAGAGGATAAAAGGTATCAGAATACACTATTGGGAAATTACTGTGAAAAAGAACATTAAGTGGGAACCTAGATTTCAGCACAGGAAGGAATCACATAGGAAATGTCCTTCCTCAGGGCAGGTTCAGGCTCATCCATGCTACTGGATAATGGTTTCCTGACATATAATGATTTATTCTCCAAGATTTACACAAACTTGGAATTCCTCGTGATCTCATGCTTTATATCCTGGAGACATTGCACCCAAGAACAGCTTCAGAAGTTCCCAGATCTTGTTGGGTTTTGCCTGATTTCTGGCTTTGGATTTGTGTGTGGGGAGGCATAAAAATCAGAGAGTGTATTTTTCATCTATTTTAAAGGAGACATTAAGGAGAAAAGCAATTATTAGAATATAATATCCCTGTGAAGTGAGAGAAAAAAAGAGGGGATACAGCTAAAAAAAAAAAAAAAAAGCTCTAAAAATGCTCTAGAGCAGTCATGCAAAAGTAAAGAACAAAAGCATTTCCATTATGTAAGCTAGATAAGAAAACATTGCCAGTAAAATGTTTTCTCATTGCTTTTTCACCAGGAGGTGGGGCTGTTAAGCATTGGATTTATTTGGTGATGCACTGAAAAACTGTGGATAAAATGAAAACCATCTTTCTCTTCCTTTTCCCTCTGAAACTCATTGTGTAAATGTGAATGAAAAGCATGAACTTTCTAGATATTTTAAGCATCGATTTCATATTCTGATTCAAAAATTGAAATAACTTTAAAATGATTTTGCAATGGTTTAAATGATCTGCCTCTAGGAGTGAATTAAGTACCAATAGCTAATTAAAACATTAACTTGGGAGACTGGAAAGCTCAGGAATTTTGTAATTATTACTATTCCCAAGTTCCTATTGAGTCTATTTCTAGGATAGCTCTGCAATTCAGTTACAAGGATTGTCACAAAAAGAAATCACAGGACATTGCAATGTGGCTAATTGCATAATAAAAAGACAAACACATTTAAGGTCACTTGATTCTAATTCTGACAAGCTGCCACAAGGGATGAAAGCAGCTTTTCTAAAGTAAAGAGCCTGAGCTGAGGGAAATGATTATTTTTGGTGCTTCTACGGCTCCTGCTTCATCATGTCTGAGGAGGAAGTTGGAGACCCCCCTGGGATGGGAAGATGCAGACAAAGGGAGAAAACATGTAACATATCAGGGAAGTAGCTGCAGGCCTGAGCCCTCACCCTATACCCCAGCCACTGATGCCAAGATGCCTCAATGGCAGTGCCACTTGCCCCTCTTCATTTGCAGAAGGAACATGCAAATGTTGAAGATGCATTTCCTCGTAAGAGATGTGTGAAGGGCATGTTGTTACTGGGACAGACTTGCAGCAAGGATAATTTTTGCAGCTAGGATAATTTAAAGGGATTCTTTTCCCCATCATGCTGTGTTGCAAGCGCTCACCTAATATATCAGGAAATTTCGTTATCGCACCATGCAAATCTGCTTCTGCACCTGCAAAGAAAACACTTCTGACAGACATCTTCAGAGACTGTCCTTTCCCTGTCCTCCACCTTCTCGTGGAAGGCATCCCTGCACATGGCACACAGGCTGGATTAGATGATCTTAAATTCCCTTTCAACCTAAACCATTATATGATTCTAGGACCTAAACCATTATATGATTCTAAAAATACCCTGTGTACAGCCCACCCTGAAACAGAGCAAAAGAAAAGACCTGAAGTCCACACAGTGGATCTTAATAGACATCCACTTAGGCATTCCAAGTCTCCCTGGTCACAAGACTTTATCCCCACACACCTGCCACTTCAGAGGTGGCCCTGCCCTGTTCACAACCCAAAGCCACAGTCAGGAGCTGACTGGCTCAGAGAAGACCATCAAGACATCAAGACATATTAACCAGGAAGCTGTGGCACATTCACCAGGCAAGGGAAATCAGGAATTATTTCCAGCCACTGGTGTGGTGGAGTTCAGGAGTAGTGACGGATCTTTGCGTCCTGTGGCAGGCACAGCTTCTGCCAGCTCATCCAAATGCTTCCTCCCACTCACAGCACAGCACTTCCCTCTCCTCCAAGGTGACTCATGTTATGTTCACTTACATCCCCAGCCCAGTGCATGCCAGGCACTAGGAATAAAACTCAGGAATGTGGCCTTGGGTGTCCTGGTGAGATCTATCTGCAGTGTATGGAGGGCAGTGAAGTCCCAGGAATTTGCTCTCCTCCATGACTTCATCTAGGTACCAAACAAGATGGAAATTCATCAACAAAAGGGGTTTTGTTACAGTCAGCTGCCTTGTGTTGTGCCCTACCGGAAAAATTAAAAGTTTTCAACCTCAAAAGATTTTGAAGACATTCAGCACATCTGACCAATAGTTTCAATGATTAATAATAATAAATTCAAACAAGGGTGCATACCTTGTTCCCATCCATAAGTAGAGAGCATTAAGTAGGCAGTGAGAGTTTCACTGTCATATCCATATAAAAAACATCAGGATCTGGTCTATTAAAATCTGCAGAAGGGGTATGACAAACAGATAAAGCAGATTGCTCTGTTCAGTGATTTTAATGTCTCTCAGTACTAGGAAGAAAGGGACTGTGCAGCATAGAAGTTTCAATTCTTGGGCTCACAAATCACAAATTTAGTACTTTAGTGGGCAAAGATTTCATTTGTTATCTCAGATTAGTCACTCCACACTGTTTCTAAATGGCCCATCCACATACAGATGCCATATATATGCATTACCAAAATGTGCTGGTGGTGTACAGTCACAGAGAGAGAATCACAGGACCATTAGGGTTGGAAAGGACCTTTAGAGATCATCCAGTCCAACAGCACTGCCAAGGCAGGGTCACCCAGAGCAGGTTACACAGGAATGCATCCAGGTGGGTTTTGAATGTCTCCAGAGAGAGAGACTCCATGATCTCCTTGGGCAGTCTCTTCCAGGGCTCTGTCATCTTCAATTGATGTAAAGAATTTTTTCACCTTTTTCCTGAGGTGAAACATGTGTTTTAGTTTAAGACCATTGGTCCTTTTCCTGTTGCTGGGCATCACTGAAAAGAGCCTGGCACCATCCTCTTGGCACCTGCCTTGGAGATATTTGTATGTGTTAATGAGATCTCCTCTCAGTCTTCTCTTCTCCAGACTAAACAAGCCCAGATCCTGCAGTCTCTCCTCATAAGAGATATGTTCCAGTCCCTTAAACATCTTTGTGGACCCTCTCCTGTGGCTCCTTGCCTCTTTTGTACTGAGGAGCCCTGTCTCACTCACTGGGGCTGAGTAGAGTGGCAGGATAACCTCCCTTGGCCTACCGACATTGCTTTTCCTGATGCAGACACCTGAAAATACCTAATGCTAATATTTGGGAAGCATCAGCACTATAAAATCCCGGTAGAACTCTGGGAGTGTCCACTCCTTGATGCCAAGGCACAGAGTGCAGCCTATATGGGTCAGCAACAGAACAAGGTCAGGACATACTAACATACCAGAATATCTTGGAAGACTTTGACCAGAAAAAAATGTAGATTTATCTGTTCAGATATTAAATTCTTATTGTAAAACACACTGGACTGGTGGGAGGACAAAGTCATAAGCTCTTCTGAGGAGAGATATTATTGCAGTGTGATATAAAAGCTGCAGATGGGAATTTTACTGTGGCTTCAGTGAAGCCAAAATATCATCCTACAGCACTGAACCCTTAAGTTAGAAATTTTGGGTATAGCACATACTCAACTGACCATTGTGCATTTCTCTGCTCCTTACCTGAAACAGGAAAAAATAACTGACTTATTATTTTATGACTTAACTATTTATTAGGAGTTATTAATTCCTTGGTTATCATTAGTAACATGTTTTCTTTTATTTTGTTTTGGTTTCTTCTTAAGTTCAAAATACAAAATCCCAGTAAAATCAAAAGCTATTTTAGTTTCCATGAACCATTTTTTCCCCCTCAGCCAGCAGCAACTTCCTAGTCCTGAAACCTTGCTTTACCTCTGGCTAAAATTTCACACTCATTTAGTATTAAAATTTGACAAACTGGAAACATTAAAGTAGAACTATCAAGTAGTTGGAGGCTACAGTTTAATCTACTATAAAGCAGACTCAATCTGGTAGGGAATGTCTTGTGGTAGATTTACTCTCTGTGCTTAATAAACTTTTTCATTACTTACAGCTTAAATAATTAACCACAGTTTATGCTTGACATTGCAATATTCTTTGCATACAGACATGGCTGAACTGATTTGATTGTGACATCTTATGGGCAAAACTGCTGTTTTCTCTGCCTTACACATGACTGAGAAAATTAACAGGTAAAAGCAATAATATAATGAATCTAATTCAGGCAAGAGAAGGGGTGTAAGGTATAAACATGTATTTGCATCCTGATTTTTATTTGAATCTATCCTTTTTTATGGTGGAAATAAGAGAAGATACTGTAAATTCTAGCACCTTTGAATCAGTAATGAAATAAGATGGTAGATGTCCATAAATTTCCAACTCTGATGGTCATATTGTATTTCCTGCAAGGATCTTTTGAGTTACTAACATTTACAAATATAGATTGGAATTAATCTATGAACTGAGGGGATGCAAGGTTTGGTAAGTATGCTTTTGTCTTCCTTGTACCAAAAAGCACAAATCTGTTTCAAGCAAATTCTGTCCCCAGCTTGAAGTTTAGTGTAATGGCAGTGCCCATGAAAAAGCCAACAAACAGCCCAGCTATGATGAGTTGTGCTGCATGCAGAACACAAATGAAAAGGTAGCAACCTCAGCCAAAAGAAAATAAAAGGACAAAAAGTGTAGCAGATTTATTGTAAACATTCTTACAGGCTACCAGTAATGAAGAAAAAATGATGGACACTATAAAGGTAGCAGAAAATGTTCTTGTGAGCAGAAATCAAAGTGCAGCTTGATTTTCCTGTGCCAGACCATGCTTGCTGTACTGCATACTTCTATGATGATATTTATTATTTCAAAAGTTTTCTAAGTGTTCCCAGTATAGGAAACAGCAGAGTGTGACAAAAAATTGGCACTAGGGCACACCCAGATCCTGTTCCCAGTTCCTCAGATTTGAAATGAACTCAGAGGAGACCTCATTTGGAGCTTCTCTCTGAAGACAGTGCATCTCTGCTCATACCATCAATCCATTTTTTAGTTCCCCCTATAGCCTGAGATCTTTGCAGTGATGACTTGCTTTAACATCTTAATTTATGCTGCAACAAAGTTCAGAGGTGCTTCTGTTCTGTTGGGATTCATAAGAACTACTGAACTCATAATTGTGAAATAAATCCCAATAAACTGAATATAAATGCTCCCTTGAGCTTGAAGGATTTCATAAATTATTTTGAGAATCAGTTAAACATCGATAGCACCTTTTTAATTATTAACTTTTCTACATTTTAGTTTAACTGGAATTTCTTTTCTTTTGTTTCTTGTGAAACGTAGTTGAGAATATCTCTCTAGAGGGAGGCAAACATTTGACTTGTGTACTCATGAAAAGCCCATCTCAGAATCTTTCCTGAGCTGAAACATTCATTGAAACAGGGCTTGTTTTTAATGTGAAGAAATGGAAAACAGCTTTTATTTTTTACTGCTTTTGAATGGCTGGTACATATTTCTGTATTGATATCAGCAGATGTTACAGTGTGGGTCTGTCTGTCAGGGCTCAGTAAATGTTCAGTGGATGATGGACATGAAGCTCATGTGTTGTAAATGTTACTAGAACATAACCCAAAAAGAGCATTATAGATGGCAGTACATGATTGGCAGTATGCATATATCTGCCCTTTGCTTCCCCAGGGCAGAATTTAGCAAGCTATCCCTTTGCTATTCACCTCTTCCTAATGTCTTTCAAGCTGTAAAAATAAAACCATTTTTGTTCACCTTTACACCTAGTTCACTTTGTTTCCTTGATGCTGATGTAACCCAGGAGACATGCCATTCACTTCTTCAGAGTTTTATTAGATTTTCAGAGGTAAACCCAAGAATTCGGCCTGAGAAAGGATTAGATTCAGAGCAAGCTTGTTAGTGAAAAAATAAATCTGCCTTCAGTTTAATTTTTTTCTCAGTTAAACAGATACAAAGAAATCTTGCACTCCATTATTTACAAGATTTGGCGCATCTTTCTATTACCATGAAAAACTCTTTTTTTCTTTACTGTTTCAGAATGACAGAAGCCTTCTATTTTTTTTTTTTTTTTTTTGAAAGAGCTAGAGACCATTAAGCACCACTGAAATGAAAAATAAAATCCAAGAGAAAAACTTAAAACCTGGGGAGGTGAAGGCCTTTTCCCACCTTATGCAATATGGACTTGGTATCCTATACATAAAAGAGAAAAAATAGCCTTTGAAAAAGGCAAACATGAGTGGGAGGAAGCCATAGAAATCAGACTTGGCCAGCCTGTACAGTAGAACAGAACTCTGTGGGTGTTCATACTTTCCTGCACCAAAAATGTAACCCACAAAATAGGCACCAGTCCCTGCTCTCACTCCAGCCCTCACTCCTGTTTCATCCACCCCTGCTCAAGAAGAGCAAACAGAAACACCAACTGTTTCAGAATAGTAGCACATTTCAGTGTGATAAAAGACAGGAGATACAAAGTAGAGGAAGAGATTGGACTTCCTGAAAAACCCAAGAGACCAGCAAAACTGCTTTTCTGGGGTGACTTTCAGTTCTAATTTGTAGCAGGAGCAACAAAGACATCTGGAGATGTTTGGCAGGTCCCTTTCTGCTGGCAAGGTACCTCATCTACCCAAATTCCTCTCCCCACTCTTTCTTATGTAATTTGGTTTTATGCAATTTAATTTGCCTGCTTTCACATAGTCCTCAAACCCGATTCTTTTTACAATAGAGCCCCTTTGCATTTCCTTGGCTCCATGAAGGGGATTTACATTTTATATTTGCATTGATTGGAAGGAATTCTGTCCCATAAGAGTGCTGAGAAAAATAGTTTAATGACTCTGCAAATCTGTCTCCATCCACTATGTCTGGTTTATTTTAGTCTCAAGATCCCTGGAACAGGTGTGTTCCTGTTCTCCAAAGCATTCATAGTGTAGTGTCCTCAGCGAAAGAGCTCTGAATTCCTCGGACAGCCTGAAGTCATCTGTCAGTCCAGGAGGTTGCTGAGGCACTTTCACACCTGCCTAATTGCAGTGTGGTTAGGTTGGGATCACATTTCTGAATCACATGAAGTCCACATGTGAGCACGTGAGTCTGCATGACTAGGCTTTCAATGATTTAGAAAGAGATAATGTGGGATCAACATTCTGTAATTTTGGAACATTTAAAACCTTTTACTCACTTGACAGGCCAGAGGAAAACTCATGAAGCAAAACTTGTGAGCTTTGTCATAAGCACTGTTTGGATAAGGAACTTCTCTATTCCTACAAAGCCATTGCTTGCATCCAGCTTGCAGGTGTCTTCCCATCACATAGAGTGACCAGTTTCTTGCTGAGTTCATCATTTGGATACCTGGTTATCATCTCCATCTGGGGAACAGAGAAGTGAAGGATGTTGCACTTAGAGACAGCATGAGATCATAGGAGCCCCCTGCTCATTACTGCTTCTCAGACCACAAGATTATGCTATTCTTGTGCTGCACTTTGATAAGCCAGACTTTTTCTTTCAGCCTTCTTCTTTTGTTTCTGGTTTCTTTTTATCTTTTTTTTGCCTCCATATTCTTATGCTGAATTTTAGTAACCTCTGAAACAGTGTAAGACATTCTTTATACCTTCTCAGCAATGTTCCCTTGATGGTTCTGTCCTTAATATGGATTTTTCAGTTATTTTTTTCTTTTCTCAGGGGTATGTGCTGAGCTGTATTTTGCTCAACAAGAAGCAAAGAATGACTTTTCTATTTTTTCTGTGTTTTTTTTTCCTTAAATAAAGTCAGGGTATATAAGGAATTAAAACACTTTCAACACTAGGGAGATATAGACAGTAGAGTCAAAAATGGCAAAAAATCCATGGTATGGATGCAGCTGTACTGTAAATGCACTCTTTGTTACCAGTAAAGGAAAATAATCCACAAGATCCACAAGGAAGGCTCAAATCTATTGGGTTGGGTTTTTTCTGTATTATTCTATTCACATTAGTTGACCTCCTGATATTACTTGGGAAAACACAAAAGTTGAAAAAAATCCACATAGAAATTGGATTTCAGTGAAAATAAGATGAGAATAGTTATACTTAGCAAAATAATGAATTTTCAGTGAATATAAATCATACCATGCAGCTATGACATAACAAATACATGTGCTGCTGCTACTTATAAGAATTGTGTGTAAAGGAATGTGAATACAAAATGAAAAGAATGATTCCTGAGAAAGAAATAACTAGTTTTAGTGCAGAAATCTTACCTAATTTATCTAAGTTCAAGAAACTGAATTTCAAGAATATTTTAATAGACAGGAAGTTTAGCAGTCCCATTCTTCAAGGACAAAAGAAAGTATTCAGAGTTCCAGGGCCATCTATTTTTTTACTTCAATCAATATTCTGAAATATTTTAATCTATAAAAATGTAATAGGATATGATTACACTGTTTCCTTGCAATCTAAATACGGCAAAGATTATGTTTATGTCTACTTAGCAAGTAAGAGTTTCCTCTTCAATTTTTGCTCATCTAAAGCCTTGACTCAGTTCTTTCTCATGCTTCTTATATTGTCTGATCCCAGAAATTTCTTAGTCTAATTAGCTGACCTATATTGCCTTATGAGTTACTCCATGTGTGCTAATCTCATACTCTCACCCATTCTGTCTGCAATGGTTGCGAGATACAGTTTTCTATAATATTATTTAAGATGAAGAATTAGGATTACTTTATGGATACACATAGGACCTTCCATTGGCTCAGCTGTTCCAGTGAGTAATCACATGCTCAGGCCCTGACTTATTTCAGCCAAAACTTTTCATAGTAGTCTCAAAATATTCTGACTTACCTTACTTAGGCTAATTTAGCCCACTTAGCCTAACCAGGATTTAGCAAAAATCAAGGACTTAATGAATTTACTAAATTTAACACATCACCTGTTCTCAGTTTCAGAAATGAGGTGAAAAATTACTGTGACAAAGTGCCAGAGATTCCTCTAAGACAGCAGGTGTTGTGGGATCATGACCACTCAACCTTGCCCGTGTGGCTGATCAGAGGCTGGATTTGCTTGAGCTGATTGAATTGAAAAGAGTTGATATAGACAGGCTGAGAAAAGGCAAGAAATAAAGAGTTCGAATTTATACAATTACATTAGGTAAGTTCTGGAGCATGTTATGATTTTGATATTATGTTGCTTCCACTGAAGTCTACATCAACCCTAGGAAAGCCCATTCATTGAGATCTGTCAAAGTCAAGGCCAGGAAGTTGTGTCATCCCAGCACTAGAAGGGGCAGTACAGGGATCATTTCCCTTGCTGATGGAGATGTTTGTGTCGCTGGTCTAACATTCAGTTCTGCTTGGGCCACTGAAGCACTTGGAAGTTTGATAAACTCATAGGTTCTTTGTGCTCTTTGTGGATGTGTTTTTATCTTTATTGCTCTTCAAAAAGCCCAAAGATTTCATCTATTTTAATTTATGACAGTATGGTTGGTCAAAACTCATTATTATTCTAACCGTTAATGTCATGTGGCTTGAAGAAGCAGGAATTTTTTTCCTCTGGTTATTTCAAGGCCTTTCCATTTTTAAAGGGGCTGGTCATACAGGAGATAACATCTGTGATACTGCAAAGCTGAGTTTTAGTGGGTGTAATGGTTCTAAAATTTAGTTGATGGACAAGTTGCTGAACCACTGAAAAAGCTGGTAACACCTCTATGATTTGCATATTTAAATGGTGTGCAAGCACAGGAATTTCCCTTTTGTTCCTGCTCTCCCGCTCAGGTTAGGGGGAACGGGCCCAGGCTCTGGCCAGGAGCCAGGCAGGCTCCCTCCTCCAGCACAGTGGCGCGGACAAAACCACTGGGGAAAAGCCATCCTGGAGCCACAGGCAGCCGAGTAAACAGCTGTGAGCTGCCGTGCAGCTGGGACCGCGCGGCTGAGATTTCATCCGAAGCCGCTGCGGACCCGTGCGGAGCTGGTGGGGGCTGGCAGAGCCTCTCTGCAGCCAGCACAGCTTGTGCTGAAACGAAAAGAACATCATACGCAGCCAACGAGGCCACCTTTTCTTCCAAGTCAGAGAAAATAAAAGAAAAGCAAGTCACATAAGGGAGAAGAACATGGCAACTCCAAGGTCAAAAAGAAAGGAAAAGTAGGGTCACATGGGACAAAGCCAAAATGGTGGTGGGAAAAGAGAGTGGAGGCGCTTCTAGCGCTAGAGCTTAAAATTCTCCTTGCCAGCGGTGGTGAGGACTGTAATATTACAGACTGTTTTCTCTATAATTCATTAAAGTACATGGGGAGACGGAAAATCTATGTGCAGCCTATGAGGATAAGAGAATGCCTATGCCAGGTTACATAGAAGCTGTGAGAGGCTTTTAGAGATTTTGAAGAAGAGAGCCTTTGTTTTCAGGCTAGAATAACTCATCCTTAAAAGACTAAACCCTACATCATGGCCCATGACTGGCAATGTGAGAAGACTGTAAGATTTCATGGGAAAGATATTTTTTCAGTTCAGCAGATTGTTTTTTCCAGCCAGACTGCTGGATTGTGAAGAATCCCATGACACAGCAGAAGAAACTCTTTTCCTTAAGCATAAAGACAGCTCTTAAGAAATGCAATACTAACCAAATCCCATGTTTTGTTTTCCCTGGTGTGGGTCGGTGTGAAGGAGGGAGGCACTGGGAGAGAAAGGTGTTCGAAAGTTTGCTTTAGTTTCTTATTATCTCTTTTCACTTTTCATTCTGTTAGTAATAAACTTTATGTTGTAGCTGATTAAGTGTGGGCCTGTTTTGCCTTGCAGACTTTTTTGTTTTCCTCAATAATTCTTCTTTCCCCTTATGCAAATAATGAGATTTTGTGTGCTTGGTGCCTAACTATGTGTCAAACCACAACAGTGGGCCTCAGAAGATAGTGCATCGGCTGCAGTGAAAAGATTTGATAATTTCCTGTGACTGCATAGTTCTCCATCAGTTGTTGGTAGTCCTTTTGACAAACATGAAGGAGATCTACAATTAGTGCGGAACACACTAGTACCTTTACTGAAAAAATTACAGGAACTTAGAACACCTGAGTGGAGATACCACTTACAAGTTACGGAGTTCTAGCTGTCATTAATTTCCAATGCATTAATGACCAAGAATCTTTAAATTATTTCAAATTTGCTTTAGTGGGAGGAATCAGAATGTGCCTTTTCAACACAGCTCAGAGGAAATGCAAATAAAGAGTTCTAAAGTCTAGGAAAGCACTGTGGTATCCAGGATAACTCCCACTGTCCCTTGGTGAATGTTGGTGCTGCTCTAACAGATGCAGTCAAGAGTACTGGAATACAAAAGTCCACTGAGTAAACACTCACCAGGGATCTCTGTCCCTACTAAATCCTCTTTCCTTTGGAGGGAGTAGCTGTCCCTAGAGCACAGGTCCCTGAGTTCAGGGACAGCAATTTTTTCTGGCCAGTATTTGAACAGTAGCTCATGTACACAGCTCCTCCGAGCCACACTTGTGCAGTGTGAATCCCCAAGCAAGATCAACAAGACCACAGATCTCACCTAGAACATTTCGTATATTTGGAGAAAGTGCTTGAAAGAGAATCAAATACAACTTTTTTCTGACAACTTTTTTCTGAGATATTGATTTATACAAAAGTAACTTAAGTTACTTTTATACAAAAGTATATATATATATATACTTTTATACAAAAGTAACAAAAGTAAGATAAATAGCAACATAATTATTATACATTTAGAGTGTATAACACGTTCACTAAAGAGACGATAGATAGACAGATAGATAGACAGACAGATAGATAGATAGATAAAATACAGTAATGATAGAAGTGGAATGGAGCAAAATCTTCCACAGGATTCATAAATACCAGGCAAATCTGTGAAACAATCACATTAAAAGAGTTCTTTGTTGAGCGAGCCTTTGTCATAAGGGTGAATGGATGCAAGGAAGATTTCATGCCTGTGCATTACCAGCTTTTTAAAAATGAAACCTGTCTTTGTCATTATTTTAATACAATAGGAAGAATATTAAATGGCACAAATATTTTCCTAATGACATTCAACGAACTAAAATATTCTCAAGAATGATAAAAAGGAATTCAAAGAGAAGACTTCCTTAGTCAAAGACCATGGTTACACTTGTAGTTTGGCTACTATTGGATATTCCTCACATTAGAATTTTAGTATTTCTCCTGAGTTTTAGGAATGCAGTAGAGTCCCTGATTGGTGCAACCTATTTTTCAAGGAATAGTGGAAATTAACTGACTCAGCTATAAGAGATTTCAGATTTGCTGTCATGGACCCCTTTAGACAAGACATCCTTGAGATTTCTGACATCAGTAATTAACAGAAATGCTGTCAGCCCAGTGAAAAAGTCAACATTTTAGATGCATTTATACGTGTTATTTTTTTAATGAGGTAGAACTACATTTTGTCTGTTAATTAAATAAGACTATAATGGCTATATCTAACTTCCAGGTAAAGTAAGTGAGGCATCTCTCTGCAACAGAGCAAGAAATGGGTCTTACTCTTGATTTCTCCCTCTAACCACTACACCATGAGCCTTCCAACTAGCAGGGAATGTTTAGGTGCAAAAGTGATGGGGACTGACATTGCAGCTTCATTCTCCCCTCCTATGCCCTGCTTAGATTCCAGGTATGCCCAGTTCTGGCAACAATCTTGTCTTTCTATGATACTTATTCCTCCTATATATCCTTTCTATAATACTTATTTACTTTCACTTAGTGAAACTGAGATTTGAGCTCTCTGCAAGACAACTTGTCGAGCCATGCCCATATTTGACTAACTTTGGTGTCCTGTGAATTGTTTAAGTGAAAACTGCCTGTAAAAAATGGGCTTCCAGTCCTTTTTATTTCTCATGACTGGAACTGTTACCTGAGAGAAAGATTTGTATACAGTGTGCAGCAGTAAATCCCAGCCTGCAATAAAAATGATGATAGACTGGAAAACTCAGAAAAAGGCTTGTGAGGATGATTAGAGGTCTGAGAATTTTTCTTTTTTCCTTTAGTTAAGGATTTAGAAAGCTGAATTTAGTCTGTTTAAAGGAAAGAAGTAAGTAGCAGATTTAATCAAAGCCAAGAATTACCAATACGGGTGGATATTTCTGATGCCACAGTCCTCCTTAATCTAGGAGAGAGAAGTCAATAAGAATCAGTGCTTAGAAGATAATACCAGCCAATATAATTTTAGACACAATCCTTAACTGCTAGCACAGAGCAGGAAATGATGAAAAAACCTTCTTTTTTTTGTTGAGCCTCTCGACTAATTCTTCGTTTGAAAAACGATAGTCCAGATACAGGAATTCCAGAGTGAGAAGCTACTACTTCTATTGGCCAGGAGCTCAGTTCAGATCAGTGTTCTGTCCCTAAAATTCACAGCTTTCTGAAGTGAATCATGGGTCCTTTGAACAGACTCCAAGGAAAAGAGCACAGAGACATAGGACAAATGTGGAGTTGGAAATGGAGAGCAGAGTGAGGTGATGTACCCTATGTCATACTGTGGGTGGGAAAAATCAAAAATAAAAGATAGTCTTCCTGTTTCTCCGTGTATTTCTATATTTGTTTGGCCACAGAAAATATTATAGTAACTAGGACTTAGCAGGAAAGTGTTTTTCTTTTTTTAAAACTATTGATTTTTTTAGAAACAGCAAGCAAACAACTGAAGACTATTTCAAAAGCTTTGGCTAAAACTCAGTTCTGATATCACAGTATTTGCATTTTTCAGCCACTGTGCCCTCAGCAATTTTTAATCCTTTTTTTTCCTGATCAGGATGCCCACTTTGCATTGTGTGCTTTTCTTCTGTTCTTATTGAGCTACTTCAGTATGTCAGGAGAGTCCCACAGTCAGAGGTACCATATGAAAGATGGGTACAGGTCGGCGAGCCTGAAAATAGAAGGAGAATAAAAGAAGGGAAGCAAATAAACTACGACACCAGGAAGCAGCTTGGCAAGGTTTTAATCAAAATTGTGTATTCTGCTCATTGATATATGCAGATTTCTTCTGAATAAGGTAATTTTTAAATTATCATTAAAAGGACCTAAAACAAAGCAAACCGGGACACAAAGCTTTAAGGGTCTGAGTGCTGGAGAGCTGGCCAGAGTAACGACACGTACACCAATACGATTCAAGCATCGTTCTCCCTTTATTGTTTAACTATACAAGCTTATATCTACTTTTGCAAAGACTCACGCCCAGTCCCTCTAGACAGCCTCTAATCAGCGGGGGAGACGACCAGTGTATAGCTTTGCCAAGGACTTTCAGGGCTGCCTGCAGCCAGGTGCTTTCCAGGCTTGCCGGCAGCCAGGGGCCAGTTCAGGGGTTTTTCCTCAGCAACCCTGGGTTGTCCAATCTTTCCAGGGGTATCATATGCCCCTGTTCTGCAAGGAATCCCTCTACAAAAAAGTACAGAGTACACATTAAAAAAATGTATGAATGTAACAAAAAAATTCCTTACTTTGGTTTCAATAAAAAAAAGGTCAGCTAGCTATTCTAATGACTGCCAGTGGTAAAAAAGAATCATAACTTCAGTGTTTTATCATTCAGATGCCCAGATGTTTATCTGACACGTCTCTGAGTTTTTGATGGGCGCATTTTTAATACATAGGTCTCATAAAAATAATATTTTCATCTTTGAACATTATTAGCAATCTACTTGCTTATTTTTACCAGTCACTATATAGCCAAGATCAAGATGAAGAGAAACAAGTAAGTAAAAGAAACTTTTGTTAAAATTATAAGTACAATTTAAGAATGGAGGTTACTTTTGGTTTTATGAAAATTGACTGACATACTTCAAATAAAGGCATCACTATGAGGAAACTTTTAAAATTTTCAAGTTTTTTATTATATAAAATTATACAGAGTTATAAAATACAAAAAGCAAATATAATTATATATTATAACAAATATATAGATATATCTCATATAATGTCTTTCTAGATGCTGTTAAAGATTTATCATATTTAATTCTTATAACATTTAATGGTTTAGATATTAACTATATAGTAGTTTCATGTTACTTTCATTAAAGTATATTCAGATTAAACACTAGCATACCATTAATGAAACATTTCTTAATAAATTTTGTTGATATTACTGTCAGATGGGAAACTTGTAGCTTGATTGAATCTGGAAAATTATGGCACTTAAGTTGCCATGTGAAGAAAGTTATTAATGACTGGATAGACTCAAGTTTCCATGACAACATATTGCTGTGCTGGATCAGGTGGGATTTTACGATCATAAGTTGTTTTAACAATTGAATTCATCATGAAATGGGATCAATGTACCATTAGGAACTGGCTTGAATCTGCATAGGAATTAAGAGAATCATAGGATCATTAAGACTGGAAAAAACCTCTAAGGTCATTGAGTACAACCTTTGACCAAACAACAACATGTCAGCTAAACCATGGCACTGAGTGCCACATCCAGTCATTTCTTAAACACTTTCAGGGATGGTAACTCTACCACTTCCCTGGGCAGTGTATTCCAATGCTTGACAACCCTTTCAGTGAAGAAATTCCTCCTGATGTTCAAGCTGAACCTCCCCTGGTGCAGCTTCAGTTCATTTCTGCTTGTTCTGTCCTTAGTTGTCTGGGAGAAGAGAACAACGCTCGCCTGCCTACAACCTCTTTTCAGGTGCTTGTAGCAAGCAATGAAGTCTCCCCTGAGAACCCTTTTCTTCAGCCAAAACACCTCCAGATCCCTCAGGCAATCCTCATGTGATTTACTGTCCGGACCCCTCACCAGCTCCACTGCCCATCTCTGGACACGCTCCAGCTGTAAAGGTGCAACCCTTCTGCTTGCTGAGGCTCTGCAACAGCAGCTTCACTTACAGGGTACAGACCCTGTGAACCCATTTGCTTTTCCACCTGGGAAAACTCTGAGACTGGGACCCAGCATCAGCTTGCTTTGGGACATTCTGTAATAAAAGACATTTGAGTCTGGAGGTTGTTCCATTACAATATAAAATTCTGGCACCATTTCACACTAAGTCCTTTTCACCTCTCACTCTAATGCTGCATCTCTTTGACATTTTGATTCTGTATGATAAACTGCAGAAAAATGCAATCATCTTTGGAAGTGGTGAAATTCTTTTTAGGTCCTTACATCTCTTTTGCTCTCTGGATGGTTTATTAGCTTGGTTCCACGTGTTCAGTCTTGGTTTTCTCTCTTAAATACCTTCTCTCCTTGAACACCTTTCTCTCATGATATATTTATCAGCAGCTTCCTGTGATGGATGTAGGTAAAGAGGGAATTAATGAGGCTGAAACCAGTAATTGTTGTGACAGTTTTTGTGTCAAAAACAAATTTTATGGTCCAGACTTCATGGTCCAAATTTACAATTAGAAAATCGACTGTACGTGAAATTCACTTAGGTCACCTTGATATTTCTATGATGCTTCCCCTCTGTCATGTTTTCTGTCTGTCATCTACTTTGATGCGTATATTTTGGGGTAAGTCTGTCAAGGGCCGGCACGGAGTCAGCCACATTTAAAATTGGAAATGAGAGATCACCACAGCATTGAGGCTGAGCTCAGTTGATGGGACTCAGGAACATGAACATCCTAACACAGTGTTAGAAAAAGGAAAGGAGACCACAGCAAAGATAATCTTCTTACTTCAGGGGGCCTCCATCTGACATAGATCGTGTTTCTGTATTGCATCCATCACAAGGAATTTTCTGTATTGACTGAAGTCTGAAAAAAGGCTTACATATCTTACATATCTTTACAATATGAAAGTGCAATAACTGTTCTTCTGAATTAATTCATGTTGCATTACATCCATAAAGTAATTTTAGAAAGTTTATTTGAAGTGTTATCCAAAGACTTGAGATTTCTGCAGTATCAAAATTAAACCAGTTATCTTTTTCTAATTTAAAAAAAAAAAGGTTTCTTTTTAGAAAACCAAACCAAACCAAAACCCTTCCCCTGAAAATTTAGTTTCTTAGCCATGAATAGGGTGAAATTGAGGGTATTCTTCTCCAAATGACCATTTATATAAGAAAGATGGTTTTATCCAAACAGTCTTCTTGTGAGTACTAAACATCTTTTTATATATTATTCACTCTTACAGCTCAGGCCCGTGGGATTCTTCCTTACCTGATATGGACCTTGAGTAGACATGAGGCCATTATGACAGTTCACTTATCTGGAAGAGAGCAAAGGGTAGGGTATCCTTTTTGCAGCAGCACATCACTACAGGAACACCTTCTGGTACCAGCCTGATTTTACTTATTATTAAAACCAGTGGTTTGGGAAATTGGAGGGTGAAGGAAAGTTTTTAAAGACTATGAATCCTTTCTGCTTCTCTGGGTAGGACTCACTGTACCTAAGTTTTTTTATCAAACAGTTCAGTATCCAGCTCACTTTTAAAATCTGTAAAGGGGAGAAACACAAGATAACAATTCATTTCTTCTCTCTCAAACCCAGTTCAGGATGGGATTAATAATTTTTTATGATGTGACTGTTGATCTACAAGTATTAGGAAAAACAAAAGCAATAGTTTAGACTAAATGTTGGGGTTCTTTTCAGCTACAAATAATAACTGAAAAACTGACCATACATACCATGCTTTTCACATATTGTTTGGACATCCCTTCATTTTTTTGACTTCTCTGATGAGACAGATACTGTGATGCAAAACACAGCCTCCTCAGCAAGTGTTGCCAAAGACAGAAGCTGGTTTGATTTCTAGAATCATATTTAGTGTATTTGAGGCATGAGATTTCTCAAATTTCCACAGTGATCAAAGGCCCTGCTTTTGATATTAACTCTGCATCTGCAAGAACACTGAATTGAATTAAAAGTCAATATCAGGTCATTGAGTGAAAACTGTTATGTTGGAAAAGTACCAATCTTCAAAAGCAAAATGTACTTCAGCTATGAAAAAAAAAAGTTATTTACCTTACTTTGAAAAATGCTATTGTTTTCACATTTTCTGGTGCTGTTTCCCAATACGAGTACAATGGTAGGTGAGATTCAATTAAGGCCTGATTTCATAGCTTTAAATAGAGCAAGCCTTGTCTAGCTGTGAAATTATCATTTATTCACTAAGTAGGCTTTGTGCTTCTGCACTGGGTGAAGTTCAAACATATTTGAATGTCTTTTATGTATCAGGTTTTTACACTTCTGTAGTAAATCCTGTTCACAGAATCCTTTTTCTATTTTTTTCTCTCTGATTAAGAGAAAATGTTAACTCTGAGCAGTGAATGACAAAAGAAAGTACTGTTTTATGCTAATGGATATTTAAGCAGCCCATGAGATAGAAACAATTGACAACTACTGAAAATGAAGTCTCACAGAGATTATGCTAATGGAGAATTTCATTTTAAAAAGATGAATTTTGATATTTTCCTACTGAAGTATTGTAATTACTGTAAAAGCCCAGCAATAAACAGAATCTAATGACTGATCCTATCTTGTATAACTTAATAGTCTTTTCATAACAAAAATATTACATGAATTTTCATCTATAAGAAGACTGATGTGATCATTATAAATCAAATTGAATACAATAGGTATGATCAATATACTTGAAGTGCAAAAGCACCAGAGAACTGGAAGTTGCTTAATGTGAAGCCAATAGATCTTTGAAGGGAGACTCCAGGAACTGTAGAGTAAGAGTGTGAGACCCAGTAGTATCTTTAATGAAGAGTAGAATTGATGGACACATGGATAAACAGCGGGTGTGTGCCAAGGTATCCTTTGGAAAAAAATTCAACCCTTACATGCCTACTGGGGTACTTTGAAGAACCAATAAATATGTGGACTTAATAATAATATATTTATTTGGACTTGCTAATATATTTATCTCAATTTCCATGAGACATTCAATAAAAAAGGCATGAAGGCATCTTCCCAAAATAAAGCTGCTGCAATATAAAATGGGAGTTCCTTTTCTGGTTGAATAATTTGTTAATTCTTAGGAAAAGGGGGGATAGCAGAAAGCAATCAGATTTACAACATAGGTAGGTCATTGGTGGAGTTCCCCAGTGTCTATCCTGGGAAAGGGATGTGAATAATGAGGCAAAAATTTGCTAATGACACTATGTAATTTATGGTAAGGAAGGCAGGGAATCTGGTGGCTTCTGGAAGATATTACAACACTGAGAAATGAAGCAATAAAATGACAGATGACATTCAATGTAGAAAAAAATTTACATGATGCTCAAGCAGTAACCCTCCAAACTTTACATAGAAAATTATTGGTTTTGACTGTTATTACTCAGGAACAAGACCTGGGGTTACAGTACATAATTCTGTCAAAATATTAACTTACTGGTGTCAGTAAGTCCAGTAAAACACGTGGAATATTCATGACTATAGGGAAAAAAATAAGTTAACATAATTATACCACTGCACAGGTTGACAGTGTGTCCCCATCTTCTGTAGGGTATGATATTCTCATACCTTGCCAGTTTTATCTAAAAAAAAAAAAAAAAACAACGTAGCTTTAGAACAGAAAAAAAGGGTGATGAAAGGTCCGGACCAGGTCTGGACCAGGTTCTGCATCCTGTGTAGGGCTGGCCTTTTCAACCTGCTGACAGACAGTTCAGGAGGTTATTACCAAGACTATAAACCATAGGTGTCCTAAAGAAGATGGGTGGGGATCAACTGTTTGTTGTCTTTTCTGGTACAAAATTAAACTAACTAATAGGAATGAACCCAAAGGAAACTAGCAAGTGGCAAATTGAAAAGAAATTGAAGAGAGCAGCTTTCATACAGGATGAAGAATCTTTCCAGGCTGCTGTTCACAAGGACAGCTGTCTGTTTCTGGAAGTCACTGAGTCATCTAAATGGATCTAAGATTCTATAAACTGCTGGAGACAAAGGGAGTATTTTTGGGAAGTATTAGTATTTGCTGCATAATGCCACCTCCCAAATAGTCACTGCTGGTCACTGTCAGAGATAAAACAGTGGAATAACTGTATCACAGTTCTGACACAACATGCCTATTTTTATATGGTTATCATCAGATTCAACCTCCTGCATGCTGTGGTTAAGTGTAGATCACAAAGAGGTAATTTTTTCCTTTGGAGACAATGCATTAGAGTGATTTAAAAATAGATGAAGAATCCAAGGAGCATACTTGAAAAAACCAAAGTATTTTGTAAAAGCTTCAGAAATTATCTACTTATATATACTTTTTGAGGGTGCTAAATCATCAAACTTTCTTTGCAGTATTTTCTTTTAATTCAGAAAAACAAAATCTGTTGTTTAATAAAGCAGAAGTACTGAAAATAATGAGACTTTCGCATAAATTAAAGAGGTTTCTATAATTTTCTGCAAAGTTAGTAAGGTTTGGTGTATTAAATTACTATGCGCCAGTTGTGCTTTTCCAGCTGTTGGTGAGGACTCAATTCAGCCAACTGAGTTTAAGTACTTAGCACTACTTGAAAGTGGCTCATGGTCTCTGAGAAATCCTCAAGGGTCTGGCAGATACAACACAAAGGTCAACCCAGACATTTCTGGAATAGGAATTTGAAATGAGACAAGACAAACACTGTGGCACAGCAAATGGTGCCAATGATTAATTGAACAGAGCCGTCTCTGTTGCGCCTAAGTCATCCCTTGTGATGAGCCTTAGCCCAAAATATCAGTGAAGCAACATCATCTCTCTTTTTATTTGAATTAAGAACATGCAAATGGACAATCACTTACATTCTCAATTTCTGTTAGGATGCCACGTTGGTCACACGTCCAAATATAAAAATAAAAAAAATTTCAGGATTAATGTCAATTGCTAACCAACTTTGTCAATTCTTTTTTGTCCTTTATCTAAATAACATCTTTTTCTCTTTCTGTAATGTGATAGAACATGCAGAATCCATTTGTTGGGTGAAGTGGTTACAGTTCTGTATCAGTTCCTTAATGGAGCATACTGGCATAAAAGTTAATTTTGTATTTATTAGTTGAGATATATTCCAGTAGAACAACAACTTCAGAGAATCAAACAATAATGAGAACTTGTCTTTAATTAAGCATTTCATTGAATGGAATAATAGGAAGAAGAATTTTAGGGAGCCGTAGTTAAATTTAATGAGGTTATCGGAACTCTATTCCGCCCAGGTGGCAGCAGCAAGATGTGCCACCGACAGCAATAAAAGTGCAAACATAGAAAATAGTCATTATTTCTCTGAAATGAACCAAATTTTATTGTGTTCCCCTCCTTTCCTCCATCTTTTTTGCCTACTTCCACCAATAAGGTATCTGTTGGGTTGCATGTTAACATGATAACAAAACTGCTACAGGCCCAGTCACAGAATTTACTCATTTTCCCAGAGAAGGATGAACTTCGTGAAAACAGTGTTTCAGAGAGAAAATCTTGAGAGGAATCAGTTGCTGGGTATTTTACCCTTCTGCCTCACACACCCGTGTGCTTTAACTGATCCAGTGGCCATAGCATGGAAATCTGTCATCACTGCACTACCAATCCAAGTAAAACTCACTTCCTTTTTCCAAAAATTGTGACTGGCCATGGAATAGGACTGCTAGCCACTCCAGAAGGCAGGCCAGTTTTGCTGCCAACACAGCATCTGCAGGTGCAGGGCATCAGTATCTTTCCAATGAGAAAAAACAGGAACATTAGAACCAGTGTTTACAGTGGTATCTGCAAAAGCGTCTTTTTGTAAGGCCATTCTCATACCAACCCCACTGAGATGACTCACCTAAGGACTGCTCTGGAGAAGCCATGTGTGTGGGAAAGGGAGAAATCCTTCTTGGTTCTTATGTCTTAGCTCACTTCTCTTTGAAACAGCTGGATGTCAAAATTCACAATTTCCCTTTGCTGTCAAGGGCTGTGCAAGGACAGAGAAATAGCATACACAGTAGGGCATTTAAATGTGACTTGGAGAGCATACTTTGGAGCAGGCTGAGGTTAGATAAAGTACTGTATTATCCTCCAATAACTTCCATATGCATTAGAGTACAATGATAGTAATGCACTCACTGTCCTATTTCCTTAATCCTCTTGCTTGGGGAGATGTGGCGTGGGTGGAAATCAAGATTAAAAGATAGGAGCCTAGATAACTGTGCATAGCTAAGCCCTGAAAATATTAATTTTTGTCTTTGAACTGTGCCAGTCATGGTGGGGAGTAAATTAATGCAGGATTAGAAACACTATTTTATGCAAGATGTGATACAGGGCCAAACTGAAGAGCCTTATTCCCTGTTAATTAAACCACACAGTTCATATTGTTAAAAAAAAAATGATTTAAGGAGGAGAATTGCAAATTAGAAAATGTTTTGGTCTGGTTATGTGTAATTTTAATTAACTGGAAACAAACTAATTTGACAAGTGTTTCAAAACACAGAACTTGTAAAGGGAGAGTTGAAGGTTAGGCATCATCTGTGGGTTATATTTTAAGTACAACTGTATTAAAAAAAAACAAACTTGATAAATACTCTAGCCTTTAACACAAGACATTTAAAACATTTTACTGTAAGCTTTTTATAAAAATTGTTTTTACTTGCTATAAAATTAATGGTTAAATATTTCCTAACTCCACCACTAAACATTTCAACACACGTAATTGACCATTTCATTTCATTTTAGTCTGAATTCTACAAAAAACACCCATGCAATGAAATACAGCTCACTTATCATCATCATTTTAGAGGGATCATTCCATGCTAAGGTGTGTCTCTAACATAACTCAGCCTTCAGAAGTAAAAATCTCATTTCAGTGATGAAAGGGGAAGCCTAAGTGATTAATTTAAGACTGGAGTATCAGGAACAAAATAAAATATTAAAAAAAAAAAAAAACAACTGAATCCCACCTTTTAGATTATTGATACCAGCTTTGTTCAGGCAGATAACTTTCTACATTATATTTGCTTGCTAAAGAATGAAAATAGGAGTGATTCATGTCATGTTAGATTATCTGCAGAATTCAGTGGGTTTGGGTCTCCTTGGGATTGAGAGTATAGATGTTTCTGTTGTGAAAATCTAAGCTTCTGCTTCTACATCGTACTGGAATATCAGCATCTCCCAAGTATTAAATATATGCTCTGAATAATAGAAAACATAAAATTGGAGGTAAGGCATTAGACAAGTAGTTGAGAATAATGCCTTAGTATCTTCAATATCTAGGTGAGAAAAGATGAAGATAAACATTTTATTCTAATTGGTATCTTACATTTATTTACAGCCAATTTCCCTCTAATTTGATTTGTTTCCACTAAGTGTATCTGTTACTCTCCTTTCCTTCAACAACGGTACTTGAAATCATCAATTATTCCCCATTACTTGAGCTTCTCAGGTTGTCTTTTTCTGCTGTGGAGAAAAGGAATTTTCCCATCCTAAGATTTTGTTTACTTAAGATTTTTAAAAGGTCTGTAGAAATAGACTGGCCCACTTGGCTCTGGAAGGATCACTCTCTATGGATTGCAACCCCATGATTAAGAAATAACTCTAGGAAGAAAGAGGTCCTTAAGATACGTCTGAGAGAGAGAGATAGAAGAAGAAAGGCAGTGGGTTAGTCTGGACAATCTCCCACAGAGCTATCAGACAGGAAAGGTTGTGGACTTCTTGAGGTACCCAGCTGGTAGTTCAGTGGAATGAAGGGAAGAAGGGGAATATAAAGTGCTGAGTTACCTGAGAGTGCTTAAAGAGAAACTGCTTATGAATATTGGACATTTTTCTAGACTGACATTTCTGCTTGTAAATTGAGCATTTTCAGGCTCAAGTAGTGGGAAGAAATATTTTTGATTCTTGGAAGTCACAACATTATGATTACTTCATGAAGTGCTTGCCCTTTGTAATGCCATAAACTGTGCTTAATATGACAGTTTTCAGATACTCATAATTGCTCCCTGAGCAGGGAGGTCCCTGAATCTTTCCACAGGGAATTTAATTTTTTCATTACAATTCTTTGAGCATCCATGTGATTGAGATTAGGGAACAGATCCTGCAAAAAATATAGCAAAGTCTTCATCTGAAGACAAAGCTTGCTTACCACAGAGCATTCCAGGTATTTTTTTTTCAAGGAATCACTTTTAGTTAAACACAACACTACACACAATTCTTTTCAAAACAAGCACTAAATTAAACTTTTTTTTTTTTACTTTTAATACATAGGACCAGTTGCACAGGCAATTATTAACTTGCACTCAGTGATGTCAAGTCTTCTTTGAAAAAAAACCTCTTAGACAGAAAGTTTGAGGTATGACTAAAGCCTTGATCAAGCCCTGATAGTTACTTCAGGAGGTGAAGCCTTCAAACCTTTCTCACAGTCTTTTGAAGCAGAATGTCTTGATCAAGTCAGTCAGTGCAGCCTGGGAGCTGGAAAAGCTGTGTCTCTTGACAATAGACCAGGAGTGGGAAGGTGAAAATAGAGTAGGAGCTTTGAAAGATAAGAAGAGCTTCAGGGACACAGTGATAGAAAATGATCAGGTTTAGCAGTTTAGCCTCATCTCAGTTCAATCTCTAACTATTCCTCTGCTAATAGGAACAACAGAGTTGTGTTGAGGAACATCAGGAATATATGAGAAACTGGCATTTCCTTCTGCTTCTGAATTTCTGTTTCCCAGAGTTTTCAGATATTCTTCTAAGGCTTCCATGATGATCCCCAGAAAATGTTCCTATCTTGGTTTTTTTTGTATCTTGAATCAGTGGAAAGTGTCATAGTGAGAGCCTTTAGAATTGGTCACAACTGGGGAGTATAGGGTTTGTCTACATTTATGTTTATCGGGGAGGTGGGGAGCCCATTCCTTACTAAAATATTGTAAATCAGCTTTTCTAAATTCATGCACATGTGTATGCTCTGATTTCAATACAATGACTTTTTTTTTTGTTTGACCATGACCATAAGTAAATATTGAAAATGGTCTCCACTCAATCAAAATAAGAACCGATTCGGACAACATAGGATGAATGTGCCATCACGAGTGAATGTTAGTCTTGCAAAAAATTCAATTTTCTGTGTAAACAAGCTGTGAATTTCTCAAGGGAGTTCTGTTTGGATACTCCAGCACTGGCCCTAGGAATGTTAGAATTACATCTAGAGCAGCAAGATATTTCTGTGGTCATGCCTTGTCCAAAATTCCAGAGTAGTTTACTTTCAAGATGAGTGTTTCCATACAATCTGGTTGTTGGGGAAGCTGATGGCTGTGGTAACTCCTTCATGCATGGGAACTGGTTGGTGACAGTCAAAATGGCACCAGGGACACCCCCAGTGACTTATCAGTGTAGATGACTGCCTGCCACTGCTCTGGTACTCCTTCATACACAGGTATAGGCACTGCTTGAGAGAACTGGGGTCTTAATACCATGTACAGTGGTTTCTCAGGTGCACTGCCTTCTGAACTGGACTGTGACTATGGGTAGTTCCTTAGAGTCACCAGTACCTGAGGAGACTACACTCCTATGTGAGATTTTCACAAAAAGTATGTTTTAATGTATATGTTTAATAGCTGCCCACGTTAGGACTAAGCTCACAAGGCTCCTTGCATAATCCACACAGAAAAAAGTACCTTGACAGGTTGATTTGGGGCATGCAAACTAAGCCATACTCTGTATTGCCGTCTAGAGGAGCATTTTTTTGAGGGGGAAAAAATCTCCTGATCAGGAATTCTTCTTTCTCACCAAACTGCGTGAAAATATCTGGCTTCTACTGGCAACTCTGCAATTATTACATTATGATTGAGTTTTTCACCCTCACTCGAAGTAAAAAGACATTTTGGTGCTTAAATGGATCTCTGAGTCACTCAGAACCAGACTTACATCTTCTCTGAAAGAACCTATTTGTAGGAGAATCTGTCTTATCAAGATGGTGGCAGCTACTTTGGAGTCTCTGAAGTGCACAGATGCCAAGGTCTCCATCGTGGCACTGCTATGATTTGGGGCATCTGCCTTGTCTTGGGGTGACTTTATGATGTGTATCCCATATCGCCGCCTTACTCCCAGAAATTAATTCTTGTGCCTTTCTATGCCTCTAAACTGAGCCTGAGAGGGGAAAGGAAAAACTGAGCAAAACTTTTTCAAAGCAGTTTGCAGCTTGTTCAAGGTCACACAGAGATAGGGACTTTTTTTTCCCATCTGAGGCAGGGGAGCGAGGAAGCACCCAGCTTGCTGCTCCCAGGTCAGTTTCTGACCAGTTGTTCAGTTTCTTTTTCTCTGGAGAGAGACTGAGAGTTGAACTTTTTCCCTTCCCTGGAATTTCGGATTTTCTCCCTTTCCCACTGGACTGCTTCAACATCAGAGCACATCAGGAGGACTTTCCACTGGGCACAGAGGGCCTGGCCCTGGGCCAAGCCCCAGCTCCGAGGAGACCAAAGGGAGGACTTGAGCACTTTCCCAGGTTTTTTCTCCACAGCAAGAGATTTTATTATTTAGCACTATTTTCCTTTTCCTGTGTGTTATCTCCTTCACTTTCCTTCGAGGAAAATTTATTTTTCCCGAACCTGGTGGGGGAGGGGTGGTGACCTGCCTTCTCTCAGAGGATGTATTTCTAAATTTGGCCAAACCGGAACATGCCTGCAGACAGCTTAGGAACTGTAAATCATGTCAATGAACCATCTGTATTCCTGTTTGTTCCTATGCCTTGTACTCTGTATGTGGAAAAGCAGAAGAAAAGTACTTACAGCACTGTCTTAAAATTCTCTCTTTTAAAAGGCTATTATTTAGTGAAGGTGGGGTCTAGTCTCAGAAAAGCCACATTTCTTATTAAAGCTGTAGTATTTCCATAACTAATAAATAAAACCCAAAATAATACAGAAAATAAATATTAAGAGTGAGACTCATTCTTGGATTCTCCATTGCTCAATGCAGTTTCCTTTTACCTGTTGTAGGCAAAAATGTTTTTACAAAAAGTGTCAGACAACATACGGGATCTAAAGTTAGGTGTCAAATCAAACTTTGGCATATAATGTGATTGTCCATAGAGCAGGGAAGTATAAATGAATGATGCACGTGCATGCAACTGTTGGGTAAGAGCCATGGTTATGAATAGTGTCTGCTAAAGAGCAGTATTATGTTTGTCTTAGAGACCCAGGGCCATGGATATGCAGGCGAGATTGACAAAATAATTCAACTCTACTAGTAATTCCCTCAGCCTCAAGTTCTTCATGTTTACCAGCAACTTTTGACAATGTAAACGAGATTAGAGTCCCATTGGTCAGCCCTCCTTTCAGACTGTCAAACACATTTGAGACACTTTTTCACCTGCCTTTCAGAGAGTTGCCGGATAACTAAGTGGCCTCTCTTCCTCCAAATCTTCAGAGAATTCCCTGAAGAAATCCAGGTGGGAGACTGACTGTGACCTGGAGCCTTTGGAGAACCACCAGAAGGCATTGACTCTAAAATATTCCTTTCATTGACTTCTGGGAGCAGGGGGAATCTCAGGAAAAGAGATGACAATGCACAGTCAGTAAAAGAAAAGGTGTTAGTGTTGAAGTGAAAGTAACACTGGAAGGGGACACAGGACACGGATTCAAAAGGGACCTGTCTGAGACCTGGAGAAGTTGAGCAGCATCAGAAGCAGGAGTGTTGGGGTCTCCTCTCCCCGCCGTGTAGCCCTGGGAGAGGGGCCCTGAGGGCACAGACACGGGGTTTCCCTGCCCCTGCTCAGCCTCGTTCCCATTGGTTGGTTTGTGTTCCCTGCGCGGGCAGAAGGACCCTTGGTCCCGTGACTGGAACAGCTCCTGGGCACAGCCCCGGCCATGCGGCTGGAGAAATAAACATCTCTGAAACAGCTATCAAGAATCTGTCTGTCCATATATATTTCCTTTCCACGGGACTCCCGGTTTGATATATGTATGTTGCAGTATCCCCACAGCAACACAGGAGCACAAAGCCAGAACCAAGCAAAAAAGACAACTTAAAAAAAGGGCACGAAGAAGGAGCTTAAGGAGGTGTTTCTTCATTTTGAATCTCCCTCATCAGAACTGGCAGGCAAAGATATGGCAATGATAGCAACTCAGATTGCAAAACCAAAATGATTTTGACAGCAACATCAGAATTATGTCAAATGCAACAAATAAACTGCTCATTCAATTTTGCTACCCAAGTAGAGAGAAGATTACACCAAATAACTAATACCTCATGGCAATAGTCAAAAGCACAGTAACTTTGAAATGACAAATGGATAATGCAAAGGACTAGGCCAAGGCAGAAGGAGATTTGCCAATATCAAAGTTGCCAATCATTGATTATAGGAATTCTTGGAATAAGGAGCAAAGAAGACAAAAGAAAACAGGTAAATAATATCAAGAGTGAGAGCTGTTTTCTTGACCTGATAGTGTAGTTGTATACTACTATTTCACATAAAATATGTGCTGAAAGCAATCTAAATTACAGAATAGTTTAAAAGAAAAAAGGTATCAGAAGCAGTGGATTCTTGCATTGTTAAACGAACAAAACCAGCTTCAAAAGGAAGGCAGTAAGCCTTCATAAAGATGAAAAAGACAGACAGTGATATAAAAGGTGCACAAGAATGCGAAGGAAGGAAAGAAAGAGTGATCTTTATGACTGGAAGTTTCTTCCAAATCCAGACATAATTCAAGAAAAGGGGAAAGAAGTTCCTGAGAGAAATGTAAGTTCATACATGAGATATAACAAGTTGCAGTTGAAAGGAACTTCAATGCCAAATTTAAATCCCTTGAGGAAAAAAGATGAGAAAAAAAGGAAAGAAAGGTATTTTATTCATTATAATGGATAGGATTGTACACATAAAACCTTTCAAAGTAGTTCAAATATTTAAGCAGCTGCAATGAAAAACTTTTATATTATCTGAGAATGAAAGCACATTTCTGGAATCACCTATCTTTGAATCTCTGATGTGCTGGTTTTGGCTGGGGTGAAGTTAATTTTCTTCATAGTAGTTAGTACGAGGCTGTGTTGGAAACGGTGTTGATAGAACAGGGATATTTTAGTTATTTCTGAGCAAGGGCTTACATCCAAGGGCTTTTCTGCTCCTCACCCCACCCCACCAGCAAGGAGGCTGAATATGCACACGGAGTTGGGAGGGGACACAGCCAGGAGAGCTGACCCCAATGGACCCAAGGGATGTTGCATATTGGCATCATGCTCAGCAGTAATAGGTGGGGAAAGATTGGTACCAGGGGGTGTTGCTCAGGGACTGGCTGGGCACTGGTTGGTTGGTCATGACCAATTGTTTTTCATGACCATCAGTTGTCTTTCGTATGATTTATGTCTTTGTCTTTGATGTTTTCCTTTTCATTAAAATTTATTATTAAAAATCTCCAATTATTATTAACAAAAATATTTCAAATATTAAACGGTTCTTCTCTCAACCCACAAGTTTTCTCACTTTTACTCTTCAATTTCTCTTCCCCTCATGTTGCTGCAGGGGAGGAGTGAGTGAGAAGATGTGTGGTGCTTAGTTGCCAGTGGGGGTTAAACCATGATACCTGAACAGAATAAAACTGAGATTTTCCATTCTGACCCTCTGCATAATAGGCTTTCAAATCTTTCCCATTATCCATTCCCACTTCTTTACCATTTTTGTTCTTCCTTCACTGAAAAGGTAGCTGGTTGAGTGTTTGAGCAGTTTAAACTAAGTTCTACATTCCCATAGAAGTCATGCCAGTTAGAACAAGGATTTTAGAAAAACAAGGCAATGTTTGCAAAGGTTTTTTAAATATAAGTCTCTTCTTGTGGTTGAATTTGTATCCAGGAGTCTCTATTGTTTTCTGTCATTAAACTCTGAGACCAAATTGCTTCCTGCTTCTAGGTCTTGGGTTTCAATTTTAAGCCTCTGAAAATAGCCTAACAATTGCATGTATTTTCCCTGCCTTATCAATATTTAAAACCACCCCAGGAGGATACTGGGTAGGATACTACATTATCCAGCAGCTCTCTGAAATGTAGGTGGATATGAAAAAATGTCTCAAGGGTGTTTATGTAGGTAAAAAAAAAAAAAAAGAAATAGTATTAATAATTCCCTGACCAGAAGGAAATGTGAAGTTATTATAGTCCTCTTTCATCATCTCCCATTGAAAAGAATTAGGAAATAAATAAAAATTGATGTGTTAAGAAGCAAAGGAATTTAATTCTCCTATGGAACATTTCCATGAGCCAGAGCTGGATTAAAGCATAGATTTTGGCCCAGAACTATAAACTTGATGCATAAATACCTTAGGCTTGTGACAAAATAATATTTACAGCTCCCATTAAAGAAAAAGGAAAGTTCTCATACTCTCTGTTTTAGAGGAAAGCTTGAGAATAGAGACTGGTTGTAAAACATGCAGTGAAGTCTGTACAATTTTACAGAGTCCATTTCTCCAGGACAGGACAAAAAGCTGCAAAGGGAGAAATGCCTTTGTCCCAGAGGCATTGCCATGGTCTGTTAGACCACCACCATTCAGAGAGAAGTGGTTTGGGATGGGACAAACCACTACTCCACTGGCATGGGAATCTTGGGGAAGCCAAGGAGCAGTGAGATTTCCAACAATCAGCCCTGTTGTGAGCAGCCATGGCTGCTTTAATGTTCCTTCTTTTACCTTTTCCAGAAGGAAAAACCAAGCTGCATCTGTGGGCCCAGGCAGCTCTGTTTCACCAGAATCCTGATGTTGAAACTGCTCAAATCAAGGGCTTCCCATTCTGACATGTGAGACTGCTTCTCCTTCCTCTGAGCAGGGCACCTGCTGAGAGCTTGTTGCACATTCCAGGGTGTGGATGACATGTCTTTGGGGTGTAATCAGGATGTCAGGAGGCAGTCGGGGTCTGCAATGAAACCTTCCTTGACACAAGCGAGAAACAATGCCGCGAGTCGAATTCCAAAGATTATTGCTCAGTGCTGTCAGTAGTCTCAAGGATGGGTTAATACACATAGAGCACAGTGTCTATGGACAGTCATTGCAACTATATCCTTAGGGAACAGATCTCTAAAAAGTGCTGTGTAAGAGATCCAGTGCCATGTAAGGAAGGAGGAATGGAAAGACTGTATCAGATCTTTGGTTTCTTTTCGTCTTCGTTGAATCCTAATTATGATGCTAGCATGATGAAAATTCAGAATCAGGGAGTTAAAAAAATGATAAAGTTCTCTCAAAAAATAAAAAATAAGAAGATAATTTCCTCCAACACAATAAAAATATTAATTATGGCAGCCTATAAAATTTTTATCTCTAACCACACTGAAATCAATTTAAAAGTCAAATCTTCTTTTGATTGTAATTATAAAATGGTAAGATTGCTATCAGTCTACATAGAGGTATAGTAAGGACCAGAAACACTGTAATAGAATAAGTGTGTGGTATGCTTAAATTCAGGTAATTAGGAAATTTCCAAAAGCACTTGGCAATCCACAAGGCATCACATCAATATAAAATATTAAATCTTTGAGAACAGAAGAAGCTATAAATATATCACCAGATTTCATGCTGTTTAATAGAACAAAGAAAAGGTTTTAGTACAAATGTTTGGGGAGCCAAACCATCTTTTCTAAACCCATGAGTGCATACAAAAGTAAGAACAGAGCTCATATTTCAAATGACTAATGAAAATGGGCAGGCATTTACCTGGCCTCAGAGTAGAAACCTGAAATGAGGCTAATACATAGCAGCAGCAGAAACCCATAGGAGGACCAGAATGTAAAAAAAGAATTTAGGGAATAGTGCAGGAAATACACTGTGTATTTCAGTTGCAAATACTATTTTGCAATTTTTTAATATTAAAGCCCTACTAAAAAGTATGTTATAAGAAGAAAGTGAAGAGTACCTTTAAGGAAACAATTTTACCTTCATATTTATTATATTATGCAAATAAAAAATAACAAAATTAGCCGTCTGTGCAGTTGACACCAGGAGGAGAGGCAAACTCAGGCATCAGAAACAGCCCACTGTTAAAAACATCAGTTGTGAACACAGTATGAGGAATAGCTCATCTCTGTATCTGAAAAAAGAGCCATATGGCAATCAAGAGAAGTTACATTAGTATATAGCGTGACCAATTATAAAATGACTTTGGTAATGCAAAATCAGAGTAGAATACCAAAGAAAAGATGAAGGCTAAAATTTCTGCTGATTCTGTTAACTAAAACTCGTGTATGCATCAGCTTACCATCACTAAATCTGAGACAGGCTATTCAGGAAGAAATATAAAAATGGAAAAATGTTGAGCTCAAGCAGTGCATTGTGAAATTTTTTCAACAGAGCTGTTAACTGGCTACCAGAAAAGTTCTACCTGCCTTACAGGGCCCCTGTATGATGCTCTTCACTTAGTGCAATGTCTGCTTGCAGTAATGGTTCAATGTAAATTAATGGACACAATCCCTTTTAACAGCATTAATGAGTTCACAAGCTGGATAAACAGAAGTGTATCTACTGAAGGGTAAGAAAGCTGTATATTTGTCTGGACAGAACTACAATGAGACCAGTGCCAATGTCTTACACTAAAGAAGTATCACGCAAGGCAAAAACTGGGATGTTTGGAACCAGAAGCAGACACTGCCAAGAGCTGGTCATTGGAAGTTGTTTCATTAGGAGGCCAATTGTCCCACCACATCGTGGATAGCAGTGGTAGATATATATACATGTGTAACTGAGCAGGTCATGTGGAATCAAATCTGTGGCAAAAAGATCATTTGTGTTTCCTGCACAAAGGTGAAGATGGCAACACAAGTGCCTGGAATTGGAAGCAGTAGAAGCAACATGTGCCACATGACCACCACTCTCTTGTCCACTCTACCAGGATTAGCAGGGTAGAAAAGCTAAAATTCCATCTGATCAGATTGTTTTGTCAGCTGCTGTAGAATGACATTTGGGATCCTCACTGCTTCCCAAGAGCTATATCCTGACTCTGGACAAGGACTAGGCAGCAAAGCAGGAAAAAAAAGATAAAAAATAGTCACACTCTCCTATCATCTTCTTTTCAAGCTGCATACACTGTCTGAATGGTTTAGGTGCCACCTGAGCAAGGACGAAATGTGGATATTTTACTTTTGCACAATCCAGTGTTTAGCAAGGACCTGGAAAGAGGTAATGCCAGCTGTAGCTGCTTCTGTGTACATGGGCTAGTGGCCCTGCATGGTAATGGAGTGGGGCTTGGTTCTCTTCAGAGCCATGAGGAGGACAAAGACAGATTCCACTTCTGTACAAACTCTAGCTCCTCTAGTAGCTTTCATGATTTTCTCCAGGTTTCATAAAAGCTGTAAAAAGCAGGGAAATCAGAAGGAAGATATAATATCCAGGCACTGTGCACCCACAGATCACAGAACAAAACAGAAGCAACAATTGTGATGAATTACTTCTTTCACTGCTTCAGTGTTGCAAACTCTTACTCTGGTTTCTGCAAAGTTAGTAATTTGTCTGACAGTGTCAGAACAGCCATCACAGGCAGAGCAGGGGGGATTTTCCACAAGGCCTGCTATCCCAGCCAGTTCTGTTTCAGACAGTAAACTGCAGTTTACTGGCAGTCAGACTGTACAATTTACTCAGCAATGAAAATTCACTCACAGGGCGTCACACCTCCCCACAGCCAGTCAAATATCAACACGGAATTAGCAGCTGAAATAAATAAGACTCTGTAAAAGAAAACTGTAAGCATCAGAGAAAATCCAAGACAGGCTATACCTGCCTGCAGAAAAACACTACCACAAAAGATATTAATGAACAGCTTTGTGCAATTTCTGATGTCAAGATGCTCTCATACCTTGCTGTGCAGAATTCCATCAGTAGCAGACATGACAATGAAAGAAATGCAGGACTAAGGAATGATACACAGAGGAAAGTTGAACTTTCAGATGTACACTGTGGAGGATCTCAAGAACTATTATCTCAGAAGAAAATGCAGCTCTAGAGAATTTTGCAACAAGGCTGTGAATGGGCTCTTAATCCACTTGAGTCCTCACTAGTGTAAACACCACTAGAAGACAGATGTAGAAATTGTCAAATACGCACCTCAGCAAAATTCAGCTACAAGTTACATGTGCAAACCCCTGAGGGGCTGATGATGGATATGAGAAGGCACTTAAAATATTAAATTTGTAAGAGGACAAAAGCAAGTTTCCTCAGAATCAGAAAGGCTCTCCTTGACACCAATATCAAACTGCCTCCACTGTAGAGGAAAGTACTCTGGGCAGTGCTGAGATGTGAAAAGACAGCCTTCCTGGGAACATCCTTGGCATCCCAAAAAGTTAAAAATTGAGATAATAAAAATAAGAGTTAGCACTAATAGTTGGTAAAGTACACACACCCCACAAGCTTTATTGTCTGAAGTGCACGTGAGGAGCAATGCAATGGGATAGGAGGTTTCCACAGCTGGAAGACAAATTGTGCTTGCAGAGAAGGATGTAGAGAAGTATTCAGTGATTACAACTATTTTGAGAGCAAAGGTTGAATGCTGCATTGCTTTGACAGTGGTTTCCACTCTCTCAGGCTGAACACCAAGCAGATGGAATGTAAAATATTTCAATTAGTGTCAGCTACCAGTAAAATTACTAAATGTTTGGGAAAAAAAATACCAGTGTTTTTACAACAACTGGGCTCTAAAAACTGATAGATTCTTGCACTATTTGAGGAACATAGGCTCTTTTTACGTTTGTGTCTTTTACTCTGAGATTATGAAGAATATGCATCACAGAGTGGTTGGCATTCCAGGTTCGTAGTGAGGCCATTGGTATGTTTGTCACCAGGCTTCCTTGACTGGGGCCATATCAAACAACTATGGGACTGATAGGCAAACAGAAGTGAAAGGACAAGTGACAGCTCTGACAGGTGATTTTAGAATACACTGCATTGTACTTGGCTGTGGGAAAATGACTTAAACTTTACTGTTAATTCTGAATACCACTTAGCAGCACGTGCTTCTCCACAGTATATTGTTATATTGTCAAAATGGTTAGCAGAAAGTGGAGTTTCTTTCAATGCATGACTGAATTGCTCCATGCTCCTACCATGTCTAAGGAATAGAGTTGAGAGACAACGGTCACTGTGCAGAGCATGAACACCAGCCTGCTCTCTCCCTTCTGTTCATATAATGTTTAACTCTCTTTCTCAATATGTTGCTGACTTTTCCTCTGAAGTCAAGATCAAAAAAATCCTTCTTTTATGTGCTTTGTGAATTATCTCAGGCAGAAAAATTGCACATCAACAAGCAATAAAAAAGGAATACTTCTCTTATCAGGAAGGAGCACAGATGTAAAGAAAGATAAGTAAAAATTCTAACAAAATCCAGAAGGACCATCCTAAGATTCTCCTCTTTTTCCCTCTTTTTGGACCAAACCCAAGCTTACGTAAGACTGTGGGGGTGTTTGTTTATGTGTGGAGGTATATTTAACTTAATGCTAAGCTGTTTTCAAAGAAATCACCTAATTTGATATCTGGAACCTTTGATTTGATGGCCTTCATATCTACTTGCCTTTTCTCTCGCAGTCTTTCCACAGGGATGTTTTCACTGGCATCACTAAGCTTTGATTTAGGCTATTAAACCATATTTTGCTCTCCAATCTATCTACTGACATTTTATTCTTTCTATGGAGATAAAACCTGTATTATTTTCAAGTGCATCTGAAAGCATTTTCTGCCTGAAGGTGTTTGACTGTTACACAAGAGAAGGAAGGGGAAGAAATGAAGACGCTCTTATGGACATAAGTATTTGATCTGTTACAAAAATGTAGCTAAAAGCAAGCGCCAAGAACTTCTTTAGTATATTATCCACAACACTAGTTAAACTTCCAGCCGACATAGGGTTTCATACCTGAGGGGAACAGAGGTCTGGCTTGAGGTCTACTCTAAGCATGAGGCTGAAAATCTGAGATAATGTTATAGAAGCAGAGTTTAAAAGGAGGTACCATGATGGGACCTAGATGGACAGAGAAGGATGGACAGGCAGTGGCAGGAAGATGGGGTAGATCTGAGGTGGGGAGGTATCAGCAGCAAAGTGATTCAAATGTTTCCCTCTCAACACCAGCAAGCAGGTCTGCAACAGCATGGTCTGGTTAGGAGCTCGCACAAACCACCAAACCACACGTAGCATGAACAAAAACCACTAAACCACTAATTCTTTAAGGTCTATAACAGGGTTTTTACTTATACTCTGGTGTTGACAACAAAATCCCACCTTTAGCTGACATAGGTACTGTGGGCTCACCCACTGCAGTCAGACTGGAAAGTTCTAATGAAGATTTCCTGATGCAATCTAGGAGATCTTACTTTCAAATCCATGCAGAAAACCTTCTATTTAGATTGGCCACCTCGTTTTTAAAAGCAGGATCCTAATTAGCTACCTAGGCCTTCCTGGCCTCTCTTTACCACAGAAATTTAAACCTTGAAACCACTGTTTGAGAGGTGCTTCTTAGTGTCTTGCTAAATATCAGAATGCTCTTCTGATTGCCAATACTCACTGGAAGAAACTCTCCAAGGACACCAAATTTCCATTTCCCAAAATCCCTTGCAATTTCAATGTATACTCTTTGGACAGACACAGGAGCTGGATAACTCCCAGACCCTAAGCACCATACCTGGCGGTATCAAGTACCATATTATAGCTAACTACAGTCACCCCAAAAATTATTCTTAACTCAAGCCAGAGAAAAATGAAAGAAGATACCTTTTACTAAATCAAACCAGGCACATCTGCAAAGCTGTAGAAAAGTGAAAAGAAAAAATATATCCACCTGCCTAGAGACAACCTCCAACCCTTTCTTTCACCCTGCATATACCTCAGCTGATACACTGAGAGACTCTTTTCCTCTTTGCTGCTGAAAATTTCAGCTCTCACCAACAACTGAACTCTAAGTTCACCTGCACAAAAGTCCAAATGTTTATGGCACGCCTGTTTTATAGCTGGGATCCACCTACTGGGATCATTTGCGCTCCCTATGTCCATTGTCTCTGATCCAAACAGAAAGAGGACTTCCCTTTCTTCTTACAGACCTGCTCGAAGACGCTGATATCTGCGTGTCTGGCACAGTTTTACCTGCATTGTTAGAGGGTTAAAAGCAATCCTTGCTCTTGTCTAAACTTCTAAAAAGTCTGTAACATGCAGTAAAGCATGGTGCCCTTTTGTAGCGAGTGGGCAAATTTCACACCTCAGACTGCTGTCTTTTCAGAGTCAGCATTAATATTTCACATACAGCATCAAGACCAATGGATTTTATGGAGACAGACACATGAGCTAGATTCAGATCATTACTGGTATGTGCTTCAGACGGGATATTAAGGCCATCAAGGCCTAAGGTTTTGGTCATCTTGAAATATAACATGACAGTCTGCTAGAGCAAATGATAGATGGCAAGAGAGTGCACTGAGGACTGTTCCAGAGGGCATCAGTAGTCTTTGCTGAACTGGTGCTCCTCATAAAGCTGCACTTGGGACTGTAAATATACTGGGGCTGCAGACAGAAAGTACTAGATTTTTTCTAAAAGCAGCTGGGACTGAACAGGTTTTGCTACAGGCCAGTAGTTAAGAGTCCAGCCTGTTGCCCTATCACTGTGATGACATTTGCCTTCTCTGCAGCATCTGCTCAGAATGACGTTTTCCCAGGCTGTCTGTACTAATAATATATTATTTAACAAACACTTGAAGGGGTGTGATGGTGTCGTAACATTTTGGATAACAACTCTTATCCTCCCACTCTTCTGTCACTTCATTTGTTTCCCGCAAGAGTATTTCTCAGCTCTGAATTTGATCCCTGATATCTATGAAAAGAAAGAAAAAGTATGAAAACAGGATATGGTTTTTTTTCCTATTGCTTTGAATTTAAGGTTAACAAAATGGTTTATATCAAGAAAATAAATCTTCTCCAAACCCAAACAGCTTTGTTTTCCCTTTGAAGTCACAATAATTTTAGTGAAATCTCAAACCAATTATGCTATTTTATTTTTAATAACTTCATAGGAAACCAACACAAAGAACTATTGGTTTTAGTCCTGTGAACCTCTGCACTACGCACTGTCACAACAATACCAGCAGAATTAACCTTGTTCAATAAAACATCTTTACCATTGTTACAATCCAGTTTTAAGGTTCTTAGAAATGCCTCTGCCCGAATTAAGGTGCAAATGAGACCATATGCCAGTGACAATAGTAACGGTTTTATTTGACGCTAAATATGAGAGAGAGAGAGAGAGAAAGAAAGAAAGAAGGAAGTAGAGTATAGCTGGGGGGCACAGAAAGAGTGATAAGGACAGAATAAGGAAAATATCACCACTCTGTACATCCCAATGATGTTCCTTGATCCTCTCCAGTTGGTCTTCTTGGTGGTGAAGGTCCTCTCAGAAAGCACAGAATCGGATGGGTTTATATACCCTCAATCCAGGTGGCAATGTCCAGGCATGTCCCCCTGGGGTGGGGGCAGTCTCTCATGGCAGACTCTGGATCTGTTGCATCATGTGCAGCCCTGTGGTGCAAAGCCTCTCACATGAAATTCCTGTGGATGTGGCCTGTGGGGCTGGGGGTTCCACTGATGTGGTGAGGGGGTGGAAGGTGGAATAGGTGCTGCATCCTTCCCAAAAACGCCCCTTTGTGGAACCACTTGGGTAGCCACCACGCTAGGACACACCCAGATACACCTGAGTTAGAAGGTACACGCAACCACACACACATGCACACGCACAATAGCTCCCGTGGCAGCACCGGAGGTAAAGAGGTGGGACAGGTCCTTTGCGTAGGGTTCCAAGGAGTTAACTCACACAGACACACCCAGGAACAAATGACCCAGAACACTGCGGGGGTCCACGGTTTTATATGGGGTGGTACAAGGGGCGGGCAGAACATCAGAGACCAATCATCTGAGGGCCAAGGGGTGGAGAGAATGTGGCGTGACAAAACAGCAGCCAATGGGGAAGGCAAGGGGTGGAACAAGGGAACCAAGAACCAATGGGGTACTGAGGAAAGGAGAACTTTCCAGAACTTATGACTTATAAGGGATACAGGGGGCAGTAGCCAATGGGCCAACCAACTGAGGATAATCTACATGGGGAAGCAAGGTCTTGTGCGTACTTGCCATAACCTAAGGGGTGGATTTAGACCTCTGTGCCGGCCCACCAGTGAACTTCTATTGATTTTGGGCCTTGTGGCTCTGTGGTCAATGCCGTGGTGGATTCAACCACTGCAACATTCCACAGCTGGGAAGATTTGTGTAACGGAGGATGGGTGTTCAGTGCCTCTGACCAGCGGTTACACGACATACCTGAAACCTCCTCCCTCCCCCTGCCTTGATGGGGTTGGGGGGGGGGGGGTGGTCTGTGTAAACCTGGCTTCTGTGAGCTGTGCTCTCCCCCCACCCCAAACTCAGCTGGTGATGATTGAGCAATGGGTTTCCCTTTATCTAACCAGCAGTCTTCAGGGAGGCTTCTTTGGTTGTAGCTTCTTTATAATGAGCAAAACTTTGTGTCAATGTTTGAGGCATGAACTATTTTCAGTCTCTGACTCCTCTTTTGGTATGTGGTCAGCTGTCCTCAGAAATAACCCATCTCTCATGGTTGACTAGTAAAGAAGATGAAGTTTGATGCTTAACATGTGTATGACTAAAGCTGGAAAATTATTCTCTAAAATGTGGAACTGTATTCTGAAAGCAACTACATTCTCAGCACCTGTAAATTTTTTTAATATTCATCATGTTTCTTATCCACCTTTGGTATCATCCTCCATTCTTCCTTTTGCCAGGCAGAATTACTGAAAAGAGACATCACCATCACTGATAGCTTAAATATCTAATGCAGATTTCTAGTGAAGAACACGAAAAAAATACAGCTCTCTTGTTTGGAAGTTACAAATGAGGATTGTTACAAAGGAATGACTTGAAACCTCCAGAAAACACTGGATGGACAAGATGCACAAGGTAGATAAGAATAAGAAAGATGGGAATTTAGGAGGAATTAAGACTACACTATAGGTTTGTAGAAGCAGAGAGGATTGCTTAAAGCCCCAGAAAGATGTGGTAAAGAGCCATCAGGATAAAAGAAGGAACTCCAGGGAAAGGTGGGGATCCAGGGTCATAAAATCTTGCTGCTTCTGCATTGGAAAATGGGGTTTTCTGAGCAGAAAAGTACTGGGTCCATTTTTCACACTACGTTTCATTCTGATCCTGGATGGAATGCAGCTATGATAGCTTATTTACTGCTGCACTTGAGACCTTGAAGTTCTTTTAAGTCTTCAGAGACCTTAAAGTTGTGGATGACTGATGCAAATAGGACATAGGTGTAAAACTTTCCCTATCTTTTATCTACTGTAAAGATTGGTTGAAAAGAACATTAAATTCCTTTACTTTTGCTTAAAACTCAGCTATGGCCCATCTCTTTTAATTAATTTCTTGGATCCTGTGTTCCTATATGTGCTTTTTTTTTTCTTTTTTTTTTTCTTTCTGTTATGGATAATATCTCAGTGCTATTATTGTCATTTACTTTGCCACTTTTCTGAGCTTCCCTTGGATTTCCTCATTTCGGAATTATACCAGACCTGGCATCTGCCTTATTTGGACAAGATCTGTCATATACTGTGTTATTTACACAAGAGTCCCATATGCTTTTTAAGAAGTCTTCTTTAGCCTTGGAAAAGATGCTCATCTTTCCGCCTAATGATTGGTCTTGTGTCCTGGATTCATCTGGGACTGACTTTATTTTTTTCCTGATAGCTGGTGCAGTGCTGTGTTTTGGATTCAGTGTGAGAATAACATTGATAACACGCTGATGTTTTGGTTGGTGCTGAGCAGTGCTGTCCCTGAGCCAAGGACTTATCACAGTCCTGGGCTCTGCCAGTGAGCAGCTGCACCAGAAGCCTGGAGGGAACATGGCCAGGACAGGCTACCTGGACTGGCCAAAGGGATACTCCACACCAAAGAATGTCATGGTCAGTGTATAAACTGGGGAAAATGGCCAGGAGGGGCTGATTGCTGCTCAGGGATGGCCTGGGCATCGGTCAGTGGGTGGTGAGCAATTGTACTGTGCTTCACTTGTCTTTCTTGGGTTTTATTCCTCTTTTTTTCCATTTCTTTCCTAGTCTTAGTTCTGGTTTGTTTTTTTTTTTTTTCAGCTATTAAACTGTTCTTATCTTTTATCTTTTTTTCTGATTCTTCTCCCCATCTGTTTTGGTTTGAGAGAAGTTTAGGGGGAAATGCCCTGGAAAGGACATTTCCTCCACAGAAGATGGGTTTCAGCACTCCCTCCCCCACCAATATGAAAGAAATTTCTTGGATGAAAGTGAAAAAAACTATTTCTTTAACAAGCAGAGTGCCAGCACAGGGCATAGGAAAAATACAAGTAATGTCAGATAATAAACCTCCTCTCTGCAGAGAAAGCTGGTGGATTTGGAGATCCCTCTGCAGCTGGCTCGTCCCCTCCTGAGGTCTGAGGCTGGGATGCAGCGTCCCCGCAGCCTCCCCGCCAGTCCATGGGGTCCAATGATCTGGTTCTTGGATCTAGGAGATCAGGCCAAACAGTTCCAGAAGAAGAAGAGGTTACAGGAGGATTTTGGTATACAGTCCTGGGAAAACTTTTTGCCTTAGCTCACAAGCTGACTAGAAGCAGGAATCCACTCTCTCTCACTGCAAGCAGAGCCAAGCAATACGGGGCAGTTTGTGTGTGAGTCCTTGAACACAAACTGCATTGCAGAATTTCCCCTGGCTTCCCCCGCCCTTTCCTGAGACTCAGCTTAAAGCTGCAGGACCCATTTCTGGGCAGTAAGCAGGCTATAGGGGAATACAGTATTATCATAAAATTACCCCAAGACACCATCCCACAAATGGTGGAGGGTGGTGAAGATTGAGAGAGCATCTGTGTTGTATTTAGTTGCTACCTGGGATTAAACCCCAAAGGCTGCCTTTCTTTTCTTGGCATTCATTGTCTCTGGAATTGCTGCTGACATACTATATATGTCAAATTTGTAGAGTGTAGGGTGTTCCTTTTGTATTACATTCTCTCTCATGCTGTTAACCTTTTCTATCAGCATTTAGAGTTTGCCCTTTCACAGTTCATTGTCACAGTATTTTCCTTCTGGGAGTTCCTGTTAGCCATAATATCACATCTAATTTTGTCCTGATGCTCAATGGAATGCATGTAACCTTTGTAGATAGGTATAATAAATACAATTTTACCAGGACTCAGAGCAGGGGATTAAACTCTTTATTTTACAGCCATTGGCATTACTAAAAAATGCTCCTTCCAGTCTGAGTCCTTCTTGATTGAGGTGATGACTTGGAGGGTTTTGGTGCTACCTAGGAGAAGATTTCTAAATTCATGCAATACCATGATTTCTAATACAGCTCAATTTTGCTGTTTTGAACAAAGGAACACAAATCAAACAAGTACAAGAACATTGTTGAATGCATGTCCCTTGTAGACAGACATGCAGAGACCAAGAGGATTATTTAATAACATGCATTAATACAGATGAAGATAAACACAGACTCAGATTTATTTATCAAATCATGTAAAAGTAGGAAATCGACACAACTTCTCTTCACACCTGCCTTTATATCTGAAAGAAGGTAGAGAGGTGAAAGATACTAGTATATAGATGAAGTGACATAGATGTATAACTAACATACCTATTTTCGCCCAACATACAAGGAATAACCAGGTTTTTAGGGTGTATTTTTTCTTTTCCTGAGCCACACAGCAGCATGAAACAGCCTCCTAGCCTTTTGTAGTTTTTGTTGGTTTATTTTTGCCTATGAAAGCCTTGAGGTTGAAAATGTTGGGAAATGAAGTCATTAAATCCAGCTTTGTCTCCAGTGGTGGGGGTGGGGAGAGTTGACAGAAAAATATGAACACTGAGCTATTTACAGAAATTAAAATTTGAAGCTCATATGAGAAATATGTGCTGGAGTGGTAAAGAAGAGGGATTTTTAACTGTTACCATTACTCGGAATGGGGGCAGTGGAAAAATTAAAAACAAACCAGGAGAAATTATATGAATATTCATCACTTGTTACTGCTTCATCTTTCTAAATTATACAGCTTTTGAGAAGAGGAAAGGTTTCATGTTTGAATTGGTGGTGGTGTTATGAGAGAAAAATATGGTGTATTTTTTCAGTTGGCTTAATCTTCAAATAAAATGAGAGATGACAGTAGATAAACCAAGATACTGGAAAGGAATTAAGGACAATAAATATAGGAGGTTAGTAGAGATGCTGTATTAAGAACTGGCAACTGCCTTCGCTTTCCTTTCCTCTTCACTCCTTAAGTTACCTGTGAAACTTTTTAGACTGGATTTTTTCACTTAGTTGACTGTGCAACTTATATTGAAACAGTAAAAACTGAGTTTATAGTTATAACTACCTGTGTTACAGCCCATGAATCCCTTCTAGTTATTAGTGAAATCCCTCCCAGTTACTTTTTTCTTATTCTGAAAAGAACTGTGATACTTCACCACTTTGTACAATGATGTAGATAGCCCAGCTAGGGAAATGTAAATTCAGATACACCAGTTTTTGTCCTGTAGATGCTGTACACTAAAGTGGTGGTATAAAAGCTGGGACAATTACCTGTTTTTTGCCTTGTCTGTGAGAAACTTTGGTCCCTGGAATGGATATTTGTGTTAGGTTGACAGCCACCAGGGCCTCCTAGGCAAGGCTGGCCTTGGGAGCCCTTGTCAATTAACCTATCACTGAACCTGTCTTACCTTCCATATTAAACTTGTTCCCTCTGGAAAGCCTGACATCCACCAAAAATGTGCATTCTCTCGCAGAAACTCAGTGACCTCTTGGAGAGTAAAACTCAGCAGAAGTCTTGGAAAAATTGGATATGCTGGGATTGTGTTACAGCAGCCACAGCTCCTGAGCTCTGAATGTCTGCTGAAGTATGTTCACTGCCTGAAATATCTGTGTCACAGGAGGCAGGAGAGACTGTAACTTTGCTGCATTCTGCATCCACTTATGGGGATTTTACTTCATTGTAATACTACAAACAGGAAAGGTTATTAAGAGGTGCCAGGAGATGGTAATTCAATTACAGTTTATTGCAAAATCCTCAGATATAAAGTAGATTTTTAAGGTACAGATACATATTTTGTCCAAGTAATAATGACAAATATAATTGCCCTTTTACCATATGAATGACATGAGGAAGAAAGGGGTAAATTGTTTTCTGTGGCTTTCACGTTCAGAATCAGAAACTCAGGAGCATGAGTGATAAACAAACCACACTGGAGCTCATACAGAAGAAATTTTTAATGAGAAACTTCAACTCCTACACATTTGTAGCAAATTCTTGAACAGTTTTTAAAATTCAGTGAATAAAAGGGTAGTCATTTTGGGGAAAAAAAAGGTGTTATATTCAAAAATTTATTTTAACTTGCAACAGTAACCAGCTGGAACTGTAGGCAAAAGAGACCATAAAGTCTCTCTTTTCTTCTTCTTATATTGAGTGTCTCTACTTTTTTTAATAACAATAAAGACATTTGTCTCCTGGATTCAAATTAAACTCTGATTTTCAGCCAGATATTTCATTGGGCAGCATGATAAGAATTTAGTCAACAGCAAAGTTCTCCGTAACCTTTCCAGGGCCATGGTTTTAACACAAAAAAACATCCAGGTCATGTGCAGCAGTACTGGCTGGAAAAAGAACATTTTGTTACCTGCTTATTTGGTTTGTGTTGCTGTCACAGCATTGCAGTGCCGCTAAATATTGTGTTATTGTTTCATTGCAGAACTTCACAGCTCAGATGTTGTGTTCATTACCTTGAGGGTCATGCTCATCACAGCTTTTAAACTGTTGTCTTTGTTCATCCAAAGAGTACACCCATGGCCCTGTGAGCACATGCAGCAAGAGAATATTTCTTCAAATGCCACCCCTCTGAGTATGCCCTGGAGCCATGCCCAAGAAGACTACCTGGGAGATGCCTGCAGACTGACCTGCTCAGTAAAGACAGCATATAGGTGAAGTATGCAAACTCAGCTAGAGAAATTAATGTATTTAGGAACATAGATCTCATTGAAGTATAGCCCTGATATACACAGAACCCAGAGATCAGCTTGTGTTGGATACAAGCTGTGTGAAGATGTAGATCTCTCCCTTCTCTTCCCAATACATTATATTTCTCATAGAACCATTAAATCACAGAACCTTTAGGGTTGGAAAGGATCTCCCAGGTCACTGAGCCCAACCATTAACCTGACACCACTGCTGCTTTTGTGTGCCTGACAGTGAACAGAAAAATGCAACAGGGTCTTTTCTAAAAGGGTAAGAGGAATGATAGACCTTATACAGTGCAGACAGGCATGGCTGCAACCACTGCCTTTCTGCAAATAGAAATTCATGTTCAGAGAGTTGTAGCAGGTAGCAGCTGTGGTTTTGGCAAGTTGGAGCTGCAGCACTGTGGGTTTTCTCTCCTCCCCACTGAAACAGCTCTTGGAGCCCTGTTGAGGTACATCAGGCCTCAGTAATTTATGGGGAAACTTCACAACAATGTGTTACCAAGTACCTCTAGGGTTGTCACTGCTAATAAAAAGATGACAGTCTTCAAATTAATGCTGCAAGGCCTCTGTTCTGGGATTTGTCAGGCTTGATGTGTCTGGTTGTGTCTAGACTGTGCCTTGAGCTTTGGTTTAGATTACAGCTGTTGCCTGGGGAGCACCCCACCTAACTAGTTTTTTCTTTGCTTTGTACAACTGTGTGGTGCAAAGCCTATTGCTAAAATAATTTGGATATATTATCTTTAAGTGACAGCTTGTGTTAACAAATACTTAATCTCTTTAGAATGAGCAATCTATGACTCAAGAATAATGATGTGGTGCAGAGTGCAAGTATGAAAAGATATCACAGGCTTTGAAAGTATAAGGAATGGATTATACCAGAGGCTCTACAGTTATAAAAAGCTCAGCAATGTTCTGTTTCAAACTTATAAAGGAATGCAGCTTCAAGAGCTGGGTAAGAAAAGCTTTAAGCATAATAAAATTAAAAAGGATCAAATATCCAATAAAGTTTAAATATTCAATATAAAGTCAGATGAAATGTAGAACTGTAGACCAATAAAGAAAGATAGGGTGTAGAGTATATTCAAAGTATAAAAATTAACTGAACTGAACCCAAGCAAGAGAATAAACAAAGTCTCAGCATCTGCATTGCAGTCCTCTGAATTTTGGGTGCTGAGGATTTGATGCAATCTACCCTGCTTCCCTTTTTCTCAAGAAAAACTGCTTCCATTGTCTTTAATACCCAGGAGAATATAAAAAGTTGAGCAAAACTTCACAAAAAAGGAGTAAGTATTAGAAAAATCTATATAATAATCTTAATGTTATTATATTAAGATCTTCCGATATTAAATACGTAATTTTGTCTGTGACTTTGTGCATCACTGCAACAATAACAAGTATTTCCTCTACCTTTATTAGATGTTTTAGACTTTAATTAACCCAACAGTGAATTCTCAACTTTGCATATAAGATGTGTTTCTTTTTTTTCCTAAAACAAGGTTTCTGCTATAACAGCTGAAGTTTACACAGGGCAAACTTCAGTAAACTGTTGCTCTGGTTTTGGGTGGGCTATATTTAATTTTCTCCATAGTAGCTGGTATGGGGCTGTGCTTTGGAGTTGTGCTGGGAAGAGCGTTGATAAACCAGGCATGTTTTGTTACGGCTGAGTAGAGATTCCACAGAGTCAAGGCCTTTTCAGTTCCTCACTCCACCCTACCAGTGAGGAGGCTGGGGGTGCACAAGAGTTGGGAGGGGACACAGCCAGGACAGCTGACCCCAGCTGACCCAAGGGATATTCCACACTGTATGGTGTCATGTTTGGCTGGGGAAGAAGGAAGACAGGGACCTTCAGGGTGATGGTGTTTGTCTTCCCAAGTCACTGTTACACATGATGGGGCCCTGCTGTCCTGGAGATGGCTGAACACCTGCCTGCCAATGGGAAGTGATGAATGAATTCCTTGGTTTGCTTTGCTTGTGTGCTCAGCTTTTGCTTTCCTGTTACTGCCTTTATACCAACTCATGTGTTTTCTCACTTTTACTCTTCCCATTCTCCTTGTCTTTCCATCGAGGTGGTTGAATGAGCAGCTGCCTGGGGCTTCATTGTCAGCTGGTGTTAAACCATGACAACCACTACATGAACATGTAGCCTCAGTGAAGATCATCACTCCCTTGTCTTTTGCTCTTCAACAGTCATTCAAATGTCAACCTTCTCAAAACCATAAACCACAAAGAATATGATGGTTCCACAAATCTCTCCCATCCTTCACATGAGTCCACAGATGACTATTAAAGAAGTCACATGGTGTACAGGAAATAAAAGTTAACAGTGTTGGTCACCAAAGGTGGGAATATACCTTTGTTCCCCATCTTGTTTAGGAATGTTCCCATTTTAAAATATACCATTAGTTCAGACAGCATTGGAGGTGAGGTAGGAATTTAACTGTGCAGACATCATCAGTCTTCCAACTAAATCAGTGAAAAGGTATCCAATAAAGTATGGATGGTCTGAGAAATACTGCCAAGAAAATATGTCTTTGTAGTAATTAAACAAAAATAGAAGTTATGAAAATGAACATAATGACCAATAATTTCATCTGTCTGGAAAATTAAACCTTGAAAGTGGTTAATAATGGAGTTACATACTGGAGTTGTGCCACCTCAACACAGGTGACTGCAGCCTGTGGGGCCTAGAATAAGCAAGCTCTGTGTTTAGCAAACCAGAAACAGTGGGGTTGGTGTACTTCTGCTCCTCGCAGGCAGCTCGTACACAACCAGGACACATGGGTTTTGGACATAACCTGTCACACATCTATAAGTTCTGGGGGATTGTTAGATGAGTCTAATTTGAAGACAGACAAAATAAGGGACAGATCATTATTTGAACTCCTCTATCTAATAATATGAGTAGTCAGAGAAAGAGAGAGGTGTAGTCTCTTTGAAGAGAGGAATAAGGCTGATTGCTGAAATAAGTATTTCTTTGGTGAATTCAGTTCAGAGATGGAAAGTTGTCCCTGTAAGATAAGTGGAATAGTCAGCTGAGGAATGGTTAAAATGGTGACATGAAAGCAAGAAAATTAACTCTCCGTTATGTTGGATAACAGACAACTTGGTAACCCTGACAGGTAGGTAAGGGTGGGGAGCAGAGAACCCTCTGCATAGACACCTCTGAATCCTCTGCTCTCCCAGAACAGACAATCCATAAGTGGTTTTTTAAAGGAAGTAGTTGAGTCATCCACAACATTGCCGGAGAAGTGGGAATCCCTGTCTGTAACCTCGTGCCTCCGACTTCCCTACATTTACAAATATCCATCATGATTTCAGCTGATTCCTCCTCTTGCTGCCCATCTAGTTATCATTGTGCTGGAAGAAGCAAGAAGTGCTGAGCACTCCCTTTGCCAGTATCTCTCAGGCCATGCAGTTCCTTAAAATAGCAGTGAAGGAGACTGGGTGATCCTGAATGTAGACCTGCTCCTAGTAAATGAAATGAAATGTTTTCTAAAATGGTACTGTTCAGGTGAGGGAAAAGGAGGTGGTTAGAGCTGACAACCAAATGTAGTAACACCCGTAAGTAGGGTCAGATATGTAATCATACACCCTCTGCAGACTTTCTTATGTCAGGGCAATTCTCAATATAACACCCGTGGCTGGGTTCTATTTTTGTGAAGCTTCAGTATCTTAGTGGAGTAAAATGCTCCAAGGAACCTGCTCCATGGATATCATTAAAGTTAGGCTTAATTGCTTTATACAGCTTTCAAAATAGCCTTTCCCAGAAAAACTCTTTGATTTGTTTCTGAGTGTGGATGTCCTTTTATATTCACTGAAAAAGATGTAAATAACCCAGTAGACTGATTTCAGACTGAGAGAGTGATTTTAGAATCTTCCTTGGCAAAAGTGATGTAGAAAGGTTTTCCCGTAACACCACAGGGTAAATAGGTGAAGGATATGCTTCAGTTTGTCATGTGTTTATTTTAAAAAATGACCATGATGTCAGCTTAGCAGTTGGTCTGCCACAGTTAGTGGTTACATGCTTTACTTTGCAGTAGAAAAGTCGGTTTATTTCCACTGTTGATTAACAGGGAAAGACAAGGGATCGATTCTGCCAGTGTCTCTGGAAAAGCATAGATATGCCAAATTTCCATTTGCTATTTATGCTTTATGGAAATCATCTTAAGCTTGGTTTCTTCAACTGGTTCTGACTTATAGATGAGGAATCCCATTAATACAGCCATTGCCACTCACTCCAAGCATTTCTCAGCCCTGAATGAGACTCTTATCAAAAGAATTTTCAAAGGTACAAGAAATTTTCTTTTTTTACATTTGTTTCAAAATATTGAATCTTGAGATAATTATTTGGATCATATTTTCAAGATCTCCCTGTGATCAGGAAGGCTAGAATTTATTTTCTTTTTTAATGACTGTTAATATTTCTACTAAAGTACCAAAAAATAACCCTCTACATGTTGTTACTATAGCAATAAAATATCAAGAATTGCCAAAATAATTTTCTTTTCCTTTTCTTCTCTTTTTCTACAGAGAATCTGTAATAGATAGAGCTGCATCAAAACCTGCAGTCTTCAACCTTTATTTGTTTCCAGTCTGATACTGTGTTTCCCAGGGCAAGACATAGGAAAAGACTTCAGCATTCACCCCTTCATTTCTCCCATGGAACCAAAAAACCCATGATTTAAGGTATTTGGGAAGACAGCACACAAATCTTTCACTTCACATCCCCTAAAAAGGACTCCCCAGTGAAAGAGAGGGGCAGGGCTGTGTTGTGTTAAAAGTTTTCAGCACCAAAACCTGGACCTGTCAGGGAAATCCATTAATGCACGTTGGTGTTAATGCATTTGGACTTGCTGAGTGAAGGACAAAAGAAGCCTAGCTATGGATAGACTCTCAGGCACTTAAATGGCCATTCACATATGCTTTTTCTTCATTTTGTAGTTGTAATCTCATGCTGGTTTTTTACCACTTTGAACTACAGAGACATATTCATTCTGCTTTCATTTTTACTTGTAAAATTGTATTGAAGGCAAAGTGATTGAATGCACTTGAACAGACTGAAGAGAACATTTTAACAGAACAATGTCAGTTAAGCATAACTTTATTATTTGGGTTTTGTTTTAAAATAATGGGTGTATTTACCTGGGAGAATCTTGTTCACCTGTTTCGAATAATAAGTTACTTGAAAAGCACAAGGGAATATTATCCTCAAACTACCCTAAATCTAGGAACATATAGGTCTGAAGTCTTTGGATTATTCTTGTCATATATAAATAGTACAGGTAATATCCATCAAATAATCTTGTGATAAATAAAACATAAGGTAAACCCAGGTGTTATGGGCAAGGCAGCAAGAAATTATTGAAATCTTCAAGGCTCTAAACAGATGTGGAAAATGCAATTTAGCTTTCTTTTGGGTATATAAAAATAAACTGATGCACTAAAAATATTTGAATAATTCAAGTGTTTACTCAGAATTAAGAAGCAACAAATTGATTAACAAGACCACAGGAAGCAGGAAGTATATGCAACAGGTTTAATGAAACTGGATTCTTTTTGGCAGCTCTGGTGAGTGATGCTTGACACTGAAGTCAATATTTAACTTTGGAATCTGTGTTGCTTGCTCTTATTTATGCTGAAATTTTGTCCATAGCAGGGAGGTTGGAGTGCATTAAGGATCCCTTCCAATCCAAAGCTTTCTGTGATTCTAAATAAAGCAGAGATACATAGCAGAATTCATATCTTAAGGAGAATAAGATTTTTTGTCAGCATATGATTGTTTCTTGCACCATCAACATTTTTATGCATTGGTCAGTACAGGGTCCTTGCTGAACAAGCTGGTAATATACATTATTTTCTGATGTTTCTCTTCCCACGACTACTGTATTTCCATGTTCTTAAAAACTTAAAGTAGAGCTGGAATGTGTCCAAATAATAATATTTTTATCTCGGTTTTTGTTGAGTAAGAAACTTAAATTTCAGTGCAAAAGACGTGGTCTTGAAAATAATTTTAAGTGAAAAAATGGAGTATTGTCAATGAAATACCTCCAAAGATATGTTCAAATGCTCCAGTGGATTTAACATTCTTTGAGGAGATAATGCCTCAGACCCTGAGGGATTTGCTGTTCCCAGGGAGGGTAGGAATGCACAGTTGCCCCAGGAGAGCTTGGCCTGGCGAGACAGAAGCTCCCAGATGGAGCCAGCCTGGTGGCCCAGACACTGTGCACCAGTGGAGGCTCAGAGCTGCCACAGGGTCTCTCTCGCTGCACACCCCAGGGAGCTGCCTGGGACATGATGTCCTTGAGAACCCTGACTCCATAAGGAGCCCACAGCACGGCCAGTCGAGCAGACAGCAGAACTATGAGTGTTTCTTTGAGTGAGCTTTTGCCCCTAAATAATGAACATTTCACTCCCTCCTTTGATCAGCTTCTCTCAATATGCCTAAATTGCTTCTTGTATTTGAATATTTGGCACATTGGGTGACAGCTCAACAGGAATCAAGTTCATGATTTCCAGAGTGGCTTTCATATCTAAGCAATTAATAACTTAAAATTCCGGTTTGAGTTAATGAAGGTCTAGTTAAGAAAGTCACTGGGGGTTAGGGATGGATTCATTTAATCCTCAAATAAACATCTGTGTTGATGACATAAACCACTCTGTCAGCTTCATGGACTACCCTGACTAGGTGTGAGTAATTACCGTGTGAGCCCAGGAAATTGGCTGGTGTGGGGTACCTACATGTCTAGGTTTGATAAAAGGTCAGTGGGGGTAGAGCTACATCTAAACTCCCACCCACCCTTCAGCTATGGATGAGAACCCAGGTCCTTCCTGATTTTACAGCTACATATTAAAAAGGCTGTACCATATTTATTTCTTTCAAGGCCTGTGATTAGAAGTTCATCTTTGGAAAGATTTAAAAGGTCTCACTGGGGCTCTGTTTTATGAAATAAGAGACTTTTCAGACATGCTCATTCAGTCCATGTTTAAGGTAAACTCTTGGCTTGCTTTGCCTGGGACAGACAACTCATATTCCTGCCATGGAATTAGTTTAGATTGTAATAGCATACAAAGACATGTATGTTTTAGTCCAGTCATCAAATTATCATCAAATTTCATCTGTCTCAAGAACTGGAGTACCAAGGACTGCCAAGTAGGCAGATCAGGAATCGTCTGATGGAAGAGGACTAAGTAGAGCCAGCATTTATCAGTAGTTCCTGAGGTACTGTTGCTCTTGCTGATAAAGGAAAAATTTAAGGTCCTCATAACAAGTTCTCTTAATCTTGAAGCGAGGTGTAGAGACCTTGGTAGCAACAAAGAGAAGAACTATTGTATCAGTAAAGACTTGTAAGTAAATATTAGTGGGAGAAATAACAAAAGCCAGAGATGACTCCTCCCAGTCTGGCTCTCTCCTTCCTTTATAGGTGCTCTGTGGTTGTTGGGGTTTTAGTTTAGTCTTAGTTTTTTTTCCTGTTAAAGGAATTTTCTCCCATATGCATGTTGCTAGGGGACAAATAGCTGTACTTAAGAAAGACAAAAAGGGGAGTGGGGCGGGCCTGGCTACTCCTTTGTCTACACCTGGGTGTGGGGTCAGTTCGCTCTGAGCGTCCGGAGAGAGAAGCTGCAGAGAAAGGAGCTGCTGCTTCTTTCTTTTTGGCCGTTCTTTCTTCCTGCTGGAAGCAACGCCGGGACCCCAAAAGCCGCTTTCCCTGCCCTGCTGGAGACCGGGCTGTGGCTGCCCTGCCCCGCTGCTGCTTCGAGCTTTCGCTACGCTGTAGCCCTGCTCGCCCTGCCTGCCTGGGCCTCCGTGGGGTTCTCCCATCTGGATACATCTCGCCTGCCACCCGGGATTTGCGTCCGTCCCTGCCGTTCCAGCCTGCCGTTCTAGCCTGCCGTTTCAGCCTGCTGTTCCTGAGAGCCCGGGATCAGCTGCCCAGGGGTTTGTGAAGCCTTTGTCCCATCCCTTCCCGGGATCCCAGGGCACCGGTGCCGCGTGCTCCCCGAGCTCGCTCCGGAGCGCCCCCTGCAGCCGCGGGGGAACCATCGCACCTGCCCTGCTCACCGGGAGCCGCCAGCGCCCCTGCCGGCTGCGAGCGGAACTGCACCCGAGGGGAAAGGGCCTGACAGCCGAGAAGGCTGGGACTGGGTTTGTGATTGCTGTTACTGCCATAGTTGTTGTTGTTTTGTTTGACTGGTTATATACATATATATATATATAGTAAAGAACTGTTATTCCTATTTCCCACATCTTCGCCTAAAGGCTCTTGATTTCAAAATATAATAACTTGGAGGGAAAAGGGGTTATATCTGCCACTTCAAGGGGGGCCTCTGCCTTCCTTAGCAGACACCTGTCTTTCAAAACCGAGACAGTGGTGAATGTACTTATGTAACTTTACTGTTTTGCATCTTTAAAAATGCATCTATGAAAATTAAGATACAGGTGGACTTCTATAATTTGGCATGATGTGACATAGATGGATCATCACACACCTTGCTTTGGTAGCAAAGCCTGCTATGCAGCTTGGAAAGGTGGTGCACAGCCAAATGTTGACTTTGAAAGGCTTGATTAAACACTGGGGAGGATGAGTGGGAATGCTATAGGCTGTTTGGTCAGCAAAATGAAATAATGGAATAACTCATAAACCCACAGATCTGTGTGAGAATGAGCAAAGAGTCCTCAGAGATGAAGCACTGAAAATGTCATTTTCTGTCTTACTAGTATTTTAGTTGAGCGAAAGCTTACTGGGATGTTTGAGTGGGTATTAAATCAAGTTTTGGACAGCATTCTTTGAATTAGGAAGTGATATGAGTAGTGTTTTTTCTATTCCTGGATGCTTTCTGTATACTGGAAAAAGGAAAGTTGGAGTAAATATTGATAAATCCCCTCTCCTGAATTGTACTTGTCTGGACAGAAATACACACATTTGCTTGAAAAATACAATTATATTTTGAAAAAATAAATAGAAAAAATGCTATGGAGTTCCATGCCCTTTAACAGTTTTATAATGAAATTCTCTCGCTTTACTCATAAATTGACTTGTCATTATTATTATTTTTCTTAAAGTCAGACAGAAATATCGATTCTGGTGTTCCACAGTATTGTAAGGTGTTTCCTTTTTTTTACCATCAGCACCAAAGGTTCGTAAAGACATGGGAAACTCATTTATGCCCTCAGGGTTTTTGTTCTTAATAAGCTTCTACAGTAACTAATTGGAGAGCAGACACGTGTTCTTCTGTTGTTCTTTTCAATACATTGATCATTTCTATGTTGAACAACTTCTTGTCAGCAGAATACCGAGATAATGCCATAATTCCTTTGAGGTCCCACAAAACATAATCTGCTGTGCAGAGAAGACTGTTCTGAAATAGTTGCTTTCCAAATTAAGCTGCTTCTGGATGTAGCAACAATAATGAAGAGTTTCTCATCAATTAAATTGATGTTATTCTGATTTTCTTTTTTGTCTCCACCATTTACTGTTTCCTTTCATCCTTTCTACTAATCACACAACTATAATTAAGTTCAGGAAAGCTGTAGACAAAGTAATCTAAATTTCCATCCCATTTGAGATTTACATGTTGAAGTAATAATTTGATCAGACATAAATCCAGCTGGCATTTTAAAATGCCCACTCATTCACATCTCAAAGTTAAGTGGAAGGACTTTTTATCAGCCAACACCTGATTTTAAGGTTTTTAAGTATTAGTGGAAAATTTATAACCTGTATTATTTGCTTTAGGACAACCATAGTGAAACCAGCCTAACACAAGCTCCCAGATCTAGGAGTGTAGTAGTTAAAGGTTAAAAACTAACCAACCAATCAACCAACCAAAAAAACAACCAAACAAAAAAAGAAATTTCAGACTTCCAAGTATCTGAAACTACTCTGCTAATTTGGTGAGATGGTACAAGTCTGAGTGTCTTTGATACCTTTATTTTAATTGTACAGAACTAAATGAATCAGGTTGCCATATGTTGTGTCTTTATTTTGTGGAGAGAAGGACACCTGGTTTGGAACCAGTACAGTGTGATCACTCGAGTATGTAAAGAGAAGAGCAGAATTAAGATTTAAAACTCACTTTCCACTCCTAAACTTCTGAAATACCTATTTAATGAGGAATACAATTTTATTTCTAACTTTCACCTTCCTATTTGAATTCTTTGGCATTACTCAAATTATTTCTGTGTCTGCTCCATCCTAAAACACATCTTGGGACAATCATCACTTCTGTTCTCAGCCTCTTTTTCCTCCAGGACTTGTTCTTTTTCTTTTTTTCTGTGCAGAGATGTATTCTCACTCATTCACCTGGCCATTCCAGGTTACTAGTGAAGATGTCAAGAAGAGAAACAGTTGTTCCATCCTTAAACTCACATTATTGGGTACTCTGATATAAACCAACTTAAGCTGTTGTTTGGATTTTTTGAACAATCTTTACACCTCTGTCAATCATCTGTCACCCATATTCTCATGCCTGCCCCTTTCCTGACTCTCCTCCCTGCACAACTCTCTTAAGGGCCAAATCAAAAACAAATCAGCATGCATGTATTCATTCTTCTCCTTTTGTAAGTTCTCTGAAATTCTCACCATCATTCAGGCTTTCCATCTTTGAAAGAACCATCAGCTTCAATATCTATTTTCCTTCAGTTTGTCACCATATGCCATTGCTCAGTTTTAACTCTCTCCCTTATCCTCTTTATCTCTGGTTCTTGGACAGAGATATTCTTTTTATCTTTTCTTCTTTCTTTATATTCTTTTTTCTTGGGCAGCCTAGCACCCTTTTAGCAAAGTTTCCTTACAAACTGAGTCTCTATGGCTGTGTAGCATGCCTGCTGTTCTGTCAGCCTTTTCTCTTCGTGCACCAGTCTGCTGGTTTTCTGTGTCTTCAGAATCTTCCTTTAAACTCCCTTCTTTGATTAGGCTGATGTGTTTTAGCTGGACACAGAAATAAGTGCATTAGAAAGGTTCCTTATTAAGTACTGAAACACGTTCTGGGGATAAGACATATAAAGTGCTGGGTTTGGATTATGTTTCCAGTTTACATGAACTATAGTGCAATCAATCCATCATGGCCTTGTGGAAAGAAGGGAACGTAACTGATCTGAAGAAATGGCTATAATGGAATAGAGAGCTCAGAGCAATGACACGAGGGCTAGAAAGCACCTTGAACATGTCTGTTGTGTCTGTCTGATCTCCCTTTTCAGAGCAAAAAATAAATCCTAAAGAATTTAAGATTCTGCTTGGTGATAGCTCTGAACATACATATTGTTTGCAGTATAGGCTTGCTGGAACTGGTAGGCAGCATTTTGAGTCACATAGCTTCAGGCAATAATTTTTAGAGGCAAGGACATTGATATTAAAAAGTAAGATAGTGTCAGAGCAGAGTTATCAGGAATCTCAAAATATTTATAAATGTTTTACCTGTACATGCCTGCAGAGGCAAGTTGAAAAAGGTGAAACAAATAAACAGCCAGGTGACAAACTACACTATCATCTGCCTTTAAGATTTCTGAACAGAGAGTTATAATTCATTGCCCACTTTAGAACTGCAAGCCTCAAGGTTGAATGAGCTTTTCTCCCACAGCTGATTTCCACAATCAATTCAGAATATGACTTTCATAGCTGACAACCCAAAATATTGCATGCTGCATGTTTTGCACAGATATTGCCTGAACCTTTCTCACATGGGATCTGCAAGGACATCTTTCTGGCACAGAAAATAAGTGGGTCCTTTCTTCTTACTGCACCTTCTTATTACAGAGAACAGCATCAGGTACTCCTTAAACAGGCTACTACAGCTAGCAGGGTTACTACAGCTCAGAACAGAGTCAGGTACTCCTGAAATAGACTGGTGGGTTACTACAGCTGTCTGATGTGAAAGCATTAACCTTGTCCAGCTGTAGTTACATCTTTCTCAACAAGCAGGCAGGGTTTACTGCACACAAGCACTGAGGGTAGATCTGCCTCCTTGTTTTTAATGTCATTACAAAATTGATAGAAAGGACTGCAGAGCCCAACCTGCTGTATATATTTATCATGAGGTCTAGGCTTTTGGATTCCCTAAAACAGTTTAGTTTGCATGTGTTTCCACTTGAATTGGAACAGGAAGAGTTCTACGACAGTGTCAAAGTATTATTTTTACAAACCTTCTGGTTTATTGGTCTTCACCACTCACATAATGTCAGTTTAGCTTGTCTATATTTCACCTACTGTTATGTGAAATTATTTCATGGATGGAGTGAATTTCAAATAAAACATGCATGAAATTAACTGTCTTCTTTCTCTCATTAACAGTAATAGCACTTACAGCAAATGATTCCCCATCCAGTGGGATTTTTTTTTAAAATAATAATAAATACTCAGCCCAATTTTATTAGGTAGCTCCATTTCCTCTAAAATTTTGTAAAACTGACATATGAGTACATGACTAAGTGGCTTGCTGCATGTGTGTTCATTTGTGTGACTACTCACTTTGGCATGCTGATTTTAAATACTAATTGCAGTAATTTCCCTGTTTCTTTTCCACAATAAAGTGGCCTTCAGAAAGAGACTGTCAATTTCATCTTTTGTGGTTCTTTCAACACAGAATGCAAGCAGGAAAACCAAACCTGGGCAATCTCTGTGGGAAGGAGTTTCTTATTCCACTTTGCCTCAAATTTATATTAACTTATTTGAAACAGTTCAAAAGCTGAAAATATTGTGTCAAACTTCTACTTTTTGTGACAAATTAAGCTTTACATTCAGATTACTAGGTGGATGGATATTTTGGGAAATCAAGTCATTCAGGTGGTAAGAACTAGCTGTGGTGATAGCATGCTGTGCTGGTTTTGGCCAGTGTAGAGTCAATTTTCTTCACAGTGGCTGGTGTGGGATTATGTTTTGAATTTGTGCTGAACACAGTGATGATAATAGAGCAGGGTTTAGACAGACCCAAGGCCTTTTCTGCTGTTCATGTTGCCATGCTGGCGAGGAGACTGGAAGTGCTTGAGATGCTGGGAGGAGACACAGCCAGGACATGTTACCCAAACTGACCAATGGGATGTTCAATGCCATAGGGCACCATGCTCAGGATATAAAGTGAGGGGAAGAATGAAGAAGTGGGGAGTCATGGTGTTTGTCTTCCCAAGTCACACGTGATGAAGTTCTGATGTCCTGGAGAGGGCAACACCTGCCTGCCCATGGGAAGCAGGGCATTAATTCCTTGTTTTGATTTGCTTGTGTGAGCAGCATTTGGTTACTTTATTAAAGTATTATTATAATAAAGTATTATTTATAAACTTATTATTTGCTTACTTTATCTCAACCCACAAGTTTTCTGGTATTTTTCTTTCTGATTTTCTCTCTGATCTCACTCGTGGGGGAGTAAGTGGCTGCCTGAGGCTTGGCTGCTGGCTGAGGTTAAATCATGACTCATGCAAAGGTGGTCACAGTGATTTCAGAAGAAGGGTAACTACAAAAGCCCTATTCCTTTGGTAATGTCCATAGTCCACACAAAGAAGGGAAAAAAAAATTTTAATGTCCTGTCCCAGTCATGATTTGAACTGTGGCTGTTCTCTAACTGTGCCTGCGCATCAAATGGGCAGGCAAAGTGCAAGAGGGGATGTCCACCTGAGAGGATTCTGAAGGAGTGGAAACATACTTCTCTTCTTGGCTCTGCCTTAAAAATGTTAATTGTACTATCAAAACACCTAGTTTTGCTTTGGAGTGCCTTAACCAACACATTTCTCAGGCATAGATCACAAATACGTCATTCGTGAGGAATGCATAACGTAACTAGAAGTGTGGATGAACAGACCTAGACCAATGGGGAGCACAAGCGACCAAATTCTGGTTGGCATATTTTACCATTTGTCAGTGGCTTGGAACAGAACTTTTTACTGGATTTTGGTTCTGTGGAGCAGCAGCTGGATCATGAATTTGAGAATATGGGACTTAGTAGGCACTGTTGTCATATGACGACCCCTTCAGAATTCAAATACATGGCAGTAGAAATATGGTGAGCAGCAAAGTGTTTATCAATTGAACCAGTCAAGTGAAATTACTTGTTTTATAAGGTTTTTACTACATTCAAGCTTTAAAATATGAGTTTCACCAGTGTTATTAGGGCTTAAAATATGCCTACACATGTAGCAATAATATGGTGTAGAACCAAAACTTTAACATCTCATAGAAATTCATTAACACAGATGTTTCTTGGAAGATTACACTAAGCTTTTGCAAACAAACTCAGACTGGTGAGTGGGATATATGTTAGCAGTTTGTTTTTATTTTAACAGGAAGAAGACGGCTGAGAGTTTCATTTGCAAGAGTTTGCTCTTTCAGAACAGACAGTCCATACCCTGCTCCGAGCATTGCTCAGTGGCCAGCTGCAGCATCACACATTCAGGTTAGAGTTTTCATGCACTTTTTGTGGATGGAGAAACTAGACCGGAAACAATCAAGTCCTGTGTGGTGCTGAGTGCTACTTTACAAAAGCTTACCACTGTCCTATAAGGTTAAAATCCACAGGAGGTAAAAACAGTGACGTGGATGTTGTTTGAGGCCTAATCGTGAAATCTTGAGCCCGAGAGAGTGAAGACAAATTTACAGTTTTGAGCCTGATTCAGCCCTTGCAGTCTGGTGAGCAAATTTCACTGGTGTCCTGCATCCTATCCACAAGAGACAAGCCTGACTGAGTCAGGTGGTTAAATCAAATGGAGTCCCACTGTGTTGCCGGAGCAACACAAAATTCAGAATGAAGACCATGACACATTTTGATTCCCCTCTATAAAATGTACAAATAACACCTACTGCAGCAGATGCTGCTGAGCTCATTTACTAGTGTATGCATTTAAAGTGCTGAAGAAAAGCAGAGGTTTTATATTTATTATCATTTTTTATTATTACAGATAAATATTTGAATAATAAACTTGTATATTAAATGGGAATTGAACACATTGTTACAGCAATCAGTTTCCGAATTGTGTAGCCTATGGACCAAAACCCTCTCACTGGATTTCTTCATAGTTGATTAACTGTGGTTCTCCAAGCCTCAGTTCCATCATCCTTGGTGTAGAAGTTGTAGGAGCAGGATCAGACATTTCCTTCTCTTTTGGTCTCAGGTTCAAAGCCGTGAAAGATAAATTTCCTTTGGTGGGAACAAGATGTCTGCATCATACTGAGGTTTGTGGGAAGAGGGGCTGGCCTGCATATTTATATGAAACAAGAGTCCTTTAGAATATCCTGTGACACTGCAGCACCTCTCTGGCTTCACTGCCCTGCCAACTGGTGATCCTAACACTCCAGTCTAAGTGAGAAAGACTTTAATTTAAGAAGAGACATTTAATCTGAAAGAACAGGCAATAATAATGAATTGTTAGTCTGCTGTAAATAATGGTGAAAATAAAATTTCTGTTAAAGCCTTGAACCAGCAGGTATTATGTCCATAGTTAATGTGATCCTGTGTATATGCTTAGTGGTGCCAGTACTCAAAGTTATTTTGGGTAATTAATAATAGGCATGGATGTTACATTTCGATTACCTTTTCTCAGCTATACAGTGTGTAGTCTTATTATGGTTGTGTGTATTTTGGGATTGTCTGCTGTTTGCCATCTTTATTTTATGGCATGATATCTATTTCTATGATGTAACAATTCAGTGTAACATTTCTTACTCAAATGGTCTTGTTAAAAAAGAGATTGTTTAAGAAATGAATAATTATTATTATGGGCAGCAAAATAAAATAAATTGGCTGCAGGAAGTGCTCTCTGTGAAAGAAAATTAGCTTGGTGTCTTTCCATTAAGTGTTTTTCACAGCCAGTGGATGGCTAAGTACCCATTTGTCCTTGGAAATAAGTGTGACAAAAGAGGTTAGAACACAGCAGTTCTTTGAGGAAGTTTTTGCCTAATAAGAACGCCTAATGAGAAAAATCAGGAATACATTTGAGATGGTAATGGCACCCTATAAAAATATGTCACTTAAAAATCTCAAGTTCATGAAAGTAGTTACTAATTTTCTAGAAGATCAAGGAAAAGCTTGCTTTCAGAGACCTGCTTCCCCAGCCTTCACCTCATTTTTTCTTTTAAAAGTAAGTCTACCTTACACAAAAGAGATCCTAAAAGAGGACCTTTTATAAAGTTTATAGACAGATGAATTATGGAACTATGAGCCTTGCTTTACATGTGAAAATTTACAGCTTTGTTAAATGAAAATAAGACTGTAAATGACAAAAAAAAAAAAAAGGCATTGGTGATCTGTCTTTTCCTCTCTGTATAAATATGGCTGGGTTCTGTGGGATAGGAATGTGTGTATCCACACACAAATAGAAAATGTGTATGTCAGAAAAATGCATCAAATAACTTGTGCTGCACAGAAGTGCTGGTGGGGAAATTTATTTTCTTGGTTAGTCACTTAATTATTCCCTGGTTCACAGACATGAGCATTCCTGTCAGACCTTCAATCAACATCTCCTTATGAATCCATCGTTGTGTCTTCAAATGAACAGAGGAAGAAAGATAAACACATCAGCTGAAGGTAGCAAAAGTACCTGACCAGTTTATGGAAAATGCAAGATGAAAACATGAAGAAAAACAATTTACAGAGAGGTTGCATAATTTGCCAAATTGCTTCCAGCTGCCAGCAGCTACATAGGGACCACTGGGCTGTGTTGCTCCACAGCAGACCTCTTTTACTTTTCCTTTTCAGAAACTGTAGTTAATCTTCTTGTCTCCTTGCTTATTTTCTGTTACCTCACGTTTTAAGTCTATGGCTTCTAATATTTCTTTCACTCCTTTAATAAGATCTTCAATACAGCTAAGATTTATTCTTTAATGTTAAATATGTTTCAGAAAGGAAAATTATTTATATAGGTCACTGTACATTTTTTCAAAAGAAGCTTTTCAAAATACCTCTTAAATGGCCATCTGTCTCACATAGTTGGTCCTGCTTTATTTAAACTCCTTGCCTGTAACTGAACAAGTAGAGATTTGAATACAAAACATACCAGAAGAGAACAAAGTGGTGCATCAAATTTGGTAAACAAAATATAAAAACTTGAAAGCCAAGTGAGTTGTTTAAGTGTTGTAGCAGAGTTATATTTTTATGATCCCGAAAATATGTCTACAAAATTGAGACCTAAATAAATGACAGAGCAATAAATCATAATCTGCCATTCTGCCTAAATTCATTTCAGTGAAATTACTGTGCAGAGTCATGGGATTGGTCAGGCCCATGAAGAAATTCAGTAAGTTACTACTTTTTTGGACATGTTGGATACATTCATTAAGATTAGCAATTGCTTTTAATTATGGAAGTTGAATTCTTCAAGGGAAGTCATTGATTTATATTGTAGAAATTGCTTTAACTTCTACTAAAATGAGGCTATATAGGATATCTATAGAAAAGAAAAACGCAAAACATCTGAATATGTATTTATATCCCAGTTGTATGTAAGACTATCATTTGAGGGGTGAAAAAAGTTATTTTTCATTAGACTTCTTCAGATATTTAATATTCAACAAAGTTGGCTGATGGTTACTTTAAGTATATAAACTAACATAACTTTATTTTTTGTGGATTTGAAAAGAAAAGGAAGCAATGGGCATGAGGTACAGTATGGGAAAATTTGCTTTAATGTAAGGAAAAAATCCCCACAATTATTGTGTTCTCTATACACATAGAAAGCAAGTTTTGAATCAACAACAAATTAGCAGAAAATTTGGTGGGTTTACAAAACCCTTAACTTGTCAGGCTTTGATTTTCACACTAAATATTTGTGTTCTTCCATGAAATTCAATAAGAGAACCAACACTACCATAACAAAAACAATGTCAATGGCCGTGTTGTCTGAGCAGTTCCCCATTCATAATTTGCCTACTGCCATTCAGAGCTCATCTATAAGTATGACCAGTCATTCCCATGTTATAAAACAACTGAGTGTCTGAAATACGAGTGAAACAGAGATGCTTTGATTAAAACTTGCAGCTTGTAGTATACTCCTAAGAATGTGGTCTGGAAAAGATATGGATTCATATATATATGGATATACCCATATACAAGCTGGCAAAATGGTCAGACAGGAACCTCATGAAGTTTAATGAAGGAAAACATAAATCCTACATCTGGAAAGGAACCTCATGCACCAGTATATGCTGGGATGGCCCAGCTATAAAGCAGCTGTGCAGAAAAGGACCTGGGGATCCTGGTGGACACCAAGGTGAACGTGAGCCAGCAGTGTGTCCTTGCGGCTCTAATAGAATCCTCAGCTGCCTTAGGCAAAGCACTGCCAGCGGGTCAAGGGAGGCGATCCTTCCTCTCTATTCAGCACTGGTGAGAGGACATCTGGAATACTGTGCCCTTCTCAGGAGGGACATGAACACAATGAAGGAAGTTCAGTCTCCAGGGAGAAAGATGTAGGGACTGGAGTATCTCTCTTATGAGCAAAGCCTGGTAGATTTGGGATCTGGGTTCAGCCCAGAGAACAGAAGGTTCAAAGGAACATAAATACACAATAAATCTATATAAGGTATTTAACATGATGCAAATAATGGAACATTAATATAAATGTAGATAATATGTAATGAATTTATATAAGTATCTGAAGGGAGGATGTAAAGAAGACAGAGGCAGGCTCTTTTCAGTGGTGCTCAGTGGCAGAACCAGAGGCACAAAATGGGAGCAAAATGAAACACAGGAGGTTTCCTCTGACCACACCTTTTTATTTTGAGGCTGACTGGGCACTGGCACAAACTGCCCAGAGGTGTCATGGACTGTTAATCCTTGGAGATATTCCAAAGCCATCTAGACATGGTCCTGGACAATCAGTCTTAGATGGCCATGCTTGAGCAGGGGTATTGGAGCAGATGACCTCTGGAGGGCCCTTTGAGCCTCAGCTGTCCTGTGATTCTGCAGTTCTGTGAAATGAGAGGGATGGCACAGTAGAAACTTGTTCCCTGGCTACAGGTTAGGAAACCACTCTTTTCACAGGAGTCATTAACATGCACCTAATGGGAGACAAGAACAAGGAAATCAGTTTAAATTAGAATATTTTTTTTCCCAGATGCTATCCTCCATTTTCATATTCTCTAAGTCTTTCTGAAAGGGATGGTATTATCTTTCCTCTTTCTAGTAGGTTCTGAGATATGTTGACATTGATACTTTTTCCTTTCTGATTTTCTTCCCCTTAAAACTGGTGATGCAATGGCTATGGGCAAATGTTTAGGCAATAAACTCACTTACATTTTTTCTGGAGATGGATCCACAGTTCTGGGAGAGAACTATAAGAAATTAATGTGTTGCAACGTTCTTTGTTCTTGGTTTTTTTTTTCATTCTATTTTAAATCATAGAATTTTTTTAGATTGGAAAAAACATGCAAGATTATCGAGTCCAACCATTAACCCACCACTGCCAATCCACTACTAAATCATTTCCCCAAGTGCCACATCTACACATCTTTTAAACACCTCCAGAAATGGTGACTCAACCACTTCCCTAGGCATCCTCTTCCAATGCTTGACAACTCTTTCTGTGAAGGAATTGCTCCTAATATCCAATCTAAACCTCCCCTGGCACAAGCTGAGGCTGTTTCCTCCTGTCATGTATTGAGGTTCCCTTCCAACCTGATATTCCATGAGTTCATGATTATTCTATCATAATTTCTTTGGGGCCGACAACAGTGAGAGAAAGTCATGATGGATCAGTACTGCTTCCCCATTTTCTCCCTCCCTGCCATCAGCCATCAGCCATAGATAATCTGATCACTTGAGACTATCTAACAGGTATTTGTGCATCTCAGCAAACGAGGATTGACTCTGTTTTGTCCTGTGCCAGCATGGGCAATATGTTTACTGAAGAGGCACCCCGGGTATTCCCGACGATGACTTCATCAAAACACCACGAAGATGTAGAAAGTTTTAGGATGATTCACAAATCTTGGTCTCCACCAATGCATAACCATGATGTCTGTGTGCATCTACCATTTTGTTATCATCATAAATTAACTTCAAAAGGTCAAATAAAAGTGGTTGTTTACCATTTGTTTACCAAAGTGGAAGGTTTGCTATTTTAAGTTTGGAAACAAAATGCACCAAATCCTTTAGCTTGATATTTCACCTCTGGTCACTGTTTAAATAATAATGCAAAGCAGCACATAATAAGATGCAGTTAGCAATATTTTGGAACAGGAAGTCCAAAATTAATTTCCTAATAATTACAATCTATTTTAGAGTATCTGTTATTTACTTTAATGTCAACAGTAAGAGGTTTCTTTGTCAGACTGACAATAATCAATGCATCTGGCTTTCTCAATACATTCACAGTGTGTGCTGTATTGACTGCAGTGAGAGAAAGTGTTTGGAGTATTATAATTCTGTTTGATGTGCTGTTCAATTTTTTTGTTATCAGATAAACATTCTACTTTGTCTTGACATCACTGAAATATCAGTAAAACTGGATGATTTGATGTGGTATTGAAAAAGGCAGGAGGTATGTTTTATGTTAGATTTGTTGTTGTTGTTGTTGTCATTACAAAGAGAATTAGTGAGGGAATATTTATTTGTGAATGTCTCTCTGTATTGCTAAGAAAGAAGATTAAGTGCAGCCATGCTGTCTGCTATTGATTCCTGTTCCATCTTTGATAGCTCATTTTTGTTTCCAGAAGGAAGTCCCTGAGGGGAGGGTTAAACTGGCCAATAGCAGACCATGCCAACTGATTCTTGAAGTTTGAATAATTGGCCAGTTAGGAAATACTGTGTTTTGGTGGTTGGTTAATAAAAGTGGACATGTGGAGGAGAGTGAGGGGGCGTTGACTATTACTCAATGGCTTCCATTGCTAGCTGTGCTACACAGCTTGAAATCTCCTATATTTGGGGGGAGATTTATCTCGTAAAATCTGTCAAAAAATACCACATAACCCTCTGAGCAGGTCTTCACTCTAATCACCCTTTACAATCAATGAGCAGCCTGTTTTCAGTAAAAAAAAAGTGTCTAAAAAAATACAGTAATCTAATCTTAAAGTAGATGTTAACAAGAGATCAGATTAATTGATTCCTTAATTCTATTGACAATGTCGACTCCATCTTCATTAGCTACAATAAAAGCCCCAACAGCAAACTCTGATATAGCCAGGTCTGCTAAAGGGAGTCTGATGCTTCAGTTTGCCAGGAGAAGCCGGGGATGTGACAGACGTATGGAGGTCAGGCCAGGCCAAGCCAGAACTTGATTTCATTCCATTATCTTGTTTTTCCTCAGCAACAAGCATATGTCATAAGTCCAAGTCAGTTACCATCAAATTTATTTCATACCATGGCATAAGGGAGATGAAACCTAATTTATGATCACCTTTTCATTGGACCTTGGCTTGCATTGCACGTGAACTTTTGCTGATTGGACGATCAGAGCCAATGTCCCTTATAAAAACAAAATATCTGCACAGGTGATATCTCTGCTTGGAACAATTGAAATAAAAGGAGCAGTAAAACTGTCACACAGAAACAGCCCACATTCCTCGATAGAAGATATATTTGGAAAGCTTTTGAGTAAGGTTTACAATTTAATTAAGGCAGAGATTAAATGAAAGGAGAAGTATAAGAAAACACCAGCTACAATGTGTATATACTCCTACTTCCTAATCACACTGCCATGTTTGAAACACCACAATGCAACAGGGTTAAGAAGTGAAGCAATGCTAATGGTGGAAGATGGAGGAATTCATGCTGCAATAATTAATATCTAGATAGATCAAAATGATATATCTTCATGGCACTTCTGAACAAGTAGACTGTAATATTCTAGTTTGCTTAGAAACTACTCAGAATCATCTGAGCCTACCTACTCAGCATTAATTAAAGATTAATTAAAGATTTATGGAAGATTTTGTCTGGCTGGTAAAGGTTCATAGCAATGAAAAATGTAGTTACACAAAACCTAGTTTTGAGGGCTGTATTGAACTAGTTAATGCCTTTTTCTTCTCCATCTTCTTTGTAAGTACAACTCTTTTGCAAAGTCCTTCTCAGAGGGTGAGAAGAAGGCAGAGGTTTTCCCCTGAATTGCTCTGATAAACAAGTAATGCTCACCAGTGTTGTCAGAACTCCTGCACACACTCATTTGATACTTTTGATAGCTGCAGTTCATATAATAACAGACTCATGGAGTACCAGGTTGGAAGGATCATCAAGGGTCATCTGGTTGAGCCTTTCCTGGCAAAAGCACAGTCTAAACAAGGTGGTCCAGCACCCTGTCCAGGCGAATTCTAAAGGTGTCCAATGTCAGGGAATCCACCACTTCCCTGGGGAGATTATTCTCATTGCAAAAGTTTTTCATCTTATGTTCAATAGGAATCTCCCAAAGAGTTACTGGTACCCATCACCTCTCATCTTTTCCACGTGACTCCTTGTAAAAAAAGGAGTCTGATCTTCTTTGTTGCCAGCCTTTAAATACTGGAACATGGTGAGGCTGTCTCTCCCAGGCCTTTTTTTCTCTAGGCTGAACGCACCCAATTCTCCCAGCCTTTTCCCATATGTCAGGCTTTCCCCTCCTTTTTCTCATCTTTGTGGCCTCTCTTTGGGCTCTGTCCAGCCAGTCCACACCCTTTTTGTGTAGCAGGGACCAAACCTGAACACAGTATTCCAGGCCTGGCATTCATAGTATTGCATACTAGGGCTATTCCTTAGTATTCCATTCTACTGGCTGAATAGAGTGGGATGATGAATTCCTGATCTCTGCTGGGGATGCCCTGGTTGATGCAGCCCGGCCTTCTGCTGGCTTTCTCTGTCCCAGCTGCACACTCGTTACTCCTTCTGAGCTTGTTGTTCACCAGGACCTCCAGGTCCTTTTCCACAAAACTGCTCCCATCCATGCAGATTCCAGCTCATACTGCAATCCTGGATTACGTTTTCCCAAGTGCAAGACCTTGCATTTGTCTTTGTTGAACTTCATAAGTTCCTGCTAACCCACTCTTTCATCTAACCCAGGTCTTTCTGGAAATTATCCGAAGTTATACACAAGCAGTGTAAACAACATAATTGCAGCACATTTAATGTCATCCAACACAGCTAGAACTGGATAAAAGATATATTTAAATTATTACACATTTGTTTTCAGCTTTAATTGAGCCAGCAGTAATTAATAGATTCATGTGTGTGTGTGTATTAAAGAACATGCCATTAAAATATGCTTTGGAAATGTCAAAACATGTTGTTCCAGCATGGTCCAACATTGATCAGCTTCCTTGACAGCTGGAGAGCTTCACAGGAGTTTCAGTTTGAATGCTTCAGGCCCCTAATCTCTCCTGTATATTTGATTTTCCAGATGGACAACTGTTCCAGGATATGCTGTAATCTTACTGCCCCAGGGTTCGAACAAAACAGGTCAGTGTACTTTAGTGTATTCTGAATTTCATTCAGGCCAAGATTCTGACCTACAGTACAAATCCAGGATGAGAGGCAGTGACCTTCAACTTGCATGAAGGTGGATGCCCAGAGGGCTGCAGATTAATACTGAGTTGACACAGAATATTTCAGCTCAGTGTGATGAGCCAAATGTGTCAATTCAGGTTGACACAACCCAAAATGAAGACAGGACAAACATACCAAAATTCTCATTGTTAGTGAGTAGACAACGTTTTCTATCAAAAACCAACCAAATAATCTCCACAAAATTCCCCAGCATCACTTTTTACAAATCCACTTTCTCAAATGTTGCTTTTTTAGATGTTCATTTCCATGGCATCTGGACAGCTGGCAGAAAAAGGCAGCAATCAGTAGAACTCGGTGAGTCTTTCAGACCTTGAACCAATCTTGCAAGGGTAGCAGCTTTAAAATTTGTAGCTGTGAATGTTTATACATTTTTGTGATCTTTTCCTGCTTTTCTAGTTTCCTCACTCTCTCTCAGTGACACACACATTCACACACACTTATACTCCCACCTTTGCATGTTGGAGAACCTCTTGTGCACTCTCCAGTCTCACCCTCTCTTTCAAGCACAGGTTCACGCACACAGTCCTCTACAGAGTAAAGCTTCTTTACTTTCTTTACTTTTCCTTGATCTCTTTCTTTTAATGACAGCTAAATCCTGTGAGGTAAAAGATGATCTCTCTGGGAACAACTGAAGTGGAGAACAACATGCAGCTCACATCTCTTCATTCTTTACTGGAGATTAGTATTGTGGTAATTGTGCTGTTCCCATTGGAAGCATAAAGGAGTTATAAAGCTGTAACTGCTTGCTCTTTTCCTTCAAACTTGGTTTCACAAGGTTGAACACAATCCAAATGGGATGCCTTATAAAGCATTCTAGTGCTTTTTTTGCACCTCTTCATGCCTCCAATGCAGACTTCTTGGGATGTAAGGATTTTTTTTTTTTTTTTGAGGTCTCTTCTCCTGTTTTGTTTATGTTTGCAAGTGTCAAGTGAACATGAAGTACACCAATTCATTCAAAACCAAACTCTATTACATCTATAATTCCAAGAGAGCAAACAAGGTCAGTATCCTCCCTGTCTGGTCTCTGGGATGCTCCTGCAAACATACTGGTTGGTATCTTAGGAATACTTGGCTCACAATGTGCTCACCAAAGCTCTCACTGATGGCGTGGCAGGAAATGACACATCCTTCCTGGTCTTGCAAATCCTACTTCAATAAGCAGAGCTCAAATTGCTGTTTTCATATGACACATCTGGGCTCTCCTAAATGTTCATGACAGCAAGGTTCTAATCCATTGTCTCCTTGTATGGCAGTACCAGCCTGCTACTCAGGATGACTGTCATCTCCACCATCCAAAGCACCACATTGCACTCTCACTATGGCAACGCTGGTCATGGGATTTATAGCAGATGCTGACTGATGTAATGAGCAAGCCCACAACACCTGTAGCCTGTGTCATTCACACCTACTGACACTGCTGCGGCATCCAGCTTGGCAGGACAGTGCCATCTCTCCCAGTGGGCTCCAACCCCAGAACTGCAGTCTGGTTAGAAAAGTGTGTGTTGTAAGATATAGGGCAAGGAAGGCAAGAGATCATGGCTGAGTTGAGACCTGCTGGTCAAATTAAAGGGCAGGAAGGAAATGCACAGGCAGTGGAAGAAGGGACATATATCCTGGGAAGAGTATACGGATGTTGTCTGATTGTGTAGGGTTGGGGTCAGGAAGGCCAAGGTGCTGGAGCTGAACTTGGCAAGGGATGCAAAGAATAACAAACATTTCTAGCCAGGAAAGGAAGAGGATGCAGGGGTTGAGAGGAGCCCTGAAGAGAAGGACTTGGGAGTGCTGGTGGGTTAGAGGCTGGACATGACCCAACAATGTGCACTTGCATCCCAGAAAGCCAAACACGTCCTAGGCTGCATCCAAAGCAGTGGGGACAGCAGAGGAGGCAGGGGATTCTGCCCCTCTGCTCTGCTCTGGTGAGACCCCACCTGCAGTGCTGCCTCCAGCTCTGGGGCCTCAGCACAGAAAAGACATAGACCATGTTCAGAGGAAGGCCTCAAAGACAGTCAGAGAGCTGGATCACCTCTCCTATGAAGACAGGCTGAGAGAGCTGGGTTTGTTCAGCCTGGGGAAGAGTAGGCTCCAGGGAGAGCTATGGCATCCTTTCAGTACATGAAGAGGGCCTGTATTAAAGACTGGAAGAAAGTTTTTAGCAGGGCTGTAATGACAACACAAGGGGTAAAAGCTTTAAATTAAAAGAGAGTGTATGTATACTAGATATAAGGGAGAAATTTTGTTATGAAGAGGCTGAGGAAACACTGGCACGGGTTGCCCAGACAGGTGGTAGATGCTCCATCCCTGGAAGTGTTCAAGGTCAGGTTGGATGGGGCTCTGAGAAACTTGATCTAGATGAAGTTTCCCTGTCCATGGCAGGGGGGTGGAACCAGATGATCTTCAAAGTCTCTCACAACCCAAGCCATTCTATGATTCTACGTGCAAGTGGGATGACACCAAAAATTCAGTACTTTTTTTCTTCCCAGGGATGCACATTGACTTCTGATAGCCATAGGTCTGTCCTTCCCTTGTTTCAGAGAGTTTCCTCTCCCTTCTTCTTCCAGGCAGCCAGTATTTGCCTGGCTCAGCACTATATTAAAACACTATATTAAAAAAAAAATCACTTCATAAATTCAGTCCCTTGTGAAATTTTAGAAGTGATTTCTAGAGCATCGTGTATCACGAGGCCATGGGAGTACTTAAGTTTTATCTTTTGTTCAATTGCCTGTGGAGGTCCTGCCCTTGGCACTGTGGTTAATGGTTAAAAGTGTTTTGTACTGCATTATAATTTGGTCATCTGTGGTCAACAGAAATAAAGTTCATTGTACCTGTCATTAAGAATCTTGTCTCCTCTCTCATTATTCTTTAAGTAGATCAAATTCCAACCTCTGTCACTCAATACAAATACACAAAACCCAGTTGATTTCTTTTTCTTTATACTGGATGCTGAAGAGCCTTGGTGATTTAGGGAATAACCTAAAAGCTCCTTCAGTGGAGAAGCTGAGCCATGTCAAGGAAATCACAAAGTTTACAAAGTATACCCCTGTGCCCTGGTCCCCAACTTGTGCAATGAAGTAGGAGGCATTATAAAAAAGATAAAACAGGTTTTAAAATTAGTAATTTACAGAAAGAGTACATGGGTATTTGGAATATATAAGAGTTCAGAGGGAAAATTAGTTGCTAAGCAAGGTTACTGAAATATCCTCCACTGTTTTTTTACAAGAAGGCAGAAGGTGTCTTCTAGCCAGGTTGAGCGGACTGACAGTTCTCTGTTCTTTGGAAATCCATCTTTTTCTCTACCACAAAATATGGATTTTAACATGGGTTCAGTTTTGCCCATTTCTAGTGGGGCAATGGGGGAAAGGCAGGGGTTGGGGTTTCGGATTGAGTTTTTTGTTTATTTCTGCATTTTGCATACTTCATTTTCTGCTTGAGGCTCTTTGTTGGAACAGTGCCATGAAATACTGACACACTGCAGAGGCACCAGCTCTGATGAGACACAGACTTGGAGCCATTCTGTTGCCCACTGGTGGGTGTTCCTTGGTGCCAAGCTCAGAACAGAGCCATCCTTGAAGCTATTTTTTCCCCCAATAAAAGCTGCCAAGTTTCTAGCCCATGGAAAACCTCAGCATATCAGCATCATACAGTCTGTATGCTCACTGCTGGAAAAGACAGCTCTTCTCACAGTGTGAAGGAAATTTCTTTCTCTTCTTCCTACTCTGTTCCATCCTTGAATAATGCACCAAATGTACAATTTCTCCTGTTTCATAGTAGGAATCACTGCCCCAGTAGGATGTAAATTGCAAATCCCAACTCACTTCAGATAGTTTCCCAGTATTGATTGATAGATGATCACAGAGCTAAAGATAAAAACTCGAGAGCACTTTATACCACTCCAAAGACCTCCCTTTTCTCCTTTTACTGTTGTAAACATCTGTAGAATTATTTATTAATTTTTTTTGCATAACTTACTCATTGTTTAGCTTAACTTTTGTTCTCCAAATGTGCTAAACTTGTCTTACTTCTTCCATTTATGTATCTTTTTTGTAGCCTTGCAGGCTGCTTTACACAGAAGAAATAACCATAAAGCAATGATATTCAGAGGTTTACCAGCAACACATAAATATTTATATGCACTCCATACTGAAGACTTTCCATTGAGTCAAATACATGTATAATGCAGACATTTATATATAATTTTCATATGAAAGGCACAAAACAGAGGAGACAGTTTTGTGCTTGCTTTCATTTAATACACTGGTCTTGAGGCCAATGCTCTTTTATTTTTCCTTTGAAGATTTGCAGTTGTGTAGGCTTTTTGTCATTGCTTACAGGACTCAGTCATGAAGATGCTTCAGAGCACCAGCCTTCCACCTCAGGAGACCTGGTTCCAGCTATGATCTAGATCACACCCAGGGAGGTTAGTTGGTCTTGTCATGCTCTCTAGTGGCTGCTTCTCTGCTGAGCAGCTGCCATGCTCCAGGGAGGACCAGCTCTGGAGCTGCAGGGATGCTGCAAGACTTTACAGACGGAGCACAAAAGGAAAAACTTTTGGAGGGTCATTTTGGCTTGGTTCTAGTCACTCCTAAACCGTGTCTTAATCTCTCACCTCAAAGAACCAGAGAATAAATGTCTTGATGATATTCATGCAAATTTTAAAAATAATTTCAGCTCTCCTCTTCCTGACTATAATGCCTCCATTTGAAATCTGGAGTCAATAATGATGAAACTGACAAAAACATGGCTAACAAATCCATTTTATTATTTGCCTCAGCCTTATCTAAAAATTGCAATGGAAAGAGCTATTGAGGTTAGTTGGAAAAGCCTGACTGACTTCAGTAGCTTTTGAACCATGGGGCCAGATATACTTTTAGTTCTCTCTGGCGCTGAATTTCATGAGTTTGCAAATTTGTATGGGGTCTTCCCAGGGAAAGAGCATTTAATGCATTTTAGAATTATTGATTTCCTGCTGAGTATGTCCTTGAAATACAGAAATAATCCACAGAACTTTATAATGAAATTGGATTTTCAACCTTTAAATATCCTAGAGAAATTTTGGTTCAAATTCTGAGTGACAATGCAGATCAGAATTATTTTCTGAATAAAAAAAAATGCAGTAGAACAAAACTGAGATTCAGCAAAAACAAATGAATCACTCTTGATCATACGTTGAGCAGAGAGAAAGTAAACTACCATCTGAAGGAGCTTTACTTTCTGATGATAGCTTTTACTCTTTGAAGGGTTACTTCAGTTTAATGCTAAAATACAAAGAGCAACATGGAATGGCATCCTGAGGGATTTGGTTGTAGCTCTGGTCCTGGAGAGTGTCATGAGCCCCCTTCTCCTGCCTGCTGTAGCAGCCTGTTCATACACTTCTTTTAATGCAAGGCCACTGATGACTTTGAGCCACGCACCCTCCCCCATTTCCATGCACAGGGGTGCTGGAAGGGTACCCCTGCTCTGCAGGCTATGACCAAATGGGCTTGTTGACTTTCTTCCCACACAGTGGGGGTGACACTGTGGGGATTTAAGAGAGAAAAATAAAAATTATGCTTTCCATTTGTGGAATGTAGGTGGTCAAGAGAAACAAAAGCCCTTGCAGAAGTTTTACATGAGATACACAGATGGCTTTGGGGGTGTGGCAGACTCTGTTGATGCTAAAAAGATGAAGGAAGCCAAAAAAGACTTGTGACAGATGCTTTCAAGCTATGAAGTATTTAAAGAAGATTGCATTAACTTTAGAAATGTTAGAAATGTTTCCTAACGAAACTCAAGTTTTTGTCAGTAGCTGTGTTCCCAGATAAATAAGACATGAGATGTTTCCTTCAAGATGAAAAGGATGTAGGGAGGTAATTAATACTGTTTTCAACTTTGCAACAGCTTCAAGTGCAAGATATTTGAAGTTCCAAGCGCGCTACCACACAAACATCTGTGGTCCAAAGGCAAACAAAAAGTAGCTTCAACCACTAATAAAAATAACAGTCCAACAGTCCTGACTGGGGAAAAAGCTGTCTTCTAAAAACTCACTGTGATTAACAAGGGCAAATGCTTCAGAGCCCTAAGAGTGTTGCAAGATATGTGACCACCAAGTAGGTGCATTGGGTGGCTGTTGTTTTGAGGCACATTTCTATTAAAAAATTTTCTCTTGGTAAATAGTTCATAACCTTGGGAGAGCTGAAGAGGCTGGAGAAAAGCATCAGAGCAGCTACTCAGAGAGACTTGCAAAGAGTTGGAGAGGGGTTTAGTTAAGGGCCAATTAAGAGAGGCAGCACTATGGGTTCCTGCCTCAAGAGAGCTGACAAGCTGGGATATCATAAGGGAAATGGAAGTGCAGTTACCATAGAAACTGAAATAAGAACATTACTAAATTATTAACATATCTGAAATTTAAGAAAAAACAGTATTTCCGGTTATTAGAAAACTAGGTTCAAGGATCTCCTTTTGGAAACAAAGACAGTTTTACTAACGGACGAGCTGAGATTTTTTTGCTTTTTCTGTGCCATAAAACAGGAAGGTCTCCAGGAAAGATTCAAACAGCAATTAAAATATTATTTATTTTCTTTAAACTCATACAAAATGAATGTGTTTCCTTCTTACACATATCTATCACATATCCTCCAGGATTTTGTCTCCCTATCCTTCTTCCCTCAGTTCAGTTTGTTTGGGACAGGCTCCAACTGTCTTGGCTATATGGAGAATTTCCAATGTCACCAAACCAGAGACAAACTGCAAGTCTTTTTTGGCCTTTGGCCAGGTTGATTCTCCTCCAACAAGGTGCTTTGGGCTGCAGTTTTTCCTTGGAGACTGCTAAATGCTGTGAAACAAGGAGACCATTGAAACCTTTGAAGTTGTAAAATAACTATGTTAAATTTGTTCATCAAAACGGAGATAACTTTAGAAGGGGAGAAATGTTACATCAGACCTTCAGGTATCTCCCCAAACAGGAGGGTATTCTTCTTAGAGGTAGTTTGATACTGGAAAAGTTGATTTCTCGTTGCTTACTGGGGCTAAAAATAATTCCAGAGATTTTGCATTGTGGAAATGAGTTTATGAGCTAATAAATGAGGAAGGACCTGGAGTTTTTCCTCTCAAGACCAAATAGTCAAAAACTTGGGCAAGAGAATTGCCCCTGCTTAAAGCCCCAGTTTGATGACTAACTACCTCGCTGGGAAAGCTAAAGCTAAGAGGATTGATATAAAAGCAGTTTTGGGCCAATGTGTAGGACTGAAATACCTAGGGGGAAAAATGGATAGAGGAATCTTGTTTCTACCTGAGAAACACTGGGCTGATCATCAACAAAGAAATACAGGTATCTGCTTGAAAATATTGTCGCAGCTTGATATGTCATGCTGGGAAGTGCACACTCTGAGTCTCTCTATGCAAAAGCTGACTTGGTGCATGAGTGTGTGTCCTGCAGCCAGTGAGTCACCTGGAGGATTTGTCATTCAGTTACAGTATTGGGGAAAGGGGCAAATGCAGTTTATCCTGTGCAGGATTGTTGTAATGCCATCATTCGGGCAGATAATTCCAAATGTTTTGCCTGAAGCAGTGGATAGCTACATTGCTCGCTGGTTATTTCTCTTGCTTCCTTGCCTGCTGGATGCGTGTTTACAGAAGCTAATTAGAGTGGACTGTGATATTTACAGTGTTAGACTTTAGAAGGAAAAGGCTTACTGTATAATCTCTGCCTCAAGTATGTTTGAGCAGAGGTTACTTTAGGGAACTGAAAGGAGCCAGCAGGAACAAACTCAGCAATTATTTTAACACAGTCAAGGATTTCTATCCTCTAAGTGGCAGTATGAAATATTCCCATACTGGTTACCTGATACTGGATTATACAGGGTAGAGATTTCTTTCTGTATGCACTGTATCACTTTGGGCCTTAGTTAGTTTCAGACCCCTGGACTTCACTTTAAATTTTCAATGCAATTATTATATGTAACAGAAATCAGAACTAGGAATGGTCATAGTTTTTCCTTCTTGTCCTTTATATCCCCTTCTATTTAAAGTTTAGGAACCACTTCCTCTCCCACAGCAATTTTTTAATTGCTTTTTTAATTGTTGGGGTTTTTTGCTGTTTCATATAATTTCTACTAAAGTTAGGAGGAGGTGGATGAAACCTGGGAAAACTAAAACCTTTACCTTTTATTAAGCTACAGAAGCAAAAACCTGAAATCCAAATATTTTCTTTGATGAAAAAGAATCCCTGGAGAACATAACGATTTCTATCATCTTCACCAGGAGAAGGCTATGTTTAGCAAACCTAGGGTTTCCCTCAAGGAACACTTGGCAGTGAAGAAGGTCAAAAAATATTAGAAGCCTATTTGGTCCTACCTTGCAGGCATATCAATTAGTGCTTTGTGTAATCAGGTTTCAAGGACTTCACCTGAGTCACTTCAATATATGCCAGCTATGGTGATCCCATTCATAGCCAAACCCTAGCAAACATTCTGGAGAGTGTTATGTTTTCCAAATTTGCTTTATCAAATTAAATCACACTTTTTTCCCCAGGGCCTTCACAGGGAGGCACAGAAACAAAAAAAAAAAGTGAGATTGGAAGTATTTGACAACTCTGCTGGCACTACTGCTACTGCCTCAAATGGGAAACCAGCTAGATCTAAGAACTAATAAAGAACTGGAAACACATAAAACAATTCAGGAGATTCTCATTCCCAGCCACATATTTTAAATTCCAGAGACTGTATTCAGCATGGGGAGAAAATTCTGAGCAGTGAGGCAAGGATAAAATAGCTTCCTTTCTTCATGCCTTCATTTGGCCAATCCAGATTTGTGTTCCGAATGTACTTTTTGCTGTGGAGGTTGTAGCACAAAATGACATATCTAAGAGACGGAAAAAAAATCTGCCCCCAAGACCATGCAAGAGAGGAAATTTTGACTTTGACAAATGGGAATTTTCTCATGTTTGTGCTTTCAGCACTTTACTACAGTAAGTTCAGCATCATGGGAACCTGTTTCAGCAAGTTCTCTGCTTGGTTATATTATGTGTGTATAGGTGAAAAATCAGAAAATTTTGGAAGATTTTAATTTTGAGCTGTTAAAGAAGTCAGCTAAGCCACTTCTGTACATTAAGATTCAGATTCTTTTATTTTTAGTAAGTATTTGCTTTGTTTTACGTGGACTGCTTATATATTAACATATTTGTTAGACTATGCAACCAGTTCTGGAGCAGCTTTTAATGTATGTGAACTGATTTGTAACAGCAAGGTTAATATTATTATTTAATTGTCCCAGAACAATTATTATTTAGTTGTCCCAGAACATTCTGTGAGCTTGATTAAGGTAATATTCTGGAGACATCTTCCTTGCCTTCCTGAGTCTGGAGAGCTTCCTTTTAAACATGAAATGTGTTAGCTGAATGTGCAGAAAAAGAGAGGATAAAGCAAAAATCATGTACCAGGCTGTAGAAAAACTCTCCTTAACAAGTGTATTATATAAATATACAATACAAATGTGTATATATATTGGGAAACAGTCTTACATATTGTCCTGGTTCGAGACAAATTCAGAACAATGTCCGAAATGAAGGTTGTCATAGAAAGCAGGTTACAGCCATCCCTCCCCTATCAGGTTTGGAAAGACTTTTCCTCAGAGGAAAGTGAAAAAAAAAGTTATTTATTTAACGAGCAGAGTGCACGCAGGCACAGGATAAAAAAGAGAATAATGCTAAATATTAAAACCTGTCGCTGTGGAGAGAAAATTCAAAGGCCTTGTGGATGTGGCTCTCTCCTCTCTGGAGCTGGGGTTTGGCATGGGCCCCCTCCAGGCCATTGTGTAAGGCCTCCCGATGATGTGCTGGTGTTGCTGAACAGTCCAGAAGAGAAGAAGAAGCCAAAGTTCCAGGGAAAAACTCTCTTGCCTCAGACTAGCATAAAAGCAAAGGAGTTTAACTCTCTGTCTCTCTTCTGAGAAAAGGAGCTGAGAGCTGACTAAAAGCAGGAAGGTGCTTCCTCCCTCTGTAGCAGCCTGGAATGCAGGGGAGTGTGCAGCTGTGTCCTTGAACAAAAAACTGCTCGATTTTTGGGTTTTTTCTCCTTTTCTCTCGGACGCAGCTTAAAGACACAGAAAGGCACAGGATTCATGTCTGGCATAGGGCAGACAATAGGGAACACAGTATCATACAGTCACCTCAGGACACACATACTTTATAGTCAGCAACTGGGAATAAGAGAGAGGGTATCAGCCCCTTGCCTAATGCCTTATAAACAGGTAGAAGAACCATCCATTTTTTTCTTGTACTGATGGGCTACAAACATTGCAGTGGTGATTTCCTTCAAGTCTCTCTGTGAAATCCTCTGATTGTGAAACCAGTTTAGTAAAGAAGTAACAAAAAGAGCTGCTTCTTTGAGGACTATTCCTCTAACCAGTGCATTCCAAAGACAGTGAGAAAGCAAAGAGCCTGAACCACAACCTGTTGCCAAATTTGGCCACACCTGGAGGCCCAGTGAGATCTACCTGAACATTGCAGGAGTTTGCGGATCTAAAGTCCAGCCTCTCACAGCTCTTTGTCTGTGGATGCTGTTCATTGCATGTTCCTCAGCCTTGCTTGAGCATGGAAGAAACTGTAACATCCTGCAGCCTCCAAAGCTTCTTTGTCAGAACATTTCTGTGGTTTTTTTCCAGTGGTTTTCCAACTCTGACACAGCCACTGAGGATGACACACACTGTTGTTGGCAGCAGTGTGAATTAGAGCTCCAGTGACAGCCACCCTGTGACTGAAATGCCTTTGCAAGTTAGAATGTTCAGGAAGTCATAAGCCTGGGGAAAGCACAGCCTGGAGAGAAGAAGCTGTGGTGAGGCGAGAGAGGCAAGGACAACTGGAAAACCTGACAAGAAACATCAAAGGAGACTATATGAAGCTGAGATCTGAAAAGGTAAATTTCAAAGCTGTTTCCATCTGGCTGCACTGATTGCACTGAACCAAAGCAATTGAGAGTGAGCTGTTTCCAAAGGATACCTGCAAGGCACAAGGATGCCTGCAAAGGCACAAGGCAGGCCAGGAACATTCTGCCAGTTTTTTTGGGAATGCAGAAACCTTCCCAAAGTCCCTGCCCAAGAGGGAGAGAGATAAGGAGACTGGGGTAAAAAGAGGGTTAAACACACAGATGCATAATTCCACCATCAAATAATTGTCATACTCCTACAGGAATCTCATTGCCAGAGGTACACAGATGTCGAGTTCCCTGCTCACTTACCCTGAGCAAAGGTAAATGTGAGTGCAGACTGCATCTTGGTGTAAAGGATTGGATCCTCTGCTTCTCTGTATATCAGTTCTGAACCTAACTTCTCCTAAGATGTGAGCTTAAACCTTACTATCCTGACTCAGAGCCACCTTGGAAACTACAGTCTGTCTCTAAATTCTTACTGAGTTTGGCATTTGAACAGAGGGTTTTCCTTCGTATCTATGTGCAGCTGCTGATTTGACTTCAAAGGTGGCAACGCTGCAGCATTAGCAAAACTCTGCCTCTGGTATTGTTTTGGAATTTTGGGGTTCTTCAAGAAAGAAACCTCCATACAGAAGATGTTTCCATACAAAGGAATATGTTTGTCAGGCTATTCATCTCTGCCCACTGCTGAAGTGCTCTGTATCAAACCTCTAAGCGTGGGAGGCAGCAACTTTAAAATGAGTGAAAAGACTGCTTATTCTCCAAAATCTGACTGTATTACTGTTTGGCATTTTGTTTGATGAAGCTCTAAAGGACAAAATCGAGGTATTCATACATGTTTGGACAATGTCTATCATATTAAGCATACTGTGAAGAGAGGGGAGGTAGGTAACAGATGGGGATAAGTGATGCTTGCACAAAAAAGAAATTGAGCACAGCAGTATTGAAAGCCAAGAGCTAACAAATGAAAAGACATCTTCAGGAGCTGCAGTGAAAGCTGAGCTGTCAGGGATTTAGCACCTGAGTGGCTGTGCTTGGATAGCATGGGCATATGTCCAGTGGAAATAAACTGTGGAAGTTCCATTGGGAAAGCTGCAATTTAAGTTTAGTTTATAGTCTCAGGACTACATCTTAAAAATTTTTCTCTTGAGTATGTGCAGAAAACCAGGAGTGATGCAAAGGGACTATAACCTTTTTATCTTTTTTTTTTTTTAAAGGAGGACAATTTTAACTGAAAACCAGGAACTCCATGGTAGCTGACCAGGGTAATCAACAGGCTGAGACCAGCCCACTTCACCACCATCTGCTGTTGAGCTGCACATCCATACTAGCCTGGTAATTTTTCCCAGTAGATTTGGAATCTCCTATTTTTAGTCCTGGGGTAGAAAGACTGCTCCATATTATTCTCAGGATTGCCACAAAACAAGTCTGTGCTGGCCCTATACTATGAGCTCCTTAGTGAAAGGATTTGTCTTCTTTATGTCAAAATCATCCCAAATCCGCAAATTAGCTTTTTAATACCCAAACCCCAAACTCACAGCAAAGTCTAGCATTCACCTCTTTCTGCAAAGACTACATGAAAGACCTGCATGAAATGGGATAGAAGCACCTTTAAGAGCCTCTAAAAGTGCAGACGGTAACTGAAACCTGAAGTGTTAGAAATAAAGAAGCAGAGACAGGTAATTGTCCTTACAATATGGCAGGGACCATTTTTGATTCAGCCTTGTTTATCAAATTCATCTTTAAATGTAAATTTTATCCATGCTTTGATCATGGACTTTTTGTACTCCTTTAAAGCACTAAAGCTGCAGTCCACATACAAGTGCTTCCCTTTTCAGTAACACCACTTTTGTGATGCTTGTCAAATTTTGCTGAACACCAGGAGAAATGACCACTCTGTTCAGCTATTTTCTCATGTAGTGCTCTCCATGCAATTTGGATTCCCTCCATTTAGCCCTCATCTCAATTGAAATGAAGGCAGTAATTCAGTCACAACTTCCGAGAAAAACATCTGTTCACTGAACCTCAAAAGTAGCTGCAAGCCCATTGACCTTTAGAAGCTATAAGGCAGAGTGACAGCACCTCCTCTCCCCAGTAATATGAGCTGGGGACAGATCTGATAGAAAAGGGATTTTCCATGTAGAAAGGTTTATAAATGTGAGTATTCATGTCTGGTAACTGGTGACAATGCAGAGTGCCAGCACAGCAGATAACTGAATTGCCAAGGATAAAACATCTATTTTTAAGGGCTGCTCCTTCTACTAAGGTTTGATGGTCTTTTTTTCAAAATTTTCACTGCACAAGTGGTCAGCCCGTTCTGTTGAATCACTGTATCAGCAGAGGCAAGACTCCCATCCCCCCTGAGAATTCTGCTGCCTCACTAGGACAGGGAAGGAGGATGGTGTAAATTCAAGAGGAAGACATAGAGGCAGCCAATCTCAGGGCAGAGGTTAATTGCCTGTTTTTATTTTGTTGTCATTTTTTTGCCCAGTGTACACAAAGACATCAGGGACATGGATGTTTTGAAGGCAACATGGATGGGCTGCCATAGATATTTAGTATTTTTGCAAAGATGATTTTGATTGTAGACCTGTGATATGTTGTTAACTGAGCTTCTGCCTTTATATTTGAATCCTAAACTAAAATTAAATCCTCTGGTTTTGTCGTTTTGGATTCTGAGACTGGGCCAGGCTACCCAGGAGAAGACACAGCATCTAGGTAGGGTCTGTAGCTCTATAATTTACTTCCTTTTGTTCTCTGCAGGCTCCTTAGTTGGCTTTTCCTCTTTAGGATACAATTTCCTTAGTAGAAATGACCTTCTCAGAAATTATAGTGCATTGTTCAATGGCTTTTTTGACCTCATATAAAAATGCTCCTGGTTTGTTGTGTTGGCTGTTCTGCCTCTCAGAGGGAGAAGTTCTGCCCTTGTGAATTCACCACTGTTATAACAAAAGAGAAACTCACTCAGACCATGAGAAGCAAATGCTCTAGATATAAGTATGCAGATAGATTTGTGTGTATATCTATAAATATATGCACAAATATACTTGGTATGCAATTATATACCATTTACATATAATCTTTATTCATATTTTATGTATTGATATTTACTTATATTTTATATAAATAAGGCTGAGATTACATATGACAGATCTGTCAGATATTAAATTACCTTTATATACTTAGAAGATAGCAAAAATAAGTTTTCATTTGGCAGACTTGTTTGCCTGACCACTTTACCAGCATAGCTTGAAAAGAACACAAGCAGCACATTTTAAACATGTACAAATGCAACATTGCTAGAAAGAGGACAGGCTGGACCACTGTGCCAGCAACATGTACAAGGAATCAAACCAGCAACAAGGGTGTGGATATTTTGTGGTGACAGAGGTTTAGCTCTTGCAGAGTTAGAGATAGAAAAAAAATCCAACAGATATAAAAAAAACATGTTCATTCACGCAATTTTTCTGGTTGCAATTTTCAGAAATGAAGGCACTCGGCCGTGGCTGCTCTCACAAGCATTTCACAACCACTCACAGGAATAGGAGTAGAACAGTTACAAATGAATCACAGGAAAACACAGGTGACTGGTGGGCAAGCCAAGTAGAAAGTGATAGATTGTGACAGAGATGCCCACGGCTGCTTTCAGAGTTACCAGAAAGTAATGTGACTTCAGTGCAACTCACACCATGCTTTTTCTGCTGGTAACAGCTTTGTTCTGCAGGAAATGGCCTCAATGACCACTGTTCTTGGGTTATAATGATGAAGTAGATGTGGGAAGTTGTTATTCCCAGGCTGCAGGTGAGGGAAGAAGTAGGACTTTCCCTGCATTTTTATAGCTTAGCAACGAGGTGCAGAGGTCATTCCTGTGCTTGCAAACAGGCACTGATTCCTTTGCCTCTGAGGCATGGACTGAGCTGAGAGAAGCTGGGCGCTGTGGTTTTGTGTAGTTTTTTCTTTGTGGAGAGAAAGGTTTCTGAGTCATTACCTTTCACAACACAGGCTGATCCCCTAACCTTGCTGTAGTTCTTTCTGTCCTTCCCTTTCATGGCACTGAGGTTCACAAATATTAAGGGCATTATGTAATTAGCAGCTCAAGACAGTCTTCCTCAAGTGCTCCTTTCATCAAAGTACACATTTTGCTTAGACATCAGTCTTTGGTCTCTTGATACATTTCATGCTATGCAACGTTTCTTTTGAAGGAAGGGAGTTTCATGCAGTGCTAATGTCTGGAGTCTGCCTGACTGCAGTGATTTCAAAGGGCTCTTGGAGCATCCATCTGAGGGCAGAAATTAACTTCTTCCACTTCTAAAACTTACTTCCACTAAGTCGGCCTGAGTTCAGAGCTCTCAGCTTCCTGCAGGCTGTGCATAGCAATTTGTGGTATTGGCCCCCAGTTCTACAGTTTATCTGGGAACAGGAGGAGGGTTAAACAAGGAGTTCTCAAAAATTCCATTTATGAATAAAACATAAGAATTTATTCTTGTGCATGTAAAATAAAAGAGCAAATTTTTCTGTCACCCATGTAAAATGTTTCTATTAACGTCTGGCTTTGTATTTTTTGGAGACTATTTCAGTGCACCTATTATAAATATTTATGTCATAAGAAGAAATGTTGGGACTCCTTCAAGGAAAATAGATGAAAATGGGTCCACATATTTCAGAAATAAATGCAGAAAGAAAGAATTCAAACTACGCTATTATCAAATCACTATATCCAGTGAGCTTAGTGGGAGACTGTTGCAGTGAGAATGGATTAGTATATTTTTGCCTGAATGTGAGTCCAAAAATTAGGTTACAACAACAAAACAGGAGTTTTAAGTGAAAAAGCAATGCAAAGAGTAGCCTCCCAGGTACACTTGTGAATCTATCAGTTAGGCACCTTATAAATAACCTGGTTCATTTAAAAGACTACTTTTACACTATATAAAATACAATCTCCATAAAACCCATGATAAACTCTCAATTTAAACTAACACCATTAAAGAAATTTAGCATAACACACTGAACACAAAACTTAATGGAACTGTTAACTGTTTAAAATAACAAAATTAAGATGGTTTCCAAAAAAAACCAAATAAACAGGAAATACCAAACAAACAAACAAAAAATGATCGTCCTCATTAAAGCAGGTGTGTGTGAAATATTTTATGTAAGTAAATTTAATTTTATGTAAGTTTTACCTGTGTCAAACAAAAAATTGCTAGTTTTATTAGCAGAAAATAGATGAGAGTAGTCCATAAATCATTACTTTGAATTATTTTATCTACCCTGCACTATGTTCTCTGTAAATAAAACAAAGACAAATCTGGATTCAAAGAGCCAAAGCCTGCCTTTAGATGTGGGCACGCATCTCACTTAAATGTCAGGTAGAGTCAGGTGCTCAGATCAGAGGAAAGAATTTAACAACATGATGAAACATTGGGGAGAGGAGGCTTGTGGGGGAAAAGGTCTGAGGGTATTTTTAAGGGAGTAATTTTTAAACCAGATTTGAAACTGGAAAACATTGGAAAAATCCTCCCATTTCAAAGAAGAATTTTCCAATGCTTAACATTTTTTCTGGGTTTTCTTAATGATTTTCTGGTCAAGACCAAGCAAACTGTCCCAAAAGAGTTCAAGAAACCCATATCAGCATGAGTGAGGTTAATGCCAATTCTGCTTCAGAAAGTGGATGATCCCCTCTCAATTGCTTATTTTCCCTTTCCTTTAAGGTTCTTTTTCCTGCTGTCTGCTTCAAACCAGATGGACATCTCAGTACAAAATTTGCATTTGGCTCAGCCTGGTCTGTGATATAATGATATACATCCTGTCCAGTTTAACCTTCATTATTCAAATCAAGAAAAGCTTCGCAGGTTAATACTGGGTGATAATAACTGTCAGAGTCACCTAAACAAAAATGAGTGTCAGAACAAATTGAATTTTGGAACTGAATGCTATTGAATGTTCAGTTTGTTTCAGGAAGCAATTTCTTGAGACTGGTATAGTCTGTTTCCCTGGATACCTTTGGCTAATACTGATCCAGCTGGATGGAACCCATCTGAGCTACCAAAAAACCTTCTTCAGTGTTTCATCTAGTTTATATATTATTGTGATCTTAATCTTGATAGTCACAAAGCAGAAGGTACTGTGGTGGTATCCACAGTAGTGAGCAAGAGGATCAACTCTTTATTTTATGGAATTTAAAGATCTCACTCAGAGCTATTGCATTAAGAGTTTCAACACAATACCTATTCAGCACATATTGATATACAAGTACGCCACACACCTCAATTAATTTGATTTCATAATGCCGCTCTTCAGGAGGAATATTCTTCCCACTAACAGGCAGGGAGACCTGGATAATGCGATGTTTCTGTTCCTCCAGAAGATCGTGGCACAAACAGGAATTGCAAAGTGGGTCCAGAGTGTGCCAGTGCTGCACCACGGCTCTGCCCAAGGACTCTGTGGTCAGACCCTGCATGAAAAAAACAGCTTAAGTTTGAGCACTGTTCAAAGTCTGGCCTATTTACCTGCAATAAGCAATAGACTTCACAAGGAATTCTTGCCTTTTTTCTGTCTTTTAACAGGTTTATTTTGTGGCCATGTTAGCAATTATGACAAGAGGCTTCAAATGGACCCTCCAAACCCAGGTGCATATTTTCTATACTGGAAAAACAGTAGGAAACATCCTTAAAACCAGTGAGGGTGAGCACATGCAAGTGATAATTCTGGAGGTGACTACCTTGCACCTTTACTATGTACTCCTTCCTTGCAAAATATCTGTGGGAGAATGAATAGGGAAATGGATTAACAAGAATAATTCACAGAGCAATCATAAAATTCACCAAAATCATAGGTGATATAAAGTCCTCCAACACTATAAAGCACTTGCATGAAGCCTGAAAAAAGTTTGAGTTTCCCAGCTTCAGAAGACAGGAGTGAGAGCAAAACCAGCTCTTTTCAAACATTTAACTGTACCTTGGGAACCTGGTTATGATCAAGGATAAGGATGGATGGAAAATCCCATTTGCTTTTCAACATCTGCTTAACTTGCTCATGGGTGTTTGCTATCAACAGTCTTTGAATGATCCAAGAGAAAACAACATTTCCAGTTTCATGGATATTTTACTTCTGAAACCAGATAAGATGATATATTCATAAGAACACAGCACTGGAAATAACCTCGTCAAACTCTAGTAACCCATCCCTCCCAGGCCCATCCAGACTGGGATCCAATGCTGCTGTTAATTGAGTTGTATAATCTCATTTACAAGCAAGTTAAAAACTAAAAGGGTTTTTTTTGTGTTGCAGGGTGCTTTTTTGTATCCATTCTTACTAATATATTATAGTCTTTCTGTATAATACAGACACAAGAAGTTCTTTAAATAACATGTCTGGCAACTTGTGTTACAATTTGGTCTTTCTTGCAGGCAGATTTCCAATCCTGACTTAAAGAAATGCAGAATGATAGAGAGTTCACCCCTTTCCAGAACAAGTATTTCCAAAGGTTAATTATAAAACCCAGCAACTAAACACACATACACACACAAAAAAAACCCTGCATACCTGATTTCTTGCCTCATTTTATCTCACTTTGGCTTCCAGCCTTGGGATTTCCTCTAGCCATTTCTGAATGCCAGAGTTGTGCAGCACCAGAAATCTCTTCACTCTGAGGTACTTATGCACAATGATCAGGTCACCTCTTAGTCATCTCTTCAAGTACATTATGGACTGAATTGCTTGAATTACTCCAAAAGGCATTATTTCCATATCTCAGGTAATTATTTTTTTTAGTGCTTTCAAAAGTATTTACACACTTCCCTCTCCTACTGATTCTTCCTAAAGACAAATTCCAGATCTTAGTTTATTTACCGCCACTATTTATTGGTGAAACAATTCTGCCTTTCTTTCTCATAAATCAGGACACTTGCAGAAGATCAGAAATTCCATAGCCCCCTGCACTCCCAGTGCCTCAGGTAGCCAGCCCATGTGAAGAAAATCCCTTATGTAAGGTGACAGCCAAGTGACCACGAGGTTGATTTGTTGCAAATATAAAGTGCCAGAGACCTCCTCCATGTCAGAAAATATTTTATGTAGAACAAAGCATAGAAGAACCAAAGAAAACAAAACCATAGCATTGCATAAAGCAGAGGTAAGGTTTGACCTCCAGACCCTTCAAAAAGGAGTTCACTGTATTGTTACAGAAGAAAATCTGCCATATGAAATCTACCTCTACTTATCATAAACTTGCTCAGAAGGAAGGCAAGAAGATTCTTTGGAAAAGAAACCATAAACACCCTGGGTTTTGGGGTTTTTTTTGTTTCCAGACATGAAAATTAGAATATTCTTTCTCTATTTCAGCCTAAAGTGAGTGATGCCTGCTTTACTTTATGTCCTAAGTTCTACATGACAGTGTGGCAGTTCAGCTGATAGATTGCCGCAGCAAAAAGTTGACTGTCTTGAGAAATTACAATCATAGGGCATTAATGTGGGCTATTAGTACAAGACCTCTCTTCAGCTGTGACTTTGTTCCTCCTTTTGATGTGCACCCAAGATACTACCCAAAAAACTCCAGGGGTTTTTGTAATTACAGAGAGTGTAATCTGTGATTATTATAGATTCTTGCAGTGAGAATTTTGATGTCAGATTCATTTTACCTGATTGCTGGTGTTTGTAATGCAGGTCCATCTGAGCTCATTACACAGGGACCACTTTAGAGTCAATAGAAGAAATTAGCGTTCTTAGGGCACATCTAACCCATTTTAGCTGTTGGCTGCAGGATAAATGCTGATACCTCTTCACTGACTTTAGATTTCTGAGAGTGGTCAGATGCTATGACTGATTCTTGGAAACTTGCACCAAGTAGGTGGGTGTGATATGTTCCTCATGTTGCCATTTAGCTTTTTATTAACTTAGAAACAGTTTTGTTAACTAGAAACAGTTCAAGGGAACGGTTACCTTTTTCTGGAGTGCCCTGTCACTGCAGACATTATACGTGGTATTTGCTGCCTCTCTGCATTGAGGGCTCCAGGTCAGCGTCACACTGGTACGGCTTGTTCTGATATTTCTCGAGGAACATGAGCACAGTCCTATGTGAGCATTTGCTGTCATCACAGCAGCTGCTGCCTTCCTTGTCTGGGTGTGGTGATGAAACCATCAAGGCTATTTTTGGCCTGACTCTGGTGCCAAGACCACTTCTCTAGATGCAGATGTAGAAGAAAGTAATGGTACTCTTTACAGCCATTGAAAGTAAACAGGTTGGCCAAAATTATGTGAGCAGAAGAATATGTCGCCCACTTTTTTCCTGAAATAGTCTTAGGGTCTACACCTGTTTTACATCATGCCAAATGTTGCTGTAGAGCTGAATTTTGTATCTGTCCTGTAGGACTTAAGAGTCTTTGTTTTTTAGGAACACAACACGACATTAAATTTAGTTTACTTGCAATAGCAGAAGTTGGTTCCTTTTTTGTCTGTGTGGGCATTTTTCTTACTCCTTACTACCTAAATAATATAGAAAATATATGCAGCTGAGCAAGGCATTTTACTAAGTGCCTTTGCTCTGGTTGGTTGTAATGGCTACACACTAACAAATCCTATAAATAAAACTGGGTTTCATCCAGGGATGAAAGACACTAAATGCTTTCTTGCTGGAGTGTGAAATCGATGAAGACTTTAATCTGATATGAACTGGCAATCTGACAGGTTTAAAAGACCCCAAGCGAGCCAAGGATGTAGGACACAGCAATGAGACGAGAACAGGAGAAATAAACCATGGACTCAGAAATCAAAAGCAACCTCTCACAGATGTGAAATGAAGAAGGGAGAGACTGAACTACATGTTCTATTTCAGTTGTTCCTCCAGTATTGTACTTCTTTTTTATGTCTTCTGCTAACTTATGTCTTCAGAACAGGTAAACATAATAGAGTAAAATTACTGAGACAGATCTTTTGCCTCCTGCCTAATTTCCTCTGGATGGTGGGTAGGCTGGGATTTATAAGTCCAGGGGGTTACCAGGAAGTACCAGGTTGCTATGAGAAGTTCTGAAAAGTTCTAAAAATAGGGGAAATCATTTGTCCTCCAGTGGTATCTATTTCAGCTCATTTATGAAAAGCACAGATTACTGATGAAGCTAAAAAAAAATTACTCTTCCAAAGCTAATGCCACACTTTGGAATGGAGATGTCCAGATGGTAGCTGGGTCATGTGAACCACAATTGTGTACCTTGAGATACCTGTCACCTATTGAAATTTGGTGGAAACTGTGAAATCAGTGAGTTGAAAAGTTATTGAAGAGTCAGACTGACCCACATGAGTGTGTACACAGAGCAGAACTGCAAAAGCTTTGCTTACAGCTCTTTAAAGCTAAGCCAAGCAGCAAGGAATGATGTTACACACTGCAAGCCATTAGTGTGTGGAAGCTGAAGATATTTGAATATCCTACAAAAAAAACAAACCAAAACAAAAAGAAACCCAACCTCATCACTTCAGCACTAAGATTTTAATCAGTATAAAATTTCTCTTCTCTATTAAATTTTAAGTACTTGGGGATCACTTTTATTCTGTTTTGTTCCGGTTTTTTTTTCCTAAAAATTTGACTAGGAATGTCTATGCATATGTGAATGACCCTCAGTTATCCCAAAATAACATTTGAACTCCTTAGGCAAGTTCAATAATGTCAATAGAGACATAGAAATCCTAAAGAAATTCTTGTGACTTTTATGAAAATAGGTTACCAGGCTTAACACAGACCCTCGTTAAGTGATTTAACTGAGGGAAGTCCTGCATCAATATTAGGCCCCAGAGACTTAGCACAGGGGAAAGAAAAGACCTTATAAATGTTCCATCTACCAAGAAAACTTCAAATGGATCCTGAAATGAGCCATAAGACATATTTCACATGGACTTATAAGTTCCAGTACGTGCAGTGATATTTATCTTTTTGGGTTGTTCACAGAGGACACAGAGTATGCAACTCTTAGTCCAGGAGGTTGTTAAATAACTCTGACTTACTGGATGTGGGAAGAGAAGCTGATTCTAAGAATTCTGAAAAGAAAAGTTTGGGGTAAGTACTTTTCTTACCTAACTGTACCTATTTTTCACATCGTACTTTTAATTAAAGGTTCATTCACTCAGATTAATTCTGGTTTTAGAAGTAGAATATAATTTTATTTATGGTGACATGAAAGTAATCTCCTTGAGGAGGCTAGTTTTACATTTAGGGAGTTTATCTGGAAGTAGAATGAGACCTGAAATTCTGAGAAATTCTGTGGATCTGATAATGTGTTTTCTATGAAAATCAGCAAAAATGCTCCCATTATCTTCATTGGCCTTGGGATCTGGCCCTCAGAAGATGGTGCACACAATGTAAGTCTGGGTTTTTGCCTGTTTTTTTGTCATTTGAATCTAGCCAAGAGACACTTCTTGCCAGCTCCCAAACTAAATGACCCGTCACCATGAACCGTTAACATTTTCTTTCCTTATTAATTTAAAATGTCACAGCAGAGCTGCCCTTCCACTTCTTCACTTGTTAGTATAAAAAACCCCCAAACAATATGTCTTGTTAAAGCCCAGGTGTTTTCCATACCAGCTTTTAAAACAGACTGTTCAGTGTGCCAGCCCTTATGGTGTTGCTCCCATATAATTTTTCTATTGCATGAACAGGGAAAGTTTTGGTAAACTGGAAATAACTGTACAACAACATGTATCATACTATGATTTTAAATACTAATGATAACATCTTAGTGTTACAGAGTATGTTCATTGAAAGCTATCTAAATTTCTTTTCAGGACTATGAAATTCAGTATCATGTAATTTGGTTTGGTAATAAAAACACAGAGAGATGGTTAATGTTTAGATGCTATTGTTTGAATGTGAAAGAGACCTGAACTTCCTTTTCACACAATTCCAGGTTTAATTTGCATATATAAATTCTTTTATTAAATTAAAACAATGCAAATAACTTTACATTGGTCCAAGAATAGAATGGCAGCAAATATAACACTGAGGAAAACAGCTAAAAGGGGAAGCACTTATTGGAAACAAAAATAGGTAAGCTTTGTCATTTAGGTCATTTCAATATTTAGTATGTTTTCTAAAGTCAATTCATTATTTCAAAATTTCAGCTAGCAGCCAAAACTCATTATATTCCTCATTAAATACTTTGAATTTTATTTTACCATGCTTTGTAAAGATGCCCAAGTACTTGGCTAGAAATTAGCACACGAGAAAGTAGTTGTGGGATTATGCCTATTACTGACTTCATGCAAATCTTGCTTTATGAAACACTTCTAAAATGTCAACTACACCAAGAGGACATAAAACTTGATTGTGAAAAAATTTCCCTAAGAAACTGCATTTGCATTCAGGACTACATGATTGCATTTTATAGTATCAATAAGGATTCTTCCTTATGGAAAATAATTAGTCCTATTTGACTGTAAGCTTAATTTTCCTGAAAAGTACAGTTAAAGAATATAAATAACTTGGATAATGCTTAATAATGGAAACAATAGATAAAGGCTTAATGCTTTTTTCACTTGAAAAGTTTAATTAAAACTCTAATCTGGTTACACAGACAGATGCACTAGTTTTCCTTTTTCCCAGTCATCTGAAGACAGATTCTATACAGTAAGTACTTACTGAGTAGGAAAAGAGTAGCAAAAGCAAGGATCAGCCATCCAAAACGGTAGGCGTGTATTCAACTACTTTACTCCAAAATTATTGTGCTCCATGAGTAAAACAATGCTTCATTCCAAAATTGTTAAAATGTGTTCACTGGAATTAGAACACACAGAGCAACAAAGTATTCGGTCTATTTAATATTTAATCAACTGACTAAAGGCTTCAATTATTTTTTCCAATTACCAGTGTCCTTGATCCTGCCCCAAAAAATGTCTCAATGTGTGTCACAGTCTGGCCAAGCACCACTCTGTGCCCAGTGCCTTATTGTGAATGGAGCCAGTTCTCTGGATTTCATGTACTTCCAAGCTGCCTCTCATACCAGTGACACTAGACCTTGTGTGTAAGCTTAGATCAACTTTCTGGCAGCTGTCACTGGAGTATCAACCTTCAAAGTCACCCTACCCAATCCTGACCTCCTAATCATTCTCCATGGTCTCTTGTACGTGCTTCTTCAAAGGACCAGTGCGGTCTTCAGTGAAGCTGCCTAAACAAAAATATGGTGAAGACTTAAAACATGCAGAGATACTTGGGAAATTTCTTAACTGCAGTCAGTCTATTCTTTAAAGTACTCCTATTAATAATGAAAATGATAAAATGCCCTTATTTTTTAAAAAACCCTCTCTCCATATCCGATTCCACATTTAGTGGGACACCTAGATTTGTCAGTATCCAAACAAATGAGTCTCTCCTCTCAGTTTTCTCTTGCAGTCTTGGACACTGCAGCTGCCTGCAGCTTTACCATTCTTTCCTCACCTCTGCTGAAAATAGCACATGAAATTTTAATAGAAGAACTTTCTCTTCATGTCTTGGACTTCTCCAAAAGTATCAGCGCAATACATTGGCAGTGGACCATGTGTAAATAGTCCATTTCTAGGAAAATGAGCTGATTATTATTGGGGGAAATCAACTTTCTGTTTCATATCTTGACTACTGAGTCTGAATTAACGGAGTATTTTCCATCTACAGCCCAATGAAGTGGCTCTGTGGTGACAGCCCCCACCAGCAGGTCAGACATTTCCCCTTAGCTCTAAAATGAACAAGGTGAACCTGTGGAATGACTTATCAGTTCATGCAATTTTGTTGGTTTTGTAAGGAAACAGGCATCTTCTCTCTAAGTGGTCCATCTTCCTTCATCAAAATAAGAAATACACATGGTAAATAGTCCAGTTCACTATTTCATATATACCCACCCCTGCACTCTGACAAGAACTTCTGAAGTTGCAGCATCTAGAAAACTACTGAAATGGAGAGATAATATTTATATCAATATATATCTGCTTCCCCTCCCTTTTCTAACACGGAGAAACTCTGTCTGAGATTTGTAACAGAGCCCATTCATTTTTATGTATCTGTTCACTTCTGGATAGGACTGGGTCTGGAAGTTTGAACTAGAAAAATATAACTTTATGCTTATATGCCCAAACAGAAAGGAAATATTGTTATTTTTCAGCACAGTTATACAGACAATGAGATGAAAACATATGGTGCTCATTGCTCTTGTGGGAACTAAATCATTGACATTTTATCAGTTAGCAATGTGCTGGGCAGATCACATTGTACTGTATTTTAATGACTGTGTGCTGATGACCTTTCTTAGACTAAACAGCAGATAAGTTATAGGGTCTGGCTATCTTTAGTCCTCTCTCTAAGCAAAAAATTGGACTGATATCAGCATGAATGTCTCTAACTTAAAGCCCAGGAAAGGAGGAAAATTTGGATATTTGTATTTATTTGTACTAAAAATAATATAAATGTAATTCATACACAAGTCATGTTTTGTTGACACAGCTGGAGGAATATAAAAGGACTTTATTGTAAATGAGAAGTAGGGATCTTGTAGTTCAAAAAGAGGTGGTCTAAGAAAGACAATGTGCTCTTTTTTCTCACTGTTTAAAGCATTTTATAATGCATATATCATTAAATTTTCTCTTGCAGCCCTTTAAGAGTGAATCTTAAAGTTAAAAATAGAGTCCTAAAGCAAATTACATCAATTATACAGCAAGGGGAACTTGAGTCTAAACCACCGAGACATAATTGAATTGATGTTTTCCAGAACTAATCATAGGAACTCCCATAAGCAAGACTTTTTTTTTCTTTTCTGAATATGAGATCATTTTAAAAAGTCGTAACTGGTGCTGCTAGGACAGTAGCACAGAGAAGGAGAACAGGCAGGTCCAGCACTAGCAATTAGATGATCTGAGCTCCCATTTGCATGGGGCTCAAACTCCTCACATGAAAGCAGTAGAAACAGGTCAACCTGCTTCCACCAGAGAGCCTGAACACTTCCAGAAGCTGCAGAAGCATTTAATGACATGTGAGGGTTTCCAAATTATTTTTAATATATGCAGCTATAATGGAACATGCTTCTAGTGTCATTCCATTAGGCCACTTCTCTCAGAACGTGCTAAAGAGTGAGGATAAATAGCTGCAGAGGATGCAGGCCACATCTTTGAAAGAAATCTGAGATCTTCAAAAGGCCAAGAGCCCAAAGTCTCAATTTATATTGCACTGCCATAATTTACGCAGGTTGCACAAATGGTTTCCAAGCAGCCCTAAGCATCTCTGCTTTCCAAGGAGAGATTCTTAGGGCATGCATTTCCAAGCATCTCTCCTTTTCAACAAGGAACTATTGCAATGCCAAATGTAAAACCTCGACATAAAATCTGAGACATAAATGGGAATGCAGAAAGATGCTTGCCCAGAATGAACTTCATCATGTGGACTTGTTCCACTTAATAAAAATCAGGAACCGTAGGAGCTGAATGACAACTTTGCAGACCTGAGTATGTACCCTTTCCTTGGTGCTGGTATTTCTTCTCCATTTAAAAGCTGTGAGATTCTTCATCAGCTGCAGATGACCCCAGTTTTTACCTTGCCCCAAGGAGAAGGTAATGTTGTGCTTCATTGGGACTTTCATTTTGGGTATTTCAAAGTCCTTCAGAAACATAAAGGAATTTCACCTTACAATCTTCTCTGAGGGTGAAACTCCTACAAGGATTTGATGACTGTGATTCAGGCAATAGCAACAAACTGGTAGAGAACAGGAGGATGAGGCAAGGGCACTATTCACTTCAAAATGTAACACAAACAGCAGAAAAATATTCCTCAGGCCTAGGCAACCACCACAAGTCTTGCATTTAATTTCTTTTTCTCTCCAGGCTTCAGAAAGCAGTTCTTCCTCTGAAAATATCTGAAGGACTTTGGTGTTTCTTTCTCAGGATGAATGAGAAAGAAACACATTAGGAGGCAGTGTTATTATGTCACAGAGCCTTTTTCCTATAATGTTTTTGTTCTAAAATCCAAAGCTACTTTCTGCTACACTCCTATGGATTTGAATCCATGTCCATCCCTGCAGAGCAGGGCCAGCCACCCATGCTGCCTGTTGGTAGGCACAGGGATCTCACTGATCACTGCAGCTGTGATTGCCCCTGGTACTTCCAACACACAGAGGCACCAAGGGTTAGCCACCAAAAAACACCAAGCACACAACTTTACTACTTCCCTGTGCCCCTTGGGGCCTATCTCCCAGCTGTGTCCATGTAAGGTTCACAAAAAAGGCATGTGGAGGCACAGTGTCTGCATCCATTGCAGACACTACAAATAATCTAAATTCCATTTAAGTCCCAACGACAACATTAATCTCTGAATTTGCTTAAAAATGGATTAACAGTAACATATCTCCCAAATGGCTTCTCTCCATGTGAAAACTGCTTAAATTTTTCAAGGGGTTTTTTTTGGTTTTGTTTTTTTTTTTTTTTTGGGGGGGGGGGGTATTTGTTTGTTTTGGTTTTTTTTTAAAGGTCGTTTTGAGGATCTGTAAAACACTGTTGCACTCTGTAAAACAAAAGTGCTTGATCTAAAGAACTACTGGCTAGAGTGGAAAATTCTTTCCTTTCAGTATTCTTTCCATCAGGCCTGTGGAGACACATTTACTTGACAATTTATTCATAGGAATATAAGTACAGCTGTAATGTTTGACCATTTACTGTTGATAAAAACCATGAAAAGGACAGACACCTACAACATCTTTCATTTTATTTCAAAAACCTGTCATTCCTGTAAAGACCACATCAGTCAGATAGCCTCAGTGTGAGGGTCTCACCATCAGGTCTTGGGCTGAAATCATTGCTGCCACCCTCAACTGGGTACAAAAGGAAGGGCAGTAATTAGCTTCATTAGCCATACAACTGAGGAATGGGGGTATTTAAGTCATGACACCTAACTAATTATAAAGCACTTCATGCCCCTGTTATCTGAAAAAATTACCTACATTCAGATGAGATGAAATAGCCAAAAGATTATCTAGCACCATGGATTATGGCTCTAGCCCACTGTGATAGGAGTCTTTTCTCTGTTTCTCTCCTTCTCTCTCCTGCCATTAATGCTAGACTGTTTGCATTACACATTTATCACTGGTTACTCCTCCATTGCATGCCAGATTGAGCATGACCCATCTTAATGCACACAAATAACAAGCTGCTGCTTGATTTGCAGTGTTTTAGAGTGGCTGCTGGGCAGACATCCACCATAATGCTAAGAAGCACTTAAAGTAAGATCAACGACTAAGTAGACCAAAACCACCTTTCCAATGAAGCACACAAAAAGCATATGATAAAGTGAGGGTGTAAATGTGGGCCAAGTATGGAGCTTTTTTTTTTACTTTATTTTTACTCAGGCAAATCCATTGAGCTATTTGGAGTAGCAGCTTTTAGCCTATCATCAAATGCCATCTTTCTTTCCTCGTCTGATTTAATATTAAAAAAAAAAAAAATCACTGGAAGCTTTCATTATAGAAATGTATTTCTTGACAACAGGAAGCAGCCCCCAACTACCACCTGCAATATTCAGATTTTTTCATTAAAAAAAGCTTTCCCTAGATAGAAAACATAGCAGATCACAAATACACATTTCTACACCATTTAACTCTTGCTTGCATAATAGCTTTGCTCAGTAATTTGCAATGAAAGATGGTCCAGAAATGCTACCTATCATTGGTGCTACACTGCAAGTGGACAATCACCCTTATTTCAACTAATTTTTGACACACAGAATATTCCCTGTGGTTTCTGTTGAAATCTCCCTTGTTTCTTTTATTTCTGTTATTCATTCCCGCTCTTCCAATGTGAATGGTAACCCTCTGGGTTTGTGGCATTTCTGGAAACAACAGGAAACTGGCTTTGTTTGCTGTCAGCCTTCAGACTTCCAGAGGGAGTTGTTACCCACCCCATGGCCTTTTACCTACTAATGGGTAGAGCAGCACTTTCTATTCTGCACAGGTGGAACCGAATAATAACCTGGGGAGAAGGAACAATTTGGTAAAAACTGTGTGAAAGCACTGTGCAAGGCTGTTTCTATTACAATAGCTTTCTTTAGGGGAAAATTTAACTTCCTTGAGCAAAGATGGGTCAGACTATCTTCCTGAGCAGCAAAGGTACACCATATTGCTGCCCTGTGCACCAGTTTTGTTACAAAGACAGAGAAATTGGAGTGTGAATTGGAAAGTGTTAGAAGTATTTTGGTCATCTGCACTTTCTTCAGAAATGCAAGGGCAAAAGTACAGAGTTGGGCATTTTTCCTTAAAATGCCTTACTCACTGCTGTGCACCATCCTCTTTGTCAAATGCGGCCATTAGCAGCCAGAAGCAAAACGCAAGACCCTGCAAGTAGGAAGTACTAGCACTGCCTTAGAGATTTCTTTTGTTGCTTTGACCTAAATAGAAAATGTGTCCACCTTTAACCTCTCTTCTCTGTAAGTATTTTTGCCACCACTGGTCTTTGAATGAGATAGGGAGCAGAAAGTTATTCTGGTGAAACAGAAATTTTTGACAAACCTTCTATAGATGCTGGGTGTCACTAGAAACTGTTAAATTCTGGGGGGGAAATGCAAAGGTACACAAAATGGAGAAGAAGATTTCTAAACACAGCAGAAGAGTTCTTGTGGAGAGCTCCTCTTCTGTCTTGTTGAAACCTAAAGATATACTGGGCATGTGCTCCTGACTGTATTACCTCGCCCAGCACAGAATGAACAGGGAACATCAGTGTTGGATTTCTGTGGCAAATAAACTTCTGGGTTTTTTATGTGTGAAGTTAGTAAGAGACCTGACACTGTTTCTCCATATGTTCCTGTTGAAAAGAATAATTTGCATTTCTAATGCCAAACTTTCCCCTCATGTAACTAATATTAAATTGTAATAATTTCCCTGTTTAGCTGACAGCAGCTATCTTTGCAATCTGTTGCAACAAGGTGTCAAAGCATCAGCTCTTAACACTCCTTTCAGCTAAGCTGTCTCAAAACAGCAAACATGTTGGGTTGGAAATTGTAGAACATGTTCAAAAGCTTCAAATGTAAAGCTGCACAGGGGCAGCTACAACTGCTACAGCTAATTCCCTCTTCTTTTTAAGGGGCTAACAAAAGAAGAAGCAGCTTAATGGCAAAAGTAACCAGAAGTGATAAATGTCAGCAGCATCAGCTCTTACACCGTAATCTGCAGAGGCCAAGTGAGAGGATGTCTGAAGGCTGGTGACACCTGGCACAGCCACATAGCCCTGTGGGATGTCACTAGATTTACTGTTAGAATCCATCAATATTTTTGTCTTTCTAGAATGTGTTTCCTACAAAATCTTCAGATGAGTCTTGCTGAAATAATTCTTTTGTATGGATTTACAGAGAGTACAGACCATAATATCCTGAAGTTTAAACCTGCGTGCACCCGTCAAGACTTTCATTTATTCTGGCACCATGTGTCTCATCCAGGGTTCAATTAATTCCATAAGGCAGGTTTGTCTAAAGCTTGTCTGTCCCTTCTAAAGCTGCACTTTTTCTCACCTATAATAAAAAAGAGAATAACAAATTGAACAGGGACAAATAGTTATGGAAATCAGGAATCTATTTTTAAATGGATTAAAAGAGGACAGTTTGGGGAACCTGGAAAAATGATGACAGAAACAGAGATGTTTAAATCTGGGTCTAATAATAGGAAGAAGTAAAGTCAGAGAACTATGTTCTAGGAATGAAACTCTCTAAACTGATAATTAGAAGGGCTCTAACAGGAAGGGAAGTTCTGTAAGAAGGTCCCAGATAGTCATGGAGATTATGAAGTTGAATTATTTCACCAGAAGAGATTAAATCATGGTAACTTGGAGCATGATTTGTTCAAGGGGAGATTGTAAGATAGGAAGAGGATGAGATAGGAGCTTGAAATTAAACCATGCATTATCAGGAGAAGATAATTTGTTTGGCTTCCTATTAAGGGGGATGAAAGGAGACAAAACATGGCGAGTTTGTTATGCTCTGTTCATAGCAGTATTTAATTAGTTCACTGAATGCTTCCCAGCTTTACTGTTGCCTGTAGGCAGTGGAAAGAAATATTATTTTCTTGCTTGATGTCTAACCTTGCTTTTGGGAGATAGAGAAAATTGGTTTTCTTCTGAAAGGTCAGAGATTAGCTGCCACTGGGAAAAGTCCCCTGGTGTAGTGGGTTGGTCCAAAGTATTCATTACTATTTACCTTCTGTGAGATAAGAATTAGGAGAAAAGCAGAGCAGGCACCAAACTTGAAAGAATATAAAGTTTATTAACAGACCTAAAAGAAGAAAAAAAAAATCATACCACACCTTCAGAATACTTCTCCTCCCCCACCTTTATCCCTTCTCCCACTGACAATGTAAAAAGACAACCCTTGAGATGTTCAGTCTGTTTACCCACTTCCATAATAACTTTGTTCAGTCCATTTAGGAAGACGAGTCTCTCTTGCCCATGCTATGAAAGCATTATCACAACGAGACAGCTGCCCGGGTTGGTTCTCTGCTCGCATGTGAGTCCGTTCCCCCGACTTGCAGCTTTTCCCACAACTGCTTTCGAGGGTCCACTCTTGAATTACCGGGGTAAAATTTTAAGGTTGAGCCATTCAGAAACAAAAGTTCTCTTCACCCATCTCTGGGAGCATTTCATCTCTAAGAATAGAGGCCCTTCTCCTTCCCTGGGAGCAAAGGGTCCTCCTCATCTTCATCTCTAGGACTATCTCTGGGAGCATCTCTAGGAACTGAGATCTTCTCCTTTTCCATTTGGAGTCCTCATCGCTTCCATCTCTCCCTGTTCAAACTTCTCATGAAATTACAGCTGCTTCAGCATCTGCCTATTTCAGCGCAGGAGCTTTTGCTCACAAGTACAAGTTGAACACTCCACCCCCCATGCCTTCATGAAATTACAATGGGTACTCTGATACCTCACAGCTTTACAACAGAATTTCAGCTTAAAGCATCTCCTCTTTCTCCTCCCTCAGGTTTTCAGCTCTTCACAGCACTAAAAGGGTTAATCTCACCTAGGCCTTGCAGCTGGAATTTCGCTTATCGCTGTTGGTCACATGATCTTTGCCGGACAGCGGTGCAGCTTCAGCTGAATCTTGGCTGCACCAGAGAGGGGGAGCCCGGCTGCTCCGGCTGCCCACAGCAGGGTTATGGGGGGGTTCCGCAGGTGGAACAGGGCCCATCAGCCCCAGGATGGCCGTGGCCCGGCCCAGCCTGGCCCGAGCAGGGCCTGGGCCAGGCCCGCCGGCCCCGCACAGGGCCCGCAGCCACCTGTCCCAGCGCCAGAAACGAGAGAGAGCTCTGCCCGGGGTTTGTCTATTCTTTAGTGTGGATCACAAAGGCGGTCACAATTTTAAGTGGCTTAAAGAATTGTCCATATTCAAACTGGCCAGCTGATAGGTTCTGTCAAGTCACAGAGGAAGCTGTAAGCACCCCTTTGCAAGAACATCACTTCTGAGACTATGCTTGCTAACCCATGACACCTGGGCAGAATAGTTTGGTGCATCAGTGACAGCCAGAAGCTTTCCAATGTTAGTGCTGTCTCACTCACATGTTAAACAGTGTTCTCATCTTGAGGTAAGAAAATGTTCTCCTGTAACCAGAATCACAAAGACCTTGGGTAACTTGTAGCCATGTGGATGGGTCTTGAGGTCCTTGATGGTCTCACCCAGATCGGTGGACTACAGATATTCACTTGCACAAGTTCATTTTGTACAGAAAAAACCCACCCTACTCTGCATGTTACATTGCAGGAAAGTGGGACATTGATCAGACACATACAGGTCAAAAGGTAGGAGCTCCTTGATCTCCTGAAAAGGAAAGATGATGGGTTTGTGGGTGTTTTGGGCCTTTTTTTGTTTTGTTTATTACATTTTTTCTTCATTTTTCTTTCACAATATTTTCTTCTGAAATCACAGGTAAAACTTTTTCCCCTTGTCATTAAAAAATCATTATCATGTGTTACAGTGGGGATACTGTAACACGATGTAACAGACAATAAGGCCCATGGAAAAGAAATATATATGGACGGATTCTTGATAGCTGTTTCAGAGAGATGTTTATTTCTCCAGCCGCATGGCCAGAGCTCTGCCGAGGAACTGCTCAATCACGGGACCCCAGGGTCCTTGCCCGCGCAGGGGAACACAAAACAACCAATGGGGAATGAGGCTGACCAGGGGCAGGGAAACCCCGTGTCTCCCCCCCCAGGGCCCCTCTCCCAGGGCTGCATGGCAGGGGGGGAGGGACCCCGACAATCATGTCTTTGATGGATCTAATAAGAGCAGACAAATAGTGAGGGAAGTGGATATTCTGATTTTCCAGCTGATTGGCAATACCAAACATAAAGTCTCTTGTACAAGAAGAATATTTGGGTTCATCTCTCTTTTCCACTGACCATGATAGGGAGCAAATACCTTCAGTTTACTTTTATTTCCTAAGTATATGAGATAAAGTTAAACAGAATGCATGACAAACTTGCAAAGTCCTTTCTCTCTTATGATTTGTCACAAAGTCCATGCCAGCCACAGCAAGGTAGCAAAAAGGTTTTGATGTATTTTCAGCTTAAAATAGGCACACTGGGACTTAAATTTTATGATGGATGAATTGCCACCTTCTTTCCACTAATTGTGTGGGGAATGAAAGGTGATTATTCCTGAATGGAGAAGTTTCTCATTGAATGCCTAAAGTTTGAGCTATTGGGCTGTCAATCTTCATCAGGTCCCTGCTTCTGTTACCTAATTAGCATAAATTTTATATTATATTCTTTATATTATATTCTTTTGGGTTTCTAGTGGGTCACATATGAGAAGGAGACACCGTAGGGTTTTTTTTCATAATCACAATTTCGCACTTCCTTTTGGGTCAGAGCACAAATACTCTTTATTTTGAAATTCTAAGCATCCCTGGGTGGTGGTTGGATTCTCTCTTTAGCTTTACTGCACACATCTTTTCTCAGTGCAATTATAAGGAGGTAGGTTTGCACATATGCATAGGCCATAATGGTCTGTGAAAATCCAAAATACGGAAATCTAACAACATATTTTACAGAGGCCTGTAGTTGAGACAACATCAAAGTGATCTAACAAATTTTTTTGAAAAATAGAAGTTATAATTAAATCTTATTTTGAATGTAACCAGCATGACATTTTCACTTAAATAAATCTCATGAGACAGAATGTGTTATATTGAATTAACACCTTTACAGGCTATGTGCTTTTTAAAGCAAGTACATGAATTAAAAATATCCCAAGAGACCAAATCCTGCCTTTCTTGAAAGTGTAATCTGAAATTTTGTTTTCCAAGTTTTCTTCTGTGCCAATGATTTGATTTTAGTTTTATTATTTAATCTGTGAGGGGCTGACTTTCATATTCTCTGTCCATGATGAGAAAAGCCCTGAGTCATTTCAGTGCTTCATCCAACCTCTGTGGCTGATTTTATAAGTTCTTTCTATTGATGGTGTCCATTGCCTCTGTTGTAACCACCCCGCAAGAGTCAGGCTCTGTGACTGCCATGCTGCAAGGTCATGGGTGGCTTGCACATTTGTTTGGAGCAAGACAAGAATAATCTCAGTTTGCCTGAATGCCGTATCTTTTCTCTCTAGAGCTTGGGATACTGCATCCTGGTACCTAGGTGTATGTGAGCAGATATGAGAGAGTCCTGAGGCAAGGGAAGAATGGCTTAAAACCCACAGAAAACATTTGTAGTTACTATGGAAACACAACTCTTTCGGGCCTTCTGCAAACCAACAGAAAGTTTCTTTCTGAGATCTTTGAGGATCCGATCTTATTTTCCTGCCACTGTAAGGCAGGAGTGGTTTTATTCAAAGCATGCAACAATTTAGCTGACATCAATAAAGACATTTTCCACACTCTGTTTCTGCTGATGTTGTTAATCCACAGTGTTTGCAGCCTGTGTGATGTTGGTCTTAGTGGGATGTAGATAGGTTTCAGAGGGTGCAACCAATCAATCAAAAAACTAATTTGATGCAAGGGTGTGACAAGTATTTGAATCTGGCTGTTTCTGGTAGTTTTTGGATTATTATTCTGTTTCCTTTACAATGCATTTTGAATTTTTAAAGGTTAAATATGCAAAAAGAAAAAAATTAGTATTTCATCTTTTTATTATTTTATGCATTAAAAAGAAACTGGAACCAGAACTTTGCTAGAGTTTAGAAATCTGTTACACTCACTTAGAAATTCTCTATCATCTTCTCTTCTTTTGATGTTAATCACAAGCAGCTAGAACCAGAATAAAATGAAGATTTAAAATATAAGAAACATGGAAAGTTCACATATTAAAAGCAAAGTCAAAGAGCAAAGAAACCACAATGACAATGATATAATGAGAGGAATATAATTCCTCTTCAACTAGGGAGATAGAAAAATGTCCCTGTGGCACTTTCACATAGGAAGAGAGAGAATCACCAATCATTCTGAGTTGGAAGGGCCCCACCAGGATCAAGTCTAACTTTTAAGCAAATGACCCATACTGGGAATGAACCTGCAATCTTGGCATTGTTAGCACCGTGCTCTAGCCTACTGAGCTACGATAGTGCTGTTTACTTCTGGGGGAACAAAAATAGCATCTAAGATGTGCTGGAGACTTAAGAAATTAAGTTGTTTTGAGCAGAGCTAAGTAGTCTTCTCCCCAGTTTCCTCTGCGGTGAATGCTTACTGAGAAGAAAAAAGAGACTTAAAGATTCCAAAAGATGTTACAGACTAGCACAGCATCCAAAGATTTTGAATATTAACTGCTCTGACTGATAATATCTGGTATGCTACAACCCCCTGGTCCTTTAGCTGTACTAAAGTTAACACATTCAAATGCATACCTGTAAACGGATGAAAAGGGAATGAAAGAAGAGTTCAGGATGGATAGTAAGAGCTAAAATACTAGATTTTGCTTTCATTTTAGAAGCCCTGTGTTATCCCATTTGGTTTCCTACCAAATCCTCAGAAAGGCACTGGTCTTCCATGCATTTGGCATCACAGCTGCCAGCCTCATGCATGTCTCAGATACTTTAGAACATCCACAGTAACACCAGGTGTTTAGACAGGGAGGAACACGAAGGACTAAAATATTTTGGGAGCTGAATCCCACTATGGAGCAAAATGGTAGGGAAAGAACTTCCTTGGCCCCAGAGGCTCCTCTTCCTTGCACATGGGATGTTAATGCTTAGGCTCTCAGTGAGGAGCTTTCTGTGCTTCAGCAAAAAAAGTATTAGCAAGGAAGGAATAACAAAGCTGCATCTCAGCATCCGAAAACACAAGTATGAACGTGAGGATCATTCCTTTGTGTTCAAGCATCAGAGAGCATAATCGTGTCAAAAACACACTTTGAGTTACTTTTGAAGGATTTTCAGCAGCTGTACAAACTAGGACAAGGTCAAAAAAATGGGCAAAAATATTAATTGTCTGATAGTGACTTTGAAACATTTTTTTGAGTAAAGTGTAGAGTGAGTATTGAATCAACCTTTTGAGCAATGTGGTTTTTAATCTGTCTCTTTTGATTCTCCCCTTTTTCCATACACTCAGTTTGGTGAGAAAAGACAGTTCTGCACAGCATTGGTTTCAGGCTTGCTGTACACATGTTGAGTCTATTATATTGTAGTGGCAATAGATTCATGTCCAATCAACCTTAGAAATATGACTCTGTTTCTAATCATTGCTATCACTGGGAAAAACACACACACAGACAAAAAGATCATGAACCATCTTGATCTTCTTGATGGAAGGGCCAGAAAGTGGCATTTGTGTTGTCCAGCCATCACGCTGTCAGTTGAGTGACCGATGACCATACCTGCTCCCTTGCTGTTCAGCAAAGAGCAGTAATTTCAGCAGTGAAGACGATTATGTCTCTCTTCTGTGTTAAAGGACACTTTTGAGTCTGATGAGTCTGTAAAACTGTGTGGAATAAAACTTTAAAAGTCATCTACTCAATGTTACTGGTATTTCTACTTGGCAATTTTCCGCTTAATAAACAGAGAAGTCTTTCCAAAAGAATAGCTATTGAACAAAAGCAGCGTTGTTTTTCATTTCCACCACATAAAATGCACTGATCATACTGTGAAAGTTTGCCTGCTGTATTCCATTAGCAATAATCTGTACCATCCAGACAATGCAATAACTTCTGTTGTTGCTGCTGTTGAGTGACATTTTTAATCTCCATTTCCAACTAGAAATAACATTTTGAGAGCCTCTTGAGTACATAAAAGATTTCTGGTACAAGTATCAGAGAAAATAGACTTAATCAGCAGAAACTATTTGCAGAGTTCTGTCAGCCTGCAAAATAATGAAAATTTTATTGTAGTCATTGTTTAAACTTCAAAAGTAGAAAGCTGGTCTGCCAGTAATATTCAAAATTTGACAATCCTATAAAGATTTGAACATTTCACCAACATTTGAGAGCCTTCATTAACTCTTGTGTTTACTTCATTTACTAAGCTGTACTCTTGCTGCAGTTCTAATGAACATGTGTTTGGAAGTCTCCTTGACTAAACTGAATTTCAAGGTATTATAAACCTTTTGGAACTGAATTACTGCCAGTCTATTTTGAGAATTGCCAAACACTTTAAAATAAATACCTTCCAGGAGGATATCAGTCCTTACTGTAGCCAACTGTTTTTAAAGAGCTATATCTAACTGATGATAATGAACTAGAAAAAACACCTCTAACCTTCCAATACAACATAATAAGTCCAGAAACAGCCCCAAAATGCAACAAGCAGACATGCACACACATGCACACATACACATGCACACAGAAAAAAAAAATATCCAGGGCCAGCAATAGAGTTTAGGCAAAATCCAGCCATGATGATGTCCATCCCCAGTGCATATTCACTGACTTACCTCTTCGTATTTGAAATGGCAAGTCAATGAATGATACCAGGATGACACATTAAGACTTATCAGTAGCTGAATGTCATTTCTTATTTAGTACAGACTGGATGCTTCAAATCTCCTCTTTTTCTGTGCACCTAGAGAACATCAACTACATTACTGTAGTATTTTCTTGTCACTGAAAGGAGAACATTAAACTTCCATTTCTTAGTCTGAAATTATTTTCTTCTTTTGGCTGATATAAGCAGGTGTTTGAGATCTGATTCAAAGACAAGATATGATCGGTAGGTGTTCTTGCTTGGATAGCCTGGTGAGGGCACTAATTGGGCTATGGGCTTTGAAATACTCTTTGTGTATTTTCCAGAATCCATGGAAATTGCTGTTAGCAGCTCTACTAACCATGAGATGGAAACTGCATGTGTTAAGTGATTTTTAAATGACTTTTGTTTAGGAGAATGATTTTTAATTCTGTTACTAGTTTTTAATGTTGAAAGTATGGCAAGAAGATGTCTGATTTTTGAAAGAGAAGTTTACAGTGAAGATTAGATTCTCAGAGGCCTTTACCTCAATCCATCCTATGAGATCAGAAGTACCTCAGCAGTTCCCACTTCTGGAAATCAAGTTGGATGTCTCTTCTCCACCTTTTGCTGTATTTGAGCATCCATCCCTTAAAAGCTCATAATCTTTGGAGCTTCAATGAGGAAGCCTTGCTCAGCAAAGCTATTCAGGGGGCTCATTCACGTTCAAATCATCAAATGAAGTTAATGAAGCTAGAACTTCAGGATCAACCTGTATCTATGATTCCTACTTTGTTATTTTGGGGGATTTGGTTTTGTTTATTGGTGTTTGGATTGTTGATTTTTTTTTAATTGATAATAAAATGGAAGGATTATTTAAAGAAATATAATATGTAAAGTAACATCTGGATGGTTAATCTTTCTCTCCATTCTTAGAGGCTCCAAAGTTTATCAGTGTTTTGGAACATTTAGCTGGTTTATGCAACTATTTTTTTTAATGAAATGGGCCCATGATCTACAGAAAATAGCTTTTTTTTTTTACCCCACACAGTGGATATTCCTTTCAGGGAAAACCAGCTCTTGCTGAAAGAAAGAATAAGGAGGGTGCAAAGAGATGAGTACTGAAAATGCACAAACAATGTTTTAATATGAGATGCTATGGCAGATACACCTTTGTAAATCAGTAATTACTTACACTTCTGTGTAAAGATAAACATGGAGGAGACATAATGACTTTGAGGGTTTGTCAGTGACAGTTCCTAAAAATAATATAAGAGTCATAAACACAACCTACAAACAGTCTTCTTCATCTGTCTGACAATTTGCAAACTCCCAAGGGATTTCTGGTATGTTCTGCCCCAAGCTGTTGATCATCAACCCAGTATAAATCAGATCAGATCATTAAGAAAGGCCCATAATCCAGGGAGAGTACCAAAATGTAGGATATGATCATTAATTTTGACAGAAATATGAAGCAGGGGAACAGAAATAGAGGTTGTTGGATTTTTTTTTTTTTTTTTTTTTTTGTCAGGAATAGCATATTTGCTGAAAAAGGCAGTTTCAGAATAACAGAGAATAAGTGTGAATTCCATTCAAACTGGGCAGGGGTTTTTTTATCAAAAAAGGTATTTCTTTTTTTAAATTTACTTTTCCATATTGTGGTGGAAACAGTTTGGCTTTTTATTTTGAAATGCATTTTTTTTAAAATACAGCTTGATTTTATTTTTAGGAGTATATTTTAAAAAGCTTAATAATTAAGAAATTGTTTAAATTTGTTCAAAACTGATTTCTTGGGGGTTATTTTTGTTTAAAAGAGGAAAAGTCAGATTATTTCATTTTAATGGAATTAAGTTTGTTTGTAGATTATATATTATTTTGTTTAAAAGAGGAAAAGTCAGATTATTTCATTTTAATGGAATTAAGTTTGTTTGTAGATTATATATTATTCTCTCAGCTTCTGAAGTTCACCTGACAAATCAACATCTTACTAATGAATATCATGTCCTGTGCTGCTGAATGTTACACGCTTCCACCTTGATTACCCACTTCCAGGAAGGTAATACATGGAATCCATGTGGACTAATTCATGTTCAGCAACGAATTTAGAAAATTTTTCCTGATTACAATAGCTTATAGAGAAGGAACAGTCATGTTTTGTTCTGAAATGATTTGTTTTGGTTTGTTTTAATACTGTTCATTTAGGTAGAATTAACAGTTTTTATCATGACTAAAGCTGGGAAGGAAACTGTAAATCACTTGAGCTGAACGTATAGCCCTGAATCTTGAACTCAGGTTTCTAATAATAGGTTATGAATGATGCTTAGTATTTATAGAATTAAATGGAATTTAGGTGCCAAACAACTATTCTTTTCTCATTGGTGTAATAAACTTCTATTTATCTCTCACCAGAGCAGAGAGAAGAGCTGATAACATGTTAGCTGTGTAATTAAAAGGTCTTGATAATGAATAATTTACTATTCTTGGAGATGTTTGTGAAAATTAAGTCTCACCAAGTGCATAACTGTGCAGCCACTCAAGTGAATCAGAAAATACACTCTGCAAGTAGTTTTAGAATCTGGCTCAGAGCAAAGAGAACTTTCTTTCTGGATGACAGTCTGTTTTCACATAGCTAAAGGCTGTCATTCATGTTTGTACTGAATATAATTCATCTAAACAACACTAACATGGTGACAGAGGGAAGTACAAGACAGTACCTTCATCACTGGGAAGGTAAAACATGCTTAAGAATCCACAACCCCACACTATATATTTCCAACAATTACTGTACATGATTTTGGATGCCTTGTTTACTGAGCACTGCGTGTTCAAGAAAAATAGTTATGGGAAAAGTTAAGTTACCCTTCATTTTTCAAGAAAATTAGACCCTTGAGGGTGAGGCCTGTTCAAGTTGTGTTAAACTGGAACTCCAGTTAGGTTGCTGCAAACAGGAACATGTTTTTGGAAATGCTTGGTTTGGATAGAGGTGGGTCAAATGGAGAGCATCCCCATCTGACAGGGCAGACTGTGAGCTGCTGCTGCGTGCCTGTCCAGCAGTGGGGCACTGACAGGCCCTGGTGCCCAAAGAGGCAGAGAGCTTGTATGGAGAAAGGGAGAAGCAGCCCAGGGGTTTGGCCTTGCAGGTGCCTTCAGCAGGGACTGAACGCTGAGGGTCAGCTCAGAGCTCATCTGCTCCCCGTGGGTGTTTGTCCTGGGTTGCAGAGTATTCTATTACCATCCTCATGAGCTGTTGAAATCAGGTGGGGCAGTGTTTCTGTGCCTCCTCCCCCCCAGACTATCTTTCTGTTAATTGCCCATCATTGTCCTGCCGCCTGACTCAGAGATAATTCCCTCCTGACCATCTTCTGTTAATGAGCCTCATCAACACTTGGCCTCATGACTCATCACCCCATTGTGAGATGCTCCACCCAGAGGGAGGAACCAAGCATCCCATCGTGGATATAATCTGAGACTCTGAACACCAGAGACAACCCTTTCCACTGGCTTTCCAGAGGACAGGAGCTACACAGCCACCGCTGGACCTGAGGAAGAACAGGCCCTTTTCCTACAGGATCACTGCTTCAGAGGACTGCAGCCACCATTCTACCAGACTGCTACCACCACCCTGACTAACAGGGACTCAGGTTGTATCTTGACTCTGTCAGTTTGAACCAGTGTTTTCTTTTTTTCCTTTTCTTTAGTTTCCCCATTAAATTGTTATTCTGACTTGGTGCCTCCCACTGGTTTGTTTTCAAACTAGTACAGTATTGGAGGAGGTAACTCCCCACTGCTTCTGGCTCAGTCTCAACTTCTTCATACACACATCAAGAAACCACAGCCCAGTTGCTCAGCCTGGAGAAGACTTCAGGGAGCCCTTATTGCAGAGGGCCTAAAGGGAGCTACAGGAATGATAAAGATGGGATTTTCACAAGGGCATGCAGTGATAGAACAAGGGAGAAGGCTTTGAAGTGGAGGAGGGTAGATTTAGTTTAGCTATTAGGAAGAAATTCTTTACTATGAGAATTTCTTTAATATTCTTTACTACTTTACTGGAACAGGTTTCCCAGAGAAGTTGTGGATGCCCCATCCCTGGAAGTGTTCAAGACTAAGCTGGATGGGGCTCTGAGCAACCTGGTCTTACAGAAGGCATCCCTCCCAATGGCAGGAGGGTTGGAACTGTATGATTTTTAAGGTCCCTTCCAACCTAAACCATTCCATGACTATGATCCTATCTACAAACACCGGTACTGCTGTTTTCTGATCCAACCAGAGGTAGCAATGGCGAGTGGAACAGAACTCCACAAGGACCCTGCTCCTGCTCTGGGAAGCAGATTAAACAGCACTGCTGCTCCACTCAACATCTTCAAAGAGTCATCTGGCCTAGTCACAGGTATTCCTTTCTTTTCCATTACCTCTAACCTGAGTTTGAACAACTTGCTATTTGCTCCACAACCATCTGACCCCTCACTGCTTTCACAGAACTAATGTTGTAACCAAGGCTATAACTCAGCCCCTTCTCACCATCTTCTGCACTGAAATGAATTATTAAATTTTTCAATGTCAAACCAAGAGTTCTCACTCATTCAAATACAGTCTCTGCCATTAACTCTCAACCATTTTTTTTTTTTTTTTTTGTCCCTAAATTCCTTCCTTTACATGACCATGTTGAAAGTTGGGGGAGCAGGAGTCTGGGACGTGAATGAACAGCATTTTATAAAACTGACAGTTCCTAGGCTGTTCTCATGTTGTGTCAGCCGTCTAAAGCAGGGAGTATAGGAACACTTGCTTAAAGGGATGGCTTGGCATCTCACTATGAAGTCCAGACTGCCCATTCACGCTTCCTAACCCAAATGTACCAACATTCACACATGGCAATTTACAGTCTCTTTCCTGTATCTCTAAACCACATTGCTGTCTTATAAACCTGAATTGCTTACAACCATTACTGTTCCTGCCAAAAAAAAAAACCCCTTCAGCCAAATTTACTAATGTCAGATGAAGCATCATAAATATTATCAAATTAGTGGTATTTCCTTACCATGCCTGAATCACAGCTATTCAGAAATGTTTTGCCTTCATTCTTTTAAAATGTGTCACAAGACTCAAAAGTCTCAAAACTAAAAAGTCTTGGGTCTGATTCATTTTTCTTCTGTAGGAATTAAAATTCAAAGCACGACCTTAGAGGGACTCTAAAATTGTTTCCTGATTTAATCTTTAAACCAGCATTCTGGTTTTTTTTTGTTTTTTTTTTTTTTTAATCTTCTGAGGCAATATCTAGAATAATGAGACTGTTGAAAACATGTGAATAATATGACTGTCACTTCCATACTCTTTGGCTTGGAAAAGGTTTTGTTTTTTAACACAGAAGAGTCCAATCTGTCCCAAATACAATTGTTGCAAGAAGCAGGTGAAAAAGCTTCCCTGCACTGTAAGTAAAGGACAGCCTTATCTCATCTTCTGTCTCACAAGGTTGTCTCACAAACTGTTGTCTAGTCACTGAGCAGGTCTTCAGTCAAGGAAGAGCAGATGTTAGACCTGAAATTAAGAGAACTGTTTCATCCCAGATGAATATGTGGCATTGGATGCAAGTGGAAGAGCCTGAGAGATCAGTAACAACACCACTAAAATAGGAAATCATCTCATTTCTACCCTCCTTTCTCTCACATGCACTGACACAAGCTCTGAACAATATCTCAGGCAACTAAGAGATCTGACAAAATTGAATGTAACGTGAATGCTGGAGTAGCTCTGCTGAAAAACAAAGGTATCCTAGAGTTTGGTGTGAGGTAACTGGTGGGATTCTCAGTAGCACTTGAGAACACTGGATCCCTTTGCAGTTCCAGGAATGACTCAGGTTTTCTCAGGATACGATGAGAGAGTAGTTAAAACAAGCCCTCAACTGTTGAGATACCCTGGCAGGGAATGTTAACCCATAAGATAAATCCTGGGCCCTCATATTGCTGTGAAGATAATTAGCACTGGGTTTTTTTGGTTTGTTTTATCTTCAACAACTCTTTACTGCATAATATTCACAAGTTCTTGACAGAGGTGAGAACCTAGACTTCTCTCCCAGGCTGGTACCCAGCCAAAGTCACACAGAGACCTATAATCTCAACAGTTACCTGGCCTCTGGCAAATGTTGGGAGCCAGCTACCCCTCTTCCAGGCTAAAGAGAGAATTGTTGTACAAAAACCACCATGAACCTGAATATCACTGAGACAGCAAATCATATATTCCTGCAAGTAAAAATATACAGTCAGGTCTATACAGCATGAATAAAAAGCAAGACCTTTTGAATAAAAGGCCTTTTGGGACAATGTGTGAGATGGTATATTCTAGTCTGCTTAATTAAGAGGTTTTTGAACAATAAACAGAGGCATCCAAAAGCCCATTCTATGGTGATGGAGAACTTCAGCTTTCTTTAGAAAAATTTTACACCAGTATAATCTTCCATCAAGTGTGGAAATGTACTGGTTTGGGGGTTTTTTTGGTTTATTTTTTTTGGTTTTTTTTTTTTCCCCTCCTCCCCGCCCCCCCCCCCCGAGCTAGAGAATTAACTAGAAGAATGACTGTTTCAGCTTTCTTTCCATCTAATTAGGAGGAACCGACTAAGGATCCAAAGGTAAGTGGTAACTTTTGAGAAAACAGCTGTGAAGAATAGCATTCACTTCTTTTGGAATGTGTGAAAAGGGTCTGTAGAGTAAAGCTAGGAAGGATCTTGTCTGGTTAGTATGCAAAGAAATAGGTAGGATGTCTGGGGAATACGGTCCAATTCAAAGCAGGCGGGTGATCTGGTAGGGATTGTATCACATATATAGTAGTAAACTCCCCAAATACAAAGGACAGGTAGGAAACAAAGCATGGTGATTGTGACTGAATTAAGAGACCTTAAAAGTTTTGAAAACAGCAGTATTAAAAAATTGTACAAGGGACTAAGAATAAACATAAATGAATAACATATTGTGAGAAGAAGAAAAAAGAACAAAACAGAAAAATATACCAAGTTATTCTTAGTGAAGGAAAGAAAAATCTGTATAAATACTTCTGAAGCAAGAGAAAAAAAACAAACAAAACCAAACAAAAAACAACAAGGAAAAAAGGAAAACAGAAATTCATTACCAGATGGGAAAGAAAATCCTGGCAAACATCTAGTGACACACAGTAGGCTACAGTGGAGTTTGCCTTCTCTGAAAGGCTTTATTACAAAAGTGGCATATGACCCAAAGTCAGAATGAGGTTCAATAAAGACAGAGTGAAGAAACAGATGAAAAGCATTAGGGATTATTTAAGGAATAAACAGCTCAGCAGTTCATCTGCAATTGACTCTGTGGTGCTTACAAGAGTAGCTGGCTAAGTCACCTCATCATTTGTTGGTATCTTTGGTACCACATAAGGCATGGGTGGTAGTGAGAACTGAGGAGAGACAAACATCTGATCATCTCTAAAAAGAAAGAAGGATCTCACAGAGAAATTCAGGTGGCTCAGCCTCATTCAGGATGTTGGAATGAGACTTTAACACATTGTAATTACATAAACTATTATAATAATAATGTGGAAAAAACAGCCAGCATTGAGTTTTCAAAACAAGTAAAATCAAATCATTCTAATTTGTTGTTGTGGGAGGAAGACAAAGGAGGTGCAGATATTCTATTAAATTTGCATTGCAGATAACTTATAAATTTGAATTTTTAAGGGTTTGACACTGTGTCCCTTTATTCCTGTAAAACAATATGGGAAAAATTTTCTAGATAAAATCAGTATTTGCACAAGTGATTGGTGAAAAACACTTGTAGAGTATTTTACTGGTAGGTACTGTACCCTGTTTGTTTCTCTGTGTGGCATGTCAATTAATAAGTTCTGGAATAAAGCACATAGTGATGAAATATTAGGAGGGCCTCCCAGTGGAATAAAGTTAAATTGTGCACAACACCTTCCATTGCAAATTTGATGTGGGTCAATGAAGTCACAGTGGTGCAGAAAGGCTGAGTGCATGTTGGTGTGGCATTAACAGCTGTGCTGCATGTGAAGAAAGAAAAGGGGTAAATATTCTCCTTGACTCAATGTTTATGAGGTCCCTCCCAACTGTAGTCCTAGGAAGCCTCTGTGAAGAAAAGGGAAGAGAGGTATGTTTTTTGAGGGAATGTTAACAGACCTGGACCTGTTTTTCCAGAAAGGGAAAAGTGATGCAGAGCTGCAGAGTTGAAGCCGCCCACCTTCCTTTGCCTAAAGCAGATCGTATCTATCCTTTTGTTTCTTAAAGGTTAACTTGATGAGGATACCACTGCTTTCCCAAGACATTTATTGCAGCTCTCCACTTTTTTTTAACACTGCGTTTTTTTCTCAGCCCCATTATTTTTAGGTTAAACACCATTTTTTCTCCTCTCTTGTAGGCTTTTTTTAAATCTCTGATCATTCCTTTGATTTTCCTTCTTTGAGTTCTGTGCAACTTCCCTAAGCACATTGCTCAACCCTGATTATCCTCCCTAATATATCTCTTTTAAAGAACTGCCAGTTCTCTTTAACACTTTCTGTGGGCATTGGCCTCCCATAAACCCTAATCTGTCAATTCTCTGACTGTATTGAAGTGCACTGTCTTGCACTCTACTGTTTTATCTCTTTTTATTGTTCTTTCTTTATGGTCTCAGGGTTGAAAAACCTGTCGTTTCACTGGCTGTACTAAATTTTTCATTCTCCAATCATTATTCCTTCTTTATTAGAAAAAGATCTCATAAAACCTCTAGGTATTTGCTATTTTAAATTTCCCTACCCAAAGCAAGACAAACCAACCGAACAAACCAAAACAACAAAAAACCCTTACCAAATACAGAAGTTCTCAGTGCATTCCAAGGATTGGATGGACAGACCTGTTTTTCCAAAAGTCCCCGAGTCAGTGACAGTTTGATGTTTTTAATCATTTAAAGCCCTATTTTCTGGACAACTTCACCAGTTTCTTTTAAAGAGTTTGATCCACTTAGATTTCAGTTTGAGGTCCTGTACAAGACTTCCCCTGTGACAGCCACAATATTCTCTTTCTTTCTTAATCACTCAGACATTTTCAGCAGTTCTAACCCACTAGATTTCTATTCTATACTTCTGAATATGCAAAAATATAACCTGAACATAAGAAATGTGGCTCCTCAAATGGGTAAAGATTCGGAAATCTGACACAGGTTTTAGCTTGGATGAATGACTGTGAATAAAGTAAATGTCTCCATTTTTTCCTTGGTTTCTACTCTGCCAATGAAAGAACTATTTTCTCTTATTGACCTTTGAATTTTTCATGTCCACACACATCTACAGTACTTCATATCAAAAGATCCTATTTCAAAACCATTCTCCAAGTTTTAGCAACCAGAGCTGACCTTGCTTTCTTTCTGCCTTTCATCCTCGCGATGTACTTCAGTTTAATTAAAAAGTTAACAGGAAATCTGGGGCTTAAAGAAGCAGAAGTATCAGCCAACTTCTAGTATAAGGAGGACAGTGATAAATTATTCTATGTATTCAGGAGAGGAGGACAATAAATATTGCATAGAATCATAGAATCACAGAATGGTTTGGGTTGGAAGGGACCTTAAAAATCATCCTGTTCTAACCCCATTGCCACAGACAGGGACACCTTCCACTAGACCTGGTTGCTCAAAGGCCCATCTAACCCGGCCTTGAACTCTTCCAGGGATGGGGCATCCACAGCTTCTTGGGCAACCTGTGCCAGGGCCTCACCACCTTCACAGTAAAGAATTTCTTCCTAATATCCAATCTAAAACTAGCACCTTCAGTTTAAAGCCATTCCTACTTGTCTTATCACTACATGCCCTTGTGAAAAGTCCCTATCCAGCCTTCCTCTAAGCCCTCTATTTGGAAAACTATTTTAGCAAGAGACATAATACTTATTAGAAAAAATTTTTGACTCTTAAGACAGATGAAATATAGGGATGGAATTTGTGGAATATGCTTTACTAAGAGCTTTTAAAAATGGGTTAGATAAATGTCTGTTGGCAGTCATCTATTTGAAAGATTGATATTGTGGTGACATATGAACACAGAGCTACACAAAGGTCTTGGAGACCATTTCAGAGTGCTGTAAATACAGATATAATTAATGGTTCATGTCATGCCATCTCAAAAAATAAGTAGCCATCCTAGAAACAGAAGACATTGCCTCTTCAACATAAAAAATACTGAAATAAAAAAGAACCCTTTAACATTCAAAAGAGATTTCACTGTTGTGAAAAAGAGATTTCACAAAGGGTAATAAAGAAAATGTGAAATGCCAACATACCAAATAAAATGTTCCTTAGACTATTCACAAGATCCTGATTGAGTATGAGCTCATTATATAAACAGCACCTTCAGCAGAAGGCAGAAATCTGCACAGAAAAAACAAGGAAAAGAACATTCTGCTGTTATTAATAACTCTAGAGGGCAAGATCAGCATTGTACTTGAATATAATCTTCAAACACTTCAAAGTTTATGGTTAAAGAAAAATGGCTAAAGAAAACATTTATTTGGCTGATTTGGAATTTCAGTTTCATAATATTGGGAAAAGAAGTTCTAAGACCTGAAAACAAAAGGATGTTGAAAGACTGCTGTGGATATATGACGAGGTAAGAAATAAAGCTTATTCTTTCCTCTTGTACTTTCCCATTGGCACAAGTAACAAATACATATCAGTGTATTGTGGCAGGTTTAGCAAATGAGACTCAGGCTGCATGATGTCCTAATTTTCTTCACCTACTTCACCTAAGTAAGAATATGGAGATACCAAAATATTTGGAACAAGATGCAAAGCCAACATGTAATGTCAAAAACAGTGCTTCTGGACTCATAAAAACTGATCCATTAAAGACTGTCAGCTGATTTAATTTGACTGAAAATAAGCCTGTTTTCTTTAGCCATTTTTCCTCAAACTCTTTGATGCCAATCTCCACCATCAAATGGATTTTCAGACTGAAAATCAGAAGTCCTGAGAATAAAATCTGAATAGAAACCAGAAAAATTTTGCTGTCAACCTTTTCTTTTGAGTTACATTTAACACTATTTGTTTTATTTGCTTATCTACAAAATGAAGCTATTTTACTGGCAACCCTTTGGTATTTGGGTATCGGAAATCATCATGAGCTGAATTATGGTCACTGGGCAGGGGTTCTGCTTTCAGACACTGGCTGCTCTCCCAGCTCTAGTGAAGGTGTGAAAATTTCTCTCTGAAACATGGTCCTTCGTGATGCACATTTTTAGCCCTTTTGTTCTTAGCATTTTTTTACTACTTTACCTTTCTCTCTATTCTATATTCTATGGTCTATAATGCAGTAATATAAAAGCACATATTATAGGCATACAAGTATATGGACACATGGTATAGATGCATTTCAGATGTATACTAATGTATGACAATATTCTGTTTACATAAAGTGGTTATAGAATATTAACATTGACTTCAGTGGCATTAATCTTATTTTACTGCAATGTTCAAAGGGCATGATTGAGCTTGTCCTTCCATAAGAATGAATTCCACCATCAGGAAGCCACTTTTAACAGAATTCTTAGAGATAGATAATGCTAAATGCATTGATTATAAATGCATGAAAAGAACTTATGACCACTTACCCAGGGATCCTTTGGGAGAATGAATGGAAAAATCCAATATTTTTTCCTAAGAGCTGAAAAGTATTTTAAAGTCTTTTCACACAAATAAGGGCCAAAACATTGGCTTGTCAATGTAAATCTATTTTTCTATCCAGCCTTTTGCTTTTCAGACCCAACATTTAAATCATCTTGTTGATTACATGGAATAATGTGTGCACTAAATAGAATGTTAATGTTGTTTTCTGTACTTGCTAGGAAGAAATGGTTCCAGACACCTGTCTCATTTTCTCCAAACACGTCATCTGGAAAATGGTATGATTTGTGGAATTGTGCTCAGAGGGTGATACAGAAGCCTGTGGTTAAAAGGTGCTTTAACTCAGGCTTGACAAAGTAAGTAAAGTGTTTTTTGTCACATCAGGTAAGGTTGTTTCAGTTTGTTCAGGGAGGTTTTGTTTGATAGGTTGGGAAGTTTGCTTGGTTGGTTGGTGTTTTTTTAAGAAACAAGCAAGAAGGTCGTGGCCTTTGTTTCTTAGAAAGTGAGTATCAACATCAAAAGAAAAAATGAGACAATCCTGACTTACCTACATGACAGCTGCAAATGACCAAGAGTCGCTCAGACACTGGAAATTGCTACAGATTTTACCATGCAAGGCAGAAATCTTGGAAGTTCAAATTTGCCAGTTTCCTCCAAATAAGAACGCATGGGTTAACACCCATATACATGTATATCACACTGAGCAGGCACTTACCTCCTAATTCCTTAGCAAAAACATTGACCTGTTGGACAAATATATTCAAATTGGTATCACAGCTTGTGACAGGAAGAGCACTTGAGCAGGTAATCTCTGTAGCTACATATCATGTTTATTTGGTGAGAATATGGGAATGATAAAGCAGGAAGACTCCTGGTGGTTGTGGAGGCTCTCCTAAGCATGGTGACATCCCATTTCAAGCACAGCTGGTGGCTTTGTGCATACCAAGAAGGTCTAGGAAGGTTTCTGGTCAGAATACCTACCTCTTAAAGGGGCTGTAAGAATAGTTCAAGTGTCATTCTGAATAAAAATCAACAGCTAATGTGACAAAGAAAAGTCTCAGGAGGAATATGTCATTTCTTTTGTGTTTACTGATAACTCTGAGTAGATTGTGACCTTGAATACATCTGTTGCTTGAAATAAATACCTTGTTGAGGTATTTAAGTAGAAACTGACAATATTTGCATTTATAAATTCAGGCTGATATTTACACTATTGAAACAATTAGCTAGCTTAGAGTTCTCTTAGAATCACAGGTAGATGAAATTAAATAAAATAAAACAGAGACTACAGCATGTTTCAATTAATATTAGTGGTATTTGCAGTAAACAGAACAGAAACATTTACTTCAAAATGCACTTGACTTTCATGTTCTGCCTTTCCTCCCCTTTCTCTCTGAATTGAAGATAGTTGTGTAGATAGTGAATTGAAATTTTCTTCTGGTTTTCCCCACTGCTGGTATTTTATTTATGACATTTCATTTTCATATTGCATCTTGCTTGAATTGAACAGTTTTACAGCAAGCTATACATTGTAAGCTACTTGGAAATAAAGATTCCAACCTATTCCAAATCAATCTATATGATGAAAATATTAACTGAAAGTATTTACTGCCTCTTTGCTAATATAGCACATCTTGTCACTGTCACAGATAATTTGAAGTGATCTGATGCAGTGTAATAAAAGATGAAAATTTCAAGGGGGCTCAAGAACATCTTCACAAACTGGATGCGAGTGTGTGTAGAATGTTATCCTTACAGCAAGAACTAGCAATTAATGTAAGTCCTCAGAGTGTCACAGAAGATATTATTAGTCACATTAGGCAGCATTATTTTGGATAAAACGAAGTTTATTTGATCTGATAAAAAGCAAAAAGACATTAAATTACATTTTGAAGGGTTGTCCAAACTAAAAGACGCTACAAACACAAAAGACAAAGATCAGTTCCTGAAAGATAAATAAAATAAACAGAAATCAATGAAGACAAGAGTCTCAAAGCAAGAAAGAGAATGTTAAAAAGAAATTACAGCTAAGAAATCTCAATGCAACAGGCTATAGGAAATGTGACATGCAGTAATGGGCCATGGTGGTTAAACAGACTCATTTTCAAGCTAAAAAAAGATAGTTTGGTGGATTCTTTTGACATCAGAGACTAGACTGCTGATCAGATGACAGGTGTCCAAGGGCAGCCCTAGAAGAAACCTCAGGGTGTCTCAAAGTCTCAGGACTATTTTGCCCAAACAGCTCAAATTTACATAGGAAATAAAAAATGCAAAATATTTCCTCTTTATGCAGCACTCCCCAGGCTGCACGCTGATTCCAGCCTGCTGTGGAGTGTAGTACTGGACATCAAAGTCAGATGGTTTCAGAAATGACACAAGAGGAAACTGGACAAGATTAGCTAAACTTCACAGAATATTGTGTTACATAGTTACAGAAATAATGTTGTCCTAAACTTATGCTTGCAGTCACATGCAACTGATAGGAGGTTATTTTATATGAAAGGTACTATTTAATACACATATGAAGTTTAAAGTCCACATGGGAATAAAGACAGGCGCAAAATATTCCTGGAAGCTTGAAACTCCTTTCTCATACAAAAGAATAGCGTAGAAAACCTACCCCCAAACCCACTCAAACCAGCAGATTCTCTTTATCATCATTCCCTTATCATTAAGAATTTTTTTTTTATTTGAGTCTCTGAAATTATTAAGCCGATATTGAATACACCATGAAAGTTTACTTTGAATGCAGCCTCAGTCAGACATTCTGATTCCCTCTCAGTCCAGCACCTCCTGTGTCCCAGCTGACAAGAATATGGATTCGGGGTGGTTTTTTTTTTTTTTTGAGACACTCTGTCTGTCCTGCAGGTGGCCATATCCTAGAGCCCTTGAACAGCTGTACAGCCAGAGAACGGTCTACAAGGCACAGAGCCCAGGAATGGCACCGAGGAGATGGTGACTGTGTAGGAAATGAACAGCTTGAGCTGATTTGCCTTAGGATGGTGGGATTTGGGGTTGTGGAGATCCTGGCAGGAGCAGCTGTCCCTGAAGGGCCACAGCCCAGGTAAGGGTCTGACCTGGGGGAGGGAGATGGGGGAGGAGGGGGGAAAGCATTTTAATTTTGCCTCTGTTTCTCACTATTTGATTCTATTCTAAATCACAATAAATTAAATTACTTTTCATTGGATCACAGAATATCCTGAGCTGGAAGGGACTCACAAAAATCATTGAAGTCACACTTCTGGCCCTGTATAGGACACCCTAACAATCCCACCATGTGCTTGAGAGCATTGTCCAAACACTCGAGCTCTGTCAGGCTTAGTGATGTGACCACTTCCCTGGGGAGCCTGTTCCAGTGCCCAACCACCCTCTGGGTGAAGAACCCTTTCCTGATATCCACCAGAAACTTCCTCTGACTCAGCTTCAGGCCATTCCCTCAGGTCCTGTCACTGGTCACCACAGAGAAGAGATCCATGTCCTCCTCTCTGCTTCCCACTACAAGGATATTGAAGAGCATGATGAGGTCTCCCCTCAGTCTCCTCTTCTCAAGGCTGAACAGACCAAGTGACCTCAGCTGATTCTCCTCCAGACTTCCCCTCCAGACCCTTCACCATCTTCACAGCTCCCTTTTGGACACTCTCTAATAGCTTTATGTCTTTCTTATATTGTAGCTCCCAAACTGCACACTTGAGTTTCCACAAGTCAGGTCTGTTTCATCTGTGATTGTAAATGATAAGTGATCTTCCTGTCTATATCTTAGCCCATGAGCTTTTACCTCCTATATAGTCCCATCATGCTGAGAAGGGGGAGCAGGTGGGTGAATGGGTAGTAAGGTATCTGGCTGCTGGCCAAGGTCACCTCACCACAGCAGTTCATGAAGAAATAGTAGATGTCTCAGATAGGTGGATATGCTACACCTACAGATTTTATAGTTACTAGCAAAAATCATGTAAACACTTGTCATTTCATTATTTTGGATGCTGTCACCACTCACTCTTCTTCCCTTTTATGGTAACAACTCACAACCCCCGCCCCCCCCCCCCCAAAAAAAAAAACCCAACCAACCAACCAACCAACCACCACCAACAAAACAAAAGCAAACAAACCCCACAAAAATACCCCCACAAAAACCCTCAAAATCATCACTCACTCAGGTAAAATTTCAACAAAATTATTCCTGTTTAAATAGTATCTGTTCAATCTCTGCTCTTCTGTAACTATTTAAGGGCACAGCAAACAAAGCAGAAAGGCAAACAAACGCCAACCCACAACAACTCCGTCAAACCCAGCAGATGTGGAAATAAAAGAAGAACTAAAGTGCAGATGATGAAAATCAATGTGTAGATATCGATGGGTATGTATAAGACTCAGTTTATTACAGATTGGAGCTATATTCTGTTATTTTCACCCATCCTAACATCCATCAGGAATCATAACAAGGGGGTTATTTAATCCTGAGCTAGTATCTTAAGTGATGATACAAAAGCACCACTGGTATAATTTAAAAAAAAAACCAAACCAACAAATAAGCAGGCTATAAAGAGTTCTCCTGTTCTAGAAAAATGGTTGGATAACCTGAATCAATAGCTATTTACCCTAATAATAATCATTTCTATTGATTTCTTCCCTATTATTATTATTGCATTTGCAGTTTAGATACAAATCCCAGCAATTATCTACCATATCACATTAAAAAAGGGATTAATCTCATGCTACTTACTGTATCTCTAGTGCTGATATCTTTGTTGTAGCTGTTTAGGCTTCTCTTCTAGCAGACACAGACTGAATAAATGGAATTAATGTTGTTTCAAGTATGTCGCATTACATGGAACTCAGTGAGTATTACATGTTTTATGATAAGGGAATTGTGTTCTGATCTTCCCTGTTTAATTTGACAAGATCTCTGTATTGACACATGTACAGGGGCTTGGAGTGAAATTCTTAAAAAGATTTTTGTACCGGGCTATTAAATGTCATCTTTTCATGTTCAGCTGTGAGTCTGAAGCATAACTTTCGCAATGCCTTTGGACGAGCATTGAACAACTGCTCTACATGGAGTTGTTCCTTGTTTCCCCTTCCCTATACAGTACACGGACAGACAGATGCTGTTTTCAGTTCTCCAAACTGTGTTTTACAGAAACCAGATGTCTGGATTAAAGCAATTTTTCATAATGTCAGGGTTTCAGAAGTGACCTTCTCTGTCTAGGAAAAGGGTAACAGATCTCCATTATGTTGCCCTTCAAAGCTAAACAAGAAATGTAGAATAAACAAAAAATGCTTACTGCAAAAAGCACTAATTTTTCCTCTTAAATCTAAGTGTCAAAGAATAAAACAGAACTTATTTTCCCTTGTAAGATGTAATATTAACATACCAACTAAAAAAATCTTTGTCTTATTAGGAGAAACCTGTACACATTGAAGAAATCTGGAATTAGGGAAACATGTTGGTTCCTTGGGTTGTGCTTGACTGAAGTTGGTGAGGATAAAACTTCTCTTTTCACCACTGCTAGTTCTGCAGTCTATTCACAAAGAATTTTTCCACTTTACAGCACAAAATTATCACTATGTGGCCAAGAAAAACAGCAGGCAAAGCAAGTAGGTAAAAGCTTCTTTGTCTGTGATTCAGTTTTTAGCATCTTCCTGTAAAAGGGCTGTGAATAAAATCTGAGTTTGAAAAGCAAGTGAGTTAGTCATGTGTAGATACAAGAATAGTTTTCCCAGAAACTTTGTGAAGAAGCTATATATTTCCAATTCATTAGGCAGTTCTTTTTGTATGTTGGAGGCAACAATGACTTTTCCCTTCACTGAAAAAAAAACTTTGCTAAAGATGCTTAAATATTTCTAGATATAATATTATGCTCAAATCCTATTAAAAATTGGCTGTTCTTAACAATTGATCAATCTACCTAACTTTAATCATGTCATCCTCTTGGTTTTGCAACAAGTTTAATTTTCCAGGTCACGGCATTACAAAATTCAGATAATACAGATGTTTTCTGAGTGTACAACATAGAATATTTATTTTAAAGACAGTATCTTTTTTCTTATATTCTCTGGGGATTTTGGTAATAGAATTTTTCTTTCCAGCAACTTAAAGCAGTATAATTTTACCTTACAGTCAAATAACACAAATCTATTTCCTTTGTCCTACAAGTTCATAAGCATAGGACCCTCCATGGACTAAGTATTCTCTTACATAAAAAAGAAATATTGGAAATACAATAGGATCACTTTATTTCCCCTCAAGAGGAATCTGGAATGTATGAAATTAAAACTTGTTTTTATAAACAAAACTATGTTTTATTCTCTAACTTCAGTTGAGATTTTTCTTTAAAGTGAAGTACATTTCAATATCTTGTATATGCCCTTTCCATGTTCTTCTTTATAACCATTAGTGACTCTTCTCAATACTCCAATTTATCCCTCTAATGCTAAAGAACCCTTCTCCTCACTCAGCCAAAGTTACTTTATAGAAGACAAAGTGTTAGGCAAGTGTTAGCAAGGCTGTATTCTTCAGGTATTCATAATTTAAATTTAGTGTAGGATACACAGAGAGAGCTGAGCAGCATTAAAAAAACTTCAATGCTGTGAAGAATTGCTCCTGCAATGAGTACCAGCCATAGAATCCAAACTGTGGGGACTTTAAAATACAGAATCAATAATCAGTGATGTTTTAGAGAGAAATCAGAAAGGCTAAAGTTTTACTAAGCAGTAAATAGCTCCACAAATACATAACAAGGGGTCTGAACTATGTCCAAGGAACATGGACTATAAAGAATAGTTGCTAGTACATGAATGGAAATGTCAAAATGAAGCAACAGAAAATATACAACCTAAATGAAGGAGATTTACTCAAGGGAGAGAGCAGACAGTCTCTATGCTGTGGTTACATAATATTTAAGGAAAAAAAAAATCCTAAAAATGGCAAAAAGTAGCAAAGCAGGCCAGAAATACAGTTCACAAATCTGGTTTTAGTGTATACTCAAAGCAATAAAATCTTATTTTATTAAAACAAGTGTTTTTCAATAGTCTTGAATTTGGCACTACTAGAGCTCTAAGAGAATGTCTGGCTCAGTTGTCATAGAAACAATTATTTACTTCCATCTGGATAATCTTTATCAATACAGACCCGAAGCCAATTGAAAAAGTGACTGAACTTCTGTGATTTTAGTAATTTTTTTTTTAAAAAAAGGAAGACAATTGCCCTAGATCTTACTACACTTAGATTAATGGGGCAATTGTGCTTACAACACCACAGAATAACACAATGGTTGGGGTTAGAAGGGACCTCTAGAGATCATCTAGCCCAGCCCCCCTGCTCAAGCAGCTTGCACAGGATCACATCCAGGAGGGTTTTGAGTGTCTTCCGAGAAGGAGACTCCACAACTTCTCTGGGCAGCTGGTTCCAGTGCTCTGCCTCCCTTGAAGTAAAAAAGTTTTTCCTCTCCTCATGGGGTCCTCCACCACCTGTGACAAAAAGTTATTGTCACTGCTCTGGAGGAGCCTCCTGGACTGTGTGTGGCCTGCAGATGTCAGGGTGGTTGGAATCTCCCATGAGTCCAGGGCCTGTGATCGTGGCTATTCCCAGCTGTCTGTAAAAGGCCTCATCCACTTCCTTTCCCTGATCAGGTGGCCTGTAATAAACACCCAGTTTCACCCATCTTAGCCTGGCCCTTAATCCTTATCCATAAACTCTCAACGAATTATTAATCCCCCACCTAGACTACAAGATATTCCAGTTTCTCTCTCACATAAAGAGCAAATCTACCACCTCACAGAATCATGGAATCACTGAACCACAGAATATTCTGAGTTGAAAGGGACCCACAAGGATCATCGACGCCAACTCTTAAGTGAATGGCCCATACAGGGATCAAACCCATGACCTTATCGTTATTCCCCAGCCATCCATGGCAGCATTCCAGCATTCCATGTGAGCTATCCCACCATGTCTCCGTCATTGCAATAAGATCATGGTTGTGCTACTGCACACAGATCTCCAATTTTTGCTGCTCGTTCCCCATGCTGCGTACATTGGTATAAAGGTATTTAAGAGAGATAATCAAGCATGAAGGTTTGCCAGGAGGGGTGCAAGAGGATCCACCACAGCTATACATACACTTGAAGTGCTTGGCCTTCTGATTCTCATTTGGGGAGGCACCTAAAGAAATTTTGTTGCTTTTCTGGTTGGCCAGGCTCATTCCCAGTTGGATGCAATGCTGTGCACATTGTCTCTTTGGAACCTGGCCCCCAAGTCCTTCATTTTAAAGCTCACCTCGCAAAACTGGCCTGCCTGCTGCCAAAGGTTCCCTTGTCTCTTCTAGGCAGGTGGATCCCATTCCTCCCTAAAAGCTATAGTCATCAAAGAACATCCCTTTGTCATCAAAGTCAAAATACTCATGACAGGACTTATGAAGTCAGATGTTGATTTCCATTATATATCTCTTTCTGGCTGCATCCTGTCTTCTAAGTGGTAAAATGGAAGAAAAGGTAATTTGGGCACCATTTTTCAGTTGCACCCCCAGGGCTTTATAGTCTTCCTTGATTCCACCTAGGTTTTGGCTTGTAATGGTCATTCATGGTCACATGAAAGAGTAGCAGTGGATAGAAGTCTGCATTCTTGACAAGCTGTGGCACCCTCTGGGCAACATCTCAGACCTTAGGTCCCAGAATGCAGCATAACTCATGTGACTGTGTCAGGCCAGCAGATGGGTACCTTGACTTTAACCCAAGACTAAAAAACAGGAATATCTGACTGGCTCTCTACTTCTGGAATGCCTTTTCAGGTGCAGATTCTGCTATCATGAATCAACTTTAGTTTTACTTTTGCTTAATGACAAGACCTAATGTAACGGTGAGGTTATCCCTGTTTTAATAAAATATGATTATTAGAGATGACCTGAATCCAGAGAGCCTATGGATGCATTTGATTAAGACATGTCACATTTTCTAATCAACAACAAGAGAGAGTGGCTGGGAAAATTTATAGCTAGGTCCTGAAGGAATAGTCTTCAGTAGGAGTCACAGAATCACAGAATCACAGACTGGGTCAGGTTGGAAGGGACTACAGTGGGTTCTCTGATCCAACCTCCCTGCACAGGCAGGGTCATCCCAGGGCACACGGCACAGCATCATGTCCAGACAGTTCTTGAATATTTCCAGTGACGAGACTCTACAGCCTCTCTGGACAATCTGTTCCAGTGCTTGGTCAGAGCACAGTAAAGAAGTTCTTCCTCATTTTCAGGTGGAACTTTCTGGGCATCAGTTTCTGCCCGTTGCCTCTTGTTCTACTGCTGGATGTTGGGGTCTCTTCCCCTGCCATGTAGCCCTGGGAGAGGGGCCCTGGGGGGGGGAGGCACGGGGTTTCCCTGTCCCTGGTCAGTCTCATTTCCCATTGGTTGGTTTGGGTTCCCCGGTGTGGCCAAGGACCCTCGGGTCCCGTGACTGCGGGGTTCCTGAGGAGAGCCTCGGCCATGCGGCTGGAGAAATAAAGACCTCTGAAACATCTACCACGAATCTGTCCATATATACTTCGTTTCCACGGGACTCCTGGTTTGAAATATGCTTGTTGCAGTAATCCCCGCTGCAACAGCTGGACACCACCGAGCAGAGTCTGGTCCACCCTCTGACACCTCCCTACAGATACTGATAGATGTTGATAAGGTCCTCTCCCTGTCATCTCTTTTTGAGGCTGAACAGGCCCAGCTCCCTCAGCCTTTCTTCATAAGAGAGATGCTCCAGTCCCTTAATCATCTTTGTTGTCCTCCACTGGACCCACCCCAGCAGCTCCGTGCCTGCCTTGTACTGAGGAGCCCAGAACAGAGCACAGCATTCCAGGTGAGGACTCAACAGGTCTGAGTAGAGAGGCAGGATCTGCCTTGACCTACTGGCAATGCATCTTCCTGATGCACCCCAGGATACCTTTGGCAAAGAAACAAAGTTCATATTTATACTCTTGAACTATAACAAGAAACCTTCCTGCATAGGAAAATTCCCACAGCTAGCTGGCCATCTCCAGCAGCAATATTGCAAGGCACCAATGTGTGAGTTGTAACACATCCCACTTGCACAGGGACATTTATTCAGTGATGCAATGAACACAATCTGGAACTCACTGAGTCATCTCATTAAAACCTGTGTTGTCACTTTTGCAAGTTGACTAGTCAGACTAGATCTCCTCTTCAAAGAAGCAGCATTTTAAATCCTAAAATGAAACAAGTAACACTTATCACTATGTTAGATACTTCAAGGATGTCTGCGATGGTCTGACATGTAGGGGATTAAGGAAAAGTGAATGTTATGTTTGTCATTACAGAATGATATTGCAAGAGTCACTTATCGACTGAGCAGTCTTATCTAGAAATAATTTGATTCAGGGAAATGTTCCTATTAATTTCTATTGTAAATCAGCCATATAGATCAATGATTGTCTAATTCAACTCTACTCCAGCAATACAGTTGCTTAATCCTCTGTGCTGGTGGATAAATAGGGATTGGACTTCCCAACACATAAGGCAAACACAATTTTAGTTTATTTATAAAACAAACAAACAAAGCAAAAAGCTGGTAACTGAACAGAATGACATAAAGAATTTTTTCTTTAATTATTTCCTAAGCAAATGAAGATTTATCTGAGGAGTCCAGGCCCTTGCAGCACACAGACTTGGAGTGACTTCAATCCCTCTGCTGATTTGGATCTGCAAGACAAATTCAGGTACTCTTGAGACTCTTCAACGTCTTTGTTATCAAGTGCCCTCTATAAAATGCTGTGCAAGAGAACATTAGATAATCCATCTGTTTTAATCACACAGGTTTGAGATTTCCCAAATGAATGCAAAATTGATAAAAATTAAGAAATGAGCATTGTAGCAATAGATTTTACACTGTAGTGATAATAACATAGTGTACCCAAACATACACTTATGTCATCACTGGACTCCAATAAGAACTATTACTTAATTCAACCACTCTGAGGATATGGAAAACATTATTATGAAAGCTGTTAGATAACAGGTCAGCATAATCTGGCAGCATATTTTTGCAGCCCAGGAAGCCAACTGTGTCCTGGGCTGCTTCAAAACCCCGTGGACAGCAGGTTGAGTAATATACAATATATATTCTCCCCCTATGTTCTTCTCTTATGAGACCCCACCTGAAGTCCTGCGCCCTACTCTGGGGCTCACAATATAAAAAGAACATGGGCCTATTGGAGTGTGTCCAGAGGGTCATGAAGACAATCAGAGGACTGGAGCACTTCTCCTAAGGAAACAGGCTGAGACACAAGACATTAAGACGCAAAAGACACATATTCTAATTATTTTCATACAGTAAGAAAATTTGTGGTGTCAGGTCTGTCTGTTGGTGGGAAAGCACTGAAAAATGCTTTGCCAAACATGCTTGTCTTTGTTCAAAGAGCACAGTCCATCAAGCCCACCTAGAAAAACATTGTCATTACATATGTGATTCTGCTCACACTGGCTTTTGCTGTGTTAAAATTAAATGTGCTCAAGGATGTATATAAGATATATATATACCAGAATTCAGTACATATCCTGAGCAATAAAGAAAAGTATTGGTTTTGAATGACTGAGCAGCTGTAGACTGGTGTAGACTAGAGTTTAAATGAAAATACAGCACTATTCTGTATGCTTCAGAAACTAGATAGGGACACTGGGATACTTTACTATCTAAATGTTTATAAAGTCAGTGTAAAGAAGAGGCTTTGCTGAGAATTGTAATGAAAAAACCTACTTATTTCCTAGATTCGGTTTTCAGATTCACGAGACATTACTGGTTTTAAAAGCATGAGAAATGCCATACTGAGTTGTAGTAGGATTGCACTGCTCTGATATCTTGTGTCAAACTACACAAGTTTGGGAACGTTTATGAGAAATTTGCAGCAGCTGAATGTATGGCATAATAACCCAATGATCAGATTACCATTCAAAGATTAGCTCAGGGCTGGAAGCAAGAGATTTACTTCTCTCTAAGTCTGTGCCATAATTGAAATGAACGATGGTTTCTATAGAGAGAACCGTTACCATTCCTTTTCTAAATCCCCTTTACTTCCAGCCTAAAACTGCCTCCTACAGCAAAGGGTTCTATCAGATAATTACAGTACAAAATGGAACTTATTCCCTCTTTGCAATTTTCAGTTCATCACACTTCAACTTAATTTAACACCCTCACATATGTTTGCTATGAAACAAAGGGAACAGAATTCCTTTTCTGACCTTTTCCAGTTTATAAAATATGTGCACATTTTTTTTATGACTTAGTTTAATTATTTCCATTCTATATTAAACAACCCTGTTGTTTTCACTTCTTAGTTTTATATTTATTCCTGGTTATTGGACCTTTTTCAGTACTTCTCAGGTCCTCTAGCTGTGCTACAATATCCTCTTTGAGATGAGATGAAGAACTATCACTACCCTGGGCTCTGCAGCCTCTGTGCTGGAGCACGAGGTGATCTTCCAAGAGCGTCTCCAAAGCTGCTCAGCAGATCAGCCACACACACTCACACACGTGTGCACGCACAAATGCACAGACAGCTTCAGTAATATGGGTCAATGGCAAAGAGGCAGGAAGGGTCTCTGCATTGAGTTCCAAGGACGGAGGTTTATTGTACCCCCACCATGAAGGGATCAAGAGGCAAAGACGTGAAAAACTATGGAAAGCTCAGGTTTTAGTACGGAAGTGGGGCGCGCATCAGGAGACAATGATCTGAGGGCACGAGGGTGGTACAAAAGCGGGACTAGGGAATGGGAACCAATGGAGAAGCTCTGGGGGAGTGGTGAAGGGCAAGGGCCAATGGGGGGAACCTGGAGTGGAGAACTTTCTATGTCATGGAACATATAAGGTACAAGGGGGTGGGACAGCCAGCGGCCGACTAGGAATGAAGAACTGGGGTAGATTACCATAACAGAAGAAAGCACTGGGGCAGGCTTCTCTTCTCATCCTAACCTACAGAAGTCTCTGGTACTAGGGACTGTCTTACCGAGCCTTCTCTTTGTCCTTTGTACCACAGGCTAACCGGCCATGACAAAGAACAACATACTCCATTCAAAATGAGGTCACTTACTACATAGCAAAGTAATGATTTTCTCATTCTTTGCTTTCATTTGAATTTTTCATTTTATTTGGGTTTTTTTCTGAACCTGAAGTAGAAAGTAAATCTCTACTGAATTTTCATGTCAATTTAGTATATAACTAGCTCAATTTTATTACTGTATTATGCACTACTTTACATTTAGCAACAGTTGGTTACATCCAGCATTGTCTTAATGGCTAAACCAGCTTATTTGAATTTTTCTAGTTTCTTTCAATCATCTCTAGGTTTGACTAAGCTGTCTATTTTTTGTCATCTATGAATCATTCTGTTTCCTTACTAAATAATTCAAAATGAAAGGTTTTCGTCATACTTAATGTAAAGTGCAAGTCCTAAATGTTACATTTGGTTAGATAATCACTACATTAAAGTTTGATTCATCCCTTGTGCAATTTCAGTGACACAGTTAGGATTTTACCTAGGAAGCTTCTAGCCCAGCTGCAATGTTACATGTGTTTGTGCAAAAAACAAATTAGTAACTGACTTGAGTCCTGATGCAATTTGATATAAAGCCAGAGATGCTAGAACTGACTCAGATCCTAATGCAGGGTGCCATTTGAAGTTAATGGCTTCTGAATATTTTCAAATAACATGTTGAACAAACACAAAAGGATTCAGAACTGTTTTGAGTTGCTCATCCCATGCATTTGTCCCTAATCCAGATTGCCATGCTCTTAAACATGAAAACATGGTTCTACTGGGACAGAGAGTTACAACTACATATACCAGAAACAAAAGAAAACCAACAACCATTTTTCTTTCACTTTTCAGATTGCAGACAAAAGTAATGTAAGAATTTTAATAAATATTTGAGAGCAAAACAACAGAACTCCAGACTTCTACTGAAATTATTGACAGGATTACTCCTACAGGTTTTGCATTGTGTAGAAACTGTTCAAGTGCCTTGTGTGTTAATTTTTTTGTAATGGTGTACAATTCCTTAAAGAGATGGGGCTAGTGTAGTGGAATTAATGTTTTATAAAAGATCAGATTTTAATATTCAGATTGGAAAGCACTTGGAAATTATTTATTGCAAATCAGCATCATAAAACTGCATCATTTCAAATGGCAATCACATTATTCAATGTAATTTTGAGCAACAAGTGAATGCTTGCTAATGTGCTTAGGATGCAAATTGGAGGCCTTTATTATTCAGGTAGAACAGTTTTACTAATAAAGACTTAACATTAAATAACTTTCAGCCTCCAAAGTGGTCATATGTGAGAATTGAGACACTCGGACTTGCTCAGAAGAGACTTTTGCCTACCATGAAGATTTTTTTAATCACATGGCATTTAATTAATCATGTCTTGGGGGATTTGAAGACTCTGACTTTGGAAATGCTTACAATAAGGTACAAAATAGTCTTGACATGGCAGTCACAATACCGAGGACAGTCCTGAACTTCAGCCCAAAGCCAGCACGTATCCTTAATTTATCAAAACTTCTGGCTGCCAGGTTTCAACACAGACAGCAGAATGCAGCTGAGGCATGTGTGCTTTGCAAAGAACATTTTCTTTTCAGTCTGCACCCCCCAACTTTTCTACTGTTTCTATTATTCCTCTTTTTCAAACAATGACAGTTTCTCCCTTACCTGAAGACTGGTTACAGCTGTTTAGTTGAAGATGCCCAGAAGGAGATCTACAAGTGGTAGCTCTCCTGCCTTAGTGACTTTATCAGGGAGCAGATCCAGCCGGTGCTTGGCACATCCCTGCCTCCTCCAGTCTGTGCCTTCTCAAGTGTCCTGTTTTCACCAAGGCCGAGAACACCAGGACATAATAGGAGCTACCTCTGCTGGAAATCCTCTTCAAGCACAAGTGCCACTTCTAGGATTGTTCTGATTCTAGACAGAGTAGGGACAGCAAAGACAGAGAGTGAGGCCTCTTCTAACAACTGAGGATCCAAGTACCTTGTCGTAGTCAAGGTGACAGAACTTCTCTCTGTTGTTTTTTAAAAAAGATCTATAAATTCTTGGAGACCCCAAAGAGTTACCACTCTGATTTATGCAATTAACCTCTCTACAATGCCCAAAATACCAAACACCAAATGCTGCTAACTGAATCAAGCAGATCACTGCTCTTTCTCTCAATCAATCCCCTGTTCAAAGATAAGCTGTTGCTTTCTTATGCTTCTACAGTCTAAACTGTAGAAGTGTCTGAACAAACAAGCAAGGGAAAAAACAGTTTAATGAGTGGTCTGTACAATGGATAAGTTATGGGGAGTGGGCTGGTTTTCTCTCAGCTGTGAGTGCCAATAACATTTAAATCTAGATTACTTTTATATTATGAAATACTAAATAAATAAGGTTTATTCTTAGGGAACCTGTGATGGGAATCATCATATTAAATTTGAATCTCTAACAGTAGGCATCTAAAGCAACACAGGCTCCCTTGATAGAGCAGAGATCTATTTGTCTAGTCCTGAAGGAGGATTTGTTAATTTTATTTATATCCTCTGCCAATCTGTTGACTATGGGAAGATCCCAGAACTTAGGTGAAGAAGCACCATATTGGTGTTCTGCACTTGTAACAGAACATACCCATCTCAGAATTTCTGGGGAACTTATAGAGAAGATCTAAAATATTAATAAAATTATATGTATCACTTGGAATAGCTGCAGCTTCTTTAAAAAAGCCTTTAATGTATTATCACAAGAAGATTTAGCTACATTGGAAAAGAGGGGGATCTAAATGTTAGATCTCTTAAGAACTTAAAGGAGGTGACAGAGAATCACATTGAAGCATCAGGGCTGAACACAGAATCAATAACACCACTGAGTACCTCCACAACATCTTCATTTAAAATTTAATAAATAGAAGAGAGTAGGTAATGCTGAGAAGGTCGAAAGGAGAGTAAAGTTAAGAATTTCTTAAAATGAAATTATCTAAAGTAATAGTGTAATAGAAATTGGATCAAGTTCAACAGTAACAAACACAAGATACGTTAATTGAGGACAGTTTAATCTGCAACTATGAGCTAAACAAGGCTAGATGAAAATTATTAAGGAGAAAAAAAATCATATGTATTTTGTAGCAGCACACTCAACATGATAGTGTTTGACATTTCTTCTAGTATCTTCGTCTGAAATATCTGTTTCCTTGCGTGTCACATTTGAGAGCATAAAATACCATGAAATCAAGAAACCCATCAACTTGTTTTTTGTTAGAGAGTGTTAGAGAGCAGATATACTAAACATTCAGATCACACTGAGCTGGGTCTATCAGTCAAGAAAAAGGGCAAGGAAAGCGCATTTTTTAGCTGGAGCTTTATAAAAGACTTATGGCTTCCAGTAAAATTCTCCGAAGTTGTTTTCTGCAGCATATTTCAAATACATTCAGATGTGGGTCTGACCTCCACAGGCTGATTATACTTCCAACTGGCAGCTGATAATCATTCTCAGTCTCTTGAGCACCAGGGGAAGACTGCAGTGTTGCATAGAAAGGTTTTTAATCAAGTTGTTCCATCATCCATCTTAATCTTTAATATGCTGGATAGGTCTTGACTTATGAAGAACCTTAACGACCCAAAAAAAAAAAAAAAAAGTAGGGGACACTTCCTTTCTAGTAATTTGTCTATCAAAAGAAATTCACCTTCATGTATGATGGGAAATGTTAAACAAATCATGATTTCTTTGCTAGTACCAGCTTTCAAACACATACCAGAAAAGCTTCATGCTTCTCTTCCAGTAACAGTGATCACATTGATTGCCAGAATTGCTTTAAGTAATGGAGTTCTTGACCCTATGGGCCTTTCCACTCCCCTTCTAAACATTCTAAAAAATAATCAGAGATGTCAGCCTGATACATATGGTCAACCAAAGAGGAGGGATTTCCACCAGTATGATCTTAGTCCTACTTCAGAAAAGTAAGTGACAAAATTTGTCAGTTAAGAATTCATTTTCAAATATTGTCATACTTTGCATAAGTTGCAGAAGTCTGCGCAGACTGGATGAACAAGTTCCCCTGAGCATTTTTAAACATTCAGTACATGAATGTTCTTAGGATCCTATAACACACAAAACTAGAAAGCACTTTCCCTCCTTCTGAAAATATTAATCATTAATTTAAAGGAATATTTTCAGTCATCTGGAGGTGTGAGATTTGTCTGAACAAGAGCTGGAGAACTTGTGGAGTGTCAGAGTGGCTGAAGCCTTCTGTACCTACAGGTCCCACGAGCAGCACAGCGTGAGCACAGAAAGGAAGGCATTTTTGAATGAGTCCATGAAGTCACGTGCCACCGCTGGAGGCTGTTGAAGACAGAAATGCTTTAACAGTTTCTTTATGGAGTAGTGAAAATAAACCTGTAAACAACTTCCTTCTGGGTGGGCCTTTGTAGAATTGATGTCTTATTGATGGTATAAAAGATAACTTTTGCATTGTCTTCAGGAGCTGGTTTCCAAAATACTTCACAGTAAAATAAATACATTATTTCAGAAGCAATCAGCCTTTTATAGCTGTGTTATCTAGACAGAAGCAGCTTCTAGCTATGGTACAGAACTGAAAGGCTAATCTCTTTCAGTCTATTCCAGTTGTTTTCAATCTGCAATCTTCATTTCCCTGGAAACCCACTGCTTTTGGGAAGTCCACAAAAGATGGAAAAGAAAGCCTTATTTTCAGGCAGCCTATATGGACACAGAATCTCCAGAGAAGGACATTCCTCAGCCTCTCTTTTCAGCACTGTTCCAGTGTCTGAGCACTCCTTTTATGAAGATTCCTTTTTCCTTGTACCTAATGCAAAATGCAATTTCTTTGCCTTGCCTCTTGTGCCCATCACTGTGCACCTGCAAGAAAATGACTCCACCTCCACTGTAACAACCCAACAGGCAGCTGTAGAAAGAAATAAGGTTTCCTTTCAGTCTCAGTTTATTAATACGGGCAAATAAAATTTATTTGAAGAGATATCAAATCCATAAATGAAGTTTAAAATATGTGCTCACTGTTACTCATTTATTATGTCCTTATTCACAACTCTGGTTGTGCACACTGTACCAACAAAGTCAATCCTGCTGCATACTGGTACCTGCTGCCCCAGATCCACGAAGTGTGCTGCTTCAGCTCTGATATATTTTGTGAAAGTATTCTGCCACCTAAAGGAGATATTTCAGACAATACCTCCTTGGAATAGTTGGTTTTCCATGGTGAATTGAGATTCTATATAGTTATCCCAATTTTAATTTTATGATTAAAAGATTCAGGTTTTACACTCTGAAACTATTTGTCCCCCCAATAGCCAATTCTTTATTTAATTTTTATCATTTCACTAGGCTTCATGGCCTCAGTCTCTCAGTACCTCATTTCCTCATTTTTAAAATGTAAATGCCCTAGAATTAAAACAGTATTTGAGATTTTTGTCAATGACTACTAAGTCTTCAGAAATTACTTATATTTTTTCAAGGCCTGGGGCTCCCACTAAAAATTCATTCCTCTCAAAGCATTTAAAACAAAATCTCCATGTCCTTTGGCATTCTAAAGGACTATGGCTTTATCCTTAATTTAAAAAGTGTAGAATTTCTGAGAGTTTGGCTGAAGGGAAAAGGCCAGCTTAAAAATACTCTGGACCCTGAGCCTGAACGTGAAGGTAGATGTAGAGATGTACAGATATAGAAAACTCTTCAGTTCCTTGACATACGGAGTTGTTCATTAAACCAGCTAATTGATAACAGATCTATTATTCATGCTTCCCCCAATGAGCCAAATATGCTTTACATTAATTCTCTTGCCAGAGTTCCTTATTCTCAGCTGAAAACAGTGACATCCAAACCAATGTTAGACAAAAATATTCTCAAAGTCTGAAGTTCCAACGCAGCCCTAAAGCAAATGAGCTTTTCTCACCAGGTGAGTCCAAATTGTGTTACATGTAAAGATTTGGGAGCAGGAAGAGAAAGTAATTAAAATAGAACAACATTTTCATATTATCTGGCAGTTTTTCATACTTTCTAATAATTATGCAAAAATAATTTTCCAATTATTTTTCCATATATTCAGATTGGTTGAACTCAACAGTAATTCCTACTGGAATCCAAAGACAAAATAAGTATATGTTTGAATACACTATGTCACTATCATTGTAACCCAATATTTATCAATATAATTCTCATGTCTTATATTTTCCTCAAAATTATATACATTTACAAAATCTCAAGCCTACATGATTAAAACATTCTCTACTTTTCATTTGATATGTAACGTAAATAATAGTTCAGAAGAGAAATGTAATAATTTATTTTCTTTTTTAGAACACTGGAACAGCTATTAAGACTTTTGCACTTGGACATTAGGCAATTTCACTGAGATCGAATTTTCAGGCTTGGACAGAAATAGAATGAAAACCTTACCTTAGTTTTATGTATATTTCAATAATCAGGGTTCTAAATAAATCTGCGAAATTGCTAAGTAATTACAAGAATACTGAGCTGTGTAGAACTCAAGTTCTTTCTTCCAGAATCAGTCCTCAGTGGCCACATCATCCTTGTGATCCTGGGAGGTCCTGCTTTTGTGGTTTCCAGGTTTTGTCTCTATTGTCTTCAGTAAGACAAAATTAATCAATTTACCCAAGATATCAGTAAGAATACCAGTTCATTCTTGTCCAAAAATTTAAGAAAAAAACCTGACTGATTTTTCAATATTGGTAAGAACTACAGGCACAGGTAGCACATGTACTGTCAGTACATGTCTCAGTTCCTTCTTCAGCAAAATACTTTGTTTATTTTTTAATTCTCTGGTGTATTCTTGCAGTGCAGAGATGAAACTCAGTTTGTATTTTTTAATGATCAAAGCAAAATGCGTACATTGACATTCGACATTGCATTTTTTGAAAGCTTATCAACACTTTTTATTAGCGAAAAGATCCCATTTCATGTAGACAAGGCTAAGTTTTTCTTAAAATTGTGCCGAAGTTGCTCATGGTTTCCTTTAATATTCTATGTTTTGTAAATGTTGGCTTGTTCTTTCCCTCAAAATCAGGGAAACTCTTCTTTTTACCTATATCTCTGTTAATTGCATTTTTGTGGTGCCATCCACTTAACATGATGCAAGTGGCTACTTTTTCCTTTTCTCTTTTTTTTGGCATAGATGTATTTTTTTCCGAGGAAAATGAATGAAACTCTGTGCATAGTTTCTTTTTTTGGACATCATCATGCAGTTGCTTTAAGATTTTTTGACTAGGAAGAGGAGTCAGGCAGAAACATAGAGTAAATAAATCAAGATCCTCTTAAAACTGTTTATGTGTTGTACTGAGTTCCACCAAGAAAATCTGTTATTTGAGACCAATGGGATGAGGTTCAACAGCACCAAGTGCCAGGTCCTGCACTTGGGTCACAACAACCCCAGGCAGTGTTCCAGGCTGGGGGCAGAGTGGCTGGAAAACTGCCCAGAGGAAAAGGACCTGGGGTGCCACCTGAACATGAGCCAGAGTGCCCAGGTGGGCAAGAAGGTCAGTGGCATCTGGGCTGTATCAGCAATAGTGGCACCAGCAGAAACAGGGCAGTGATTGTCCCCCTGTACTCAACACTGGTGACACCCCATCTCAAGGCCTGTGTCCAGTTTTGGAACCCTCACTGCAAGAAAGACATTGAGGGGCTGGAGCATGTCCAGAGAAGGGCAAGGGAGCTGGGAAAGGGTCTGGGGCACAAGTCTGATGAGGAGCAGCTGAGGGAGCTGGGAGTGTTCAGCCTGGAAAAAAAGGAGGCTCAGGAGAGACTCTATTGCTCTCTACAGCTCCCTGACAGGAGGCTGTAGCTGGGTGGGGGTTGGTCTCTTCTCCCAAGTAACGAGCAATAGGACAAGAGGAAATGGCCTCACATTGCTCCAGGGAAGGTTTAGATTGGATACTAGGAGAAATTTCTTCATGGAAAGGGTTATCAAGCACTGAAACTGGCTGTTGAGAAGAGTGGTGGAGTCACCATCCCTCGAGGTGTTCAAGAAACAGCTGGAAATGGCACTCAGTGCCATGGTCTATCTGACAAGGTGTTCAGTTAAGGGAATCACTTGATGATCTCAGAGGTCTTTTCCAACCTATGTGATTCTTTGATTCTGTAAATCAGAACAACTTTTGCAAGAATGTGAAAGTGCTTCGTAACAATACCATCTCCATGTAAACATCCCAAAAGATTGTTTTTGTTTGCTTTGCATGCAATTTGTATAAAGTTAAGAAATGAACATCAGTTTCATAAAGATCAGTTTAATCTTCAGACTGCTGTTCTCTAAATGAGATAAAAATACTTCTAAGGCTCAACAAGTACAAAGGATCTTATGTAGCCTCCTGAGGAAGTGTCAACAAATATGCAATACAAGTATAATTTGAATCACATAATATCCTGAGTTGAAAGGGACTCACAAGTCCAACTCCTGGCCTTGTACAAGACCATCGCCAAGGATCACACCATGTGCCTGAGAGCATTGTCCAAACCCTTCTTGAGCTCTGTCAGGCTTGGTGTTATGATCCCTGGGGATCCTGTTCCAGTGCCCAAACATCCTCTGGGTGAAGAACCTTTCCTGATACCCAACCTAAACTTCCTCTGACACAGCTTCAGGCCATTCCCTCACGTTTTGTCACTGGTTACGAGAGTGAAGAGGTCTGTACCTGCCCCTCCACTTCCCCCCATGAGGATGTTGAAGACCACAGTGAGGTCCCCCTTCAGTTTCCTCTTCTCCAGGCTGGACAGACCAAGTGACTTCATCTGCCCCTCCTCTGACATCCTGTCCAGACCCCTCACAATCTTCACAGCCCCCCTTTGGATACTCTCCGATAGCTTACATTAATATTAATTTCTTTTGTTGTGGCTCCTGAAACTGCACACAGCACTCAAGGTGATGCAAGTGCCTCAGGTGAAACCTGTTCCTAATTGATAGGCACAGGTTTCTGGGGCAGCCTGAATTCTTTCATAACGTTTTTTAGGTAAAGACTGAAATCTGAGGTATTTCTCTACATCACCACATCAGCTTTCAGAAGGATGATTTGTACATTTGCTGCTTGCAAAGGAGAATGGCACAGAGGGGTCTTAAGAGCAGCAGGCTCATTAGCAGTTAGGCAGGGTTGCAGACTACGCCAATCAGCAATTTCTACTTGATGAGGTCTGAAATATTTGGGAATTGAGATTTTTTTGATCAATGTTTATTGATATTAATTTTTTGAAATAAAAAACTTTCAAGTCCTCTTATTTTTATTCGAAATCCTATATTCATACCACCATCTTTTAAAACCCCTTTCTGCATCTACTCTGGTGGGGAATTTTTTTAGGAAGCTGCATTCAGTAAGATGCTAAAGCTGAGTGGAAATGATGTAAGGAACCAAGTGAGAGAAAATCAAAACTGACTACCAGGGAACTCTCCTTGTCAATGAGGGTTAATAGGGAGCTGTGAAAAAAACAGTAGGGCAATAGTGGAAGCTTCATCACAAAACCTGGTGAAAAGAGGAATAAATGAAACAATGAAGTGGTGGAAAACCACCTCATATGATATGAGTGAGGGATCACTTAGCTCTTTCATTCTTCTATAGGCCAAACCCTGATACCTTTTAAAGTAAATGCCATGCTGTTGTCCATGGGAATCTTGCTTGTGTAATGATATCTGAGTTTTACCTTATGATTTTACAGACCCAATTCAGCATGGGCATAAACGAGCATAATTACTGTTGACATCAGTGAGGTGAGACCTAACACAGTGCATGGATTAATTGGATGATGGGATTCACATTTCCCATGTATGCAAGCACTGCTCAGTGGCACACAAGTGTGCTTAGAATACTATCAAGCATTAACCTTCAATCTGTGTGTCTAGTGCCTACAGTGTCTAGAATAAATGCTCATACATTCACAATTAAATTAGAGCCAGCTCAGATACTGATTTTTTTTTTCAGATTTTTGGAAGAATATTTGTCTATTAGGACTTCTGTACAACAGGTAGAACAAGCAGCTCTCCTGCCTACAAATATCCTACGACATCTAGGAGTATCTTAAAACTCACAGTTCTCCTCAGTTCTGCCCTGGATATCTCTCATGTCTTGGATTTCCTCAAATCTCAGTAGGAACTGTTGAAAGAAACACAAGAAATTTGCATTGCTCAGCCTTGAAATGTGCAGCTTAACTGCATAAATAGAAATATTTGCAAGTCATAGTTGCCAGCTTTACTGGAAGGCACAGCTGTCTGCTTAACCCGTCACAGCAGAGTTTTCAAGACTGCCTGTATAAAAAAGTCAAATGTAAAAATAACTATGTGTCTTCTAGCAAAAAAACCACTGTGGCAGAAAGAGCACAGTGCAGTCAAAGAGATGGATAATTGCTCGGGTCCCTGCTTTTCTGCTCATTATAAATCAAAGCCAAGAGGAAGCCCTGTGCAGTCCATGGCTGTGTTTATCCAGCTTTGTGCCACTTTTGTGTCACCTCTATTCCTTTGCATACAATTCCAGTTATAACCCAGCACAGTCTGGGAAGTACAAGGGCAGCAGCAGAAGAGCTCAGCACCCAGCTGGATGAAACCATAAACCATCCCTTTGCAGCTCTTGCTCTGCCTGGCAGCCCTTGTGAAGACTGACTGACCATGTTGTGAACTCTTGTGAGCTGCTGTTTCACAACTCAGACAAATCTGCGCATGCTGCTGTTATGGTCTTACATATCGTCACAAAAATTGGCACATAGAGAAGGGCTGATGTTGCAGAGAAAGTAAGATCAGCTGGAAGGAAACACAAATGTAGGTTGAGCTCTGATTAGCCAGCATATTCTCTCAGCCTCTAATAGGACTTCTCTGGGCAGGGAGAACAGGTATCAGTGGTCCCCTCCACATGCCTTTCCTACATGACATGAAGAATGAGATCAGGCAGCCCCTGAAAATTGTGTTCCTTACAGTCAGGGACTGCTGGAAGATGGAGTTTTCTGTCCTGGGCACAACATCTTAGCATCGCTTGCTAATCACCGCTTTTCTGGGTGCTCCTTGGCATCTCTGAGAAATGTGCATACATGAAAATGTGACCCTTGTTGAGCCAGAAACAGGAAGAGAAATGCAGATATTCTCTTCCAGGTCCCTGGGCTCCTCAGCTGGGATTGTTTCACCTGCGTCCTGAGTTTGATGGTGATCACGTTTACAGCAGAGCCCGTCTGAGCTAAGCCTGCTGCAAGCTGCTGGTGGGAGTCTTAGCCCAGAGAACAAGCAGAGTCATGACATAAGGAAATGAAGAGAAGATTGTGAGTATTTAAAACTTCACAGAGTTAATTGATTTGCCCATGCTCACATGAAAAGTTTGGGGCAGATCTAGATTGGATCCAGAACTGCTCCATCCCAGTCCAGTGTCTCCCAATGTTCTTTGTTCTGCTGAATCCAGTGGGGCAGGATAACCTGTTTTCCTGATTTCTGGGGCTGTCAGTACTGGATGGTAACAGTAATAGCAATAGTCAAAATGTCATCCTTTGAGAGATCTGCTTTATTTTTCCATGCAGGAGCTGATCTATGAACTAGGGATATGAAATTCTAAACCTGCTAATGGAGAGTCATTTTCCCTCACTGGAGATGTCTATGCCATCGTATGACTGCTAAGCATAGGTAAGAGAGAAACAGTGGATCTATGTCCTAATAATGGAGTCATCCTGGACCTAAAACTCACAAACCCATATTTTATTTCCAGTTAAAATAAGTATTATGAATATTTTTGCATCTCAGTAGTGCCCAGAATTGCCCAGCTACCCTCCTGGGTCCTAAGAAGTCCCTTTTCACAGTCTTGGCAGACTTTTACAGACATGCAGGTACTTTTGAATGCACTGGTGATTAAGCCTTTGAGAGAGGGGTTCATGGGTCCTGGGTGGGAACTACCAGTTCTTCTACTGCTGTTTAGAACAGTTGGGTGCCTAAACTCAGTCATATAACCTGAGATAAAAGCAAACATGTGGCAATGGCAAAACAAAGATGTGAATGGAGGAACATGGTATTTGTTATAACTCTTTTTATTACTAAGAGTCTCTCTGACCCTGTGTTTAGTATTTGATAGGGACATATTCATGCTCCCAAAAATGAAATTATGGAAGTTCTGTTAAAACAATTTCTTTCCTTCTTGTAGCTGTTGTGTTTGTCATAAATGTTCTTTCTTCTTAAGGATGACAGTTGAATGTTTGAATATCCTTATCCTGGTGTTTTCTTAATCATGCAAACAAACTTTCTGTGGAACATTTAATAATGTTTTATTTTCTGTTACCCTTTCTGTGAAGCCATATATTCCTGCAAAACCAAATTTTTGCTTGACCACAAAATTCCAGCATCTCTCTGAAGCCATTCAGACGTTTGAGAGACCAATTCTCTGATGATTTCTCTGTAGCAGACCTGCTTTCAGCTCCTGCTTGGTGTTGATATCATTGTCGTGTAAACTGAGCAATGACTGTAATCAAAACTTCAGTGTTTTCCCCAGAACACAGCAGGTTGCTACGTGGGTGGCAGCAGGGCAAGGAGAGTCTGCAGGAATGTTTTTTTGGGGGACTTATTGTTGTCAGCAAAGATTTAGCCTGGGGGCTGTATTGACAGAAAAAGAAACTGAACACAATAAATTGAAGAATGAACTGTATTTTCACAAGCTGCTCTCTGTTGGTCACAGAGAATTTCATGCTAAAATTCTGCTGTTATCAGATCACTGAGCTCAACAGCTCCTTTCTGCAGAAGGTCTTCTTTCAATTACAAATATTTTTCCCCTTACAGTAGTAAAGTTGAGTTCAATGTCTTTACTTCTTTTGATCTGGATTAATGTATTATTTTTATAACTCAGAATCAAGCCACTTACGATTCACAAGTCACAAAAGTAGCAATATTTTGAACAGACTAAAATTCACTAACAAAATAATACCCAGATACTTCATTTATTTAATGGCATGAGCAACTCTGCAAGGTTCTCCCTGCTAGTTTGAACCTGTTTTTTAAAATATATGCAGTACTGTGACAGCCTTTTAAGTGTTCTGTGGTGCTGAAAGAAATCTCCCAATTCCTACATAATGCTGAGAATGTGTCCCAGATTTATGACTAATGATTGAGTGTTTACTTTGCTCAGTACTGAGGATAAGGTTTTCACTCCCTGTTTCCAGTCAGTGAGAGCAATGCCTGCCTTACATGTCAAGCATGAAATCCAAGGGAGTTCAATGGTCACGTTGCACCTCTTAAGCTCTGGCTTTCCTGGATCCATTTCCAACCATGCCTTGACACAGGCATATATATGAACTCAGAGTCCTTTGTGCTGCAGGAGGATGACTTTGCTGCACAGGCTGCATAGGCAGCCTGATTATACCAGTAAATTAGATAGAGCTGGGTAGTGTTCTTGGTCATGGAAATGTGACAGAATGTACTGTGAGACTGTTTGAAAAGTCCCTGGTGCAATTTCAGCCTGTAGTTAACAGTCTCCCAAAAGCTCCAGAGCACTGCCTGCACATTAAAGCAGTCCAGGGGCTATGCCCAGGACATGACGTGCATGGAGCCACCGTGCTTTGGAGCCTGAGAGGGTTTATTGAAAACATTCCAGTTGGCTTCAGTGCCTAGGAATGCTCCTAGGCACATTCATCTCAAAGTGCAAACATTGCCATAGGGTCTCCTCAGCACTCACAGATTAACCACAAAGAACAGCTCTGGACCTTCTGTCCCTGATTCAAACTGGCCACCTCACCCAGGGCTCAGAGGAACCAGGCTTTCTGTCTTCACTGTCTTGTGGGGAGCATCCTGCCCAACATCAACATCCCTGTCAGTCTTTGCAGAACCTCCTTACAGTTGTGAAAATCCTCCCAAAAGGATCAGTCACAGATATCAATGATAACAGGACCAGTAAGTGTCCTGAACTATTGATATTCAGCAGGAGACATGGCACATATAAATAAGGTGGGCTGGATTTACAACTTCCTCTGCCAGCACCTAAGCACCAAGGTGGGTAAAGTCTCAGTGGCAGCAAACCAAACTGAAACCAAAGCCAGAAGCCTCCATGGTGACCAATGGTCTCAATGTGACTTGGCCACTGTAAGGTAAATATCTGATGACAGAACTGGAAAAGTAAACATCTGTGTTGTTGCAGGGGCTGCAAAGTTCAACTAATTGCAGTGGCTCACACAAGAGAAACAACTTTAAGGAAACCAGAAGCAGAAACTTCTGATTCATACTGGCAATTAAATCTAATTTGTGAATCTGTGCTATTATCAATTATTTTTACACACCAGTAGATTTCTCAGTTAAACATAGCATCATTTCTGTCTTATTTTCTCCCTAGTTATTTCTAAAGAAAGAAACTGCTACACACATAAAAATGAAGTTAAAGCAGGCATGTAGATATCCAGACCTGGCCTGAGGTTAATCCTGCAAGGTAAAAGTGTCAAAAATTATTAATCACTGCAAGCAATGGAAGAGGAAAAGCAGGTGGCCTAAGCCAAAGTGGAGTCAAGCCAATAAAACAGTAACAGAGAACCTAGGAGGTAAAAGGTATGGAATGAGTATCGGGAGCTTTAGTGAGTGAAAAACACCAAAAGCTATTAAAATGAGTGTACTGGCTTACCAGCAGTGACTTGTGAAGGCCAAGATTGTCGTAGGAGTGTTAAATGAGGAAAGCCAGGCCCCATAGGAGAGAGTAACACAGCAGTGGGCTGTTTACCTGGGAGGGGAAAAGGGGTGAAATGTGGAATAAAAGGTGGAGAAAGTGATCAGGTCATGGTTGCTTGAGAAGCCCCTGTTGAGCAGTGTGGCATCTGATCCCTGCAGTGAGGAAGGGAAATAGAGCTCTGATCTGCCCATACCATGTGTGTCTGCCATGTTTCCTCAGCCAGGGGCACCTGGGGTGCTTTCCTTAGCACAGACTGAGGGACACCATGGAGAAGATGGAGCGTGGACCAAATATCCCAACATTCAATGTCTGAACATTGTGCTGGGTCCAAGGACTGCCGCAAAGTTACTCAGAAATTCTGGTCAGAACTCAGTGCAATGGGCCAAAATAAACTGTGGCGCCATTTAATTAACACTTCTGGGGACAAAACTGGCTTAGCAGACTGTGTCTTTTAAAACAGTTTTGATTTCCAGTGGGAACAAAGAGGTAGGCAAAGAAAAGTAAATTGTCCACCTAGGCCAAAAAAAAAAAGGCAAAAGAAAACCTAAATTATACATTTTCCTTTCTGTTAAATAAGACTTTAGTTGCAGAGTACACACACACTCCTTGATGCATCAAGAGCTGTTCAAGAATAGAAAGTACACAAGTGCACTGAAGTGAAATCTCCGATTTGAGTTGTTTTTCTGCTGCAGGCCATGAGATTTGGAGCTGTGCCATATAATTCAGTGCACAAATACTAAACCTGAGGCATTAGCTCATAAAAACAGAAGCTGGAAAAGACTCAGGCTCTGTAGATCTGCCTCAGAACAAGTCATTACCCATGTTATCAACAAGCCCACACTTCAAACCAAACACAGCACCATGGAGCACTGTCATCCGAGACTCAAACACATGCTGAGGAAATCTTCTGTACATTCACTAACAGATCTGCCATTTCCCTGTGGATGTGCCTGGCACCCTCAGGCATTCCAGCTGCCAACAGACACTTGCCACTCTGCACCAAAAGTCTACTTGAAGGTGGCCTCAACAGCTTCCTGGGCTCCACCAGATTTAGGGTCTGGATCTCTGTGGAAAGAACCCTAGACCACAGACAGGCACATACTGCTCTTTTTTTGCCTTTCAAGCAATAAACACTGAGTGACATCTAAACCACTCCCAGGTAACCAAGATATCCACATGGTAATTAGATCTTCCCCAAGACCTGTAAGTGATTCATGCTTTCTTGGAGCTAGGACAGCCCACAGAATCCCAAAGGACACAAGAAGCTCATCTTTAGGCAACTCAGTTGAACGTCCTTATATGATCACCTAAAATGAGATGTTTCAGTTGGAGCAGAGAAGACCAATGTGTTCCCAGCGGCATTACAGGTCTGTAAGACTTCAGACAAGCAGTTTTAATTTCTCATTTGTCATTTTGCAGTTTATAGGGAGTACTAAGAACTTCTCAAACCTAGCTGAAGAAGATGAGACAGATGTTAAATCATTAATGTGAATGAAATTAAAGTTTTATGACATTTCTGTATATTACATCCACAAGGAGGTAACTGCTAGTCTTGAAGCCTTAAACATGTTTAGCTCTTTTATGTCCTGTTTGGAGACTAGTAACAGTTCTCACAATTGCCCTCCACTATTGTCCTGATGTATAGCAATAAAATGTTCTAGAGCTACTCTGGAAAACAGAAATATAAAGGAAAAATTTAAAAATAAATTAATGGTGACAACCTCTCATTTATCTTCTGGACAAGTTTGGTGTTTTTTTTTTTTTGTCTTTTATTTACAGTGTTACTTACACTGTTTTCCAGTATTGATCCATATTGACCCATTCTGTTAAGTGGTTTAGTGTTGTATAAAGACTTCCAAAAAATCTGCATGTTTCTTGTTAGTGCATCTGTGATTTGGAGGTCAAAAAAGAAGTAAAGGAAGATGCAAAATGCATTTTTACTAACTTTCAAAATGGCTGATTCTTTGACTTTGGATAGGCTATGGACATTGGAGATTTAATACTGACATTTTTTGGAAAATATGCATTATATATACCTGACCCAGTGACTAAGGCAAAAAGGATTACCAAGAACTTCGTCTGCTCTCTGTGCGTTAGGTACTGTTAGTACCTTAAAAAGCGAAGTGTGTTCAAGGGACAGATCATGTATTCACAGGATCATTATAGGAAAAAAATTCTTTATTGTGAGAGTGGTGAGACACTGACACAGGTCACCCAGAGGAGCTGTGGATGCCCCATCCCTGGCAGTGTTCAAGGCCAGGTTGGATGGAGCTTTGAGCAACCTGGTCTAGTGGCAGGTCCCTGCCCATGGCAGAGGGGTTGGAGCAAGATGATTCTTCAGATCCCTTCCACCCCAAATCTTTCTATGTTCTTATGATTATGAAGTTTTTGCCTATTTCTGAGGTACCCAGCACAAGAAAAATATATAGTCTTGCCATTGGCAACATCAGTGTCTCACTGAAATAATTAATATGTATGTACGATAAAGATTAGAAATTCAGTTTCAAGGCCACACTGAATCTGAGTCCAGCGATCAGCTACAGTTCAGAAACAATGTGCCTTGGGTAAAAAATGCAAATTCTTTTAGACCCATCAGCTGGCGAAAATTCTGCCCTCAAAACACCATCCCTGGAACACAGGTTGGCATTACAGATCAGGCATTTTCTCCTGGCATCATCATGATCACCTGTAGAAAAAACAAATTAAATGTGAAGTGGCATGTTCTAAACTGGCAACACCACAACAAAGGAAAAACACAGCTTGGATCTACCAGCATTAAGAATAAAATAGAAGTCAAGCATTAAGATGTTAAGATAAATAGCAATGATGTGGTGGACTAAAGCAGATAAAACAAAATATATTTATAAATTCTGAGAAGCTTGACATTACTTGTTAAGCATTAATATATGGTAAAGACATACATGGAATTCGATACCAAGCTAAGTGGAATGATTTCAAGGAAGTCTGAATGAATGGTTTAAAAATGTATTGAATTAAGGGGTCCTGACCTGTCTGCAAGAACAAAGTGTTTACAGAGGAGAGTGAAGAGTGCAATGGATGTGACATCCAAAACAAAATGAGAAGGATTTAATGGCATCCTAATAAGAAATGTACTGTAAATTTGATTGAGATTCGTGCAGAATTTTAATAAGAATTTCAGAATGTGACAGCAGTGGAGTGCAGCCAGTCAGTCAGAAAGGAGTCTCCTCTGCATTTGCATGAGTATGGCACAGTTTGTGTGTGTGTGTGTGTGTGTGTTGTGTGTGAGCACACACACCTCTGACTAAGGCTGTGCCTGATGAAATGCTAAATCCTCTGTCCCCTCACGCAAGGGGGAGGAAGTTTAAAGCCAGTGCCTCTCAGGACCAAGTGCAATGTGAATCCTATAAATTATTGCATCTGCAGAGATGCAGGTGCAGTTGGACAGAGATTTATTACAGCTCAAGACAAAGGAAGGTATTGGGGTTGTCATCAAGGTGGCTGCGAATAACAGATATTATCCCAGCAGATTAAGGCATATAAAAGCAGTATGGAAACACTGACTCATGTCTAAGAGCAAGTCACTGCAGCACAATGGTACAGACAAAGCATCAGTTCTTGTCCTTTAGCAGAACAAATTACTTCAGACACAGAGGCAAGCTGCTTAGTTTGTACAGTTTCCTGGCCTAAAGGTGGTGCTGGCATCTCCACATCATTTTCCTCTGCATGAGGACATTGCCTCTAAAGACTCCACTCAAGGTAAACAAGCTCAAGCAAGATTGTTCACATTAGAATACAACAGGAACTCCCATTAAAATTTACAGACAGTGCAATGAATGGATCAAACCAGTGTTTGTCTGTATCTGTGGTGCTGCACCACGTTGCTGCTCCAGCACATCAGCCAGGATGGCTTGAGCTCCATTTCCCCCACAGCAGCTTGGGGAGTCAGGCAGCAGCACCCCAGAACATCTATGCTGTGCCAGATGTGACTGTGGCACAACAGCTTCATGTGCTGACCTCAGGCTTAAGAACTGAGAACTTCAGGCTCTATGGAGCCCCAGGCAGTGAGGGGCTACAGTGTTTACCCATCCTGTTGGGTGTATTTTCAGTTTGTAAGGAAATCCAAGCTGCTGTACGCCTCTACTAGAACCTGATATAACTGGACAAGGATTTTTGTCTATACATGCTCCCAAGAATCATGACTTGCAGGATTTGGATCAAAACCTGAAATACACTCCAAACTAAAACTATTACAAAACACAGGCCATCTAGGAACTAGAATCCTTCAAAAGAGATCTGAAACAAGTTGCTAATTCTCATGGACATGAATAAACTATTCTCTTCTCCTCTACTGAGGCAGACTTGCTTTCCTGAAGAAAATCATCCCCCATTTGTCTTTGACTATTAGCTCATATAATGGATCTGACAGCAGATGGAATTTGTGCCTTGGAGAAGTGCCGACCCTTTCCTGTGAAATGAATAAATCTTTCATTTACCAAGCAGAATCTATATAAATAGAATGGCAGTCAGTAAAAAGGAGGTGGTCTCCTGGGAAGATAAATAGCAGGTTGTGTTCCTGACAGTAGGCATAAAGTTCAGGGAACAGTACTTTCATTTATTTCACTTATAACAAAGGGGAACTATTACTAAGGAAAGCTGTTTCTGAAGTGATGTCTATCTGCCTTGGCCTAATCCATTTGGAAAAAAGATTCTAGAATGGACAGTGGCCCAGATGTTCTCTGGCATTGTAAAATGGGGCCCTGTGGATACAAAAATGCTGTTAGCAAGAAATTTTCCTGCTTCTTTCTAGGCCCGTGAGATACTTTTCTCTCTCACGAAGATATTTGCAGAGTTCTGTAAACTGTGAACACCTGTGACCTTGTAGAACTATGTTTATGGTACAGTAGAAAAATATTTTGACAATGGATGTTTTAGGATTTTAGCCAATCACCCTAGGGGGTGGCTGATCCTTCGTCCAATTAGACTATGAAGAAAAAAGTCTATAAAAGAGTTTGTAAAATAATTAAATAAATCAATCTTGCTGCACAATTCCTGCCTGCTGGATCTCTCTCCTCCTCCCTACCACTGTGGGACGCAGTGATAGGGCCCCACACAGTTGCAGGACAAGCAGGACCTGCTCAACTTCCCGTTGTGCTGTGCACCTATTTGTAATGATTTCCATGGGCTTGCTCTGAATTTTCACCAGTTCTAATAGTCATCATCCTGCAGCACTAGAGCTGACAGAGGCTCAGTACTGAATATTAAACAGCCCAAACACTAAACAATTCTGCCTTGGCTTTGCTCTACTTTCTCTGTTTTGTCTAAGGTTTTACAGATCAACACGAACTGTTTGAACACATGGATGTTTTCAGTCTCTGAGATGCAGAGACAATCGTCAAACAAAATTGAGTTTAAGCCAGCTGGGGTCATACTAACAGCACTCTCAGTTGCAATAGGGTTTAGATAAGCTCCAAGTCTTCTCTGGTAATATTCAATTTCAAACAGAAGTAAATAATATTGCATTTGAATCAACCTGTTGATAATCATTCCCCTGTGCTTTGATTTATAAGAAAAACAAATGAAATTTTGCTGTTCTGAGGTATGGTTATAATTTCTCACACATGTCTCAGATGGATTACCAGATAATTATGCAAGCACAGTTCCTTTTGGCTAATACAGACTTTGCTTTGTCCTTTCTTTTCCTTTTGTCTGTGTTCTGGTAGCAAAACTTGAAGGTAGATTATCCCTGAGCTTCAATCTGTGGAAATAAGTGAAATGAGAAGAAGAATAATTGTCTATCTTTCTGTATGGATACACATATACAAGCTGTGTGGTGCAGTTGACACTCTGGAGGAAAGGGATCTCACCCAGAAGATGGGATCAAACCAGCTTAAGAAGTGGGATCATGTGAAAATCAGGAAGTTCAACAAGGCCAAGCGCAAGGTCCTGCACTTGGGTCAGGGCAATTCCAAGCACAAACACAGACTGTGAGGAGAATGGATTGAGAGCAGCCCTGAGGAGAAGGATGTGAGGATGTTGGTGGATGAAGAGCTCAAAATGACCAGGTGTGGCAGGACGTGTCTACTCCCTCTCTATCACAGATGGTTGGTGCATGTGCAAGAGATGATCCAGGTGGGTCACAGGCCCAGCATGGAGTCATCTCTGCCACCAAAAGGGCTCAGGTCCCCAGGTAAGAATCAACATCTTTGTCTGGAAAGCAAATGTGGGAAGAGATGAAAGAAAAATAAATATTCTTGACCAAAGACACGATTCTTATGTCTATAAAAACCCCACACAATTATCACAGAATAGAGGCAGAAGCCTTCTACCCACATGCCCTGAAAGCATGTGAGACTTCTCCCTAGAGCCTGGACACAGGTTCTGTGGTTACTTTCCTGGAAATTGAGGGAAAGGATTTCGATGTGTGCTCCATCACAACTGGATGGTACGAAACATTGGATCCTAAGTTATATTATTTCTTCACTAGCTGTAAAATTGATGGTACCTTTAACCCCACATGTAATACTAGTCCTTTTTTTGTCTTATTCCTGTGTAGTAGTAGTCTGTTTTAAGTCTTATATCTGTTAGTTTTGTGTCTATTAAATAAATAATTCATTCTCTAATAGACTGAATCAGCCATTATTAAAGAACTTATGAATGAGAGTGGGTCTTGGGGTGCTGGCCACCTCAGTAAAGCTACTGTCTGCTGCCAGAAGCCTGGGCAAAAGGCAGGGACTTATTTAAACCTATATCATCCATTCATAACACCTGGCAATGTGCTTTTGCAGCCCAGAAAGCCAAACGTGTTCTGGGCTGCAGCAAGAGCAACACAGGCAGCTGGTCAAGGAGGTGATTCTCCCCCTTTGTTTTTGTGGAGTGCTGTGTCCATCTCTGGGACCCTCAATATAAGAAGGACCTGAACCTGTTGGGGCATCTTTCCTGTAATGACAGACTGAGAGAGTTGGGGATGTTCAGCCTGGAAAAGAGAAGGCTCCTGGGAGAACTTAGAGCACTTTCCAGTACCTAAAAGGGCTACAGGTGAGCTGGAGAGGGACTTTTCACAAGGGTGTGGAGTGATAGAACAAGGACAAATGGCTTTTAACGGAAAGAGAGCAGGTTTAGAAAAGATGTTAGGAAGAAATTCTTTGCTGTGAGGGTGATGAGACTCTGGAACAGGTTGCCCAGAGAAGCTGTGAATGCCCCATCCCTTAAAAGTGTTGAAGTCCAGGTTGGGTTGGGCTCTGAGCAACCTAGTCTATGGAAGGTGTTCCTGACCTTGGCAGGGTTTGGACCAAGATGATCTTTAAAGTCCCTTCCTACCCCAACCATTCTATGATTCTGTCATATATTGTTCTATATTCAGATTTGTTATTAACAATTATGATCCCACCCAGCTTTATTTCATCCTCTTTTTTAATCTAGACTTTCAACTAAAATTCCCACTGGTTTCACTAGGAGCATTTCAGTGCCCATGTAAAGAGTAGGGATAATTTTAGAAATGAGAAAACTCTCTTCACATTGCGCACAGTGAACTGAAACTTAATGTCATCTCAAACTGTTAATAAATTCAGCCCATTTCTGAGAACCCCCTTGATTCTCATTTGCTTTCCCAAGATATGCAGACTAATAATTGAAATATTAAACACTGTAACATTTTTCTTTAGCAAACTCACATTCTGATAAAAGGACAAAAAATACAGAGCAATCCCATATCTGGTGCAATTCCTCTGAGTTCTTGAGAGCATAACTTGTTTTTTTTTTTTAATTTTGCTTTAGTAAGAGAGAATTACACTCCGAGTTTTACCATTCCCAATGACATTTACCAATGAGTTGATTGTCAGAATACTCAGGGTTGACTTTTTGGTGGGGTAGAAGGGCTACATAGATATGAGCATCTTGTTACAATCCAAAGAGGCAAGACAGAGGTTGGAGCTATATGAAATTAACTACCTAAAAAAAAGGGAGCAAAGCATGATATAAAGTTTAGGATTGTGTTTTTTTCATTCTCTGTTTAAATTAGAATTTCTTACCATCTAACGCTATATGACAGCCTAGAAGGAGAAACTAAAACTGGCCTGATTCCACCCTTGACATGTACATGATACCCAGATAAGATCACAGTGTGTTGACTGCAGAAGTGATTCTAAAGAAATTATCCCAATTATTCCTCAAGCAAGGAGGAGGAGAGGAGCAGAACTGATACTTGCCTCTGTTCCCTGAGGCATCCTCCAGTGTGGTACCGTAAAAAAGTTAAAATAAGTAACAATCCCTTGTGGTTTCCATTTTATATGTCCATTATTCTGTGACTGCCAACTATTTCTGTATATCCGAGGTTTCATACATCCCTAAATAGCCTCACCTAAATGGACATAGCCTCATATCCATCTTCTGTAAATGGGTAGTTAGAAAGTAGTGAGAGATTGTCTCCAGAATCATTGATGTAGGCACATCTTGTTTGGGGAACTTAATAAAGTTTTCCCACTGCAGTTCTGTCCATCCCAAAGGCCTCTTTTCTAAAACTCAGGAGTGCTGGGGTTTGTACAGCAAGAGATGAATGGATGAATGCTGATGACCAGAGATTTCCCCTCTTTTCCTCCTCTTTCATGGGGAATTTTTGTGACACTGAATCCTTACAGTTGATTCTACTGTTTTCTGCTATGGAGTTGTTCCAAGGATAATTTACAGTCAGCATCCTCTCTAACAACTTTTGCATGTTTCCTGGTTAAATAATGAATAGTTGAAAGATTCTTTGAGGTTCAGTCCCACAGTATTGTTCTGATATAGGAACAGATATCCATGTCATCTTTTTGTCCAAACTTCATTTTTTTTAAAGGTGTCTTTTTTTCAAAATTCTTAACATATCATTTATTCATATTTTCTCCAGATTCTGCTTTTGTTCCAGTTTAAAAAAATTAAAAATATTATATTACAGTGCCAATCCTTGCAGGACTTCAGCCTGGAAACACTTATTTGTGTGAGAACTCCCTTTATGCTCAAGTAACTTCAGTGAACATCAACAGATCTATGGAAAAGGGTATAGATTACTACAGGTGGGCAAGGCATCATCCTCTCCCTTGTCACAGGTTAACAGGCAATGAGTATGTTCAGGGATGGCAAACTCATTCTCTCCCTGTCTAGGAGAATAGCTGAGAGATCCAGATACTCAGTCGAGTTGCTAAGAAACCTAAAGAATTTTAAAGTATGCAAGGTTACAAGGCTAATCTAAAGTTAGACTAATACTGTGTAGCATCCCCATGGCAACCAGGAGTGAACGGCATGTGAGGTGAAAGCAGAGGAAAAGACGGAATAATAATCAGCAATAAATAAGCCTTGGCAGGGCTTAGTGTGATTGTGTTATCAATGAGTTAAAAGAATGCTGCTGGCCTTCTGCAGTTCAGTTTGTCTGCTGAGGACACAGCTTCTTGCTGGTCCAGAGCAAATGGTGGGTGGCATTTCTAAAGTAAGGCTATACTGGCCAGCTCTGAAAGGGTTGATGTTGAAATGGTCAAATGAAACAGAAGTTTACCTGAACACATGTGATGTAACAAAACTCTCTTTATTATTTAATATACAGAAGAAGATTTCCATATCAGATCAAATAATTGTGCCACTCCTCTCTTTAAATTTCCTGCAGCCCTGATGTGTTTGCTGTGGTGTTTCCTCTAAAGCATAGTCTGCATAATTTTGCCAGTACTTATACTATCTTAAGCATGTGAACTATATCTGAAGCAGAATCTGGGTAGAGAAGTCAGTTTGAAAAATCAACTTTTTCCAGTTATTGTCTTACAGCACTGGATTTTATCTGTTCATGTTCGTGCTCCCACATAACCAAGGGACAAGGCTCCTGGCTGAGGAGATGTTGTCTAAATACCCTGCAGACCAGTGCGTCACTGACTTCAGACTTCGTGGCCACCACCATGGTCCAGCAGCAGAGCTCACATTTTCTTGCTTCAGCCTTGTGATTCAGCCACTAGTGCACATGAGCCACTGCATTGTTTCCTGACGTGCTGAATGTCATGAGCAAAACTCTCCTGAGTGATCAATAAAAGAACTGGCAATGCTTCATTCCCAAGGTTCATTCACTCAGAAAAGATCTGATTTTTGGGTCTTTGAACTCAAGTTTATTTGAATGTTTTTGTTGCACTGAATGGTAAATTAAAGCACTTTTGTACAGACTTCTCAATCCTAGATAGCAACTGCCCTGACACTTAACCTGAAATCTTCCTGGTTCTCTTCACAACAACTCCTTGAGAAGGTAACACTGATAAATCATTAAGAGGATATCACTGTGCACTGTGAAAATACTGAGGTGAACATTCCTCACTCAGCCATCATCAGTCATATGCTTCTGCACTTTGGATTTATGCAAACAGGAAACTGAGACAGGTTGATCCCCTTGGCTTGAACATCAACGGATGGATGGATGTGCATGAAGTTCATGAATTTTGTTTGGATCAAACCAGGTAATGTTGTTTTGTGTTTCACAACTCATTACAGAGTGGAGATCTGAGCTCCAGGTTGCCTTCTGGTTGCTTCTCACACCCCACTGGCAGGGGCCCTACATGGAAATGCTTTCTGTTCATCTTACCTGAGCTGTAGTACTTAGCAAGTTAAATCCTTGTTTCTACTGAGCTTTACAAAGCAAGCAAAACAGGCACAGTGTAATCACCACCTGCTCTGAAATGAATGAAATGCAGTTTAGGAGAGTTATGGGTACTCCTGAGCATCTGAGGCATTAAGACTCCTATTTTCTGCTTGGTAAACAATGGTCTCACACAAATAAGCACAGCAAAAGACCCAAACCCAAGTTCCTGTTGTCACATAACATTAGAATATCTTAAAAATTGAGTTCTCTGATTAAATGTGGATACAGGCATTAACACCAAATCACTTTAAACTCTCATTCAAAGTCTTTACAGGGTGGATCTTTCATCTTAAAGCAGGTGCATGCAGTTGGTTAAAGAAATCACATCCTTGATTTTACCATCTATACTCACTGTATCTCTACCAAGTGTAATTAGAGGGTCCCAAACACTCCCCTCACAGAGTTACAGTGTAATTCTTTTCACTGTACCAATTCCAAAGATAAACAGATGTCATTCTAGGTAGAGACAGCGATATAGAGAATGCTCTTTTTTCTGTTCTTGAAAACAAAGAATGTTGCTAACAGCTCCAGATGGGGGTAACCTTAAACATTTTTGGCAACCTGGAAGCTAAGTAGATTTGGTAAGGTTTTCCTGCCTTGTTTTCATGACTTTGGAAGTTTAAAAGAAGAAACAACTGATCTGCTAATATGCCAATGATTTTCTTAAGGTTACATAGTAAGACTGAGGCGTAGCAGACATCTGAATTCAGTCTCTGGGAGCCTATAGATGCCATAGAATCATAGAACCAGAATGGTTTGAGTTGGAAGGGACCTTAAAGATCATCTAGTTCCAGCCTTCTACCATGGTCTACCCTCTAGACTAGGTCGCTCAGAGCCCCATCCAACCTGTCCTTGACTTCCAGGGATAGGGTATCCACAGCTTCTCTGGGCAACCTGTGCCAGGGCCTCACCACCCTCTGAGTAAAGAGTTGCTTCCTAGCATCAAATCTAAATCTCTTCTCTTTTAGTTGGAAACCATTACTCTTTGTCTTGTCACTATCTGCCCATGTAACAAAGTCACTCTTCCTCTTCTTTATAAGCCCCCTTTAAGTACCGAAAGGCTGCAATAAGGTCTCCCTGGAGTCTCCTCCAGGTTGAACAACCCCATCTCTCTCAGCCTGTCTTCATAGGAGAAATGTTCCAGCCCTCTGAGCATCTTCTTGGTCTTCCCCTGACACAACAACTGCTCTGTCCTCTTTCTTATTGTGTTTTATCCCCTTTGATCCAATGACAACAATAATTCTTCTGTCCCTTGGGAAAGCTGACAGATGAACTTTTCACTGGCTTCGACTGACCTGGAGCTTCAACAATGGCAAAAACCAAACTGTGGAAATATTGAGTTCAACTCAAATCTCACAGACATCAGTAAAAGTCTTTCAGTGAGTTTCACTGAGATATGGATCAAGTCCACAATATTTAAGCAATAAAACACTCTGACATTCACATTAGATAGTCAATGGTCCATGACGCCACATGTGGAAATCCTCTTAATATTATAAAATTAATCTATTCCTTGATGACAGTCAAATATTTTTTATATTTAGAGAATCAAGGACTCATGAATTTAATGCTTCAGTCTTAAATGCTTTCTCCAAAATTGTTTATATTTTCTATGTTTTAATCTACATTTCCCAAACTTCCAATGTAATACATTTAATATACTACTAATGCTGAGTAGTAGAAATGCTTACAGAAAAAAACCAGCCACGAACTCATCAATGAAAGGACAAAAATCACTCAGGAACACCTTCATAAAAATAAAAAGCATTAAAAAATATTTGAATCAGGTAAGTCAAAAAGACCTAATTTTAATGTAATTGAGTAATTATGCCATGTTAAGTAAATAACAACTGACTTTGAAAAGTGGCTAATTAAACTTGCTAATTATAAATTTAAATTAAGAGAAGTTTCTATTGTAATATTACTCGATAATTTCATTAGTATTTCAAGACTTGTGAAAAAAATCCAAAAACAAAACAAAAAACCAAGCAATCATGGAACTTGATTTGAAGTGTGAGGAAATAATCCATTGACTTCTGGAAGTTTTCAGACACATCTTGCTGCTCCAGGTTGGGATCCGCTAGGACTCATACTAAAGACTAATAAGTGAATGATTTACTACCTTTTAGGAATCTGCTTTAAGTTTTGGTGGAAGACTAGAATGTTATTTTTAAAAGTTACTTTTAAAGTTATTCCAGTCTGGAAGGTTCGTTGCCTGAAGATTTCATATGTGATACACAGAGCTGGTTATTAGGTGAAGAAACAACCTATTTCAAGCCAGTGAGGACTGTTATCAAAATTTTTCCAGCACTTAACTGGATCCCAACATTTTAACCTTGCACTGATTTTCTAAATAAAAAATTCAATTCTGCTTTGAGTATTTTTTCCTTTTTAGAATGTTTTCTTTCAATATATTAATTTTTTCAACATAACCACAAGTCATTATCAGGAGAGATGTCATTCCCCTGTGTGGTAATGTCCTCTTATTTTGCCTTTGCAAGAGACTTTTTTCAGATTAATTATCTGCCCATCATTCTGTTTCCAGTTCAATTTACAGTATCTGGGTTTAAGGGTTATTTTTCTTCCCATTTTTAAAGCATTTTCTTCTTAATTTGGAAGTGGCTGCTGCCACAAGCCATTCTTTTGTTCAGCTGCACATCCCAGGACTGAAATTCATCCCAGCATCTGTTCCCTGAAACCTGAGCAGATGGAAGACTCCAGGAGGGACTGCTTGTGCCAGCATAAGGTAGCTTTGTCTTTCTACAGTAAATGTTCTCCAAGAGTAAAATTGAACCCCAGACAAACTGGTCAGGAAACCTACAGTAGATAAGGGAAGGGATTTGTAAGTATATGCAGCAGTATGTATGTCTTTGGGGGGAAAATTAACAACTTGATATTAGATAAACTACAAAGCAACTATATTTTCAAATGTATTTATGGCAGTATTGAGTAATTTTCCTTTAACTATTTTTTAATTGTCCATATGATCTCCTTAAGTTTGTGGCAGGTGCCCTTAGACAGCTCCTGAGCAAGAGGGGAGTAAAAAACCTACACACATTTTCAGGACAAACCAAGTAAAATATGTGGTCACCCTGTAAATATAAGAATGAAAGGACAATTCAATGCAAAGATACGCAAGGACACAGGATACCCTGTAAGATGGAGAGAAAAGAAATTAAAGAAATCTCATGCAGGTGTAGGGTGGGGTTTCCTCTGGCCAGTGGCAGTCTGATTAAAAGAGGGGTCTGGGGAGCGCGGCGACCCAGAGCAGGCGAACAGGAGTGTGGCACGTCTCTGAGGGTGTGGCACGGCAGTTTGTGCGGCAGTTCGCGCAGGCAGGGTTGCAGGTATCCCCCTGCTAGTGGGGTTTTTAGTTTGTTTTTGTGTTGAGATTTGGTTGGTTGGGTTTATTTCAGCAATGATCTTTACACTATCAAAAGCTACAGCTAGTAAAATTGTACCTAGCCAAACAGAACCCTCCAAGAAGGACATGTCTGTCCAGACCCTTCCTGTGAGGAGTGTTTGAGCTTGTCAGTAGTACCAGGGGACATTGTAAAAGACGCTTGCCTGAGGTGTGAACAGGTGAATGATCTCCTTTCTCTGGTGGCCGAGCTTAAGGAGGAAGTAGAAAGACTAAGGGGCATTAGAGAAAGGGAAATAGACTGGTGGAGTTTCACTCTTCCATCCTTGAGAGAAGCTCCCCAGGAGTCAGAGGACTCCCATGCCTCCTACCATCAGGTAATAGGAGGACACCTGGTGGATGAAGGGGAATGGAAATGGGTTCCTACTTGGGGAGGTAATAAAAATTCCTCCCAACTCTCATCACCTACCCAGGTGCCACTTCAGAATCGGTATGAGGCCCTGGGGGAGGAGGGTTGGCCAGATGACATAGAAGAAAGTAATCTGCCCAGTGAGCCTCCCAATTCTACTTCATCTGTCGGACGGATCACTACCTCTAGCATTATAAAGAAAAGAAGGGTAGTCATGTTAGGTGACTCTCTTCTGAGGGGAATAAAGGGTCCTGTGTGTCGACTGGACCCATCCCACAGGGAGGTCTATTGCCTTCCTGGGGCCCAGGTACAGGATATTACCAAGAGACTCCCTGGGCTGATTCAGCCCTCTGATTATTACCCATTGTTGATACTCCAGGCTGGCAGTGATGAGACTGAAAAGAGCACTAGGGCGATTGAAAGGCACTTCAGGGCGTTGGGTCGAGTGGTTGATAGGGCAGGAGCACAGATAGTGTTTTGCTCAGTCCCTTCGGTGGCAGAGAAAAACGATGAAAGGAACAGGAGAGCCCACATTATCAACAAGTGGCTCAAGGGTTGGTGTCATTGGCAGAATTTTGGGTTCTTTGATCATGGGGCCATTTTCGCCGCACCTGGCCTGCTGTAGCCAGACAGGCTCTATCTATCTGTTAAGGGCAAAAGGATTTTAGCCCATGAACTGGCAGAACTCACTGAGAGGGCTTTAAACTAGGTTTGAAGGGGGAAGAGGATGAAACTGGGCTCTCCAGAAGCAAGCCCAAGGGTGGTAAGCCAGAGTCAGGGGTGAAATCAGTAGCCCAGCTGAGGTGCATGTATACCAATGCACGCAGCATGGGTAACAAACAAGAAGAGCTGGAGGTCATGGTGCAGCAGCGAAGCTATGATGTAGTTGCCATCACTGAAATGTGTGGGATGACTCATAGCTGGAGCACTGCATTGGATAGTTACAAGCTCTTCAGAAGAGACAGAAAAATGAGAAGAGGTGGAGGGGTGGCCCTTTATATTAGGGAGGCTTTTGATGCTATGGGTGTTGAAACTAATGACAATGAAGTTGAATGCCTATGGGTAAGAATCAGGAGGAAGGCCAACAAGGCTGATGTCCTGCTGGGAGTCTGTTATAGACCACCCAACCAGGAAGAAGAGGTGGATAACTTATTCTACAAGCAGCTGGAGGATGTTTCAGGATCACCAGCCCTCGTTCTTGTAGGTGATTTTAACCTACCAGACATCTGCTGGGAACTTAACACAGCAGAGAAGAGGAAGTCTAGGACGTTCTTACAGTATGTGGAGGATAACTTCTTGTCACAGCTGGTGAGTGAGCCCACCAGGGGAGGGACTATGCTAGACCTGCTGTTGGCAAACAGAGATGGGCTGGTGGGAGATGTGGTGGTTACAGGCCATCTGGGGCATAGTGATCATGAAATTATAGAGTTTTCAGTATTTGGTGAAATAAGGACGGGCATCAATAAAACTTTCACACTAGACTTCTGGAGGGCAGACTTCGGGCTATTCAGGAGACTTATTTGGAGAGTTCCTTGGGAAGCAGCCCTTAAAGGAGTCCAGGAAGGGTGGGCGTGCTTCAAAACAGAGAACTTGAGGGCACAGGAACAGACTGTCCCTGTGTGCCAAAAGATGAGTCAATGAGGCAAATGTCCAGCCTGGATGGGCAAGGAGGTTTTGGAGGAGCTAAGGAATAAAAAGATGTTGTATCATCTTTGGAAGGAGGGTCAGGTATCTCAAGAAATATTTAAGGGGGTTGTTAGGGCATGTAGGAAAAAAATTAGAGAGGCCGAAGCTCAGTTAGAACTTTATTTGGCAACTTTTGTGAAGGATAATAAAAAAATGTTTTTACAAATATATTAATGACAAAAGGAAGGGTAAGAACAACCTTGGTTCTCTACTGGATGCAGGAGGGGATTTAGTGACTGCAGATGGGGAGAAGGTGGAGGTGTTTAACGCCTTCTTTGCCTTGGTCCTTATTGGAAAGACAGTTTATCCTCAGAACAACTCTCCTCCTGGGCTGGTAGATGGTGTCAGGGAACAGGATGGTCCCCCTGTTACCCAGGAGGAAGCAGTCAGAGAACTGCTGAGCCACTTGGATGTTCATAAATCTATGGGACCAGATGGGATCCATCCCAGGGTGATGAGGGAGCTGGCAGATGAGCTTGCGAAGCCTCTCTTCATCGTTTGCCAACAGTCCTGGCTCACTGGTGAGGTTCCAGATGACTGGAAGCTGGCCAATGTGATTCCCATTCACAAGAAGGCTAGGAAGGAGGATCCTGGAAATTATAGGCCACTCAGTCTAACCTCTGTACCTGGTAAGGTAATGGAACAGTTTATTCTGAGTGCCATCACACAGCACCTACAGGATGGCTGGGGAATCAGACCCAGCCAGCATGGGTTTAGGAAGGGTAGGTCGTGTTTGATCAACCTGATGTCCTTTTATTACCAGGTGACCTGCCTGGTGGATGTGGGAAAGGCTGTGGGTGTTGTCTATTTGGACTCCAGCAAGGCTTTTGACACTGTGTCCCACAGTAAACTCCTGGAAAAGCTGGCAGCCCACAGCTTGGACAGGAGCACTCTTTTCTGGGTTAAGAACTGGCTGGATGGCCGGGCCCAGAGAGTGCTGGTGAACAGTGCTGCATCCAGTTGGCGGCCAGTCACCAGTGGTGTCCCTCAGGGGTCTGTGCTGGGGCCAGTTTTGTTTAATATTTTTTTTGATTACATTGATGAGGGTATTGAGTCTACTGTTAGTAAATTTGCAAATGACACTAAGGTAGGAGCATGTGTCGATCTCTTGGAAGGTAGGAGGGCTCTGCAAAGAGACCTGGAATGGTTGGATGGATGGGCAGAGTCCATTAAGATGAAGTTTAACAAGTCCAAGTGCTGAGTCCTGCATTTTGGCCACAATAACCCCCTGCATGCCTATAGGCTGGGGACAGTGTGGCTGGACAGTGCCCAGGCAGAAAGGGACCTGGGGGTACTGGTGAAAGCTGACTGAACATGAGCCAGCAGTGTGCCCTGGTGGCCAAGAAGGCCAACGACATCCTGGCCTGTATCAGAAATAGAGTGGCCAGCAGGACCAGGGAGGTCATTCTTCTCCTGTATTTGGCACTGATGAGGCCACACCTCAAGTACCATGTCCAGTTCTGGGTCTGTCAGTTCAGGAGGGATGCTGAGATGCTTGAATGTGTCCAAAGGAGGGCAACAAGGCTGGTGAAGGGCTTGGAACACAAACCCTATGAGGAACAATTGAGGGAGCTGGGGTTGTTTAGCCTGGAGAAAAGGAGACTCAGAGGTGACCTTATCACTCTCTACAATTACCTGAAAGGTGGTTGTAGTCAGGTGAGGGTTGGTCTCTTTTTCCAGGCAACAACTGACAGAAAGAGAGGACAAAGTCTCAAGCTGCACCAAGGGAAATTTAGGTTGGATGTTAGGAAAAAGTTTTTTACTAAAAGAGTGATAAAGCTCTGGAATCGTCTGCCCGGGGAGGTGGTGGAGTCACCATCTCTGGATGTGTTTAAAAAAAGATTGGATGTGGCACTCAGTGCTATGGTTTAGTTGAGGTGGTGTTAGGGCATGGGTTGGACTCGGTGATCTTGAAGGTCTCTTCCAATGTGGTGATTCTGTGACTTTGTGATTCTGTAAATATTTCATCTGTTTCTTTGGTCCTTCATGCAAAGCAAATCAGTGACCCTGGAAACCCCAGAGAAGGATGTACCTTCTCTGCACCAGATGCTTGGGTGTTGATTTGTGTCTTCTAATGCACAGTATCTTCTGAAGGTCCCTTTGGGATGAGCTAACCCCATACCACTTAAAATGTGGTTCTGTGCTTTTTAAATTCATTGAATAGGAGTCTGTTTTGCCCAAGACCCAATCAGAATTCCTCAGTCAGTGAGAGAGGCCTGTCTGCTGAGATGAGCAGAATAAGGGATATTGGTTTTGATGAAAGCACTGTTTGAGGAACAGCAGCTTTAGCTACATATTATTACATTTCAGCTGTTCAAGTTTCCTGGGTTTCCTTGGAAGGAGTGCAGCATTAGCCTTCACATGGGGACAAATTCTGAATCCTCGGAGTGAAAGGCTTGGTAAGAGGCATTTGTCTAATTGATGAGGGCACAGTCACTTTAAAGTCTCTCAAGAGTACATTTCTTTTAATGGTTATTGTTTCAATTGTGCAAACAGAAAAACAACATTGATTTTATATCATGCACAATATAGCATAAGAAAACATCAGCAAACATCTCCTGTAAAGCACAATACCTCCACTTCCTGACTGAGCCACTGACAGCTCAGTGTTCAAGTAATGATTTAATTGTCCCCATTATGTACTCCTTGTATTTCTTGACTTCTTACCATCTTGCCTTTACAGCTTTCACTGATTTACTCTGTCCTTGTTTTGTAGTGAAATAAGCATAATGCCAATTTTTTACTGACTGAATAACTTTCCATCTCTCCTGTCTCTCCCCTTGGGTAAGGACACTGCCTAAGATGAACTCCTGGAGGTGGAGAGCCCTCATCTTACAGAGTGAGTGATTGCACATGCTGGCTTACCCTTCTAAAGCTTAGGAATCCTGGAGTCAGTTGTGTAGTAGCAATTCTGTTTGACATCCTGAATCTGTAATCCATAACACTGACAGGTCTTTAAATGGTTTTGTAAAATAAATTACGTTTGAGTAAATTTTTTAGGTCACTTATTTATAAATCTCTGTGACAGAAGTCACCAGCAATTTTTAAAAATAATATGAATTGACTTTTTTTGATCAGAAAGAGCCCAATAGCTTAGGATGTTCTGGAAAATAGAAAAGGGAAATGTTGTTTATATTATTAAAGAACTAAAAAATATCCTGGTCCCATTAACAAGATTTTGCTATTAAAATAATAACTTATTCAGACACACTTTGCATTCCTAGTTGAGCAATTAGACCAGGGTTCTGGAAGCTGTGCTCTAATTCAGCTGTTGTATTGACTTGCTTTGGGAGTTCAAAAAAAATATCAACTTCTATATGTAGGCAAAAGAAGATTAAAAAGTTTGGTGGAAGCACAACGATTTCCATGCTTCTTAAGAGTACCCAAGAGAAATGTAAAGTTCTTATTTTTGGACTGGTCACATTGAGATAATCACACATCATTTTCTGCCTGGATTTGTCCATCTTTCTGTGTTTATTTAGGCTATGTTAATTTCATTCTTATTAAAAAACGACATATATATGAGTAGCTTTAAAAAACAAGGTATTTCCCTTACACTCTTTGAATGAAAGATTTTCTGCCCACTGAATTTTACAACTTTTAGCACTGTAAACCAAAGGATGTTATTTTATTTTTTTCTAAACAGCACTTGGAATTTTTTGCTTTAAAACTTTATCCAAGAAATTATTAAAGAAACTGTATTCTTACAATTTTCATCTAATAGAAAAATATCATTCCTATGCCATCTTCCATTTATAAACCTTCTAGTTCTGTTATTCCTGGAAAGGGGAGAATATACCTTTTTTGGACATCCACACAGGGAAAGATGAAAATAATTGTTCACATAGAACTACATGGAGGAAAAATCTTGAGTAAAAGGAACAATTTTTGCCTCACTTCAACACCACTTCAAGTAATGTGAGATGGATCCTGCCATGGCTGCTTTCATTAGTCCACTGCAGTACAGCATGATCATCCACCTCAGATTTACCGAAGGGAAGTTATGCCATAGTAACCTGGTCACCTTCCACAACAAAATTTTATCTTGTGTTGACACGGGGAAAACAGTGGCTATTTTATCATGGACAGCAAAGCATTTCACACTGACTCCCACAGACTTCTTCTAAACAAACTGGCCAGACACAGAGTGGAGATGGTCTGTTAGGTGGGCAGGAAAAACAGAGGTGGGGATCAATGTTTTTCACTCATGCTGGCAGCCTGTAACAAGTGGGGTCCCCCAGGGACTGATACTGTGCTCCACAGTTTACACCACCTTCCCAAATGATCTGGATGGAGGGATTGAAAGTGCTCTCATCAAGTTTTCTGATGACACCAAGCTGGATGATGAGGAGGACACATTAAAAGGAAGAGATCTCACAGAGAGACCTGGACAGGCCGGAAGAGTGAGTTAGTGAAAACTGTATGAAGTTTGACAAAGACAAGTGCAGATTCCTGCCTCTGGGATGACATAACCAAAGAGCCCTTCACAGGCTGGGCTCTGTGTGGATGGGGAGCAGCCTTGCTGAAAGGGGCCCTGGGTCCTGGTGGATGAGTGGCTGAACAAGTGTCAGCAGTGAAGCTGCTGCAACAATGAAGGTAAATGAAGGTAAATGGGATCCTGGACTGCATCCAGAGGGATAAAGATATACTTGTCAGCCCTGGAGTACAATGTCCTGTTCTTGTCCCCACAATTCACAAAAGGCACGGACAGACTGGAGAGCATCCAAAGGCAGGCCATGAAAATGATCAGAGGGCTGGAGAGCCTCCTCTGTGAGGAAAGAATGAAGGAGTTAGGTCTTTTCACCCTGGAGAAGAGTTGGCTCAGGGATGACATCATCACAGTATTCCAGTAATTAAAGGGCACCTAGAAAAAGGATGAAGGCTCTGTCTTCACAGTGAGTCACAAGGAGAGGACAAGGAGCAATGAGGACAAGTTGCACAAAGAGAGGTTTACTCTCAGCATAAGACAAGAACATTTTACAGTGAGAACAATCAATCACTGGAACAACCTCCCCAGGGATGTGGTTGAGTTCACATCTCTGGAGGTTCTCAAGATGTGACTGTATGGTGTGCTAGATGATCCCTCCTAGGCTCCCTTTTCCATGAAAGATTGGACCAGGTGATCTTTAAAGGTCTCTCCTACCTGGGCAATTTTATTATTCTTTCATATGGCTTTGCCTCAATACCTCACAGAGGCAATTTAAAATGGGATTCTGACCTACTGTTGTAGAATATAAGCATATCCAGCATGCACATCTCAGCTGATGATAAACAGTAAGATACCACACCTGGACCTTAAAAGAAAATTTTGCCGTTGTAGGACAGATCTAGGTATCCTAATGAATTTTGCCAGACCATTTTTCTAAAAGAAGCCAGTGGCTGCTTACTTGAGTCATTTCACTCAGTAAGAATAAGAACTGAAATGAAAATTCTGAAGATCAATAAAAACATTTTGGAATAAAAGAAGAAGGATCAAACCTGCCTAACCATACCACATCTGAACAGGCTCTGTAGTGCTCATACCAACAGAAAACAAGCAGATATAACTGAGAAACAGATGAAGGAGTTGAAAAAGCATACTTATAGCCATTTTTCTGCACAATTTTAATGTAAGCAAGAATCTTATCTATGTACAGAGCTGAATGACTCCCAGCAGATACAAACATGGGCAGCAATCTGCATTTTGTGTTACAGATGGCTTCTGCAATTTTTACTGTTTGAAGTACCATATTGTCCTGTGTCACTGAGTCTCCAGGGTCCCAGACCTGTTCTTTTCTTTTTTTTAATATATAACAGAAAACATTTTCCTCTCCATTTAACTCATGAAATAAGGTCTTAAACCAGGAGCTCTCTGAAGTTGAATTAATTTGTTTCTGTGGAGGACTGTGAAGCACTGTGGGGAAACATCTCTTAAAATTACTAAGTATTTTTGCTGTTACAGTCAAACTCTCAGTGGAGTGATATGAAAAGAATGTTAAGTGTGAACAAATCCGCAGTTTGTGAAAGATGCAGACATTTACTGACTGTGGTGAGCAAGTGCTGGTGTCTACCTCATCCACTCAGCTATAGAAACAGTCACTCAGCACTAATTGCAGCTTTTCTCATTGGCAAACAGGTGTGGTGAGACCTTAAAGTTCAGAAAAGAGGGTGGCATGGCAAGAGTTTATTTATCTGGTGCTGACAATTTGCTGTGCTGGATTTCACAGTGTAAAGACATACTGTGAAATGATTAAGTGGAAATTAGCATGTTTGCTTCTCTTCCTCCATTTTCGTGCTTTGAATAAATGCAGTTTCACAGTTTTGCTTATTTCTGTGGGTCACTTTTTCCTCAAGGCTTGAAGCAAACTGTTGCAAGGTTTTCTTGGATTTAGTGGGCTTTGGTCCAGCTTTTTAGCACAAGGTCAGGTACAGAATTGACTGCAGTGCTCAGTGTCTGCTTCCAGAGCCAGGGTAGGATTTGTCCCATGTAATGCTTGGTCTTTCTTCACAAAAAAAACCCAAAAACCAAAACAACAAATCCAGACCCGAAGAACCAAACAAAAAATGCGAACCAACTAAACAAACAAGAAGAGATGCAGAAAGAGCAAAGTCTGATACTGACATTGGTAAAGTGTGAGCAAGACCAAGACATCAATAGCTCACGTACAAACAAGAACACTTTAGCCATTGGGGATTTGAAAGTTTTCAGGGTACTCATCCCAGAGTGCTTTTGCTCATAAAGAGGTTGGTATTAAGGATTTGATTACCCTGATGTGCCTGATAACCCCTGTGCAGATGTGACTCTACTGGGCACTGGGGAATCCCAGGGTTACACGGCTGCACTCACGGCTGTTCTGGCTTGACCAGCAGGGAGATGATAAAGGTGCAGGAGCCCCTCTGTCTACAGCCTTTTGTGTTCACAAGGTAAAGGCTCCTACCAAACCTCTTTGGTACCAGTGACCAAAATTGTGTTGTCCCCATGGACTGTGGACACAACAGCCCATGACATGTTTTCACAGGGTCCATATAAAATAACCAATATAAGCAAATTTATTGTAATTTGGATCAACTTCCTTATGAAGAGCTCTGCACTGAAACACTGTTATGGTTTTATGAGCGAAAAACAAGTGATCTCTAATGATGTATAAACACTCTTACACGATCTGTAAACAGTCCCACCTTTATTAACAGCAGAGATGAGCCTAAGTTTTTTTTCCCTTTAATGAAACCTGTGTTATTTATCTTGCCCTCTGTGGTTGGACATTTTCCTAAAACACAATAGGGTAAGGTGAGCGTTCACAGATTCTGTAAGTGGGCTGGGAGCTGCCACTGAACTAATGACTCATTTTCTCTAACTGCAGAACATAGACAGGAACAGCAGGTGTTTATTTTTTTCCTCCTTCTGATGTATCATTTAGGAAAGAGTATGTGTAGAAATAATGAGAAAATAATGAAAAGATAAATTCTTTGGACATGACAAGGCTATCTTGTGATAAGCTGGTGCAGAGCAATGGAAGCATCAAAACTTTCAGAGCTACCAAAGTTTACAGAGCAGTTAAAAACAAAGACTTTCTTTCACAATCTTTAACTACAGTAAATATCACCATCCAACACCCTCCCAAAATTATTCTGCCATTTGCCATACAACTGAGAAAGAATGGCAGGAATCCCAGATAAGATAGGGGATAAAAGCAAAGCACAAAGGATTAAGTGACTAATGCAAGACTGCTCAGGAAATCTGGCAGATATGCTGCGGGGTTGCTGAGTTCTATCTTGTTCATATCAGTGCAGAAATGTCAGACATCCAAGTAGGGTACTACACAGTCCTGTTTGTAAATGTTCTGGTAACATGGTATTTTTCATTATTGTAAAATTATCATTTGCTGCAACTTTTCATGTGACTACAAGTGTTTTCCTGAATTTTGGCCAGAAGAGATTCTTTAGAATCAAGATAGAAATTCCAGTCAGGGTTTCTCAATGTCTTCAGATATGGGAAAATCAGACCAAATGGCTAATTCAATTAATATTCCACTACTATTTAGGATGTGACAGCTGTAACAGGAGAGCTTAGGACAGCCTGGTAAGGTATTTGGTGTGAGTGTAGATTTTCTTATCATAGATTCATGCATTTAACCACCAGCTAGGGACCCATCTGAAGGGTTCTCATTGTTGGTTGATGTAGCTGATCAGTTAGTTGGATTTTTTTTATGGCTTTGGCTTAACATTGTTCTTTAAATGAGAAAAAAATACTGTCATCTGGAAATAACAAAATATTAATATTTTCAACTCTAAACCAGTATTTTTCCAGGTATACAGATAGCAGATTTCTCCAGCTATGCAGATAGCTGTATCCTACATTTCTTCTCATGTTTAGTGTTAACAATATGCTTAAAATCCTACCAGAAAATACATTCATTAGGCACAAAAATTGTGCATGGATTTACAAGTTCAGCTTCCTTCATCTTACAATCAAGCCCTGTAAAACACAGTAAAAATGTCATGGAATCACAGAATCATGGAATGTTTTGGGTTGGAAGGGACCTTAAATATCATCTAATCCAACCCCACTGCCATGGGCAGGGAGACCTTCTACTATCCAGGTTGTTTAAAGGCCCATCCAACCTGGCCTTGAACACCTCCAGGGATGGGGAATCCACAGCTTCTCTGGGCAACCTGTGCCGGTAACTCACCACCCTCGCAGTAAAGAATTTCTTCCCAATATCCAATTTAAACCTACCCTCCTGCACTTTGAAGCCATTGCCCGTTGTCCTACCAGGTCACTTCAGGCAGCCCATTTTGCAGATGTACTTACTGTGTACATCTTCTGACCCCTCAGCCCTCAGCAAATACAGTCTCTGCATCTTGCCTGCTCCTGTGGAAACCTCGGAAGAGCTGAAAACTTGGATAAATTGCTTTTCCTCTTAAATGTGCTTCTGGGTCATGGTGGTTTACACTGTTTCTAATCTCTAGATGGTAATTTCTTTCCCTAGGTGAAAAAACTTCAGTGCTTAAATCTACAGATGTGTTGTTTGTTGCTCTTGTGGTTGCTGTTACCTTTTGGTCATGAGCTGGGATGCCAAACTTCCAACCTCATTTCTCATGCATTCTCTTCATCATTAACTGTTTAAATTTCCTGTGCTTGGACGGCTGTTACTTCTCTCTAGCAATTCCCTCCAATGTGGCTCTGTTAAAATGCAGAAACTGTTATACAATCACAATAGAAAAAAGACCAGATGGCATCAATAACTGCTAATATACCTCCATGTTTATGCTCCAGCACGTGTCTGATGGATGGGATAAGTGCTAGTCACTGGTATTCTGTTTGTGTCATTGTTTGCTGAGGTTGTTTTTTTAATTAACCATATGCTCCCTGGAAAACCTTGAAAGCATTTCACATGGTTCCCCAAAATACATCTGCATTGCACCTTAAAAATGGACAGCGTTTTAAAACATAACCCCTTTTTCTCTGTAAAAAGGAAATAAATTGTATGAAAAGAAATGGAACTACTTTCTCTCCTGAGTTTCTATTCTGGTTTCTCCCCCTACTGCTTTCTAATGAAGAGCCATCCATTCACATGTTTATTGGTCTCTAAGCTGTACAGTCTCTAAAGATGTGGTTTTAGTATACTTTTTTTTAATACAAACAACTAGAATAATTATCAATATGACCAGACAATAGTTAGAGTCATTTTGATTTTTCAATCTCCTAAGACTCTTGACACCCTTTAGATGTTTATGAAAGCAGTGCAGGATGCAGACTGTCACACACTGATTCTCTGTGCAGTCAATGAAAGAAGCAGTCACATCCCTGAAATCTGGAATCCATAGCAAACGACTAAATATGCCATCCTAGCTATGCTTTTCTATCATTCATGCAGTCAGTTTCCATATGGCAGACTTAGGGAGCAGGTTGCTGGATTTGCCCCACAGTCTCACTCACTGTATTCTCTCAAATGTACTCAAAGCAGAGAGGTGACACTCGCAGCAGAGGAATTGTTTCTGGGGTTTGTGACTACAGGTCATTCTTAGAGGGAAGGGACAGCTGATCATGGCAGGGAGAAAGGCAATTTTATGCAGGCTTAACTGGTAGATTGGTTCTAACAAAAGGGTTAGAGCAGTCTGGTTTTCACCAGCTTAATGGGCATTCAAAAAGTATCCTAGATCATCGAATACCCTGAGCTGGAAGGGACCCACAAGGATCATCAAGTCCAAATCCTGGCCCTGCACAGGACAGACGCAAGAATCACATCAAGTGCCTGAGAGCATTGTCCAAATGCTCCTCGCACTCTGTCAGGCTTGTTGCTGTCACCACTTCCCCTGTTCCTGCGCGTGTTACCTGCGTCACTGTGGCTTTTAGGGCAGGGTTTATATTTCTTAGCTTCCCAAAACTTACCTAACTAAATTAGCTATCCAGCAATGTAAGCATTGACAACTGAGCAAGTTTCTTGTGTTCCTATTATAGTTAGTAAAAACAAGTCCACAGAGTCAGTGAAGCACAGGGTGAGTCATTTAACCAAACATAGGTATTGACTTTAGGATGACATAAATCACACCCTACTCTTAATTGATCATCTAGAAACCCAAAGGCAACTTTTAAAGATGCTGATGCCACCTTGCATTGTATCATATGGTAGCTTAATTAGTGTGCTTTGCCTCCCACCTTAGTTTCTTGACTTGTGAAAGTGAGATCGTACAATCAGCCACCCAATTTGCGAGAGATGAAGATAATGAGTTCATGTTTGTACAGTGCTGAGGAAATATTAAATCCAACAAGCTGTGCCTTAACAATATAGTCTTAACCCATACTGATGAAGACATACTGTTTACATACAGACAGCAAGAGAGCCATAAGCTCTGGTTAGCTGGCAGCCCTTCAGGGTCTCTGCATGGCTTTCAACATTAGGTATTTTGTAAATAGGAATGTTAGGGCAGATATGTTGGAAGAATTGCCTAGAGTGAAGCAGAACGTTAGCAGCTGAGTTGGGATAGTGATTTTTTGTGTATAGCTCTTGTGACAATTGCTAATTGTCAGCTATAATGTAGTTCTGTCTTCCTGTGATTCCCTCATTTACTCCCAAAGGAATACAGATGATTTTTATGTCACATATCTATTTTGGTTACCAAATGTCTAAGAAATGCCTTCAGATATTCCAGGATGAAAAGAGAGATAAATAGCCTTAATTTTCATTGCAAGTAAGGTAATTTGTTCCAAAATTTCTGCAGTGTTCATGTATCTAATGAGTCAGGGTGTTTCATAGCTCATCAGACTTCAGCTGATATTTTTTAGCTTTCCTATGTCAGAAGGAATACCTGATTGTGGTTGTTAAAAGCATGGATCGGTGAAGAATTATTGCTACCATATATATGTTATACAAATATCTCAAACCAAATCTTGGCTACAGTATTTCATCAAGGCAGCCGAGTATGATAAATCAGTAACAGCTGAAATCTGTGGTATCAAGACACAAAAACTGTTTGCTTATTCTCCTGACAAAATTTTCAGCAGCAGATAAATTGCCATGTACTTAGATGTGAGGTAAGATACTGTAGACATGGGATAATCTCTGAGGTGATAAAGCCAAATGATAAAACTTCACATTATAGCCATGTATATAAAAGATGACTGGATGGCATAATCCTTTTAGAACAGTAACTACCAACATACATCTAATCTCTTCAGTAGCAGCCTAATTTGCCCTTCTCCTCCCTGAAGTAATCATGAAAATTACAGTCAGAAAGGCTAAACAGCACAACCACATACTACTCTCATGGAATAAAGAAAGGCAATCAGGATGGATTGTAAAAATGCATCAAGAATGAAAAAAACAACCAAAAAAGACCAAACCCAAAGGGAAATGTAAGTCTATTTCTTATCTGAAAAGACCTAATAAAGGAAGAACAAGAAAGTTTAATATTCCATATTCAAATATTAGTTAAGTGAAGTTGGTTTATTAAATCTATTATTTTTGAAGAAGAAGATAAGAGTCCAATATAGAATAAGAAATAATAAACTAAGGAAATTTTCAGGAAATTAGGAGTGTTCAACACAACAGTATATTCAACACCCAGTAATGAGTGGTGTCCCTCAAAAGTATAAATTGGGACCAGTACTATTTAATATATTCATCAGTGACATAGTGAGTGGGGTCAAGTGCACCCGCAGCAAGTTTACAAACCACCAAGCTGAGTGGTGCAGTGGATTCACTTAGGGAGGGATCATCCACTGAGGGAAGGGATGGCATCCAGAGGGACCTTGACAGGCCTGAGGAGTGGGACCTTGTGAGCCTCATGAAGTTCAACAAGGCCAGGTGCCAGGTCCTGCACCTGGGTTGGAGCAATCCAAATCCATACTGGAGGATGAAGGGATTGAGACCAACCCTGCAGAGAAGGACTTGAGGATGCTGGTGGATGCAAAATTAGAGATGCATTTACAAGGTTCACTCACAGCCCAGAAAACCAACCATGTCCTGGGCTGCATAAAACAAAGCATGGCCAGCAGGTCAAGAGAGGTGATTCTGCCTCTCTATTCCACTTCTGTGGGAGCCCACCTGGAGTACTGTGTCTGGCTATAGGATCCCTAACATCCTGTTGGAGGATGTTCAGAGGAGACCATGAAGATGCTCAGAGGGGTGGAGCACCTCTCTGGTGAAGACAGGCTGAGAGAGTTGGGTTTGCCCAGCTGGAGGAGAGAAGGCTCCAGGGTGGCCTTATTTTGGCCTTTCAGTATACAAAAGGGGCTTGTAAGAAGGATCAAGAGAGATTTTTACCAAGGCCTGTAGTTACAGGACAACAGGCAGCAGTTTTAAACTGAAAGAGGGCAGGATTAGATTGGGCATAAGGATGACATTTTTTATAATGAGGATGGTGGGACCCTGGAGCATGTTGTCCAGGAAAATTGTGGATGTCCCACCATCAGAACGGTTCAAGGTCATGTTGAATGGGGCTTTGAGCAACTTGATTTAGTGAAAGATATCCCTGACAGGGGGAATTGGAACTAGGGGATCTTTGAAGGTCTCTTCCAATCCAGATCATTCTGTGATACTAATGTTGATTCCTGCTACGAAAAGCAATTTCTATTTTGAAATTGTCTTCCATGTATAACATATTGAAAACATCAGTCATCAATATTCCACTATAATTAGTAGTAGAGGAGTCTGAGCTAGAAATCAGTGACTGGCTCTGGACACCACATGTAACAAATATTTCTGAAAAATTTGAGTGCAAGAGATACAAAAAAATCCCCAAAACAGGATAGTAAGCAATGTGGTAAGCATGACCTGTGAGAGAATCAGAAAGAAGTGAGATTATGGGAAAGTATACAACTGTCGGGGTTTGACGCTAGCTAAGTGCCAGGCACCTACGAAAAAACATTCACTTATTTTCCCCTGCTATAGCTGAGCAGAGGAGGGGAAATTAAAACCAAAACTTCATGAGTTGAGATAAGGATTAGGGGAAAAACCTTTTAAGGCAAAACTCGTTTAAAACTTAAACACTGTAAAGAGAATTTATTATTAACAGAATTAAAAGTAAAAAGGGTAATGAGAACTAAAGCAAACTTTCAGAACAACTTTTTTTTCCAGTCCCTCCCTCTTTCCACCGACTGCGCAAGGAAACAAAACATGGGGTTTTGGTCAGTATTTCATTTCTTAAAAATCTTTCTTCAGTATATTTAAGGAAAAGAGTTTCTTCTGTTGTGCTGTGGGATCCTTCCCAGGGGAGATAGTTCTTTGTGAACTTTTCTAGTGTGGCTTTAACTTCCACAAGCAAGAGTCCTGCCTGAACCTGCTGCAATGTGAAATCCCTCCCACAGGCCAAGCAGTCTTCCCACAACAGCCCAGCATGGGCCACTTTAGTTCATGGGGTTCAGTCTTTTAAGGCTGAGCTGTTCTAGTTTGGAAGCTAAGGCTCCCTTCCTCTATCTCTAAAAGCAAGGGTCATCCCTCTGTTCGAGTTCCTCGCTAGATAACAGCTTTTCAGTATCCAGGTACTCCAGCGTAAGTATTCTCCTTCACGGCTGCGTGTGTATCTCTGCACCCCCCCATGCACCTCATGAATTATAGGGAAACAGTTTGTTGTATTACAGTCCTCACCACGGCTTGCACGAGAACCTCAGCTCTGACGCTTGGAGCACCTCCTCCCTCTCCTTTTTTTCACTGACCTTGGTGACAGCATGATGGTTCTCCTCACGTGTCCTCACTTTTCCTTTTTCTCTGACTTGGAAGAAAGTCGGTGTCTGTAATTGAGAGGTTGATCTCGTCCGGGCTCCGCATTGGGGAATTGCTCACCGTGTCTCTCGCTGCTGCCACGTGGTCCCTGCCGGCACCGCAAGGCCGGCCCCGACCGCGTGGTCCTCGCTGGCACCGCACAGGCGGCTCTGGCCTCGGGACGGCCTCAGCCGTGCGGTCCCGGCCTCAGGAAGGCCCTGGCTGCGCAGCCCCTGGCAGCCCCTGGTGGGATGGGCCCCAGCAGCCACCTCACCACCCCTTGGGAAAAGAAAAAGGAGAACTTCCTGCAGTTTTTCCTTTCTTAAATATGTCATCACAGAGGATTTACTGTCTTGTCTAATTGGGCTAGTAACCTGCCCATTGTCAGAGCCTTCAGCAACTGACTCGGTGCCAGACATAGAAGTTTCGAGCAGCTTTTCTTCCACCCCCACTAAAAACCAGGCTGTGTTAAACCAACACAACAACAGTCCTCAAATATGCAAAAGACTTGTATTTCATATTCTCTGTGAAAAAACAAGAGGAAATCAGTAATAATTTGTAGCAAGAATGACTTTAGCTACAGAAAGGCATGTATAAGGATGGTGATATGGAATGACAAAGCCTGCTGCTGTCTCGATCACTGGATGTCTCTAAAAATGCATCAGACAAGGTCAGAATATCTAAACAAGAAGATTGTCTGAACAGTCACTCAAGGACCAAGCAGTTACAGTTCTGTTGCCCAAATATATTCTCACTGTTTTGTGTGGAGAGAGCAGAGAGGGCAAGAGCTAACAGATGGGCTCTGTTCATGAGAAGCTATAACTGGATCCCATACAGATTATCTGAGTTGTACAAATGGATCATTTTAAAAATGCTCCTATTGCCCTGTTCATAGGGGAGTTAATGTGGAGTTTGTTTGAGACAGCCTCATTATGTGAAAGGCACTAACAAAGGAGGTTGGGTTAGGCAACGTTTGGAGCATCCCTTCAGTTGTGATCCAGAGGCTTTTTCTATGGCACAGGGAACAAGAAAATACCAGGAGTACATTCTTTCTGCAAGTAGGAGTAATTGATTGAAGAAGTTTTCTCATTCAGACTTTTTTAAAGACAGGTTTTCACAGACATCAGTGTAAATTTGGCAACCAGTTGACATTCATTTTCGGCAGAACTGAAAATTTTCTATGGGAATATATTTGTCTTGTTTCAATTAATGGCCACTGGAGAAGGTGTATCTTCAGCTAGTATTTCAGCCCCTATTTTCCCTCCAAGCATTCTGCTCCACCTAAGAGCCAGTATCCGACTCCTTGCATCTCCTCGGAAGCTTCTGCGAGTTGCCATCTGTTAGTAGATTGCCCTGCCTAGTGCAGCACCCTCCTCACCAGAGCCCATTCCTGCTCACCCCTGCCCCAGTCTACCTCTCTTTCAGGTCATTTCCATGCCTTTAAGCACAAACAAACATAAAACACAGCGATCTCTGTCTTGTCTCCCAGCCTTCAGAAACCAGGGATGCAGAAGTGGCTAATTGTGTATGGCATCTTGCTGGACTTGAATGGCATTGAGAAAAAGCAAGTATGATTCAGCTAAAGGCTACGTGGGCATGTCAGCAGTTACAAAACTCCAACTGGACAGCACACAAGTATGAAATGACTCTTCTTTAAAAAGTGAGGCCCTTGAGGTTTAGCAACACATTCATTGAATGCACTGGTGCCCAGAAGTTATTTTGGTTTCAAGCCTTTGACCAGAATAAGGTCACTCTACATTTGCTTCCCTGTTAAAGGAATTTGTTAATCTTGAAATATTTATGCTGAGCTCTAACAGTGTTGCCTCTTTAGGGGCTGCTTCTTTTGTGACACAGTATTTTTTCTGTGCTTTATTTATATGAGGTAGATGTGTCAGGACAAACCAACTGTGGATCTGGCTGTTTGTACGGGAGAACACATGGGATCAAACCAAATGTCTCTGCCTCTCACATCCCTACAGAAGGCTGCTCCCAATTTTCCACCCATGATATCTTCTACCTAAGACCATGAATAAAATATCTTCCCATGTATTTCCTGGTAGACTGTATATGAAGATTTAAATAAATTATTTTGAACACCTTAAAGAATGTAAAGAAATGCAAGCTGGGTCTACTTTCTAGCATGCATTCACCTGAAACAGAGCACACCTATATTGAGAAAAACACCCTTCAAACTGAAAAAAAAAAAAAAAAATTACAAAAGGACATATACATGAATTTGAAGAAGTGAGAAACAGGCTGGATGCAATAAAATCCTGCCTCATTTCCTTAGGAGAGGATAGAAAAAAACCAGTATTGAGATCAGTGACAGCTCCTTGAGGAAGCTGGTGATATATTTTGGAAGCATGTGTGAAAATAGACAACGTAAAAGGCAGTGGAACACAGGTTTCATGAATAAAAAGAGGCATCAAAATCCACTTTTGACACATTCCTTCTAAAGTTCAGTAAGTTTGTGGCTCTCAAATAGCTCAGGAACGGACAATCACACTGACAGGTCTCAAACAGTCAATTTGAAAAACTACTTCAAATCTACTTACTGTGGGGTGAGATCCTGTAGGAACCCAGATCCTCCTGTATGGCAACCTATGGATCATCAAGTAGATCCCCATCAGACCCAGCTACCCTTTTTATAAAGTATTTATTGCTTTTCTGTTGAAGACTAGTGCAGCAGCTTCACAACTTTAGTTTTCAGTCCTGGCTGAATTAAGGAATTCAGGAATTCAGTGTTTCATACTAAGTAATTTAGCTTCCCTTTTGCCCAAAGCAATGAATATAATAAAATAGACTGGATAAGAGATATGCGCCAAGTTCCACCATGGTTTTGTGACTTCTGGTTACAACTTCCAAGCGCTGGGTAAGGTTTAATCACCAAGTGACACCTTATCACATGAACTCAGCAGTAAGACAGTTGCAGATCTCAGAGGAAAACTTTTAAAAGGTGCTTTAATTCAGATGAAAAGAATGATTTCCTTAATCAAGAGAGGCTGTAGGCATTTCTCCTAATATAATCATCATCAGCTGCCAGATCAGGACACGCTTTCCTGGAACACTCTTTCCTCCCACCAGCTGTTGTTATGTGAAGGTCAGAGGAGAAGAACATCCCTAAGGAGCAGCTCCCCATCCCTTGATTGCACATTCTGCAATAGCTCTCACTAACAGGATCTCCTCTCCCAGTTGGAGGTACCAAACTATAAAGGAAAAAAAAAAAAAACATTTTCTGAGCAAACCACTTATCTCAAGACTGAAACTCTTTATGACAAAATCACAGTGACTCCAAACTAGTTCAGACCCTAAGGGTGAATTCTTGGCCTAAACGAAATCAAGGATAAAATTTACACCATAACCTGCAGCCTCTTGAAGCAACAGGAGACTTTCCATGGAATTCATTAGGGTGTGATTAAATCGAGAAAACAAGCCATATTAGGTTACATAAAAGATGTAACTGCTGAAAAGGAAGACAGCTACCAGTTACAGCCAGGTGTTTTAGCACAGAGCAGCTACACACACTGTGGAGTGCTCAGCATAACTGTCCAAAGCTTTTCCAAGAAATTTTATGGAAGAGACAAGGCAGAAGTTAATGTGTTTTGAGGCAGGAAAAAAAAGGGAGCTGATTTCTGCAGGGAAGAGAAAGGAAAATGTCTTCCTGGTTAAAATTGACCGCAGACAAAGCAGCTGAGTACTTACCGGAAGACTACATCTTTAGAAAACGGCCTGCTCTCTCTATACATGTCATTTGCTCTTTTTGCCTACTGTTTCCATGACCTGGATAAAGATGTGTTTGTTGAAAAACACCTCTTACCAGCCTGATATGGTCCAAAGGCAGATTAGGGTGGTGAGAGCTCTGCACCAAGCCCTGTCAGAGGCCTCTACAATCTCATGGCAATTAATACCCCAGGTGTATTTCCTCTGCTCAGCTCCAGCTCCTCATCTCCCATTGCCAGTGAGCCATTGCCAAAGCCCACTCTCATCTTCTTGTGTGATGTGGCAGCTGTCCGAGGGCTCTGTTGTCTGCATGAAGTCAGCAATGTATGGTAAATGTGGTGTAAATGTAGTGTAAATGCAATGTAAATGCAGTGTAAATGTATGGTAAATGTGGTGGCACTGGGGACAGGGCACACAGGGCACACAGGGCACATACCTTCTCAGCACAAGTTCAGAATTTGTCAGACAGGTGAGTTTTCTTGTGCAGGCCAACTGGAGAACGTGTCAATGGCCAGGCAGTATGCAGCCAAAAACACAGAGGAAAAACTGCTGAAAAAAAGAAAATGTTTCACTAGGAAGGCAGACTGATTTGGCATTTCGCACAGCTTGGACATCCAAACGAAACAATGCAGTTGTTTCTACTTTGATTTTGGGAAAAGAACAACCCAAGAATGTAATTTTTTCACTAAATTTACCTCTGAGTACCTGTCATCTCCACTCTTTCTTCTGTTTTCATCACCATCACCTTCTTGTCTTCATCTGCCTTGGAAACATTCTCATCCGAGTTCTTCTCAGATTATCTTCTTCATAGGGCACTGAATACCCCACACCCCAGATTTCTCTTAGACTGAGCATTCATTCAGCACACATTATTAATCTTGTTATGCCTGTGAATTCTCAAGTGAGTCTAAAATTTGCAGGTTTACGGTAAACAAAAAAAAACCCAAACAAACAAAAAGCACACAACAAAACAAAAAAACAAAAAACAAACAAAAAACCACACAAAAACAAAAACAAAAAAGAAAAAGAAAACTAATCTATCCACAACTTTTCATGGCTCAGAGCTCAAAAAATGATTGCTCCGGGAGTAACATTCTACTGAGGAGGCTGAGAATACAGGAAAGGCCAGGGGATCACAAGTAATTATGTTACAGCAATTTAATGAGCTCCCAGTCACCTGCTAAATCACAGTAAATTTGATATTTATTTTCATATGCTATCCCACCTACTGTGTCAAATGCATTCTCTGAAATCACTATTTGACTTGTTAAGTAGTTAGACCACTTGCAGATATCCGTTAATACTCTGAGGATGTTTATTTACAATCAGGTCTCTTCATTTAAAATGCATATATGAAAAGCAATAACAAAACACTGCTAGATGATTCACATTGTTTCTCTCTGCTTTTCATGAAGGCCTCGGTGAATAACAGAGCAAATTATCAGTAAATTTCCCATAAGAATTTGAAATTAACTTGTGTCATCTGTGCTTATGCAAGTTTCATTCTCCTTTCTGCAAATATGCAAGTAATCCCTTTTTACTGTCCATGGAAAGTGAATTTAGAAAATCAGTTTTTGCATTACAGTATTTTTGCTGGCAATGATTTTGTAAATTTCGGAGCAGCTTGAGAAAGCAACGAGTTACCTGAGACAGCAGCACAGCTCAGCCTTTGAATATGCCAAATCAATCTGTAGAGTTAAATATTGGTTAAAATAGTCATTAATTAAGCTATCGTAGCAAATTCATTGGAGAAAGTGAGAATCTGTCTTTCTGTGTTCCAAACCTGGAAAATAAGTCAGTAAAATAACATATTATTAATGTGCACTTCTCTCCAGATCTAATTGCTGCCCTCTTTACATGTCTTTTATATGCAGGAGAGTCTAATGACTATGAATAAATAACACACTCTTGCAGGAATGATTACATGGTTTCAGACTTGACTTCCTTGAGTACAGAAAGAGATGGCAGATTAAACTTTATGGGCTGCTGTTCCTCCACTCTGTGTGGGACAACACTTTAATGACATTTTCCCATGCACTGATAACAAAGGCACAGAGTGTTTGGGAGAGAAAATTGCTTTGAGGTAAGAATTCATGTAAAGTGCAGTGGCATTTCTGAGCGGGGCAAGTCAGATCCCATCCAATGTCACACTTCCTTGATCCAAGGTGAGAGAGGCACTATGATTTGACAAGGGCGAGGAGCTGTGCCCTTTCACGAGTGAGCAATGTGTCACCTCTTCTGCTCCTCTCACCTGTTTTCACCCAGTCACATGGCCTGACAGGTCCCTGGAAGTTTGTTTGCCTTGCTGAATTCCCTGGACAGTGGTTTACACATGTATATAAAAAAACAAATGAAAAAACCTGAGACTAGACAAAGTAATTCTAGAAGGATATTACTGCTCAGGGAATGTCATTACAATTTTGTCTTTATGAAATTACTGACCTACATAATTTATACTCAGAAGTGTAAGGGATATTGTAGATGACCTAACTCCCATTATATCCCAGCAATGGAGCTTGGCATCTTTTTAAGCTGATGCATTAGTATGTGTCACGTTCAGACAGCCATCTGAAATTACTAGCTGTGATTAATATAATTAATTATCTACCATTATCTGGGCCTAAATTTTGGTAGGACCCTTTCAAAGAGTGAGATAATTTGATATATTAGCTGGAAAACATCCAGACAGTTTATATGTAAAATGATTAGGAAGTAATAAGACATATTTCCTGCTTTCACAAATAATTTTGTAATGAGGTTGTAGAAAAACAATGAAGTTTACAAGTAATACATCAAAGCAATGTTAAAGCTGTTGATAATTGCACTGCAAATAGAACCTGGAAACATTTCCTGGCAAAGAGTTTATGTCATGACTGAGCAATACAGCTGCAAGGACTGACTCTACTCACTAACTGAGGGGACAGATTGATCAAAGGAAGAGATGATCCTTTGGTGGAGATGACACAATATTGCTCATTGGTGCTTTTACTTCTTAAAATGGATTTTTGTTTCAAAAGTGAATCAGCAACTTGAAAAGGCTAACTAAGCCCAAATCAAAATGATACCTTTTCCTTGTGATCAATCTTCTCTTTGTGACACAAAAAGGAAACAAAAAGTGAGTTTACTCAAAATAAAGTCCTGTCAAATCCAAAACCATATTATTAATATTTTTTATTTCTTGAGAAAAAAAAATCCAAAATTACTTGCTCCTCCCCCTTTTTTTTAATGTTCAGATGAGCAACAAAAAAATTCTTTCCTCTGTCTTAGGCATGACTCCAATAGAAATTTCTTACAGTTTGACACAAAGTGTAAAATGCCTTTTATATCCCAGTAAGAAAGCATTTCAGACAGAACAATGATTTCTCCATCATATTAAATTTTCACCAGTCTCTGCTGTGCTGCACTGCAAATGTACACTGTAACCTGTCTGTGAAAAAGAAGAGGCAAGTTATGAAGGGATTATTAGGTAAACAAAAGCAGGAGATGCACAAAGGTTATGCTGTCCTTATGAGCAATGTAGTAATGGCAATACACTTCTGTTAATAATTATATGGTGACAGAAATAGGGCAAAATACACAATTTTTTCACAGTCACATTCATGCCATGGAACAATGAAGCGATAGCTCCCTTTGTGCTGCCCCGGATGACATGTCCACACTGTGCAGGACTGTAGGGCAAGGTTCTGGCTCAGGCCTGAAACCTGTTTACAACATCATGTGCCTACTGACAGATCCAATGTTTTTTAGCTGGTGGGGGTCTCAAGAAAATAATGTAATGGGCATGAGTCTGTGTGCATGTGTATAACACAGTGTAGAATTAAGAGAATGATAACATTTAAAGAAAGAACAGAAAAGGTTATCCTTTGGAAAGATACAATTAACAAGACAAGACTATTTATTTGTTATAGACTGGAAAGCTTAGAATATTGCCATTACCTAACTGACCTTATACCTTCCTCCTGCAAACCCTTTTTATGCTCAGCCCAGCTGGAAAAATCCTCTCTGAGGGTTGTTGTGCTGGCACACAGACATAAAAGATCTCTGCAATGTGTTAGCGCCCTCACTAAAGATACATCAGTATGTAGGGGTAATGGACATTTGCCACATGTTGTATCAAGTTGTTGTAAATCTTTACTTGGGAATTTTGCTGACTCTATCCAAGTTCACAGAAGATGGAAATGTGGCAACAAATGAGCTCGAAGAAGGATGTGTAGGATGAACTTGCAAAGTCCTTTACAAGAATGTGGATCTTTTTTTTAACCTCCCCACACATAACCACTAAATATTCTCAACCTGTTAGTATTATTTTCACCGAGAATGACATCTGCTATTGCTGTTTTATACAAAATGTTCTTCTAAACCTTTGGTGTGTTTTGGCACTGCTACTTGCCACTGCTAAGGCAGAAAGCAAGAAAAGATTTTGTAAGTCTTATAAAGTTCCAGTGGGGTGAGTTTTGCCATCACTGAGGTCAGAGCCACCCCTGCACGTGACAGCATGCTGAGACTAATAAGTCTGACTTTTGGTGGCTTAGTGTGTGCTAAGGACATTATTTCATTGCACAATTGAGATCATCAAAGTATGAGACAGGCTGCTTGTATTAGACCAGGTTATTTGGGGGCAGATTATCTGACAGAGTATCCTGTCTCCAGCATGGATCAGCAAGTGGGTACAAAGGAAGGAGCAGAAGAAAAAGGCAGGCATGCAGTGATTCCTCTCCAGGGTGCTCTGCCAGTCTTCAAATCACTTATAACTCACAGACTTCTTGGAAAGTTGCCTTTGCTGTTGACAGCCTCCATTAGATCTGAACTCCATGAAGTTTCCCAGACACTGAATCTAAACTTCTGGCACCTGTGACATCCTGAGACAGGGTCCCCACCAAAGAGCTTCTTCTCACAGCCCAAGCAGTTCTTTTCCTTCACATTGCCATCTAGCAGCTCAAACTTCAAATAAGCTGCAACTCTAAAGAAAGGAAAACAAATTCCAGATGACCAATAAGCCATCTTTTGAAAACCGGAGTGCCCAGAATTTTCTTCTGTCTCTGTCTACACGCAATCCATATTCATCCCCAGTTCACCCACACATCTGTTCTGGCTGTGAGACATTTGAATTTTAATTTCCTCAAGGATGATGGACCCGTTTCCTAAAGCAGGCTGCCAAAATCTGTCAACTCATTTGTCCTTCTGTCAAACCTCACCAGGAGTAGGCTCCTTCTTGCTCTTCCAGAAAGGAGAAACTCCAACTTTCCTTCACTCCCACACTAACCAGAACCACACTGACCAGAGGAAAAGGGTCAAGGTGCCAAGCAGGACTGGTTCAGCCCAAGCTGGGGCCACAGTTACCAGTGGTACTGGTTAGCTGCTCCCAGCTGCTCCATACAGACAGCTGCCTTCTTCTGATGCCTGCAGCCAGACAAGTTTGCTGGTTATTTTTTTCTCAGAAGAGCTAGGACCTCCATCACAGGCTAAATGCCAGCAGAATGACTGATTTTAGAGACGTTTTTCCACCATTTTCTGCTTCTAAATGTGTAGTACGATAAATATTTAAGTGAAAATTATTTTTTGCTCCTTTGATAGAAAGTAAACTGTGAACTTCCTGTGAATGAAAAACAATGTAGTGATTGGAAATAATTTTAACAGATGACTCATAAGTCTACATTGGTTTTTGCATCAGCAAATAAAATTGGTCGGGATAGATGGAAAAAAATACATTGAAGTTTAACTACCAAATGCATCTTCCAAGCCCTCATTACCAAACCCTTTTCAAATTAAGTCATTTTCATAATAAATCACCCAGCTATGTTTTGCATTTGCAAAATTTTTTTAAATTAAAAAAAAAAGAAAAATGGAAAAAGCACTCCTAGTGACACCCCTTGAGAACAAAGGGCTCTCCAAAATGCAAACAATTAGAGAAGTCAAAGTTAAGTACTCATTCACACAAAGGGAAAAAAAAAATACCAAAACAGTGAAGGGGGAATTATTGTGCCAAGTGAAAGTTTTTCCAGCTTTTACTTATTCACTGTTGCTCCCTTACAGTCCTCTGTTGAAACTCTTGTAACTCAGCTCTACAGGAGCAAATTGTAAAATTGTTGGCAAACTGCCCTTTCTTGGCACCTGTAGTACCTCTGAAGCTCCCAGATGTCACAAAAGAAATTATACCTGGAAGGTGAAAGGCTGGAGTTGGGACTTCAGCAGAACTTGCAGGATCGAGCTAGATGGGCCCCAGGAGATGAGGCTGGGAGATTTATAGTCAGGATAGTTGTTGGCTCTGGGCATCAGGCCAATCTCATTATCTTGGACACAGTCAAAGAAGATGAACTCACAGAGTACAAACCTTGCACTGCAAACCACTTACACAGCTCTGCTGTGCTAATTATGTTAGTATTGGTTTCCCTTTCAGCCTAAGCAATTGCTGCTCCTGCCTCACGTGTCACCTGGAATTCAAACTCCTCCTTGCCTCCCACAGGAGCCTGCTGTTTTGTGACCTGCTGCCTGTCAACAGCCACTGTGCTCCTGCCAGCAAGGTGTTTTCTTTTGGTGGTGGATGAAGTTATTTCCATATATAATTGATAAAGGGCTCTGGGATGAATGGTAAGACACTACCTTCAATTGTTGAAGCCAATCTCTGAACAGTTTTTCCAGGTTCCACAACATCTTCTTCTCATAAAGGACTTGAAAAACTTAATCAGCTGAATAATTAAATCCAGATTGAGAGACCTGCACCAGCCTACTCCTGCTAACAATGCTCTGGATCAGCACATGGGGAACGTCTCATAAATTTTTTTTTTCCCACCAACTGCTGTTAGAAAAAAAGCTTTTTTTTTCCAAGTGCCTGCTACATCCCTTTCTCCTTTCCTTGAATAGCCTTGTTCATCTTTCAAATTCCAACATGACCAAACCAAGAAACTGCTTTCTTTGCTTTCACCACAACCTCAGGAAGTAGGGCCCACACAGAAAACAAATGTATGAGCACATAACTTCTTTAAGCGCACACACATGAATCCATCTTTTTAGACAAAGGCTTGCACACAGTTAATTTTTTTGTTGAATTGGGCTCTGTACCATGAAAATTATCTCATGAATTAGGATTTGGAAATCACCACATTATTGGTTTTATTTTAATTACCAGCACATGAGTCTGAAATAATTTTTGTCAGAGTCCCACAAGGGCCATTTTAATGGTGGCTGGGCAAGAGAAATACAGAGCTTTCCAAGGAAAAACAAGTGTTAGGCAGATTGTCTTCAACACAGGAGATATCCCTCTTAGTTATGTAACATTCATGTTTCTTGGGTTCTCTGGCATCCAACAGCTGGTGTTTGCTTAGGGTAGGATGACATTGCTTCTGGTCTCTGCCATGCACACAGTCCAGCAGCAGGTTACACACATCTGTCATGGGTTAAAAACAGCACAGTACATCCACTCTTCTAAGGGCTTAAACCTAGAGATCAGGGCCAAGTTAGAGGATGGCAGCTGCTTTGCAATGAAATTGGAGTGCTCCCTCTGTAAGATAGAGCTGGAGACTGACTACTTATTCTACAAATAAACATTGAAAAAGATTTAAGGTAGTGGTTAAAACCTCCCTGGAACTTAAAATGTGCAGGCAAGGTTTCTTTATGGCCTGAGGCAGAAAAATCTTGTTCCACTGACGTCTTTAGATCAAGGATTTCTGCTGCTCTCCCAAGGACAGATAAGCACACACAGTCTACCATTAAAGTGTCTGAGCTTTGTTTTGTAATAAATATTGTAATAAAAATTCTATTTCAGACTGGAGGCATTTGCTAAGCAAGGCTGAGGAACATTGATCTGAGCTACTTAGCTAATCAATACTTCTTTTGCATGCTTATCTGGAAACTTGTGATTCTCCCAACTCCAGCTTCATTTCACCAATTACAGTAAGAAAGGTTAAGCTTGGATTTATTTTTGTAAGCAACCTGATTAAGAAAAAAAATATATATTTTTTACCTCTTTTTCAGTACTTATGAAGTTCATAAAGCCACCGAGAACTGCATTTCTTCTTGATGGCTTGGTAAAAGAGCGTGTTTGTAATGCAGATACCACATTAATTACTTTAGGAACTGACGGCATGTTCCTGCATATTTTGCAAAACTGTGAAGTCTGTTGTGCTGAGCAGAAGGAAGCAGTGTTTTAATGTGTTTCCACTACAGAGTGCTGGATCAGGGAGAAGCAAAGGAGACCTTCAGACAATGGGAGGAAACAAAAAGGTCACAGGCCTTAGTATTCTTGGGGGCTTCAACGACCCCAATAGCAGCTGCCCAGGCAGCAGCTCCAGTGCTGGCACCATGGGCAGTGGAGCACCCCAGAGTGATGCACTGGGGGAGTCCTTGAACCAAGGGAACCTCAAGGGAGTGGTGAGACTCACCAGGAGCCCACAGCTCACAGCACAGCACCAGGAGACCTGTGTGGTGCCAGGAGTGACAGTGGTCAAACCCCTCTCCCCATAAAAGAAGCCCTTAGGAAGTGCTGGAACCAGGAGCGCTGTGGCACTTGGCAGGCAAGAAGGGCACTAGAGCTCTGCCAGGGAGGGATGGTCTCCAGCAGGCAGAAGTCCCTGTCCTCTCTCAGCTCTGCACCCACAACAACTGATGCAGCTGCCCAGAGAGAGCTTAGAGGGAAGGCACTGCCATCCCAGTGCCAGCAGGAAGCGCCAGCCGGTCAATTCCTGGCTCTGAGCCTGGTGTCACCAGCAGAATTTGGGTTTGTTTCATCATGGATCTATCTACACGACACCAGGCCCACTGGAACAGATGTGGTACACCAAGGGGGGAAAAGGAACTTAGAGCAAAAGTGAGCAGGGATGATCAAAAGGACTTTAACCTGTATTTGAAGGGGGAAAGGGATAAAATCAGGTTGATTAGAGACAAACCTCTGTAGTGAGGTGGCACACAAATGTTTGAGGGATGATGTGAGGGTGAGGTCCCTCAGGCTGCTCCAGGCTGTGCTGGACACACTGGAGCGCATCTGAAATGTCCCTGTGGGCATGTGCGCAGCCCCTCAGCCATCACCACGGGGACAGGGGATGGAGATCCCGTGGCAGCAAACACGTAGGGATGATTCATGGTCTCAATTTAGCCTATTTGGGGGAAAGTAAAGATATTGCATTTTGAGTTAGCTTTTGGGCTCTCTGAATAAGAAGTTTGGATTTAGGTGTCAAGGAGATGTCATAAGTTTCTCATATTTCAATCCCATGGTATTTACTGTGGGCATCACTCTAGCTGTTGCACTGAGGTACAATCAAACCACTGCATTACTTTGGTTATTTCTCAGTGTCCACAGTGGTTTCAGACCATCAGTGGAAATGAGAGTAATTACAGGATGAGGTTTGGAAGGGGGAGGAGAGTATGAGCCCTCAATCTTCACTTACATCAGTGGACTGCAGATAAAGTTGGTGAATTCACAGTAGTGCACTACCCATGTCCAAATCCAACAAACAGGACAAAGCGTAGCAGACAGATTTCCTTTATTTTTCATATATATACTTGAATTTCAAGCCTTTAAATTTTCAGGTTTTCATAAAACTGACTAGAGTAAGCTTTTGTTGCCAGTTTATTTCTTTAGGTTGCTGTAGATAGCAATGCCTTTGATAAATTACTTTTTTGAATTTCATCCTAAGCTATTTTCTTTCAAAGCTTATTTCAGTACCAACAAGAAACAAACAATGAATTTACAACAGAGAGTTTTAAATAAAAAGAAGGTAAGTGGTCACTTCTACCTAGCTCTTCCAGGTCAAAATGAACAGTCAAATAATATCACTGTGGTGCTACCTTTGTAAACTTTAGATAAACTTTAAGGAAGAGTAACAAATGCATGCCTAGCAAAAAAACATTAAGAAAGGCATTTCTGAAAAGGGAAGAAGTAATGACTTTGAAATTATATCTCATTATTATTAAAAAAATTCATCCTTACTTGAATGGGAAGGAGAAAATATAAATATTTTATGAGCTAACTCCCTAAAAAGAAATTAAATATTCTGAGTACTCTAATACTTCAAATAAAACTGCCTTTGCTCAAACATTTTGCATTTTTCAGGGGAGCGAGAACATCCACCATATCTCTGTCTTACTGTAAGTTTTGTCATAAGTTGTATTTGAGAGATATTACTATAAAGCCCATAATTTACTTCCAGAAAAAGTGAAGGTAACCTGAATCATAACAAAAAAGGAAACAAAAATATTACAGCTATAAACTCAACATGGACAAACAGCCACTGGTCAGTTCCTCTTATGTATATATACTATCCAAAACAAAGAGGGATTTCCCAAATGTATATTTAAACAAGGTCTAATTTTACTAAAAATCTAGGATCATTTGTATTGAAGTTTGAAGGAAGGTAGAAGACCCATTCCAGAGGATCTTAAATGATTCTGGCATTCATTTTTCTTCTGAGGCAGAATCCAAAGATTCTTCTTCTAAATTTTGTATTTAGAAATAATAAAAATGTTTTCTTCAAAAAAAACTGAAATGCTTTGTTCAAACACAATTTCTTCCATTTTAATTAATTATATATACATGTTTTAAATCAGTTACTTTTAGGTGAAAAAATATTAAAACTATTCTATTCTGAAATAATCAGGACAAAGCATTAAAGGTTAGGAAAATGCATTCATTTGGGAGTCAGGAAATTTCTCCACAAAAATGTATTTCTGCAAAATACTACAGCACAGCCATTTTCTAGTGGTAGATTCCTTCTGCTGATGCAGCTCCTGTGTGTGATGAACAGCTTGCTCAGTTTTCTTATCTCCTTTGTACTCCCAGTCCTCTTTGCAATATACAGCTTGTCAGAATGATTCAGAAAATGTCTCCTTCCCACCTTATACTTAAAAGCCCAGCATAAAAATACCCATTAAAATCCAAGTAGTATTAATCTCTCACTTCTGTTCTGAATCCTAAAAGATGAAAAGAGGAAATATGTAATTTACCCATCGTCTTGCTTCAGCTTAGGGTTAATTATATGTAATTATATATAAATCAAGAAACATTTGTCATTTTTTTCCCCAAAAACATCCAGTGATTGAGACACCAAAACTCTTTAGACAACCTGTTTTCTACTTTGTGATTCACTTATTGTGCTGGTTTGAAGTTTTAAAGAATGTCTAATCATAAACACTGGAAATTTCCCTTGTTTGGAGTTTGAATCCAATAGGTCTTCCTTCTGTAGGTCCGTCATGACAGCAAGCCAGTTGTTGCCCATTCTTCAGGCTGGCCTGTTATACACTTGAAAACTGTTATAGGTTGTCCATCCAGTCTTCCCCTTTCAAGGCCAAGTAGCTGTTATTTATTCAATTATTCCTTGTAAGTCATGTTTTCCAGATCTCTAATTATCATGCCTGGGTTGTCACTATCTAGTCCATGTTAGTCTACCGCTTTCTTGATGCTGAAACCTGGGCTTTGAGCTTCAGAATACGTGTCCCAGGTAGTTTCTTTCAAGTGTCTGACACAGTATCAGCACTTGGTTTTTTCTTGGTTTTGGTGTGGGTCTTTTGGCAGTTTTATTTTTGGGGGTTTTGTGGTTTTTTTGTTTGGTGAGTGATTTGGAGGGATTTTTCATTTTGTGGAGTTTTTTGTGGGTGAGGATGTTGGGTTTGTTTTGGTTTTTGTGGGTCTTTTTTAGCAGCATAATACTGTTGGATCTTATTAATGTCATCAAATTAGTGAAGGTACTTTTTCCCTATCCGCAAATTCTCTGAATTACTCAGAAGTTTGTACATTGTTCTGAAAAAGATGTGTGTTTCAAAATGGTATCACATGATCTGATTTAACATCTAAAATCAAATCTTTCTTCCTATAAAATTCTTGGTTTTGTTCCTCCAAGTGCATTTGTATTTGCAGTTTTTCCACTTTGGGAGAAAACCAAATTACACTGAGAAAGAAATTGCACTAAAACCTTAGAACATGCCCAAAGCTTCAAATGTATCTGGAAACAAAGATGGCATTGGAAGCACAGACAAGAAGTAATTATACCAAACACTCTTAATAAAGAATGGACTTTTTTGTGTGAAGAAAAAGGAAATAAATTTTCAAGATCCATTAGGTTGCTATTAGAAACCTCACTCTAAAATAAAAAAGAGATAATATTTCTGAACAATTTGTTAAAGTCCTTAACATCTATTTAGGGAGAAGCATTTGTAGAGATCTGAATGTTGAGAAAGTTTTGTTGTGAAGCAAATAATGGTGACAATGGCATTTTCTCCAAACATTTTGAGATAAGCTCTAGACTAACTATGAAGAGGATTCTTTCCTGCATGAGGGAGTCTTGAACACCAGTAACCTGGGGAGTCTTAAAATATGGTGGGGGAGATGGCACAGATGTCAACATCCATTTGTGCTTAGGAAATCAGACCTTCATCATGTTTCAATAACTCAGGTGATTTACCACTGGAACAACCTGGCAAGCACCACAGAGGTTTCTTCACCACAAAACAATGTTCATGTTTATTTCTCATTAAAAATATGACTTAACTAAAAAAAAAAAAAAAAAACAAACCAAAAAAACCCTAATAATAATTGTGACAATCCTCTGAGCAGCAGCAGGTTATAGCCATGCTGAGGTCACTGCAATCATATTTCTGGTGTTTTTTACTGCCATGGAGAGGACACTGGAGAGGTCCCACTATTTGTGGGAGCTATTCTGAGGAACCATGATCAGAATCCAGTGATCAACTTACTTTACAAATACCTCACCTAAAACGAAAAAGCAGTCTGAGCTAACAGAACAAAAAAATTCTTCAATTTTTGGCTCAGCCTGGAATCCCACTCCCACCTTTACATGCCTTTCAAAGTAAGCAATTAATGTAGGGAAGGAAGGTTTTCTGTCACTCTCTGAGTAGGGATGAGGAAATTAAGGCTTTGGTCTTGCTGGGACATCACTGTCCTAACGTGGAGTCATGTCTGTAACACAGCCCTGTGTTAACCCAGCTGACAACATCACAGATTATAGGAGCTGTGTTCACCAAAACTGAGACTCTCCCAGCAGCTGCCTTGTAACACCCTGCCTGTAACATTAGCACTGAATCCCTTCAGCTTTGGAGATGGGAATAGAGTACAAAAAATAATTTAACCCCAAAGCTGGAAAACTCCCCTTCTCACCATATCACCATATGAGGAGTGGTTTAGAGAGGCTTCTTATTTCAGATTTTTCTGTTTCAGCTGTGGTTAGATATTATATGGTTCATTTCACCAGCACATCAATAGAAAAATATGGTTCCTGAGCAAGCAAGGGTGCCTGGCTCTCCTGGGGCAGGTACGGCCCTTATCTCACCCGGGACAGCAGTGCCATCTGCTCAGCAGTGCCAGGTCTCTCCCTAAGTCATGCAAAAACAGAACATTAATGAAACCAGTGTGTGAAAGTTGGGGATAAAATAGAAGGAACGCTGCCCTACGTGGTTGTAAATCACTCCCTACCCTGCTGACACCTGCAGGGGATGGGCTTTGATGCAGGGATTGCCTCTCTGCAGGACCCTGATCCCACAGACAGCACTGATCTGCTGTCAGCATCCCCTCCTTTGGTGAAATGGCAGGATGGGGGGAAGCAATTTCAGGTTTGTAGACAAGGGACCGCTAGTGAGGAAGCTGGAAACTGCCCCAGTGAGCTGGATTTGACTTCCATGTCTTTTCAGTGGCATAGGAAGAGGTATTTTGCCTAGGCTATGTTTTGGGAGGCAGTGGATTAATTGCAGCTTAACTGAAAATGCAGAGCAGGTTTTGTGTCCGTGGGAACTGTGCTGCTCAGAGACAGACAGAGGGGAAAAGGCAAAAGCTCTGAAAAAACAAGGATCAGCCATGTCACTCTGGCTGTCCCAAAATTGCCCTGTGCTCCTTTACCTGCAGTTCTCTGTGCTTTTTCACTGTCAAAGGGAATTGTGTCTCAATATTTCAGAAAGGTTTACGCAGACTAAATCATTAATATTTGTGAAATACTCATGTAAACTGAACAAAGAATAACAGAAATGTCCTGAAGAAACCTAAGTGGGGCAGGTTTTGAATGATATTCCTTCCACAAGGCTGATACCAGGTGTTCAGGAATATGACTGATGCTGAATATTAAAATAACTGCTATAATAATGAAAACATATAAGGCACTGCAGCAACAGAGACAAGATGGACCCTCACAGAGACCAGCCCACCTTGAAACAGGTGCATTGATACTGCCAATTCACATCAGTGACAGAACAGAATAATCTCATATCTTGGGGTGACTTTATGATGTTGTATCCCCTATTGCTGCTCTATGCCCAGAAATTAATTTTGTGCCTTTCTGTGCCTTTAAACTGAGCCTGGGAGGGGGAAGAGGAAAAAAAACTGAGCGAACTTTTCAAAGCAATTGTTCAAGGTCACAGACACACACTCCTCTGCTTCTGCAGCAGCAAGCACGGAGGAAGCACCTTCTTGCTTTTCAGCCAGCTTTTGGCTCCTTTTCTCCGGAGGGAGATGGAGAGCTGAACTTTGTTTTCCTGGGACTTCAGTTTTTTCCCTTCTTCTCTTCTGGACTGTTTCAACATCAGAACACATTGGGAGAATTTTCCACTGAGGCCCTGGAGGTGGGCCCACACCGACTCAGCTCTGAGGAGGAGGAGAGAGACCACACCTATGGAAGGACTCTGAAATCTTCCCAGGCTTCTCTCCACAGTGGGAGGTTTTGTTATTTAACATTATTATCCTTTTCCTGTGTGTTTGTTAAACAAATAGGTTTTTTATCTCTTTCACTTTCCTCCAAGGAAAATTTCTTTTTCCTGAACCTGGTGGGGGAGGATGGTTGTAACCTGCCTTCTATCAGAGGATATTTTCCTCCAAATTTGTCCAAACTGGCACAGGTTTTGGACACGGATTCTGGCTGCGGGACAAGTTTGACATCGGGGTGAAATGAATATGTACAAAACTTCTGACCACATAAGGTACAAGCTGGTATCTCTGGAAGTAAATTTGCAAGGATATGTTGGCTTGCGGGCAGATACTGCCTCTGCTGCTTCTCATCCTTTTGCCATGCAGTGGGAGATGACTAAAAGAAGTTTCAGAGCTCCAAGTAAAGAATTGTCATCTGGCTCTTCAGCAGGACAAGGGAGAAGTATTCATCCTGAAAGATCTCCCAGTATTTGAAGATGGCTGAGTCCCTGATGTGGAGGGGAGCATTTGTACCCTGGCTGTGCCCAGATGAGTAGCAGAGGGCAGGGTGTGAGTGGATCCCAGCTCTTGAGCCTCCTGCCCACCCCAAGGTGACATTACCATTCCTGTCAGCATCTTTGCAGCTGCTCAGGGAGAACTGTCAGGAATGTCAATTTTTCAGGGCAGTTGCAAGGAAAAGCTTTTGTTTTGTAAACACAATAATCAGGTGTGTCCGGTGTGAGATTTTCCTCAGAATTTCCAGTTCACAGAAAATTCTGAACATTGCTGCCCACTCCAGCCTAATGCAGATGAAATACACTTCTTAGGTGAAATTTCCAAAGAACTGGGAATGCTGCTTGTCCATCAGTTCTGCCTGACAGTACCAGGCAAATTTAAAAACAAATAAAACCAAACAAAAAACCCAAATAAAAACCCCAAAAACAAGCAAGCAAACCAACAAAAAAATTAAAATTGGTAATTTTCTTCTTTTGAAGAGAAGGCTAAGGGAATCACATCACTCTCATTCTACTGCATGAAAAGGATCATTACAAGGGAGCAAAATATCAGTGGAAGACAGAGATCTGCAGTCTTGACCCTCCTGAAAGGACTGTGAAAGCTGGGGTGCCAGAGTCAGGGGAGGTGATTGTACAGAGAATGTGCTTTGCAGAGATTTTGGCAGTGAGACGTGGGAAGAAGCAAGGAAGAGGCAAGACAGAACCCTGTCCTCCAGCCATTACAGGGAGGAGAGTGTCAAACTGATTAGACATGAAGGATAAGTGGCATCTCTGTTATACATTTACTTAGATCCAGGTCCAGAAATATCACTCAGGTGGATTCACAATTTGTTTACCCGTTCCACAGACTGCAGATACTCCTTTCAAAGATGTCAGCCATCCTGGACATTTTCCTGTACAATGCTCTGGGTTAGTAGCTGTCAGAGGTGGAAAATTAACTGGAGTCCATTAATTTTGCTGGTCTGCCTATGGCTGTTAATTTTCATCTTCTAGAAAGCAAATGCCTTGTTACTTTATCAAACTGTTATGGCCCCAGACAGCTCCAATGTATATACAACATATATCCAAGAAATGAGCCAGATAACATGCACAAAGAGGGAAGTATAATCTACTAAACCAGCTGAAAAAACAGGTGTTGAAAAATTTCATGCCTCGGACCAACTGGTCTATGTTTATTAATTAATATGAAATATGATTAGCAGTAACATAGAATGTAGGATCTTTTTCTGTTTTGCTTCTTAATTAGTACAATAAAATGTTAACTATGAAAGAAATTTATGTTCCATTCTTACTACACTGGAATTTTCCACTGCTATGTTGAACACTGAGAAAGAAAAAGCTGTGTTGTAATTCTGCAATGATCTATGTCCTGAATAATTCAAAAGGGAAGTTCACTGTATGCCTGCAACTCTGATTACAGTGAAAGACAGTAGCACCAGACTGTCCACTGATTAAAAGCATCTCCAGAACCTTATTTATAATTAGGGACCTGAAAAAAACAATGCAGGAAAATGTGTAAGTGTTCCTCAAATATCATAGAAAATGCTGAGGCTGGCAAGTGATAAATTACCAGACCTGTAATTCAATCTCAGCTTTCTAATGATCTCATCGATCAGCCACATCTCACGGCTGTGATTCATGATAGAATCTGAACCCCCTTCTATTGAGTTATGGCTTTTTAATAAATCCCACATTACCCATTATCCTTACATTGAATATACTCTACCTTCTTACAGTAGCACTCAACTGCCCTGATAGACTTGAGGGGCTATTGGTTTTCCTATTAGGAATTCTGGTTTTCCTATTAGGAATTCTGGTTTTCAAAGGATTACAGGTGAGCTAGGAGAATAAACTCTAAGCTGAGCATCTCTGCCTGACTTTAGGAAGGGGAGGATGGGATTGTGATTTGGATGATAGCCTTGGCCTGGCAAAGAGTTTGTGTAATTCCTTGCTCTCACAGGCTGCACACACAGCCTTGCTCAAGTCATTTGGGCAGCTGAAGTGCTCAAGGGTGTGGCTGCATCACCTGCTAGATTGGAGGGCAGAGGGGTCTAAAACTGCTCCTGGTGCTTCTAATGGGGAAGGGGTCTGGTTGAGGCACCCCTGCTGCAGAAGCAGCTTCACTGTGCCTGACTGACTTTATTTATGTGGGGAAGGTGGGGGTGGATCAGGCTCTTTACTTCTTCGTTGGGAAAAAGATATGCTGGTATTAACAGTCCTTTTGCAGAGGGTGAGTTAGCAGGATTTTAGTTGGTATTCCCAGTGGAAGGGAGTCACCTGCACACACTTCACCACTGTACTGGCATTGACAGGGGAAATGTAATCAGTTTAGGAAGAAAAAAATGGTTCTCAGTGCTTTGGGGTTCATTACATGATGCCAAAATGGGTCTGTATACTCCAAACTGGCCTAAACTGGGGCATAGCTAAGCAGGGCTCTGCATGCCTGGGGGATCTGGAGACCTGCCCAGGGAAGGGGCTCATGAGACTCGTGGCTCCCTCCTTGCCAGAAGGCAGCTCTGGCCCCCCTCCAAAACACCCAATTTCTTGGCAACACTGAGGGCAGTGGTGGACGAGCTCTTGACTCCTCAGGTATCCACAGTGCTAAATGAGAGATGCGTTGACATTACCCAATGCCAGGGAGCAGTGAGAGTAGGGCTGCTCCAGGAGGGCCACAGGCCAGGAGACCATGCACAGGCAGACACTGTGCCTTCAGTAGCAGGGCACAGACCCCCAGCTTCAGAGTGACACTATCCCTAACTAACAGCCCCAGGCAAGATTCAGGTGCAGGATCCATCAGAGTGCAGTCAGGAGTAGCAGGATGCGGGGCTGGTGATAAACTACTTTGTCCCTTGTTCATTTCTGCCTCATGAATGCCACCAGTCTTTCCTTCTGACCAATTAACACACAGCAACACAGCCAAGGACCTTCTCCTTTCTCTCCTATCCCAGGTCACCTGTTCTGCTCTTGTCTTTGGTCAGACTGTTGAAGGTAAGTGTGTGTATGAACATGATTGAAGACATGCCAGACTATGGATTCAATCCACCACGCCAAGGAGGTGTTTGCTGGTAGTGGACCTCAGAAGGCTGAGGTCACACGGGCTGTATTGAAATGGCTTGTCATGCCTTCCAAAAGCAGGAGCTGAAAAGAACAGGGCTTGCTCTTGCTTAGCACACTGACGTCTTCTGATAATGCCTCTGTACAACCCAACCTCTGTGTGAATTGTCTCTGCACTTCAACAGAAAAGCATGTTACTTTCTTTCCCAAAGCATAGTGATTAATTAAACTTGTCTAAGTCAGTTTAATTCCTCTTTAACCATTTCTTTATTTTTAGAACATACAATTCTGGTATTGTGACATTTTAAAGTTCAGTGACAGTTTGGGTGTAGTCTGCTCTGAAACGTCAAGGTGAATTTTCAGTGAGCAATTCAATGACATTTCAAAAAATTCTCACTAAGGTACTTAAAAAATTCCAGCCAAAAATACATTTTAAACTGACATCCTTATTCCAGCCATGAAAATCTTAGCCTCATCTGCAGAATGGCCCAGATGCTAATATCTGTGCATGGGATCAGTAAAAAAAGGTGCAGAAAAAAATCATAAGGACCTGTTCAGTGGTTTGCAAGAACAAAGTGTGGATG